>NC_054882.1:22128718-22753718 GCF_018320785.1 Cheilinus undulatus
GTGTGTTCGGCATGACGTGGCAGCCCCCCTGCCCTGTTCAAACACGGCGTTGGCTGTGCAGGCGGCCTCATCGTCAGGCTTGGCTTGCCACTGGTACACGCTGTGCCTGGCACCCTGCGGAGGGGGAAGGAAGGAGCGCAGCGGGGCCAGGCCGCCTCCAACACCTCTCCCACCGAGCCAAAGGCTCCTCTGGTGGGGCTCTGAACACCAGAACAGGCCCAGGGAGACATGATAATGAGGACTTAGACTGTGTTACACAGGAAACATGTAGGGACGCCATTGCAGCTTTTAAACCACGCACACATGCACGCAAAGATGTAAACATGCAAATATAGAAACATATGCACACAAAGATGCCTGCCTATAGTCAGGCTGGCATGGATGCAAACAGTCAAACAAGCACTCTGTGTTTAGTATAAGACTGTCTCAGAGGGAAAGTTTAGAAATCCTACATTTTGATTGTTTTTTTCTTTAATAGTGGAAATCCATGTTTCCATCCCCGTTCTTTCTCACTTGGCGTTCTGTCAGTACGGCCAGTTCTGTGACATCTTTTTCCTTGGATTTGGAGTTGCTGAGGATTTAGTTTCATTCAGACACAGCCCGGTCGCTTTCATAAATAATGCAAAAACCACAGATTCATATTAATTTCAAATTAATAACTGCTGCTACTAGATGTCTTTCATATGTGACTTTTACCTGACATCAATCCAAAAAGTATGACAGGTACGACAAAGGAATCTTGAAATCTTTCCATTTTGGAAAGAAATCTCACAAATTTCACTTCAGAATAAAATGCAGCAGGTTTGACCTCAGCGGTGCTAGTACAACTCAATTTCCTTAAAAGCTGGGACATGGTGTAAAAGTTTTGTTAACTTTGTGTATTTTGAAATTGTGTTCCTCGTGGCCACTGTCCCAATTTTTTGAGAACATGGTGCCAATCACATTGGCTTCAAATCCAAACTGGCCAAAAAATGCGGCAGGTTTGACCCCAGCAGTACTCGTACAACTCCATTTACATAAAAGCTGGGACATGGTGTAAAAGTTTTGTTAACTTTGTGTATTTTGATATTGTGTGCCTCCTGTGGCTACTGTCCCAACTTTTTGAGAACATGGTGCCAATCATGTTGGCTTCAAATCCAAAATGGCCAAATTGATTCTGAGAACAACAAAAATTCTCGGTTTCAAGATTTGAGATTTTTTTATTTGTTTTCTTTCAGTTAAAAATTAAGGCTTTGCAAATCATCAAAATTATGTGTTTTTTTTTTTTTTACAGTGTTAGGTTTTAGGTGTGATGTTTGCATGTTGTTTCAGCCCCCACCCACCCTTTCAGTGTTAACATTTTTATAACTGGCAAATATGTATTTACTTTTATTCCCAGCTTTAGAGGGTAAAATCATGCACAGAATATCTTGAATTGGTAGATTCATAAATCAGCATCAAGCCCAAAGCACTGATGAAAAAGGGGCTGTCTAACCTCAGATAGAATGTAGAGTCCATCTTGGTTGTGGGACAGTTGATCAGTTCTTTATCCTTGCAGAGCTTTATGAGGTAGCATGGGAGTCTGCACATCCAGCCTACATGTGCTTTGCGGACTTAAGAAGGCTTACAACTGTGTCCCATAGGGAGTAATGTGGGGGGAACTGCTGGAATATAGGGTCAAAGTTTAACCAAAGAGAGCGCTGTGTGTTCCCATACAGGCACAAAGTCAAACACGTTCTCAGTGTGTGTTGGACTCTGCCAACGGCTTCTCCTTGTCACTGATTCTGTTTATGATTTTCATGGACAGGATTTCGAGGGGGAACTGGTGGGGGATTTCGGTCAGGTGACCTCAGAATTCTGCTTTTTGCAGATGATGTGGTCCTGTGAGCTTCTTCAGATGGGGAACTGCAGCATGCTCTGGGATGGTTTGTGGGTGAGTATGAAGCAGCTGGGATTAAGGATGTAGATGGTTAAATTCATTTATCTTAGCTTTAGCTTAGCAGTTAGCATGTGGTAGGAACAGCTCGGTATGAGCTTTTTTAAGTAATAAGTGGAAAGAAAGAGAAATGAAGGCTGTCGAGTTGCGGTCGTGTTGAACTCACGTATAACTACTCAACTGAAGTGAAAAAAGGACACATATCAATATCACATTATTAATCTACAAAGAAAAAAGTAATGATGGTGGAGCTAGCTGCTAATTTTAGCCATGCATCACAGAGTATATCAGGCTCACATCGTACCGACTAACACATTGACCCTGTGATCAATTTGACTGTTTTCTAAGGATTTTCTTCTCTTTAGACTGTCTATTTAAATGGGCGTTTAGTCAAATAGGGAAATAGATTTCTGGGAACATCCTTAGTCGGGATGAGGGTCAACACCAGTGTTGGATAGCGTTACTTTTGAAACTAACTTGTTAGATTACTGCGTTACATACTGAGTGTTTTGTTATTTGTGTTTTGTAATTTGTGAAGTTACTGCATTACCTACTTCTAGAACTAATGCGTTAGAGTCCTTTGGCATTACTAAATATTAAAACCCTTTAGCATGTTCCACTCTGCGGTTGTAAAAAATGACTGATAACAATCACACATCTGCATTTAAATTTGCAGACACTAATGACAATGTACAGCCTAATTTACAGCCATAATCTATATCTCTGCAGCCTGATAGCACCACTAGCTGACAGGAAAACCTTTACAGCTCTTTAACATGCTCACAATCTGTCAACAAGCTGAGCAGAAGCAGATAGAATCTCTCTATCACTGTGCGTAATAACAACGCGTAATTGGAACGGCTGAACAGCTGATTGAATGAAAGCCGAGATTTTAAACTTACGTTCCACCAGGATGCTGTTCTTGTCCCTTTCATCCAAAAATCCATCATAATGGGGATAATTCTGCAGTGGCCTGCTGTCCTCTCTGTTATCTCGTTGGCTAAACGAGCTAACAGTGCGCGCGTAATGGCACAGAATGTTTTCCTTCCGCTGGCACGGCAGTACGTGACTACAGGAGGAGAGAAGGACAAACAGAGCAGATGCTTCAAGGATCGTCCTTTTTTCTTTCTCTTTTTGAAGCCATGGAAAAGAGAGGAAATTTGGGATTTTTCTTTCAGTAACGGATTACTTTTATGAAAATGTAAATAATAACGGGATTACTTGAATTGTAAAACTAACGCGTTACATTAGTCGTTACTCTGAAAAGTAATCTGAGTACTCTAACAGATTACTTTGTAAAACGTTACCCCCAACACTGGTCCACACCTCCAAGTTCAAAGCTGTGGCTCTTTGCTGGAAAATGGTGGATTGCTTCCTCCAGGTGGGGAAGGTGTATGTGGCCCAAGGGCAGGAGTTCGAGTGTCTTGGGGTCTTGGTTCAGGAGTTAGGGTAGAATGGACTCCAACATTGACAGGTTGATGCAACATCTGCATCGGTATTGCACCGTACCATGGTGATATGGAAGGAGCTGAGCCAGAAGGCAAACTTTTCAATTTACCAGTCAATCTTGGTTCCAACCCTCCCCTATGGGCATGAGCTTGGGGTAATGACCAAAAGAATGAGATTGTGGGTTCAAGTGGTCAAAATGAGATTCCTCAGGAGGATGTCTAGACTCAGCCTTAGAGATTTGGGTGAAGAGCTCAGACATCCAAAGGGAACATGAAGTCAAGCTGCTGCTTCTTTGACTTAGGAAGAGCCGGTTGAGGTGGTTTGGGCTTCTGATCAAGACGCCTCCAAGTTGCTTTCCTGTGAAAGTCTTCCAGGTGCGTCCAACTGGAAGGGGACCCCGGGGTAGACCCATGACTCGCTGGAGGGACATCTGGCCTGGGAATCCCCCAGGAAGAGGTGGAAAATGTTGCTGGGGAGAATGACGTCTGGGTGGACTTGCTTGGGATTCTAGCACTGTGACCTGGAAATGCATAAGCAGAAAAAAATGGATGGATGGACATGACTACAGTCAAATTTAACGCTTCTTGGTGAACTGTCAACAGATACATTAGTCAATCCAAAGGAGATGCTAATATATGTGCATCTTATGTTCTTCTTTTCTAAAGGAATTCAAAGACAAAGAGCTCTTATTACACTTCTGGGCCGTTTCATTCAACTCAAAGAACTTTCCCTGTATTGATCCAAACTGTTCTGCACCAAAATTACCTCCATATAGCAACTTGTCTCCGCCCTATTGGAATTAGATAAATACAGCAGTGAGATTTCAGTGGGACTAAGTAGGAAAACAAACCTCATATGCCATAATCTGCCTGAAAACATACCAAAAGTGACAGGCGTCCACTCAAGTGTTGTAAAATAAAGTAGATCCATCATATGATTAGCGCTCCGTGCTTGCAGATAGAAACCATAGTGTGCATGTGTGACTGCTTTGCGAGATGTTAAAGATGAGAGGGGATGAAAATTGGATTAAATTGCGTGTGGCAGCTCACTGTAGGGAGGTAATTAGGGACAAACATTGAGACGCAGAGTCTGATCTCTCCTGCTGGAGGTTAAGTGAAATAGGAGCTGTGAGTCCCAGCGTCCCGGTGGCACAGTGATTAGAATTTCCTAATGTGGGGCTAATGGGATGTCAGCCGGGAGCAGAACCCCTACACAGACGCACTCATAACAACAAGTGGTCAAAGATCAAGCCTGATTAAAGAGATAGAGAAGAGAAACAGGAGCACATTGGCAGCGTCAAAGTCGACACCTCTAGGGGGGATGTCAACCCCAACTATCAGCTGTATCATCACAAAATGCATTATGGGGAAGGGGAGAGGTGGGGCGTTGTTGTTGTGAAAGAAGATCCATGATTGGGATGTGAGAAACATTTTATTTAATCACTCAGAGGTTGAAAATACTTTCCACAAGCATGTTATTCTACCACCAGCTTTTTTATATGCACCAATCAAACATCAACTAGTTGCAAATCAGCAGATTTAAACATCATTAAGATGAACCGCAAGATTAAAACAATTGTAGACAGATGTGTGACTCATATTTTCATCTGTTGTTCTCGTTCAGCTACCACTCTTTTCCCTCCTAAACCTCACATACCTGCTTCTTCTCCATTTCCTAACTGACATTTTTTATGTCAGTGTCACTCACTCCGGCCCCCCGCTTGCATATCTGATCAAACTCCGCTGAGGGTTTGTCAGCGTTGCTTGTTGCCAGTCGAAGCAGGGCCTGTTGTTGAATTAACAACAACAGGAACAGCACGACTTGAGCGCCAGCCCCATGATGATGAAACGACAAGGGGAAACAAAAGCAGCCCCCAGAGCTGCAGATGTTGATGCTGGGAGCTGTTTGTTGTGTGGAGGTGTTTGTTAGGTTGAGGTGGCGTGCTTTTTGTGAGTCTATGAGTTTGATTGTGTGGGTGGAAAACGCATGTACTCAAACGTTTGTGTGTCTTTGTGTTAGTGTGCGTTACCCGTCTGTGCGCATGTGTGTAAGCGCGGCGGCCCTGTGGCTATGAGGAACCCAGCTGGGAGGAAGAGTGAGTGCATTCATCCCGGCTCTCAGGGGCCGGGGGCCACACAGGTACCCGACGAGGGGATGAAAGGCTGCTCTGCAGATGTCACCCGCTGGGGTTCAGTGGCCTAGCCAGCAAATGTCATGTTTGGCAGCTGGCACGCTGCTGCTCTCCCACCAGTTGTTGGCAGAGGCGTCTTCTAAAGGATGCTAGAGTGGGATGTGAGCACCGGGAGCGCCCTAATGGGAGCAACATTAAAGAGAGTTGCTGGCTTCTGTCTGTCATAGAACATTAACCTTGTCCTGTTTCTGCTTCTCACGGGCAGTCAACGTATATACGCCCTCTCTCTCTCTCTTTCTCTCTAACTCTCTCTCTCTTGAACTCGCTTTTCACCCAATAACTTGCACATGTGCTCATGCATTTCTGCCCACAGGAGTACACTCAATTTAGTTCTTTATCCATCTGTTAATCTGTTTAAAGGGCTAGTTCACCAAAAAATGAAAGGAAACTTGTAGTAATATACAGTGCCTATAAAAAAGTTTTCAGTCCCTTGGATGCTTTACCCTTTTATTGATTCTATAAATCAGTCTTGGTCAATATAAAATGAATATTTGGACAAAATAGACAAAATAAATCACTTTAATGTCGAAGTGAAATCAGATTTCTACAGAGTTATGTCAATCAAATAAAAAATATGTTATATGACATTAGTAACTGCATAAATATTCACCCCCTTCAAGTCCGGATTTAATAGATGCACCTTTGGCTGCAATCACAGCACTGAGTCTGTGTTGATAGATCTCAATCAGGCTTGCACATCCAGACACTGCAATTTTGCACCATTCTTCTTTCTCAAACTCTGCCAGGTTGCATGTGGATCACTCCTATATTCCTATATTTTTTTGCATTCATTTTACCCTCTACCTTTAGAGCCAGCTGCCAAGAAGCACTCCCACAGCATGATGCTGCCACCACTGTGCTTCACAGTGGGGATGGTGTATTTCTGGCAATGTACAGTGTTTGGCTTCTTTTCTGATGGCCAAAAAACACCATTTGTGTCCCATCAGACCAAAGTAATAAGTGTATTAACGGTTATTTGGTATCGACTGAAAAAAAAAAACTTATTGTGCATCACTACTCCAAAGTTTTATCATTCCAAAGGTTTTGTCTGTGTGGTGAATATTCAGTGTCAAAAGATCAAATTAAATTACAGTCACCTGCAAAAAATCAATGTAATCCTGTTCAGTTGTTATCTGTAACACCTGACCCTGTCACCTGACCAGTTAACCAATATGATTCGTCATTACCATCTAGTACCCATATTTATTAAATCAATAAACATGTAAACAAAACTGTCCAGAAATAAGCATTTGCACACATATGCATTGGTTTTACAGTCTGTCTTTTTTCATGCCTGTACTATATTTCAAAGTTAAAAAAAAACATCTTGTCAGTGTTTGTTTCTTTATCAATAATCACCAAAAACAGCATTGAAAGAAGAATGATCAAACTCAGTCTTTTCACAGCCTTTGCTTGTTTTCACAAAATCTGGTTTTCAGTGCCACATCACTGACCCGTGGTTTGTGGACCCTCCTGTTGTTCCACAGCTGAGCTCCTTGAGGTTACTCACTCACAGAAGCATCACCTGCTACAAACAAGTACCACACATGGCTATATTCACTAACAACACTTAGATTTTTAACCAAACAGAATTCTTAACACAATGAACTGAATTAGATTAGCCAGGGGTTTTCCTGCTTTCAAAACTTGGAGATGGCTAATTTCACACTGTAGTCGTCAGAGTTGGAAAGTTCCTTTCATTCATTCAAATCTGTGACTGACCTGATTCGACAGAGGTCCAGCCAATTATTGCTAATATAGTCTCTCAATTAGTGAAGTGGGGGTCACCTAAATGCAGTAAATGTGTCTCAAGTGACTATAGCACACCTCTGTCTGGAAGGTCCAGTCAATGGTTAATCAGTATTCCTGGCTACCATTACACCATGAAGACAGAAGAACACTCCAAGTAACTCAGATAAACTGTTATTGGAAAGTATGAGTCAGGGGAGAGAAGTGAATATTCATTTCAGTGAAATCCTTCAAGACATGGAAGAAATATGACACGTGTAAATCTGCCTAGATCAGGTCATCCTCACAAACTGAGTGACTGTGCAAGAAGGAGACTAGTGAAAGGGGCCACCAAGACACCTATAACTACTCTGAAGGAGTTACAAGCTTCAGCAGCCATTACCCAGGTTCTTCACCAGTCAAAGCTTTATGGAGGGGCAAAAAGAAAGCCATTGTGGAAGAAAACTCACTAAATCTTGACTAGAGTTAACCAAAAAGCATGTGTGAGACTCCATTGTCTAGTGGAAGAAAGTTCTTTGGTCTGGGCTTTAGTGCAATCAGACAAGATGCAATGTTTAGCAGACACCAAACACAGCACACCACCACAAACACACCATCCTCACTGTGGTGGCAGCATCATGCTGTGGGGATGCTTCCCAGCAGCTCGCCCTGCTAGAATGTGAACCTGACATTTATTTTAGAGGACCAGTTATTCTTTTTTTTTCTTTTAACTAAATAAGTGTTTGTTAAATTGAAGCATAAAAACTCACCAGTTTACAAGAATTATGCCATTTAACACTTGAATTTCAGGGTGACCTCCAAACCTCCCTTGACCGAATTTAATTGCACAGTTTCCCTTTAATCTGTAAGTGAACACAATGACTTTTATTTTATTTGAATTTTATTGGTGTAAAAGGCTTTAAGTTGAGAGCAATTCCTAACATGGTTGTACACACATAATGCATACGTGTGTATATGTTAAGAAAGGTGCCACCACTACCTCATTTTTAGGCAGGAAAAATCCAGTCAAAGTAACATCATATACATATGTAGTTAAAGTACTTCAGATAGCTCTACATGCCAAGATCTACAGATGTTTTCCCCGATGACTACCAGAGATTTTATGCCAGTGATCCAAGTGTGTACAACAGCAGAGGGTGGTGTGTATTTTCCTGCTAGTCACGCAGTAATTCCATTGGCATTGAGGATACTGTTCCAGTTGTTGGCCTTTGTGTTAATGCTCACCAGAGCCTGTTCACTAAAAACCCATTTGTGCAAAAAGCTGAAAGAAAGCATGAAAGAAAGGTCAGTTTCTCACTCTAGGATTGCTTTTTAACCACACATCAGTGCTGCTGTAAAACAAGAGAACACATGGGAGGAAAGCTTGTGTGTGTCTGTGTGAGTGAGGTCATTTTTCTGATCATTCTCTGTCGCTCACTAATCAGAAACATATACATACAGTATTTGGAAACAACGATGAATCAGTGGGTTCACTGACTCATCAAACTACATGCAAGAATTGCCTGACATTTCCATGGACGCTTCACTGCTTTTATTTTCTTCACCCTGCCAATGCAGAAGAAGAAAAGCTATATCAAGCTAATGGTTTGTGTTTTGCAACATCTGTGAATTATTACTGTGAATTTCAGTCCCTCAAATGCACACAACTGGCACATAAATTCTACAGTGCATGTCCATTTATTATACCACTTAAAGGGTTACGTTATAGTTCAGCTAAATATGTCTTCAGGATTGCTCCATAACAGATCTATTGTTGGAGAAAATTGGAATTTAATAACTTAAAGATCAGAGTTTTTATAAGTGTATGTATGTGTTACACTACAATAAACCAAAACCACATGTTTGTAAAGACCCCCTTTATTTTTATATAAATTTCATATGTTGTAGTCTAATGCTACAATTGTTTCAATTAGTTTTTTCTTAAATAATCAACACTCAGTACCCCATCATAACAAAGTGAAAACTCAAATTGAATTTTTTCTAAGTTTATTAAAAACTGAAAAACACACTGACATAAGTATTCAGACAAACAGGATTCTTCCAAGAGCAGGCTGCCCAGCCAAACTGAGCAATCAAATAGAGAAAGGCCATTGTAAGAGAGCTGACCAAGAACCCATGGTCACTCTGACTGAGCTCCAGAAATCCTGTGTGGAGATTGGACAAAGCTCCAGAAGGACAACCATCACTGCAGCCCTCCACTGATCTGGGCTTTATGGCAGAGTGGAGGGAAGCCTCTCCTCAGTGCATAGCTCATAAAAGCCTGCTTTGATTTTGCAAAACAGCATATGAAGGACTCAGACGTTGTTTGACCTCAGTTCTAAGGGTCAATCCCACTTCTACCCCTTAGCCCTTATCTTAGCCCATCCACACTTGAGCCAAGGGGTAAGATGAATTTCCCACCCAACCTCTTTTAGTGTCCATGTGAACAGAGAAATTTGAATCTCCAATCAGAATAAATTCAATCAGATTGTGAAAAAAATGCTCATGTAACCTCAGCTACTGACCCTAAGCACACAGCCAGAACAACACACGGCTTAGGGACAACTAAGCCATGTGTTAAAAGAAAGCAAGCAATGAGCTGTAACTAGATACTACCTAGATAGTAATATAACCTCTTCAAATAAATGCATGAATAGCCAAGTCAGCGGTTAGATTGACAATTAAGCCCCAGAGAAAAAAGTGATATGATTTCAACTCATGCAGTTAGAAGATTAATCTTCTTCTGTTGTTCATACTGGTGACATTAACTCTTTGTTAACCATACAGAGTGGTAAGTTGGCAGTACTAACCCCCAGCAGCAGTTCAGTATTTCCATAATCACTGTCATTAAAAGTCTGGCTCCCTCTATTCTTCCTCTCTATTCATAATGCTAGTTTTGGACTCATCCTGTCATTAGATTTACTTTTATTTTGCAGCTGTGATAGTTTGGTAAAGTTGTTTTTCCCCCTTAAAACTCAAAATGTTATCAGAGGCCTGTATTCCGTTATGTCATGTCAGTCACCTTGGTACCATTCTGGGATTTGATTAGTATGAAGAGACCTGACTGATCACAGTTTAGCACAGTCCTGACCATTGCCTCTTCTGATTGGCCATTTCTCATTATTATGCTATTTTATTAGCGATAGCAGCAACAAGAATAATCCCCTTAACTACAATGCCTTTCATTAAAATTGCAACATCAGTCTAAAAAATAGGTGTACTGACTTCAAGGAGAAGGCTTCATTGGGCGTACACTGTGTGAATTTTGGTCAGATCATGCATCAGTTATTGTGAAGTGAACATGACCTGACCAGTTTCTCCCTACTGGTTGGATGGATTTCTGGAATGCTTGATATTATGGTCATACGACCACAAACGCTCCAGAGATGAGAGCAGAGCCATGAGCAGAATCACCAACTTTGAGACTTTTTTCCCTTTGAAAACTGTCAGACATCTTGAATTATCATGACAACAGCAGTTTTGAGTCTGTGATTGAAAGAGAGAGAGAGGAGAGAGGCGCTCTTGCAGAATGAGACTGTCCTTGAGGATTCTCTTTTTTTTGTCACATTCATTTTACTCTCTACCTTTATAAACCTTCCAGGGCTGGCTGAGAAGCATCCCAACAGCATGATACTGCCAACATCGTGCTTCACAGTGAGGATGGTGTGTTTGTGTTGATGGGCAGTGTTAAACAGCCAAAAAGCAGTATTTTGGCTCACCAGACCAAAATAACTTTCTCCCACTTGACAATGGAGTCTCCCATTGCTTTTCCATAAAGCTTTGACTGAAGAAGAAGCCGGGTAACAACTGTAAACACTTGTAACTCCTTCAGAGTAGTTATAGGTGTCTTGGTGGCCCCTTTCACTAGTGTCCTTCTTGCATGGTCACTCATTTTCTGAGGATGTCCTGATTTATGTAAATTTACACGTGTCAAATTCATTCCATTACTTGCTGATGGATTAAACTTAACCCTGGGAGGTGTTTAATCCTTCAAATGCTTTTGAATTATCCACGGACTTATACTTCCAATAGCATTTTCTCTGAGTTGCCTGGAGTGTTCTTTTGTCTTCATGGTGTAATGGTAGCCAGGAATACTGACTCACCAGTGAGTGGACCTTCCAGACACAGGTGTCTGATACTTTAATCATTTGAGACACATTCATTGCACTCAGGTGATCCCCATTTCACTAATTGTGAGACTACTAGCACCAATTGGCTGAACCACTGTTGAATTAGGTCAGTCACTTTAAAGGGGGTGAATATTTATGCAGACACTTATTTTAGATTACATAATTTTGTTTATTTGACATCACTTTTTAGAAATCTGTTTTCATTTTGACATTGGAGGTTATTTAGTCAAATTATAATGACCATGGGTGATTTTTAAAATCAATATAAAGGTAAAACATCCAGTGGGGTGAACACTTTAAATAGGCACCATATAAACTGTGCATTCAGTAAAATTATTTTATGAAAAAATGTTGAACCATGCCTCTAAGAGCCAGATGTGTTTCAAGGAGAACACTCTACTCCAACTCTTCTGCTCTTTCTCTTAAAATGTTTTGAGCTTTTTATCTAAATGCTGACTGCAAATACAAACACACATGTACTGGACATGCACATTAACACACACATGCATACACAAACCCACTCACACCCTCACGCTCACTCTAAACGTGCCAAGTGGACAAATCACACCCAGGGGATTTGGATGCGTGCAATTAAGATTATGATCAATGACAAGTCAATCATGTGAGCCTGTTCCCCTCTCCCTTCCCCAACTCAGCAATTATTCTCCAGCTGGTGGGGTCTGCCCCGAACCATTGGAGAAGATATTACACTCCTTTTTTCTTTTTAGCAGCATTTCTCCCCCCCCCCCCCCCTACAGCCTCCACCCTCCCTTTCCCAACCCCCCCTCCCCTAACTTCTCACACAGTGCATTCTGCTTTGTCCTCCTCCACCTCTGTCATCTCTGTGGAGCAGTTAGCTCTGTCAGTCACATTTGACAGCTCAGGGCTCCTCACTATTAGCCCCTGGCCTTCGAGCCTCCAGACTCCATGTTAGGTCAGATTCCCCCCCCCAAACACCGACAGACAGACAGATGAGGGACAGGTTTAATGTTCCAGTAAGACTGGCTTCACACTGGATGATTTCAAGCCAAATTTTAGGCCAGACTTTGTCCCCACCTACAATGACATGTGAGGAGAGTGAAGGCTTGTTACAACCGATGACCCTCAAGTGTGTGGCATCAATACAATTATTTTACCGCTTCCAAAAGAGTTGGAGTCTCCCTGATCTTTAATAAAAAAACATTAATATTTCACATGTAAGGGCCTTAGGAAGAGAGGTGACCAAGAATCCGATGGTCACACAGACTGAGCTCCGGAGAGCCTGTCCAAAATGACAACCATCACTGCAGCCCCTTCACCGATATGGCTTTGTGACAGAGTGGCTACTCAGGAGCCTCTCCTCAGTGTAAAACACAGTCCAAGCAGCACCTGAAGGACCCTCAGACTTAAAGAACCAAGACTGAGCTGTTTGGCCCCCATGCTTAATGTTATGTCCAAAGGAAACCAGGCATTGCCCACCACCTGCCCAAAACCATCCCAACAATGAAGCATGGTGGTGACAGCATCATGCAGTGGGGGTGGTTTTCAGCAGCAGTGACTGGGAGACTGATCAGGTTTGAGGGAAAGCTGAATGGAGCAAAGTTAAGAGATATCCACAACGAAAACTTGGTCTGCAGTGCTCAGGACCTCAGACTGGGCCGCAGGTTCACCCTCCAACATGACGGTGACCCCAAGCACACACCCAAGACAACACATGAGTGGCTTGGGGACAACTCTGTGAATGTCCAGCCAGAGCCTTGTCTTGAACCCAACTGAACATCTCTTGAGAAACCTGAAAAGTGCTGTCCACCAATGGTCCCCATCCAACCTGACTGAGCTTGAGAGGATTTGCAAAGAATGGCAGAAAATCCCCTAATCCAGGTGGCAAAGTTTGTTGCATCATATTCAAAAAGACTCAAAGTACTGAGCACTACCTTTGATACCCTATGAACTTGTACGATGAAATGTGATCTTATCTTAATGTGCAGTAAGAAAAGGGATTGTGACTATCCATCCAGATCATTTGTTATAATGTGTACTTTAAAGTAAAATGCATTTTTGAGATGAAATGTGGAACCAATCTCAAGTACCTCTCAGAAGACTTTTTGGGTGGACTGGTACAAAACTGGTGCCATAAAAAATTCTTAATATGTACAGATTTTCTATAAAATCCTAAAATGTCATAAATCAGGAACTTAGTGACTGTGGAATGTTATTACATCTCTGTGCCAACAGAGGGCACTAGAGTAATATGCAAAGTCTGGGTGATTATATGCAGAACTGAGAAAGCTGGCGCAGGAGTGTAACTTTGGTGATTTGTTGAGAGATCGTTTGATCTGTGGCATAAATGAATACAGGATACAGCGGAGGCTGCTGTAGGAGGATGGATGCTCTCAAACCTTGCACACTGGGTCTGCTGCGTTTTATTTGTATTCAAATAAAACATTTGCCAGATTTGTAGAATGTGGCAAGTTCTTTCTTAATGTGAGCCTCTGACTCCTTTAACCACTCCATAGCGCTGTGCCAAGTTGAAGAGATGGAAAGCAACTTTTCGGTTCTGTCTGTTACGTGGCTGTGAGTGCAAACTTCTACTTTTCTCTGTTATATAAAAAGGTACTCAAAAATCGCATGTGCACAAAAAAACTACTCAGTAACAGTAATTTGAGTAAATGTAATTAGGCTACATTCACACTGCAGGCCTTAATGCTCAACTCTGATTTTAAACCACATATGAAAGTGGCCTGAATCTGATCAGATTCTATGTGACTTATGCTGTTCACACTGTCAGAAAAACATATGCGTCACATGAGCAAAAAAAAAAACAGATTCAGTTCACTTTTAACTGTCGTGTGAACGTAGCCTAGTTACTTCCACTCTATGCAGTGCTTTATAAACAAAAGTAAGAATGTTAAAGTGAATTCTGAGTTTGATTTTGAGCTAATGTAAGGAATATATATGGGAGTGATGTGAGTTGCTCTAGTGGACCCAGTCAGCAATCTTGCAGCAGCATTTTGATACCAGACATCTCTCCATGGAATGTTATGATGAGATCTGGTCCTGCGATCAGGATGTGTGAGAGCCGTCCTTAGCAACAGTCTTTTTTTCCTAGCAGCCGTCTGACGGAGAGAACTATCAAACCTTAGAATTATGTCATTAACCAATCAAAATTGAGCATTCATCACAGCTGTGAAATATGGTTTGTTATCACACGTGCTCTGGCGAACCGCCAAATATGAAAAAACTTATTTCAGTTACTTTTGTTTGCAGTGTTGTCACTTGAAAAATCTGCTCATTTTGTTGACCAAATCTGAGCTGTGTGGTAGAACACACACAACAGCAGGAGAGGAGCTGCACCTGTCCTCTTCCCTGTTCTTTTTTTTTTTTTTTTATTGGCAGCCCAAACACGCTGGCTTCACACTTTCTCAGGTACATTTGCTACTGTGCTACCGACTGCACTGAATAATACCGTTTCTGTGTGGTTGTGTACGTCGAAGAGAGGCATGCGCGCTGCTCTGCCCATTATTCATAATAGAAAGGCTGGCGGTCCTGCCAGCAGACCCATCGCTCCTGTGCTATCTGAGAGCAGATAAAGGAGGCAGGTGTGAGCAGGAAATTAATGTAAATCCATCAGTCTTCAATTAGAGCTCTACCTCACACCCAAAATAAAGACTCCATCTCCCACCAATAGGGCCCCAGCTTTTATTCACATCCCTACCCCACCTGCACAGCCGCAGCAGCAGCAGCCCTACTGTGTAAGCACTCAGGAGCTATATAACGCTGTGTTTAATGATGAGAGAGCATGGGATGTGTGCTATGTGCAGGTGCAGGGTGTTATTTAGCTTTATGAGCGGCAGCCGGGTTGTACACGGTCGTCCATTAGGCTCCCAGTGTGTGGCCGGGCTAATTCTGTGAGCCTGAAGGTGCGGGGTCAGAGACTCTCCGAGGACTGTGGGCCGGGGGAAGAACTGCAGTTTAACCTAATTTGGTTCTAATTACAAAGAAGGAAAGTCCACCTGCCACACATACGGCTGTGCTCCCCTCCTCTCCGAGGGTTGGAGGGAGTCTGGAGATGAAGGGGGGGTTATCTTATGTCCTTCTATGCTGTACAAAAAGTCCCATCATCAGGGCGTATACACAACCTTCAGAACAGATACTGCATTGAATATTTGACATATCTCCCTGTTTGATAAATATTTGAAAATACCTCATTAGATAAGAATTTTAAGAAGCTCTGGAAGCCTTTGAATGTCAAAATGAATGTTCAGACAAGAACATAACAGAATTATCTCAGCAGCAGCATTACTGTCATGCCAAATGCTGAATCAGAAAAACTTACATGTAGTTGTGTATGTGAAGGCCTTGCTAGCTTCCATTGCTAGCTATCTAACCAACTGGTCCCCAAAGAACTCCACAACAAGACTTATGACTTTTCATGACTTAAATAATCTTTTAGTGAAACTGCAAACAACAGCATTATGCTAACAGCTATTTTGGGCTAGCTTTTTAGTGTGTTAGCATTAGCTTATCTGTTAGTTGAATGCCTCTATAATTGACATAAAAAAAAACTTCACAGAAACTTGCGCAACTTATCAGGTGAGTCAGCATACGCATTGTAAAATTTGTAAATATCAATAGACTTTGCTCTAGCATGCAGAAAGGAAAGAATTTAAAATGAACTGTGCAGCCACAGACTGAGACAGCTGAACCTAGCTACTTGCAGTTTAGACAGGAAGTAAAGGTAGAAATATGTTAACATTGTTGTGTGGAGCTGAACAGTTAAGAATCTCAGGAGGTTAATTTGTTTGGTCATGTCTGATAGTGCTATCTTTTTTTTCTTTATCTTTTTTTATATTTGCAAAAAGTGAAGGGGGTCTCAATACTTTCTGAATGCACTGTAACTAGTCTCAAACCTCTCTGACTTCATCTAGATGTGTTGACATTAAATTAAAACCTATTTAATTTAAAATTCTCATCCTTTTTGGCATAACAGCCAGAAAAGGTTCCCGTAAATTAAACGTCTCAGATCTCACTTTGGGCCTACAAATCTCTGCAACATGTAAATCTCACTGTGACTTCCTTCTGTCAGACCTTATCAGCTGACCAGACTCCCCCTGTGGTGTTAATGGCAGTCTCTGGCAGCGTAAAGCTCCCTAACAAGGAACTTGATTGTTCTGTTAATGTGTTACTTCCTGTTGGAGTCACTGCGCTGGAATGGAGCTGAGTGGTCAGCACCGGAAGAAATCCCCACATCAGAGCGATCTCAGGGTTTCACTTAAACAGGCGGCCCGCCAGACAGTCGGCCAGTTAGCTCCCACGGCCTGTGATAGAGATGGATTTCACTAAAGCAGTGTGTGAAAGCTGACACCAAGCTGAAGGAGGCCACATTACACAGAAGCTTTGATAGCAAGGAGAATTTACCGGCAACCATAATTTTATATTTTTAGGAATATACGCCTTATTTAGTAATTTGTTGCATTTCACCCGTTTTTGTCCACCAGCATGTCACCGGCTTACATGTGCCGTCTAAGTCTTATTGCTACGGAGCATCTGACTGTTGCCACTATGAATTCCTCCAGCTTATTCCTGGGATTTACACCCTCTGCACAACTTTGATCTCAAGGTATTAAAGTCAGTAGTAACCAAACAGGGTGAGGAGTGGAGCAGGGGCTTATGGGGCTTTATACCCTTCTATTTATGCTGGCAGCTATCTGAGAGCAAACAGAAGCAGCATGGACCGAGGTGGAGGAGATGACGGGGCAGAGACGGAGAGAATCCGGCTGAAAGTGTGAGTGGCAGGTCAACTCCTTGGCAGAGAAAGTGGCTTGTTGATATGGCAATATGCCTTCCTACCCACCCAAGAGTCACAGGCCAGGGCACCGACAGCGGTGTGAGCGTTGTTCAAGAAGCAGCAGAGATCAGGGCCATAATCAGACAGGGTGAAGAGTGGGAATAGAGCCTGGGGCTACTTGGAAGAGGACCCACACATACTTACAAACACAGCATCTGATGCACTGGCAAATGAGATAAAAACTAGGAAGAATTTCAGATTTTTCTCGTGTGCGATTAGATGAAGTACTTTGTTACAAAGACAGGATTTAAATCACAAGATCCCAGCAATGAAAGCTAAACCTCACATTCCCAGTAAGAGGGATCAGTGCATTTCTCATATGGTTCAATGTGCGCCTCTCCTATTGGCATCCTCCATAGCATCAAGAAGTAAATATGGAGAAACTTCTGTGGTGTGCCCAATTCAAGTCTTCTCACTCCAAGGCTGCAGAGGAAATCTATCCTGAAGTTATGTTACGAAACTTAATAACTGACCGACCATCTGATTCACACCCTATCCGTCCAAGACGTGGCACATATTTATTTCCAGCAAGTGATTGCATCAAATTTGTCCTGTTTTTAACTTTGTTAGAAAAAAAACATGCTTGGCGGATGCACGGCACACACTGGTGGCTACAGGGAGCCAAAAGCACTTTATTTATGTTTGGATGGCAGCGGGCGCTCAGTTCTGCTTGGCACAGACAGTGTGCTGTGGTCTTTGGCACCTCTTTGCATCCCTCCTGTCCCCCTGACACAAACTCCCCATCTCTGTTAGGCCTCTGTAGCATCTTGTGCATGTGTCTATGTATGTATTTGTATGTGTTTATTGCTATGGATGTACTCTGCGTGCTCCTGTTTGTATATTCTTTGAACTACAGTTAAGATATTTTTACCCTGAATATCACATGAAAGGAGCAGGCTGCAGAAATGCTTAATATCAATTTTTCATACGTTCTTTTATCTCAGCTCCTCTAATTAAACATAAGAAGTTTCCCAGAAAGTGTGTTTGAAATTAAAACTAATCTCCAGTGCACCTAAGGTCGTGGGACTGTGAAGCTAAAAGTTCCGAGCAGAAAAATACTACATGAATTAAGATGAATACATATGCCAGTGGCTAATCTTCTACTTTGAGACTTTGCTACTTGAAACTTACTTAAGACGTCACATGGAGGGCATGAGTGACTCATGTAGTAATGCCAGCCAAGTGCAAATTCTAATCTTCCCTCGGCTTTGCTTATGCAGGAGAGAGAGAAAGTGCTCTGCCAGGGCGTCCACTGAGCACAGCTATTCCACAAAGTTACAAGGTCGGAGTACATCTGCTGCAGGCGCAACCTAAAGTAAGCAAATATCCCCAGGTCTAAACTTCTACAATCTCATTTATTATTTTTTCCTCCACCTTTTTATTTTACCTCAGGGAACCCACTGACCCTCGCTTGCTATATAAATATATAATTTATATATCATATATTTATAAACCAAAGCAAAGAGAGCCACCTTAAAAGGAAGCGAGGTCAGTTTTTTGTGTGTCGGGGCTCTGCTGAGTCTGTTGAGGCTCAAATCCCCCCCCGGGTTTCCTCAGACCAGCGTGGTGCAGCAGTGAGCAGGGTAGAGGGTGATTCTGGTCAAGCAAGCAGGCAGGCCATCCGCAGCCAGATAACGGCTGATACTGGGACTAATTTGGTCATGTGCAGGGCTGCCGGATGACGAGGGGGCTGATAAAGAAAACATGGCAGATAGACAGCCGGGCGGCTGGAGGAGGATGTGAACTCTGCAGATCTTGACCGGAAGATTTGGAGTGTCTTGAGTCTGCCTGTCTGTCTTGTCTTTCCATCATCCGTCCAACATCTTTGTTAAATAAAAGTTATTTGATATTGGTAGAAACCTCTGAAATTTTTAATTTTGTGAGTGTAAGATAAGAATTTTTTACAACAGGGATGTCACACCTGTTATTAATGATATTTTTTCATACAGATGTTGAAGCTGACTCAAGTCACTGAGAATTTGTAAATTTTACCAACATAACGTTCTTTTTCAAAATTGGTGCTGATAGCTCCTGCTGTGTTTTAGGTAGCATAAGAAGTTGATAGTATTACTGGCGTGGCTGGCTGTTGTTATAATGGTGTAAGTTTGGAATAATTATTGTGGCCTTATTCAAGGGCAAAGGTAATTGGTCGGTTCTACACCTGTTTTCTACTGGTTGGGTCATCCAAGAAATTCCAAAGTAGAAATTGAACACTATCAACAGATGACTTTAAATATTGGTCTCAGATATTGACAGTAATGACATTTATATATACCTTTATGAACCATGCTGTACAATTACAGCATGAAATGTAAGCTAAAATGGTTGTAGTGCAAAATTACGATTTTAACGGGAAAAAAATATAAAAAAAGAAAAAACAAAGTAGTTGCCAGTGGCGGCTGGTCAATAGGGGGCGCTAGGGCACCGCCCCCCCAGGACTCTCCACAAAGAAAGGACAGATCTTAAGTACACTGAATCATTTTTAAACATTTACTTTAGTTATCAACACATTTATCTGAATATAGATAAACTCCATAATGCACTGCATAAAGATGATTTATTAAGAGATTTAAATGTATAATGTGCAATAAATCAGTAGATCACGAATGTTCTAAGTATTTGGCTTTACTTCCTGTTCACTCATTTCCTCCCTGGGGCGTAGGGCTCCTGCACCCAGAGCCTTTCATTGACTGCCGTTTTAAGGCTGTGCATCAGCATTCACTCCTCTTCAATACAAGAGATAAGAGCTCTCTGGGCGCAATATGACTGCGCCCCAAAGGGATTACCACTTACCACTCACCAGATGCCAACAGGTGGCAGCAGAGAGATACGCTTCGTAATTTGAGACACACAGAAGAAATCATGCACCGTCGGGGTAAATACTGGCTTTCTACCAGATATTGCGCCTGCGTTCGTTGTTTAGCTTATCAAGAGATGCTAGGTCGACAGTTAGCAAAATGCAGTAAGAAAACTCAGTTGAGTGTTTAAGAATAAGGCATTTTGAGAGGAGGACATTGAAGGAGAAACTTAGAATTAAAGAGCTTGGACCTGACTGGCCAGATATCAGGATGAAGCAACTAAGCTGTGACTAATATTAAGAAGTAAGTAAATCAATCAATAAATTATAGTTTTGTGGGTTTAAGCATTTTTGTTGCATTCAAGTCAGGTGACTGTTGAGTGGTCATCAGAGTAACTCTGTGACTGTTGAGTGGTCATCAGAGTGACTCTGTGACTGTTGAGTGGATGGCAAAGTAACTCAATGACTGTTGAATGATCATTAGAGTAAATCTGTGACTGACTCTGTGACACTGGAGTGGTCATCAGAATAACTGTGACTGTTAATTGGTCATCAATGTAACTCTGTGACTGCTGATTGGTCATCAGTGTAACTCTGTAACTGTTGATTGGTCATCAGACTAGCTCTATGACTGCTGAGTGGTCATCAATGTAACTCTATGACTGTGGAGGGGTCATCAGAGTTACTCTGTGACTGCTGATTGGTCATCAGTGTAACTCTGTGACCGTTGATTGGTCATCAGACTAACTCTATGACTGTTGAGTGGTCATCAGAGTAACTCTGTGACTGCTGAGTGGTCATCAGAGTTACTCTGTGACTGCTGAGTGGTCGTCAGAGTAACTCTGTGACTGTTGAGTGGTCGTCAGAGTGACTCTGTGACTGTTGAGTGGTCGTCAGAGTAACTGTGACTGTGGAGTGGTTATCAATGTAACTTTGTGACTGTTGAGTGGTCATCAGTGTAACTCTGTGACTGCTGAGTGGTCATTAGTGTAACTCTATGACTGTTGAGGGGTCATCAAAGTAACTCTGTGGCAAGACATAAAAGCGCTAGAACATATTTTGTGTTGTTTCCATTAGGCGATGCAAACAGTTTGAATAGTAACACTGGATAAAGATCTGTCTTTAGGGTTCAGCATTTTATTCTTGACTAAAAAAATTAGGGCACAGCTTGGTTTTCCAGAAGGAACAAAATCTGTTCAGAGACAAAGAGAAACAAGGCCGCTATTATCAGTTTTCGACTATGGAGACACTCTATGCACATGTACCTGACTCTGTGTTGAATAGATCACATATACTCTTTAATTCATCACCAGTGACAGATTTCAGACTCATCACTGTGACCTGTACCACTCCGTAAGCTGGCTTTTTTTTTTTTTTTTTTTGGCCAACGTAGAAAGCAGCAGGGTATTCTCTTCAATAAAGTCCCTCCTTATCTGACTTCTCTTCACCCAATACTACCAGATCTCAAAAACTGGTCAGCGTTAAGAACACCATGGTTTAGGACTGAATTGGGAGAGACTGTTGTTAGTGTTGCTGTCAATTATGTAGAACAATTTACACATGACAGCTATGCTGCCCTCTCTTGTTTTGTATGGTGTTCTCAAAGAGCTACTACTTTAGGAAAGTGAAACAGTTTAAGAATGGGAAAACGCTGAAATGGACATGGTTTGAAAGTATGAATGTATGTTTATGAGTTTGTATGATATTTTTAACTGTGTTTATAGGTTTAAAGTTGTTCTGATCCTGTATAACTGTAGGGCACCACTGGAATAAAGACCTCAGCCTCAGCAGACCAAGGCTTAAAGCCTCTCCAACCCAGCCGATGGATGCAAAACAGTCCTTAACGGGGGATGCTGCGCCTGGAAACGTACTGCGAACATAAGCAGTCTTGGCCAGCCTAGTGCGCTTACAGAGCAGCAGCAGCAGCACAGTTAGAGAAGCCCTGCCGGGGTCATATGGTTCTGACAGTCCTGGTCTGCTTAGGCTAACAGAGAGCCTATTGCTTTGCCTAGAGAGAAGAAAGACAGAGAGATAGTGTGTAGTGATGGCAGTGTCTCTGTGTGTTTGTGTGTGTGTAGTCTGGCTCCCGGAAGAGCGGCAGAGAGGCTCAGGACTGCAAAGGAGGCTGCTGGGAAATGTCTGTGTCACTGGTGTCACCGGGGCGAGGCAGATACACAGAGCAGCAGTCACGGACACATTCTTGGCCCGGGACGATCTCCCAACACACTCGCCACTGCGATCCCCCCTTCTCAAGCTCTCACTCCACTTCCTCTCACTCACTCACAGATGCTCTCTGTCTCTTTCTCTCCAGCATCCACAGCTCTCCTGCTCTTTCTGCCTCTGTCAACAAACAAGCTCTCACTTTAACATGCCTTCTTTTTGGACAGTGGCGACAGATGTTTTAAGAAAGACCGAAAAAGAAAAATACTCTTTGAGGATGTAATTGCTGCAATATTACAAATTCTGATTGTTTTTAATCAAATAATCCAAATTGACATCTGAAAACACATTTTTAAACATAAAGATAACATAAAAATCATTGCCTTTTATCATACATTTTCTCCCATCATTCAGTCTAACTAGGCATGTAATCCTCTCATGGTAGTGCAGGCAGAGAAGCCAAATGAAGATAACTAGCACCCCCTTTTGAAAGTACACACTTCCACCAAAAAATCAAATCTCCCATCATTCCCTTCTCTTCATGTTTGAAGCGCATGAAACAGACAAGCTTTGTGTCTCCTGAGCAAATCTAGATCAGACTCTCTCTGAAATGCGTGGACGGACTGATGAGCTGAATTAGCGATTAATTGGGATTAAAATGTTTACCACAGGAGGGTGTTTTGGGTGACCTTTTATGTACAGCGTGTGTATGTTGCTGCGTGTGTGTGAATGGGATGCATGCTGGAAAAAACAACGGCTCAGCTTTGATTAATATGGATTAGGAGTCTTACAACTCATAATTCACCCACTGAACAAAAAACATGTTTGATAAAACCATAATTCCTCTCAAATATGAAAAACAGGACAGAAAAACTGAAACGGCCTCATAACACTCATAAAAAGCCTGTTTTGTCCTTTTCAGAATACGGCCTTATTTTGACACTTTGTATCAAATACATTAAAATCATCTTCCTGAGTGGCTGGTAAGTTAATCTTTACTGTGCAGAGGAAGCAGTATTAAAGCTGCCTACTTAAGGTTGCCATAAGCAGAAGTATGTGATTAAAACAGCAGAGATTTACACAGTAAGTGCAGCTCCTAAAGGCATAAGCTGCTATTTTCATACTATATATAAAACGCCTATAAAAAGTATTCACCCCCTTGGATGTTTTAACCTTTTATTGGTCAATACAATTTTGTTTTCTGACAATTTGTTTTTCACAAAAATACTCTTAAATGTCAATGTGAAAACAGATTTCTGCAAAGTAATGTCAATGAAATAATTAAATATGAGGCAAAATATTACTGCATAAATATTCGTCCCCTTTAAAGTGACTGACCTAATTCAACAGAGGTCCAGCCAATTGACCTCTAGTATCACCTGAGTGCAGTCAATGTGTCTCAAGTGATTGTAGTATAAAGACACCTGAGTCTGGACGGTCCAGTCACTGGTTAATCAGTATTCCTGATAGATAAATTTTATTGTCTGTCTGAGAAATGACAGAAATTCTTCTTTGACAAGGCCCAACAACACAATTAAAATCACATTTGAAAAACAAATTTAAAACCCAAAACACAGTCATAATTGGGGGGATATTAAAAGCAACAGCTGATAAAAACAAGTATTGTAATAACTGATAAAAACAAACTAATTTCATAATGTTCAGGGTAGTTATTGCAGAGGGAATGAAGGTTTTTTTTTTTTTTTTTTTTTTTTTTTTGATATTTTTCCAGGCCAGGGGAACTTTGTACCGTGTACCATTGTGTGTGGCTACCATTACACCATGAAGACAAACGAACACTCCAAGCAAGTCAGAGAAAAGGTTACTGAAAAGTATAAGTCAGGGGATGGATACAAAAAAAATCCCCAAAGTTTAGTTATCTCCATCATCAATAAATGGAAGAAATATGGCACTTGTGTATATCAGTGTTAATTTTGATAGCTATTTTTAATTTTAGTCTCAGTCTTAGTCTTAGAATAAACACCTTTTAGTTTTTAGTCACATTTTAGTATGTTCTACCCTTTATAGTTTTAGTTGATAAAAAGTCCTCACATTTTAGTCTTTACTTTTACTCCAAGCATTTATTCCCTTGCCTAAATCTAATACCAAAATGCGGTAGTGTATTCTACAAACTCTGCCAAACATGGGATCCCTGCTTTCTACAGCTGAGAGGCAGAATAGCTACACATGTATTGTATTTTGACAGATATACCCACAGCGGATAAATATCATGTATTTTGAATGACTGATGAAAACTAAATTACATTTCAGTCTAGTTTATGTCATCTTGACAAAAACTTACTGTACTTTTTGTCAGTTTCAATCATCAAAGATCTACTTCTTCATGGAGAAAAAAAAGTTTGTCGACAAACACTTTTAGTTTACACCTATGACTACTCTGAAGGACTTACAAGTTTCAGCAGCTGAGATGGGAGACACTCTGCATACAACTATTGCCTTTGTCTTCACCAGTCAAAGCTTTATAGGAGAGTGACATATTGAAGAAAACTCCTTGTCTTGGTCAAAGTTCACCAAAAGGCATGTGAGAGATTGCATGGTCAAGTGAAAGAAAGTTCTTTGGTCTGATGAGACAAAAATGGTGCTATTTGGCCATCAGAAAAGACGACAATCACCGCACATCACCACAACCACACCATCCCCACTGTGAAGCACAGTGGTGGCAGCATCATGCTGTGACGATGCTTCTCGGCAGAGGGTAAATGAATGAAGCAAAATATTCAGTCTAATAGAGACCTACAGCTTGGGAGATGATATGTTTTCAGCAAGACAATGACCCCAAGCATACAGCAAAAGCTACACAGAAATGGATTAAAGACAATAAGGTGAATGTTCTGGAGGGGTGGAGTCAAAGCCCAGGCAGCAGTCCAATACAGAATTTGTGGCTGGACTTGAAAAGAGCTGTTCATACCGGATCCCTGTCCAACCTGAGCTTGAGTAGTTTTGCAAAGAAGAATGGAGTAGGATTGCAGAATATATTGACCACATTTTTTTTTCTGTATTTTAGTCCAATTTTAGCTGTCCTTCTCCCAGCAACAATGCCTTTTTAAAGTCTTGGAGATTTTTCAGTAAACCAAACCAAAATAAAGTGTCATCAGTTGGTCTTAGTATGGAAACTCATCGAATGTCACCGCCACACACTTACTATGTTAAGTATGCCAGTCATTGTGTAGCCATCACAATACATTATATACATCCATTCAAGTGTTAATTTCCATCCATTTGTCCATAGATATTAGCTGTACATCAAGCCACAGACATATTACCGGGCAGCTCGTCAGAGCCCTGGGAGTCTGAGCTCTTACACCAGAGAGCAGTGTGGGAGAGACCCGATAAGCAGCTCAGACTGGATCAGTGGTAGCAGGAAGGGAGCATGGAAGCTCCTTACACCCCCTTCCTCGGCATCCTTCAGTCCCTCACCCTTTAAATATCTATACCCCTATTCTTTTATACAAAATGTCCTCCTGTTGTGATTCCTCATAGGCTTGTTTGCCTCAGTCAAATGACTTTATGTATACATCTTAAATCTAATGACTTACTCCTCTACCTTGATCACCTTTATATCGCCCTCCACCTTAAATCCCATTCTTTTCTGAGCATCTTCCTTTTCTTTATTCATATTGAACACAACTAGTTTCCACTCAGAGTTTGGAGGCGTTGGAGGTCAAAGAGGAGACTGAGGGGCCGGGGAGTGGAGGAGAAAAAGGGGAAGGGGAGGGCTGAGTGAGAGTGGAGCTGGTCGGTCGGTCAGGTGCAGCGCCACCAGTGATCATTAGGGTTACAGCTGCCCGGGCCAGATTGTGTGCTGCCTGCACCAGGCGAGATGTTTTGCCCAGGGAGAAGAGCGAGCATCTGTCTGTCCCTCCCCGTAGACAGCAACCTCCTACCAGCCTGTCCAACTCAACCCAACTGGTAACAAGGTCACCCAACTCTTACTTTCTCCCACTCGCTCACGCACACCCACTCTGAACTACTCGCTACTTCTTTTTTGCTGTTTTTTCGCTCGCTCTCTGCTTTTACAGACAGCTTGTCTCGCTCGCTCTCCCTTCAGGACAGGTTGTGAAAGCAGCAGGCCCTTAGTGCAGTACAGATTGCAGGAAAAAAACAAGTGCATGTGATATTTCGGCTGAAATGATTTTTTTGTGAGAGCTCAGCACCACAGAACAGCTTTTGAGTTTCAGACTGTTTATGTGTTATCTGTGCCCAATGTTAATTACATAGTCTGATCCCTGCTGATAAAGGGACACTTTCATCTGAAGAAAAGAATCCAGGAAGTTGAAAACTCATTTTTAAACATTTATTAGAACCATTGTCCCACCTTATCTTATCAAACTTGTTCAAAATTATAATTATTCACTAAACCCAGAGGGGAATTTGTTGCTGTATGTGTGTGCACTACAGAAATGACATCATTTAACTTCTGTTTAAAGGCTTAGACCAGATGATAAGGCATTTTGTGAAATGCTCTGCATTCAAAATCCAAGTAAATGGTATATTGCTATTTTTATGTAGTTAAATCCTAAAGAACACCCTATTTAAAAGTACTGTAAAAGCTAAAACATCTTAACTTAGCACAAAAAGTAGGGAAATTTTTGTTTGGTAGATTATTTCTGTGTTGTAACAATACTTATTGGCAATAAATCTCATACTGTTGGAAAGGCTGATTGTTTCCCTTTTAAATGGTGCCATATTTGTAAGGAACATGCATTTGTGGGATGAGCAGCAGAGCTGAGTATGTGGGTTGTGCCCATAAAAAAATTGCCAAATCTCTGCCAATGCCAAACAACTTAATCTGTGTTGGCTCTTGTTTGGTGGATTGGATGATTTAAGTCTCAAGAAATAAGACATATTGGCAATCTAATAATTCATTAATTTAAAAGGAGCCTCAGGAAGAACCATGCACAGCCACAACAGCCTGGCAACCCTCCTTGTGCTTGTCACCAGCGTGGTCACACGCTGCCTTGGGATGGCATCTGATTCTTAAACCAGCATTTGTGGCAAGTCAACCAATGTGGTTGTGTTGGTCACCCTGGCACGAACAGCACGCCCAAGCAGATCCCACAAGTGTTCAATGGGGTTGAGGTCAGGACTGCTGGCAGGCCATTCCATCCTCTCCGCTCCAGTAGTCTCTAGGAAACCCTGCTCTGTGGGGGTGAGTGTTGTCATCTTGGAGGATAGAGTTGTGCCTCAGACTGTGGAGTTATTCGATTGCCACTAGCCGCAGAATTTCATCTTGATATCTCTCTGCATTGAGATTGCCTCCAATGCTGGCAATCAGGCACCAGACTGTCATCACTTGGGGGCACCAGAAGCTCAAAACAGCTCATCCCACATGCTCCTTACAAATGTGGCACCATTTTAAAGGGAAATAAACAGTATAAGATTTAAGAGGTATTGTTAAAACAAAGAAATAATCTACCAAACACTAATTTCCCTACTTTTTGTGCTATGTTTATTAGTTCATCCAACTTACCTTCAAGATATAAAGCTTGGATTTCAGGTTATAACAGCCTAGTGATCAGCACCTTGGCCAATCTAAAAAATAAAACTGGTACAATTAAAAACAGCCAAATGCCACTAAAAAGCAGAGTAGAGGGAGATTACCATAGAGCAGAAATAACCTAAACAGTGAATGCTAGCATGGCTAGTCTGACATTGACAGTGACTTGGATCCCCAAAGACAACAAGTTCCAGGGATATTATATTAAGGGTTTGAGGGTTGAATGACATCACTGACTTCACTATTGTATCTGTCCTCTTTCTGTGCCTGGTTAACTAAGCATTGATTTGGTGATTAAAGCACAATAATTTTGTTGGTTTAGAAGAACTATTTTGTTAGCTACGCAAAATGTTTTGGCTAGCTTTGCAAAATTAGTCAGTTGGCTAAACACAATAATTTTGATAGCCTAGCGAAATGATTGGCTTAACACAGAGATTTTGTTAGCTTTAAAAAGAATTTAGTTAGCTTGGAAAATAGCTGGTTTGTTGGCACAGTAATGTGGTTAGGGTAGCAAAATGATTTGATCACCTCAGCTAAGTGACTGATTTAGCATGGTAAAATGATTTGGTTAGTTTTGCAAGGTAACTTATTGGCTGACTTCAAAGCTGACTCTCCCCACTGATCCACAGTTAGTTGTCACAGTTTAGTGACAACTACCTTTTCCAGTGGCCCTAGAGGGGGTTAAATATTTTAAATTCAATTGATTGACCTAAAGCAAGAGAGAGGGAAAGAAAAATAATGTGTAGAACTATTCATTGTCCATATGATTGTTTCTGTAAAAAACTGGGGCCCACATTTCTATATAAATATATCTATATAGAGTTGCACATATATGGTTGCACACCATGTGCATTATCTCCAACACCACATGGCAGCACCTGCATCTGATTGGACATGAAGAATTTTTTGTGGCTCTTAGGTGGCTTTCACACTAGGGGCCTGGTCCCGATCTGAGTACACTTGAGCCCAAAGTCCGTTTTGTTTTGGTCAGAACGCAAACAAACCTTGCCCGAGCACCTTGTGGTTGCCATGGCAGCTTCTTCTTCTTCTCAGCTTCTCTCCTTGGCAGGTTTGTAAACCAGCTATGTGCATACCTCCACCTGCTGTATCAGACTGAGTACAAATACACGTGTGAAATCAAGCAAGGAGCGGAGTGGCAGGAATCACGCTGCAGCTTGCCTAATGTGAAAGCACCCTTGCTGATGCTGTGTCTTCCTGTCCAGACTTTTGCTTGTACTGCACTTACTTTCAGAAGCATATTGCTTTGGACACAAGTGTCTGCTAAAAAACATGGTAACATTGTAACATGTGGGTGTGGCCTCACCTGAAAAGAACCATTGAGTCAAAACACTGATTATTAAAGCTCTCTGGGACATTAAGAAATTGGTTGCCTCCTTTACGGCTGATTTTATATTTTTGGCCTTCACCTATGTGATGTGCATGTAACCACACTTCTTATATGGAACTACTCACGTACCATACACAGCATCATTTTCTACATTTTGAGGTTGCTTGACAGCAAGACTCTATGAGTTTGTAATATGTTTTTATAAAAGATAAAAATATTCTTCTAATGTTTTTTTTAAAGCTAGGTTGTTTTTGAATGCTTAAAAATATTGTTATGTACAATATTTGTATTGCTTGGTCATATTCTCGAAACATAATTTGTGTTAAATGTGTGCATGTCTGCAAGATTTATTAATTGAAGGCAGTGATTTTAATTGTATTTTTAAAATGTGACATGAGGGATTGTGCTCTGCTGTTTACATTAAAATCACAGCTTTCTGACAGATTATAGAGTAAAATACTCAGAGGAGTGATTTGTCTTTGGTAAGGTGCCAGAAGTCAATATTGTTTGATGGAGTTTGATGTAATTTGCTGATTGAATGCATTCGGTGATTGGTGCTAATCTTTTTGATCTAGCTTTGTCCGTAGACAAACAACAGGATTGCACGAGGAGAGAAAATCCTACCAGGCAACAAATAGCATATGGCCTCTGTTGTTAATCTTTCAAACGCAGAGCCCCCTTGACAACAATAAGCAGTTAATGAAGATGTAGAATATTTAACAAGCGCATATTTAACAACACAGGATTTTTCAGCCCCCTTATAGCAATCCTGGATATAAACACAAAACACTAGGTTCTAATAAATATCACATTTGCTATCATTCAGCAGTGTAGGGGTTAGAAAGCAGCAATTCATTTCGACAGCATCATCCGTACCCGATTGTCAGACGGATTGAACAAGCCGAGCCAGGAGCTGACAGAAAGGGGCTGAAACAGGTGTGACACCAACTTTCTGCCTCACAGGAGACGATAAAGCCCTTGGTCAAGGGCACAGCACCTGGGCCATTGTTTTAGCACACAAAATAGCTTTTAAGTGCAAATTTCCACTTGGTCCTAAAGGAAACCTGGCCTCTGCACTTGCTTTACTCATTTGAACCAATATGTGATCCGGCCTCATTTACATAATGGGCAGAATGGAAATGAGGGGCCAGCTTTGTCAGCTCAAGACAAAAAGAAGAAAGAAAAAAGGGAGGCAGACTGTTGCCATTCTGTTGAACTGCATCTGTACAACACAAAGGTGTGATATCTTGAGTCTCAATTGAGCACTTTTAATTATGATCAGAGGTTATATCACGCACTGCCACTCTCATGGTTTGACAATGGCCTAGTAAGTGGCTGCAAAATGGTGAATAATTCAAACGACATGCAGACAGATGATGTTGCTGTTTCGCCTTTTCATATATCCTTCTCTTTTGTTAGCAGCTAATAGGATTTAGACTGTCTTTTAATTACAAAAGCACATTATTCACTTTTTTTCCAGGCCTCTGCTTGAGACAGCTAAGGAGAAAATAAGATGCCAACAGCTCTCAGTCTTGAGGAGGGGCGGCGTTCTGCTGGTTATTTTATGCTGACTTTGTTGCGCTCGTGTTGCATCACATGTTTTCAAGTTTCATTTTTCAGTCTGTCTAACAAGAGCGAGTGAGGACTTGGCAGTTGGGCTGGAATTAATCCTTAAATTAAAATTAATTAATCTGCAAACCTAAAAATATGAAAGACTTCATCTACAATCTCAATGATGCTATTAATCAAACTAATCAAAGTGGATTAAAATCTCAATGATGCCAGTCAAAAAGTGTAAAAAATATGTTTGATTCATTGTCTGTCTAATATAAGGGTATCTTTTTCCTGCTAATCAGAACTTAGCTTGTTTAGTTTATCAGTGACACTTTGTTTCTTCATTCAGTGTATATATGAAATACTATGTTGAAATGTCAAAATGCATTATTTACTGCACAGAAATATGGTTTAAATAAGACTAAGGCAAAGCAAACTGAGACAGTGGTTTATCACAGACACTTCAAAATAAGCAGCAGCTTTTCCCACTGAAAGGGTACAGCCAGATAGACCTACACATTCACTGAATAAATGAGAGGGGTCAGGCTGTGCATCTCTGGCGGTCACGCCTGCAGACCATTCATCAGAGACACTGTTGATCTCAGAAAGGAAGAGCTGTAATTTGATGGTACAACGTTTTTCCAGTTTTAGACATTTTTTAAATTCAGATTTATATTAGTCTGCAAACATTACAGACTAAGAACCAGTCAATAAATACAATAGAGAAAGAAGTCAGGGGTAGCCCAGGATTAAATGTATAGACCCATTTAAGAAGTAGATACAGGAACGGTGGCTTGCTTAAGCTTCATTAGCTTTAGCTGGAGGTAACATGGCTATGCTAGCTCCGTAATTAATGTTACTACATAAGACAATGTAGCTAGGTTAGCTTTAGCAGCATGAGCTTGAGCAACATGAGCTTTGACAAATGTTGCTAAAGCTAATGTAGCTATAAAGATATTGTATGTATGTGGCTTACATAGCTGCTTTGCAAGCTTGGTTGTAGCTACATTAGCTATGTAGCTTACTTAGCTTTAGCAAGGTGAGCTTTAGCAACTAAAGCTAGAGCTAAGAAAGACCCGTTTAGGAAGTAGTTACAGAAATGTTGGCTTGCTTTAGCTTTGTTTGCTTTACTTAGAGCTAACATAGCTACGGTAGCTATGTAATTAAACTTAATACATAAGGCCATGTAACTAAGTTAGCTCTAGTAACATACAACTGAGCAAAGTGAGCTGTAACAAATGAAGCTAAAGCTAATATAGCTACATATACATGTGGCTTAAGTAGCTGCTTTGGGATGGGATGAGATTAGTTTTAGCTTCATTAGCTATGCAGCTAAAGCTAATGTAGCTACACACATACATTTGTAGTAAGTGGCTTAAATAGGCAAACTGTTTTGTGAGATTAGTTTTTGCTACATTAGCTATGCAGCTAAAGCTAACATAACTGCCCTAACTATGTAATTAATTTTTCTACATAAGACTCAGCTTTCACAGTGTGAACTTTAGCAAACATAGCTTAAGCTAATGTAGCTATGTAGAAAGACTGGTTTAAGAAGTAGTTACAGAAATGGTGACTTCCTTTAGCAACTATAACTATAACCTAACTACATGGATATCAAATATATGTAGCTTACATAGCCCAAACTTATAGGTATTACTTTATTGTCTCCATTTCATTACATTTTATAACACATGACTGATGGTGTAACAATATTTTGAAAGTGAGAATTGAAATGTCTTATTTTCAGGAAATAGTGCCTAAAGATGTTATAAATTAGTTCTAACCTCGGTTATCTGGACTTGCAGTCCAGCAGGTTCAAGCTAGCTGGAGAGTTGTCACTTAGCTTTTAGCCTCTCTAGTCTTGCTGTTAATGTTTTCTTGATATAAGTGCAAGTGGCTATGAGTTAAAATAATAAAATGTTAGCTGTTTAGAATTGAATCATTAATTTACAAGAATCAGAGCAGAAAGAGGCTGTTAGTCAAGACAATCTGTAATGCAACACCAATAAGTTTAAACTAGCTAGAGGTTTGTCACTGCGGTTTTTGAGTCTGTTTTGTTGCATCTTTGTAGTTTAGCTAGTTAGCCTTTAGCCAGCCAAATTGATCTGTATCACTTTGTTTTCTCTATTGAATGTCTTGTACAAAATCATAATCAAAATGTATTCTTTAAAGGAAAAGGGGCAGAAAAACGCTTTGAAATTACTCTAGTCAAGGCTAGCTATGACTGCACTCTGGAGAGTTTAAGCAGGGTGCCTTGCCGTTGTTATTTTGGTCTCTTTTGCAGTTTCTTGTTTATAATTTTGAAACCATCTTAAGTTGTATTCCAAAGGCAATTTTAAAATGTTAGACCCAAAACCCACTACAGAGTTAGTCTTTCAGTCCCAGCTCACAGATGTGTCAGTCTATATACGTGTGAAGCTGTGTTTTGCACTCCAGCAGCATGGCCCCCTCACCACCTGCACAGTGGTTTTCTGTGGTCAGGACACCAACTGACAGCGGCAATGCTCTGCACAAAATGAGACGACACTACCCACATCAGCTCAAATGCATCCTCACAATGACTCATTTCCTTTCCTCTGTTAACCACTGTTTATTTGCCTTTTTGACCTGCAAGTTGCATGTTGGTAATTTGGAGTGGAAAAAGTATACAACTGTTGTACTTAAGTAAAAGTACATTTACTCAAGTAAAACTAAAAGTACTGGTCTATAAATCTTCTCAAGTAAAAATAAAAAGTGTCTGATTTAAAGTTTACTTTAAGTTCTGAGTATTAAGTAGCTAATAGGGCTGAATAGGCCACCCCCCCCCCCCCCATTATTGCATTTGCGATTTCAGATGTTTATTTTTCAAGTTCCTCCTCTTAGGTATTTTTCAACAAACTCAAGCAATAAATTATTCTATATTAAAACCAATACAATATTAGAGAGATTAAGCATAAACTTGTCTTTCCTGTAGGCCAAGCCTGTATGCTAGGATGAAAAAAACACAATGCATGAAACAATATTATTACATATCTTTATTTATCTACTTTGATCACAGTAGTAAATTTCACTGATTTAAAGCTGTGCAGCAATCATAATAAAAACCAGTGCACAACAATTTTTTAAAAAATGTCAAATTGCGATTATTTGACTCATATTGCAAATGCATTATGTAATTCTCATTTTTAAAAGGAAAAACATTTACAAAAGTAAGTAAAATTAGATATTTTTTTTGTGCAAATATTCTAGAAACACAATGATGCTTCAGTGTTTACAACTTCTGCAATTTGAATATTTCTGGAGGATATATTGTGATATCATCCCAACTTAGATTATTTGCTCAGTCTTAGCAGCTGCACAGTACAACATGAGCTTTCCCTATTGGCTACAACAATATGAGAATACAGATCAAACCAGGTTGTTTAGGTAAAGTCACACCTTTATAATAAAGTAAAATACAACAGCTGTCTATGATGTGATGTGGAACCATTCTCTCTCTATGTGTTTCTTTGTATTTAACAGATGTGACCACTGCAACCCTCCTCCACCCCAGCCACCTCCATTACATCTCAGTAGATCCAGCAAATTCATTGTTTTGTCTTCCTCAGACGTGTCACCTGACTGATGTGATGTGTCCTTTTATTCTGTTCTTCCCAGCAGTGGTCAGCCTGACAGAACTGACAGGTTTACAAAACTGCCCCCGCCACCTGATGGCCCCTGGAGGAGAGACCATCGCTCATCACTTCTGAAAAAGACTGCAGATGACAGTTGAAACATGTCAAGGTGTAAAAACATCTCCTACAATTAATTGTCTGAAAAAAAGAAACAGATAGATAAAATATCTATTACATGTAGGGATGTCCGATATTATCGGCCTCCCGATATTATCGGCTGATAATAGCATAGAAATGTATTATCGGAAATTATCGGTATCGGATTTTCATTAAAAAAAAAAAAAAAAAAAAATCTTTCAAAAAACTTTTACCCTGAGTTTAGATCAGCCAACATTTTTACTCCTTTGTTTACAATTACTAGTATTGTCAGGATTATCTCAGGGAGAGCATGATCCAAGCTGTTGTTTGAAGCATGTAAAAAAATAAGAAAAAAGAAGCACTTGTCTTTTATAATAAATATGGCAGTGCCATGTTGGCACTTTTCTCCATGACTTAGGTTGAAGTTGTTTCTCATTTTTGCACAGGGAAATCAAATGTTTGCATTTGAAAGCCTTGTTGTTACATTTATGAATGCATCCAGTGGGGCATCACAATAAAGTGACTAAATTAGGCATAATGTGTTAATTTCACAACAGGGTATATGTGACGTTGTTACCTTACATTAGTTTTGGTGGAAAAAACCCTGCATATTATCGGTATCGGTTTATATTGGTATCGGGAATTAAGAGTTGGACAATATCAGTTATCGGTTATCGGTAAAAAAGCCAATATCGGACATCCCTAATTACATGTCATCAGTGTCCAGGCTCAGCTCCTTCATGCATCCTGCATCCCTTCATTTTTACTTCCAAGTCATGTCATCAGTGACTGGGTCAAGCCCTTTGGAAATCTGCTCCTCAGATGTCTCTTACTCATCTTATGCTACTCCTTCCATCACCACTACAAGTGTCCAGACTCCATAGCGGGGTATCTTATCCAGCTGTTGGCATCACTACCCCTTCATATTCATAAAGACATCAGTTTACAAAAGACATCTCGAACATTTCTAGTATTTTGCTCAAGTAAAAGTAGAGATACTTACTTAGATTGAAGTAAGATTGAAACTTACTTAGGTAGAAGTAAAAGTACTGATTTAAAATATACCCCAAAAGTACAAGTACCCCAAAAAAATATTTCAATTAAAACTATTTTCAAATTACAGTAATTTGAGTAAATATATTTAGTTACTTTCTACCTGTGTTGGTAAGATAGTGCACCCTGGATTTAAGTGCAGTAGGAATACTATTGAGACACCTAATTTCTGTGCATGAAGAGACATATGGGTGATAAAATGTTATTGTTCGAGAATGACATACAATTATAGCCATCACCTGTAATCAGTGGTTATGGATTTTTCAGCACTCCCAGTTGGTATATTTTATGAGACTTAACTAGAGCTTCATTTTCTTCCCTCTGACAAGAAACATTACATTTTGATATAATGTAGACTACATATTGGAGGCAGTTTTTCATGTACAGTTGGTAAATGAACAAAGATTACACAAACATATTTCTCTCTGGCTGTCTCACCCATACACACACATGCTAAATATGCATAAATGATTCCTATTGAGAAACAAATGGACCAGAGCTCATTTAAGATGTCTGTAAATGATTTCTTTGTTGTTTTCTACTGGGAAACATCATTATAAGATACAGGCGCCAAAGTGATATTTCCAATAAGCCACTGCTTGCGTTCTCAGTCTTCTTCTTTTGCCTCGTTGGCACTCAGGCACAAAGGTATTTACTTTAGCTTAATCTTCTTGAGCTTTCCACAACCAGGCAACACGTCCACATAAATTCTTACATGGACAAATACACAAAGAAGCAAAACCCTGTCGCCTTGTTCTCTGCGAAGGTAGATTATCTGTGAATGCACGGAGAAATTTCTCAGGGGATGCTTTGGCGCCGAGTAATAAAACTCGGAGAGTGTTGCCTTTGCCAAGCTGAGACATCTGGTCACCTTATCACAGATAAGTGGGGGTTAGTCCTGGCATCTGCTAGAATTAATCCATTTTGCAAACACAGTTATCCTAATCTCCTAAATATGTCATTTCACAACTGTACAAAGCAGTAGGTATCACTTCACCTTTCCTTCCCCCTATGATTGATCAATGCACACTTCCTGCTCTGTGTCATGAAAAGTGAACAGTGACACAGTATAGATTTGGAAAACAAAAAGAGGCTTGAAATCGGTGTCACAGCCCGCACCTGGCCGACTATCTGCCGGTGCCCAGTCTGGTCTACGGCGAGCCACCTAACATCCCTGCATGAATATTCATGTGGGCGGATTTCTCTTTTGTTGCATGCCTAGTCAGCAGTCACAGAACACATGGTGAGTGTTGGCAGCGCCCGGCCTAGGTAGAGGGGCCGCGGACGGAGGCAGTGGCAGGAACCAGGACCTGTGAGGCTGACTGACATTTCCATCTGTGGCGAGGCCTGGTAATTATCGGGGAGAGGAGCGCCCGCAGCAGCGCGCCATCTGCTAGGGGAGATGGCTCAATGAGGTATGAGCACGAGCGGCACTCCGTCGGGCCACTGCCTGCCTCTGACATGAGGGCTCGCATCTGCTACCGAGGAGCCGGGCTGCCCAACACAGCCTGCCTGCCTGGCCGAGAGAGGGGGCTGACAGGAGGGAGGAGAGCAGCCAAGAGCCCCCCCTGACCCCCTCCAACACCACCGCCACCACCCACCGCCATCACTACCACCACTGCCCTGCCAAAGGCGCACTTGACAAACAGCAGAACCCACTCACAAGTTTCCATACAGATCTCTTCAAGTTGTAATGGATGCTTCTTGGTGCGAGTTCTCTCTGAGGAATCCATCATTGTCATGTCAGTTTCAATGGTTGTTAGAACAGCCAAATATTATGAGCTGAGAACAAGCGAAGAAATATTTTATACCGTTTACATTTGTGGCCGTGCATGGCTGCTCTCAGTGGAGATATTCTCTCCTGGCATGCTTGTTACCAGGATTTGCTTCTGACTCATTTGTGAAGCACAGCTCTCTGAGACTGGTCGGCACCGTATCACACAGCCTCCTCACACACCTGGCAGGTGCGTGTGTGTGCATATGTGTGTGAATTTCCCTGTGTGTATGTAAGCCTCATCTTGTCTTTGTAGCTCTCATTTTGCACTCAGCGTGGTTATTCCAACTGTGGTTCTGTTCTTACACTCTGCCCACAGACACTTTGAGAGCGGCACACTAACATCCCATTAACAATGAGCACAGGCCCACCGCTCACTGAGCACCCAAGATGGCTAACTAGTGAAAAAGACAGCTGTGTGCATTATTGTGTGTTTGTGAGGTGTGAAAGCAAGACAGTTTCTGTTGCTTGTTCTATTCTTGTTCTTACAGTATTACAAAAAGACTTTAAATACACTGCCTGTAAAAAAGTATTCACCCCTTTGGATGCTTTACCCTTTAACTGATCTTATGAATTAATCATGGCCAAAAGAATTTAGAATTTTGGACATAAAAAAACATTTTAATGCCAAAGTGAAAACAGATTTCTACAAAGTAATGTCAAATAAATAAAAACATGAGCTGCCTTCATTTTACCCTCTAGCTTTACAACCCTCAAGGGCCGGCTGCTGAGAAGCATCCCCACAGCATGATGCTGCCACCACTGCTTCACAGTGGGGATGGTGTGTTTGTGGTGATGTGCAGTGCAGTAGGGCCCTGTCAGATGGTCAAAAAGCACCATTTTGGTCTCATCAGACCAAAGAACTTTCTTCCACTTGACCATGGAGTTTCTCACATGCCTTTTGGTGAACCCTAGTCAAGATTTAACAGGAGTTTACTTCATCAGTGGCTTTCTCTTTGCCACTCTGCCAACAGCTGTTGCATGCAGAGTCTCTTCCATCGCCACTGTTGAAGCTTGTAACTCCTTCAGAGTAGTCATAGGTGTCTTGGTGGCCTCACTAGTCCCTTTCTTGCACTGACTCTCAGTTTGTGAGGACGGCCTCATCTAGGCAGACTTACACATGGGTAAATCCTTCCATTTATTGATGATGGATTTAACTTAACTCCAAGGAAAGTTCAGTGCCTTGAAATTGTTTTGTATCCATCCCCTGATTTTCAATAACCCTTTCTCAGAGTTGCTTGGAGTGTTCTTTTGTCTTCATGGTGTAATGGTAGCCAGGAATACTGATCAACAATGTTCTTCCTACCAACCTTCCAGACACAGGTGTCTTTATACTACAATCACTTGACATACATTCACTGCACTCAGGAGATATAAGCGGCTACTAGCACCAATTGGCTGGACTGCCGTTGAACCTCTGTTTCACATACTAATGTCAGTCATGTTGTTTACATTTGTTTTGTTTTTTTCTTAAGGTATAAAAAATCAAATGTAAAACAATGGCTCTTAGATTTAACAAATCTACGAGCTGGTAAGAACAAAAACATGTACATATGTAATTAAATCAGAAGTTTCCTACATCAAATTTCTGCTTCAGGTTCTTCAAGAGCGCAATTTTTCCTGTCTGAGAATCAGAACAACACACTCGTTTCCTCAATGTTTTTTACCAATCACAACATAGAAAAAAATTAGAGTCACTGGCAACATTATAAAATATCTCAATCGCCCTCTTGTGGCTTGCTGCAGTTTATCTAACAAGGATTGATTTCACTGTTAAAGGCTTAAAGTTGTAACCTTGCAAAGCAGATGGATACATCCGTTTCCTTGTTTTTCACTGGCAAATTCATCTTGCAGAGCTCCCGTCTGAACCGTTTGAGCCTAGTTAGAAAGTGACAGGACCAAACAGCGATGAGGGGCAGTACTTTAAGGCGCAGCGGAGTCGTGACATAAGCAAGCAGCGACAAGAGGCCTGCGCAATTATGGTGGAAGATATTAGTGTGGATGCTGCTACAGTGACAGTTTTATCAGAGCCTTATCACGTCACGCTATTCCTCGGTAGCTGCGCACGCACACCTTGGTTGCGGCTATGTCACGTTTTGTTGCTCTGATTGGCCCAGAGATGTAACAGACAGAACGTTCATCCAATCACACTCCAAGTTTTTTTCAAATCCTCTGCCCTGTGTTTTATCTACTGACAACTCCACTGTACGAACTGCAGCAGCACCTGTCTGTCTGTAGAGCTCAGGTTAAACCCTGGAGCTGCACATGCCTACTACCTCTTATTTTCTTCTCACTGTGATTGGCCTCTAATGCATGCTCATTTGTAAAATTGCATAATCAAGAACACAGCACAAGCTCTATGAGCATAAGAAACAGCGCAGAGCAACACAGTAGTAGCAGGAAAACAGGAAGTGATGCTACATGCTCACTGTATCATTTGCACCCAGGCTTAAGTTTTGATATGCTAATACCTCATGTGACATCAAGCCAATCAGAGATGGGGGTGTCTTACACAGGTCATTTGGTGACACTTTGGAGAGTGATAATGCCAGAGGGGAAGACATACTTTGCAGTGGAACCCAATTTCAACCAATTTTATCAGTTATTGGTAAAACAAAATGCTGATACCAATGTTGGCAAACACCAAATATCAGCCTCGATAATCAGGCAGGCTAATAATCAGTCTACCTCTTGTATCTATGCAAGGGATATATGAAACAGTCTATCTGTTGTGTCAGGTTACTGGCTTAGAGCTTCTAATTATCAAATACTTTTTGCCCTTTGTTTCCCATTTTCATGTCACATTGTAGACAGTTCTGAATCCTATTTTTGGATCTCCAGTCACCAAGTGAGCAGCACTCCTGTGTGGTTTCTAAAAGAACTAAAGGCTACCAGAATATTCCCAATTTCTTTGGTTGCAATCTACTGTAGAGCTGTGCAGGAGTTATCAGGTTCTTTCAACAAGAAATGACCTAAAACTGGGTGTTGAGTACTTTTATTGCCAAGACAGGCAACAATATTTTCACCGTGATCCTATTCGAGCCTAGAAATCAAGCATCATTACAAACCTCTTCTCAATGTGAAGACAAAAGGGTCTTTTTGCTTGTATTCAAGGTGACTCAGTGTAAATACATTTCTATGCATACACTTCCTGTTGTTGTCCTGTCAAGTTTATGACAAGTTGTTTTGGCAGTTGTTTTTACCCTCATGGATTTCCTACTGCCATCATGGCTCTTGCATCAATAACACTCTGAGAGAAAGAGCAAAGGAGGCAGGGGAGGTAGAGAGAGGTATGAAGTGAGAGACAGAGGGGTAGGTAGGGTGGGAGGGGGAGCTGAAGTGAGCAAGAAAGAGAGAGTGTGCATCTCTTCATCGCAGGATTTTATCTGACTGTTTGGACAGATTGGTAGAATTCAAAATGCAGCAGGGCCCTGTGATGTGGCAATAAAGCGTTTGCCTTTGATCCCGCCTCACTTTTTTTTCCTCTCCCCTGCACATGTGCACGTCAAAATCAATTAGATCAACTCGTAAGAGGCGAGGCAGCTGCGCATCCGCACTACAAACCTTTGCATCACCTCAGTTTACCAACAATCTGCTTATTATTCTCATTGTCAACTCATCGAAACAAACTCCGGCACCGGCGTCACCTGCGCTGAGAACAAACTTCAAGGTGTGCAGAAGATGAAATGGTACACAAATAGAATATCCATCTTAGCAGACAGAAACACATGCTTACATCCTAGCCGCAGCTGTCAATTACCTACAAAAAAATCCCTCTTTGATAAGAAAAATTTGAATCCCCCCCCCTCTCTCTGCACTTGGAGTGGCTTTTTCAGATGTCGTAGCACTTATGAGAAATTTGTGACAGCATCAACAGCGCCTATTCCCCATTCAGCAGCATTAACTCTGTGCCATGTGTCTAACAAACGGAGGCCATTCTGGAGCCCTTAATGACAAGGCTGCTCCGCTCCTCTCCTCTCCCCCTCGCTCTTTTCAAATTGCTCTCTAAATGAAGTACAGCTGTGTGGACCAGGTGCTGCCATCCCCCTTTCAGAAAGAACAGGAAATTATGAAATCCCCAAATCCTCCATAAATGGCGGGCAGGAGGGAAGGTTGGAGAACGGCAGCGTCGGCTTGCTTGGTCTGTAGCTGCACGTCTCTCTTGGATGGATGATCTTTCACCGTTCGCTGTAGAGCTCTCTCAATCCCGCGCTCTGACCCATTACGACTGATACAGAGACTCATTCAGTTTGAATGATGGTCTAATTTTAAGAAATATTTACTGATACTAGTGTGTGCATGTTTTCATGCACTAAATAAGTGCATAACACCGGATATTGGGAATGTTGAAATGACTGAAAATTAGCTTTTTTCACTCTGGGTGCTCCTCCTGACTGCAGAATTAACAGATTTTAAAAGATTTAAGACTAGTCTGAGTAAACTGAAGAACATCACATTTCATTTCCTTTAAAAAAAATAAGGTTTCATTCAAACCTGCAGCAGCTAAAAGAGAATATTCAGAGCTGTGTTTGTTCTCTATTTTCGACAACAGAAAGAGCACAACTGCTGAAGTAGGCCTCCTGCTCAGGAGACTGTCAATGTGCAGCTGTCAATGTCTCCATAAAGCCCCATATCCATAATAGACAAAGCACTCATCAAGCCTCGGCTTCATCTGGCCTCCCAGATGCCCCATCACCAGGGGCAAATCCCATCCAGGACTGAGCGGCGCACCACGCAGCCAGATGTGAGCTGGCAACATGGCCGTGGGGTCAACACATGGCAAAGGTAGACCCAATAAATGAATTATACTCTGATTATCATAAATGTGGCATCTCTGAGCACATAGAGAGTGCTGTTTGGGAAGGGGAATGCTGGGATACCACTACAACATATCAAACGCCAGGATTTGTGCATGTTTTCTAATTTCATTTCTCCAACTTAGTGCAAGAAAATTACAGGGGGTAACATGATGGAGCCAAAAAACATATTTAGGATTCTCAGAATGATTCCATGCCATATGCCCTGTATTTGTACATAATTCCACAATGTTCTAGGTCGCTCCCCCAACATATTCTGTTTCGTCACATGCCAAAAAGACCTTTCTCCCCCCCCATCCCTCCCTTCCTCGGTTCGACACGTTTGTATGCGGTATCTGGCTGCCCTGGCTCCCTGTCTTCCCCTTTAAAATGCCATGCCAACTTCAGAGGACCCAGGTGTATGGGTCCGTTATCAATTCCACTAACAAGCGTGCTTACTGGGATCACAGGACGCGTTGTGGCTTGCTTTAAAGTCCCCGTCTGTAGCCAAGGCTGACCTGAATTGGAGACATGCGGCCCCCTGCTGATAGCAGCCAACCTCTGATGGGCAGTCCCTCTCCCAGACTTGGCCAGCGCTCCGCCCGGGAAGGAGGAGGGGAGAGAAGAAGAACTCTTTGAAATGCTGGAGATCCATGAAGAATTGAGAAGCAGGACAGAATCAAAGGCTTCTGATATAGGGAAAGGAAGGAAAAAATATAGAATCAAGACTTGGAGATGAAAAAAAAATCCCCCTTTTCACACATGCTCGGTATCACATATATGCACGAACAAAAGGCAGAAAGACCTTCACATGAAACAAGCAACTTTTACTGAAAATATCCCTCTGAATGTCATGGAGCCATGCATTTTTTTTTACTCTCAATCTTGTGCTTTTTTAAAAAAATTCTACAATATGTGTTTTTGCACCTTGAATTTTGGTTGTGCATGCATGATAACTATGAGCAGCATTAGTCTATGTGATAAGGAGGACATGGCTGTGTCCCTTGCTGCAGCTTGTATGGGTGGTGATGGTGGCAGCTGAAGGCCATTATGTCCAGGTGGCCTTGAGGATGCAGGGGCTTTACTGAGAGCTATACAAACCACAGACACACACACAAACACTAACTCGCACAGAAAGCTTCACAGCTGCTCAGGCCTGCTGCATGTCAATTAGGACTGCAGAGGATGTACAGGGACACATGGACATTCACACAGCACATGTATAATGCATGACAGGTTGGATGGACCGTATTGAGGTCTAGCAGCAGCAGTAGAGATGGTGTTTAAAAAGATATATGTATTTCAGACTGGATCTCACACCTGAGGTTCTTCCTGGGCCGGTGGATTTGATGTTGCTTGGCTTGTTATGTTTCCAGATCCACTTGTGCGTATGAGCGTGCCAGTATTTTATGTGAATGTATGCTGTGCAGGCTTCTTTTGTTGCACGTTGATGTACACAAATAAAACAGAGAAAGTAGTGCTTTGCTAAGGGAGGTTTCAGGATAAGAAGAGGAAGTGAGATTTTTGTGACAGCTATTAATTCCCACAGAATTTACCCTCATTTCCATTCAATCTGAACCAACAAATCTTCCATGCTTTTGTGCTCAGTTTTGGCAGAATTGTGAGCACAAAAATCAGAAACAAAAAGCTTTTCTTTTCAAATTTCTGGATGGTAAAAATGCATAAATGATATCAAAGCTGACTCCATAAAAGCTGGTTGAACAGTGTTGGAAACCAGAGAGTGAAAGGGGAAATGACTTATGGAGAAGGAGCCAAAGGTCAGAGTTGAGTCTGGGTCACTCACACTGAAGACTACAGCCTTCCTAAGGGGGTCCACTAGGCCAGTGGAAGACAAGAATAAAGGGATCGTGTGATATGAAAAAATTCTAGATGACTTCAAATGGTGTATTTTACCCAGTATCATTTAAAAAGTGCTCATAAAATAAGCATATCTGAAAACAAAATCCTAGTCATTTGCTCTGATTTATGCTGAAAAAAGTATGCCTTAATCACCTGAGACCAGTGTTATCGTATACAACAAGAAGTGATGGCATTATTAAAAAAACTTAAATGACCAAATGAACCATAAAACATAGTCTCTTACCTTTGGCTGCATCACAGCACTGAGTCTGTGCGGCTAGATCTCAATCAGCATTGCACTTCTGGACACTGCAATTTTACTCCATTCTTCTATACAAAACTGCCCAATCTTTGTCAGGTTGCACAGGGATCAGACAAGAACAGCTCTTTTGAATCCAGCCACAAATTTTCTATTGGTTTGAGGTCCGGGCTTTGACTCAGCCACTCCAGAACATTCACTGTCTTTGAGCCATTTCTGTGTAGTTTCGCTGCACAGAAATGTGCTGTAGTTATCTTGCAGGCTGAATAAGATTGTTCCCCAGGACTTTCCTATATTTGCCCAATTAATTTGACTTCCAGGGCCAGCTGCTGGGAAGAATCCCCACAGCATGATGCTCCGACCATCGTGGTGTGTTTGTGGTGATGTGTAGTGTTTGGTGTCTGATGGCCAAAAGCAACATTTTGGTCTCATCAGACCAAATAACTTTCTTCCATTTGACCATGGAGTCTCCTACATGCCTTTTCATAAATTCTAGTGGAGATTTAAGGAGTTTTAAGGAGCTTTCTCTTTTTTTCCACTCTCTCATAAGCTTTGACTGGTAAGGATCTACCAGACCATCAGATTTACACATGTGCCATATTTCTCCCATTTCTTGATGATGAATTTAACTGAACTCTGGGGGATGTTCAGTGCATTGTAATTTTTGTGTATCCATCTCCTGACTTATACATTTCAATAACCTTTTTTTCTGCATTGCTTGCAGCCTTCTTTTGTCTTCATGGTGTAATGGTAGGCAGGAATACTGATTAACCAGTGACTGGTCCTCCCAGACACAAGTATGTTTGTGTGACAGTCCCAGCACTCAGGTGATCCCCATTTCACTTATTGTGAGACTGCTAGCACCAGTTGGCTGAACCTCCATTGAATTAGGTCTGAAGGGGGTGAATATTTATGCAGTCACTTATTTCGCATATTTTTGTTTAATTGATATTACTTTTTTGAAACCTGTTTCCACTTTGACATTAAAGAGGGTTTTTGGGTCAGAAAATAGTTATTATATTGACCAATAAAAGGGTAACGCACCCAAGGGGGTGAAAACTTTTGATCGGCACTGTAAATATATCAGTAACCTCTAATAATCAGTCACAGAGCACAGTTTTTTAAAATAAATATCCAATGTTAACTAAGCCCCTTTAAATCTAATATGAAACAGTGTGTGAAGATAATAAATTGTTTTCCGTTTGCTGCAGGTTTTACTCAACAGGAGACTCTAACTATCCACTAATATCAGAAGACTCCCAACAAAAAAATGTTCATCTCTACAGTCTCACCTCTTCATCTCAACTTTAGTGAATTTGCATACTCAAATGGTCTCCCGAATACAATCTGAAGTTTTGCCCCCTCACAAAAAACCCCATCCCTTTTAAGGTCGAAGCGACTCCTCGGCAGAAGCTAGCACATTATGCTGATTACTCTTATGAAAATTGCATGTAGTGGGGTGAGGGGTCAGCCGAGCTTGATTCTGTTTTCATGTTTTGTTTCACACTAGCCAAGCTGTGAGTGTCTGTGTGTGAGGCGCTGTTTGCTATTGGCCTTGACAGCGCGTGCTGTAATTGGCTCACTAAGGTGATTCAGTAATCGCCTGAGTGACACCTTCCCTGGCAAATTTTGACGTTGGAGGTGGATGAGGATGCGATGGGCTTCAAGTGCCAAGGGAGCTAACCTTGTAGGACGAGTGAATTTATGGCAGGGAAATATGGGGGAGACCAATTTCATTCAGTGTGTTTGCATCATAAAATAAAAAGGAGAATAAATAGAGAGAATACTTTCTTATCCTTTATGACCTCAGCCATTAAGATCGTCCTTGTTCTGAGCTTTGCTTAAAATATTCATCTGATTTCATCATCTGTCCTTTTCCCTCCTTACTTTTTGACCTCCTCTTCCTTGTTACTTACTTTGCCTCACGTTTTCTGAAATCTTTTCTCATTAGTTTTATTTTGGGCTTTTCTTCAGTGTTTCATCACTTCTGCTGCCCTTTCTCCTAAAGATATTCTGATGCTGTTTATTCATTTTTACTACTAACATGTTTTTTTGGTTAAGTGTTTATTTCCTTGATAAGAGCCCCCACAAAATCTAATTTTTTTTTTTTTTTTTTTTGGTAGCACATTCAAAATAACAAAATGCTAAACTTTTTAGATGTGATGTAATCCATTTTATAGGTATATGGCCTGGCTAGGTACATAAAAGTAATCCTAACCATTTTTTATTTACATTTAACTGTTTTACGTTTTGTCCTACTGGGTGAGCATAGAAATAAAACTAGCAATAAAAAAATTGATGTAACACCTCAAAAGGTCCAACATATACAACCCCAATTCCAAAACGGTTGGGATGCTTTGTAAAATGCCAATAAAAACAGAATGCAATGATTGTTGAAAGAGAGATGTTTTACCATTTCATGAAAAATATTAGCTTCTTTTGAATTTAACAGCAGCATCACATCCCAAAAAAGCTGGGACAGGGCCATGTTTACCATTGTGTAGCATCCCCTTTTCTTTGAACAACAGTCTGTAAACGTCAGGGAAGTTTTGAGACCAGTTGCTGGAGTTTTGGAGAGGAATGTTGTCCCATTATTATCTGATGTAGGATTCTAACTGGTCAACAGTCCTAGGTCTTCTTTGCTGGATTTTTCCTTTCATGATGCTCATAATGTTTTGTATTGTCGAAAGATCAGGGGCCTCATTTATAAAACATTGCATAGGATCCATACTAAAAGTGTACGTGTGCCCAAAAGCTGAAAATGGTATGCGCTAAAAAATAATCTGATTTATAAAACCATACGTACGCACACCTGCAAGCACTTTTCCCTTTATAAATCACAGTCCACCTGGAAGATTGCGCAGGTGGATCCATCACACATCCCGCCCTCTACACACCCACTTTTTACCATGAATGGTCAATGCAAAGTATCCCATGAATGTTTTTGTATATAAATAAGCCTGCTGTTCAACGGTATTTTACGCTCAATCATGGCAGAGAAGACAAGGAAAAGGAATTTCACGGAGACCGAAATAGAGGTGCTTGTGGGTGAGGTGGAGGCCAGAAAAATCATTTTATTTGGTGGTCACAGTAGTGGCATCACTAATAAAAGAAAAACAAGCAAGTGGCAGCATGTCGTCATGGCTGTAAATAGTGTAATTGCCACAGAGCGAGCTGCAGTCTGTTCCCTACACTGCTGTGCGTCAGGATGAATGAGTCATGTGTTGACCCAGGCCACCGTGCCACTAAATTTGTCAAAACCATGTTTGAGGTACAAATAATTTGTACATTGATTGTATGCACATTTTTTTTTGGTTCACATAGACAAATTCATTTTCACTTGGAGCCCTATAGCAACGTCAGTTCAGTCAATTGCGCCGATTACATTTGGGAAACCGGACATTGCTGCAAATTGCCATTTAATGTTGGCTTGTTCACCCACAGTGTTAGGAAACCCGGTGTATCGACTGGTCAAGTTTATAAAGCCATCCAAAATGGCTGGCATCATTGTGCTGGGGGATGGCTGCGATATCCCAGACCTAAGGATATCTGTATTATAAGGATAACTGTATTATATCATACCTAAAAGGGGCATTAGACAGAAAATGTAAAATTATATATTGTTAATCATATCAAACACATACCTGTAGGCTAATTCCCACTGGAAGGAGCCGGTTGCCAGAAACCCCAGAGTTGTCAGCACCTGTATGTGCAACGGGATGGCGCGGTTCCGGCGGGTGGTTCTGTCTAACACTGGGCCCAGTTCAGCACATAGATCCAAGAGCACTGCTCTAAGAAATCTAGATTGGCGTATTAGCCAGTCATCTAACCTTGCAAAGCAGATGGATACGCTCGTTTCTTTGTTTTTCACTGGTGAATCCATCTTGCAAAGCTCCCATCTAAACCATTTGGGCCCGGTTAGAAAGTGACAGGATCAATCAGTGACGAGGGGCAGTATTTTCAGGAGCAGCAGAGTTGTGACGTAAACAAGCAGCAAGAGCTGGTGGAGTTATGGAGGGAGAGATTAGCGTGGGTGCTGCTAAAGCGACAGTTTTATCAGAACTTGACGACATTTTTTCATTAAAAGAACAAAGAACATCAGTAAGTTGTTTTCTTTTCAAAAACGACAAAAGTTGAGTATTTACATGTCTACAGTCGCCTTGTTTTGCGTTATTCCTCAGTGGCTGCGCACATGCAGCTCGACAGCGGCTACGTCACGTGTTTTGTTGCTCTGACTGGCCCGTAAAGATGTGATGGACAGAACGTTCACCCAATCACACTTTAATTTTTTTTTTCAAAGGCTCTGCCTTTTCCCAAACGTTTCCTATTGAAGCTTTCCTGACTGGCGTGTCAGGTTACCCGCCATCAGGAATGGGCCAGGTCCCTAAAGTCTCTCTCCATCCTGATCCTACCATTTGCGTGATCTTCCAGCAGTGCCAGCGCATCCACTGTACAGCATTACGCACGAGTGTCACCGCATTATTTATATGCTTATATGCTTATGCAGCAATTAGACTGATTTTTACACACTTTGTAACAATTAATACTAATCAATCAGTGCTATCCACTGCTCTATATCATTTGAAGATAAAAGTATGATATATGAACATTGTGCATACAGTAGTAGGCCTAATGGCTCACTACAGGAACACATCTATAACACTGCAGACTTGGGTGTTTATGATTACGTGGGTCTATAAGTCTGATATGTGATGACATTAAATGTATGAGATGAAACTGGCTTCAATTCACCACCTCACCATCTGTGCTGCAAGTTTCCCTGTTTCCAAAATGTTCGTGTGCAAGGATCAAAGTTGACATACCGGTGCGCATGTTCTCCTGCCAAGTTTATTTTTATAAATCATAACCTTTGCGTGGAAAATGTACGCCACTTTCAAGTCCCGTTTTGTGTGTAAGCAAGCTTTATAAATGCAGCTCCTGGGCTTCATCCAGGCCAGTTCAGCATCCAGGCTCTTCTGCTGTAAAGCCATGCTGTTGTGATGGATGCGGTATGTGGTTGAGCATCGTCTTGGTGATATATGCAAGGCTTTCCCTGACAGAGATGTTGTCTGGATGGAAGCATATGATGCTCTTAAACCTCTCTCTACTTGCCAGCATTGCCAAATATGTGAGCTGCCCATGCCATAGGCACTAATGCAACTCCAAACCAGCTGATAACAAGCTGGATTGTCCTTCTCCTCTTTAGTCCTCTGGACACTGTGTCCACGGTTTCCAAAAAGAAATGTTGATTCATCTGATCAAAGAACATTTTTCCATTTTGCCTTTGTCCATTTTGAATAAGCGTTGGCACGGAGAAGATAGTGGCGTTTCTGGATTGTTTTCACATATGCCATGATACAGTTTTAACTTATATTTGTAGATGGCACAGAGAGCTGTGTTGACAAGCAATGTTTCAGGAAATGTTCCTGAGCCCACGCAGTGATTTCCAGTAATCATACTCTTTTTAGTGCAGTGCTACCTGAGGGCCTAAAGATCAAGAACATCCAATATTGACCTTTGACCTTGTCCTTTGCATACAGAGCTCAAGGTGCTTCCATTAGAGATATGAAGGCATGGATAGCATCAATGGAACAATACAACGGCTAGCTTCAAGGAGGAAAATGTAAGAGGCTTTAATTTATGGCTCAAAATGTATTTAATGTTTAATAACATGTGCCTCTTTTTGTCACTTATGACAACCCCGGTACTGGATCGGAGCTTAACAGACATATTTCCAAAACTTGTTCTTTTTTTTTTTTTTTTAATTCAGGCTTGCTGAGCCCCACCATCATCGTGCAGCTGAGAGCAGTTTATTTTGAGAACAGAGAGCATAGCTCAAAAGGGAAGTAAGCAGAAGTGCTGGGAAGAGCTTAACAGTGCATCTCTGCTTTTCAACTTTTGTTATTGTTTTGATTCAGAGACCCTTGGTGGCACATTTGCATGCTGAGCCAAATTTTAAACCGCTCTTTTGATAGCCAGAGCAAAATGAATGGTGGAAATGAAGTAGTCCTGAGTTCTGAAGTTTTACATGTATCATGTCAGTCCTGAACATGTTTGAGCATTTTCCTTACATGTTTATTTGACATCAGTGAGAAAAACAGATGACTGGAATAGTATTAGCTTTGACTTTACACTTTCCTCTTACATCATATTGACTTTACACTGCAAATACTCAAATCTTAGCCTGTTTATTAATCTAGTTTCTAGTAAAAACATCAATCTTTTTACTAAATTTACATTAAAAGTCAATAAAAACATCTCATTTCAATATATTAAAACAAAAAAGTAAGGCTTTTGCCAATGCATTAGCAACAGATGCGGACATTTTATTGTAAGACACTAAAGTGAAATGTTCTTGCTTCACTGACAGATAGTTTGATTGAATTCAAGCAACTCTGGATTCATTTTAGCTTTTTATTTCTTAAGATAAGATGTTTATCTGGACTTGTCAGATAAATGTGGCTTAAAATGAGTGTAAGCAGGCATTTCTGACCAGAATGGAGACATTTATATTCATTAAGAGTTGAGTTTGATTTTGAGGAGGAAGCCACTTTTCAGGCAGCATCATTGCTTGATACAGTAACAGATAAGGAACCCTACTTCTTGTTCTCCCTTCCATCACCTCTCACATCTTCATTTCTTCTCCTCCTCCTCCCCTCTTCATCCAGTCTCCTATACTTCTCCTCTTCCTACCCTTCTGCCTCCTCCTCCACTTCCTTCTCCTCCTTTTTGCTCGCGGCGTCGCTCATGGAGAGGAGGAGCAGCCAGCGCTGTTCTGTTCCTCAGGACTGTCCTCCTCGTGCAGAACACAGATGGTTATTATGGAGCTGCACATAAATTGATTATGTTGGAAATTAACTGTTGCTGTCAAAGGCAGCCGCCAACCTGTCCCAGTGTGTCCCTGTGCCCGCTGATGCATAGGATCCAGCTGATGGACCAGATGTTTGCACAGTGCGCCGCTCCTTTTAAGGTCAGCACAAAAGTGGTATGGGGGCTCTCTGATCTGTGTCTCTTTGTACTTTCTGCCTGTAATCTCTTGCCTCTTGACATTTTAGGAAGGAAAAAGTGGGTTTTGAAAATGTAGATTGGACAGTCTTTATTTTGTGTGGACAGATGTGTGCTTTTTCAACATTAAAAGATAATTTTATGATGAAATATTCCCAAAATTCTTCTGCATGTTTCTTTCATGTGTTCTTCCCACAGTAGAGGCTTCTGCTTAGTTACCTGTAATCCATGGGAGGTTGAAGTGAACCTTACGTTTGTGCCAAAAGACCATGTAGTCCCTTCGACATGACCAGCATGCCAAGAGTCTCCAAACGTCGTCCCTAAGTAGGAGCGTCTTCCAGAAGCTCATTACAGGTTGGTCTGGATGAGCACGATGGCTGACTTCATGGCTGCAGCCTCGGGGGACACGTAGCACAATGCCAAACTCAGCAGAAAGTCAGGTCTTCAGAGTGTTGCTACATTGTTTTCCAGGCCTGACCTTGATTCCAGGCCCACTCCTGCATGTTTCCGTATGCATGGCAGAGTATGACGGGGCTGCCAAAATCGGAGCCAAACTGGGAAGAGACACGCATACACAGACACACAGGCATGGGCAAAAGCACATCACGAAGGTTAACATGCAAGAAAACTGAAGATAAAAAAAAAAAAAGATCTAAAAAGTTGACACAATTTTTAGGTTGTTTTTTCTTGTTTAATTTCAAGTTTGATGGAGATTGATTACAAAGATCCAAATTGTTTGGGTAAAACTGGTCCCATTCTTTTTATATCAAAGCCTTGCTGGTCAGTGAACTCAGTCAATCCCATCTCAGGCCAGACAGGCATAGGGACATGAATATGAATGTCAGCAGGTGATGAGCAGAGCCGGTTACTGGGACGAGAGACTGTGTGCGACAAATACCCCTCACACCCCAGATGTAAGCAAGCTGGGGAGGCTGCCACTCAATTTGATGACATCTGAGCAGCTAACACTAGTGATTGGCTACAAAAACATGGCTGTGAGGCAACCAGTCAGGATAAAGTTTGATAATATGTAAATGAAAGTGCAGAAAATTACTGTAAATCATATTCAGTCCTCCTTCACTTTTTAAATTTTGTTACGTTGCGGCCTGATATGACAGTCGACAATTCATGTTTTATCTTATTTATCTACTACACTCAGTACTCCATATTGACAATTAGAAAATTCATTAAAAACCAGAGATGTCCAACTTGTCTAGTTTGAGGAAAAAACATTCTTGAGTCAATCAGATTAGTAGATTCAGGGCTGGTTTTGGGGCCCCTGTTGGGCCATTGTTTGATGCAAGTGCATGCAACCACCAGAATACATACATTTTCACCAGGAACTAACAAGCCATGGAATTTGGTGAGTTTTGGGCATGTTGAGGCCCTAAATAAAGGCAATTCCTTTGCAATAACAATTTCTTACATTTCAATAGGGTCCTTGCACCGGTCAGTGCTCGGTCCCCTTATAAAAAACTAAAATATCACAGCTATTCAGGCCCTCTTCTCAGTACTTAGTTGAGGCACCTGTTGCAGTGATTACAGCCTCAAGTCTTCCTAAATATATGTCACAACAAGCTCTGCACGCCTGGATTTGAATTTTCTGCCATCTTTGCAAATCCTCTCAAACCGATTGGGGACTGCCTGTAGAAAGCCATTTTCAGGTCCCTCCAGCAATGTTTGATAGGGGTCAAGTCAGGGCTCTGACTCGGCCTGCAAGGACATTCATAGTTGTCCATAAGCCATTCCTGTGTTGTCATGGCTGTGTGCTTGGGGTCATTGTCATGTCTGAAGGTGAACCTTTGGTCCAGTCTTAGGTCCTGAGTGCTAACGAACAGGTTTTCATTGAGAATATCTTTGCGTCATTCAGCTCTCCTTCAGTTCTGACTAATCTCCCAGTCTGTGCTGCTGAAAAACACCCCCACAGCATGATGCTGCCACCACCATGCTTCACTGTTGGGATGGTATTGGGCAGGTGATGCACAGTACCGGGTTTTCTCCTGACCTAGCATTTAGAATTAAGGCCAAACAGTTCAAAGTTGGTTTCATCAGAACATCTCCACACAGGATCGCATGAGCTCAGTCAGAGTGACCATTGGGTTCTTGGTCACCTCTCTTCAAGGTTATAATAGTTTTGGATTTTTCATTAGTTTTTATTTCTATTTCGTTTTCACTTTCTGTGTTCGATTTAGTTTCGTTTTTATTAGTTTTACTGCTGGTTCGTTAGTTTAGTTTAGTTTTTATTCTGCAAAAACTCTTTGTTTTAAGTTTAGTTTCTATTAGTTTTAGTGTCAGTTTTAGTTTTTTACAGATAGATGACAGGGCTTAGTGAACATTATGCATTTTTAAAAACATATTAAAACAGGCCACTTTTCACTTATCCTTTTATTTACTTAATGATGGTGTTTGAATACAACTCCAGACATAAAACTACCACCGTGTGAAGTCTTAACCAATCAGATCAGGCAATTGCATTCCCCAGATTTGGGTGTCTGTGCCAGTCAGTATGGCTGTGTCAAAGACTAAAACTGAGGATATTTTGTCTCCATTTTGATAAGAGAGTCTTTTGCAACCCTCAGTGTTTTATTTCAGTTAATTTTTTAAGCGCACTCTTCAGTTGTGGTTAGTTTTCATTTTTTGGTAAATCTTATTTTTTGTTTTGTTTCAGTTAACAAAAATTTTTTTTGAATTTTAGTTTTAGTTAGTTTTAGTTATCTATAACAATCTTGCCTCTCTTGCTAATGCTCTTCTCCCTTGATTGCTCACTCTGGCCGGATGAACAGCTCTTGGAAGAGTCCTGGTTGTGCCAAACTTCTTCCATTTGAGAATACAGAGGCCACTGTGCTCTTGGGAACCTTCAGTGAAGCTGTGAGGCCTTCTATAGTTTTTATTTAATCTCTGTAGTATCCTTATTCCTTAGCAACCAGGGGTTTGCCTACATCCCCCTTCATACTGCATTTAATGGTGATTCTGTTAATTGATGCTTGTCTAGCACATTAAATATAGCAAAGATGTTGTATATTTCTGTAGTGGAGGACCCATTGCATTTGCAGCACATTTTTTCTAATGATGAATATCTTCTTTTACAACATTTTTGTGTAGAATATCTGTTTTAAACACCTTTACAGGCGAAAAAGAGGGATATGCAGGGAAAACAAATTGAGGATTTCAGAGCAGGTGTGTTCATTGTTCTTTCACTTAGATTATGAAAAAGAAAAGGCTGCAGGATTTCTGGTGATTTAAACTCCTTAGTGGGTAAAAATCAGAAAAGGTGGAATCTCCTTTTCTTCTCATCTCTATCAGGCTGGAACACCTTGGGCTGATGGGAGCTCCTAGGGAGCCACCAGCTTGACTGAAATCCTCCATGTTTAAATGTGTTTGCATGCATAAATGTGCATGTCTGTAAGAGTGTATGTACATGTGTATGTTCCTGTACGTCTGTGCGGTGGTGGGGGATATTTTCCAATCACTGCTCTGCCGGTTTCTTATTGTTCTGGGAAGCTGTTTTTCCCTCTGCACGATTAACAGTATTATCTGTTCCTCGCCCAGTCAGCCAGCCAGTCCTTGGGCCATTGTGTTCCCGTCAGGGGTGAGTGCTCTCTGCGCCGCGTGTCACGCCGGCCCCCCGACAGTAGGGACAGGCTTGGCTAGGCCCAGGTGGGACGTGCTGGCATTTGGGCACTGTCCGCTGCAGGGGGGACGGGGTAGACAGGACGGGGGGTGGAGGGGTGGGGGGGGGTTGCCTCCACAGCAGGCGAGAGGCATAGAAGTAGTCCCCTCACCCCAGCCAGAGCTCCAGTTCAGGGGTGAGGGGGGGTTGGGGAGGGTGAGGATGGTAGGCCCCCGGGGGCCACCTTTGTGCGCCCTAAGCATCAAGCTCCATCTGGTCACTCTGCAGAGCGGACAGTGTTTGTGACAGGGCTGCTTTTAGAAAACACCTCATAGTTGTTGGTTTTCTCTTCCCACGCGTAGACATACTCACACTCCTGGAGATCTTTAACTGCTGCAGAGTTAAGGAAGGAGGCATTCATGATTAAAGAGGCAGGATGTTTATGTCTTATTGTATGCTTTTGATACTTCTAAACCACTCTGCATTTCAAAATAAGGCTGTTTTTACCTCATTTTATTTCATGCAAAGAGTCCTCTGTAAAATTTTGATTGCTGATATTTTGCCATTTTTATTGGAGATGTACCACCTGTGAAAATCAAGGATGATATGGTGTTAAAAATAACAATTTAGCCAATCACTGATTCAAATACAGGTATTTTTTCCAGTGTTTATTTGGTCAAAAACATCCAAAATGCCAACATTTCCTCTCATGTTTGACTATGAAAAAGATATATGTGTCCAACAGGTTACAACTTGTACTCGATATCAAACTTCCTGTCTGAATCAGACAGTTAGGTGTGCTCTATTATCAGTAAACTGATGCCACACAAAGGATCAACATCATCTTATTCTTATTTTATTTCTATCTGTGACACCCTGGACTCGTCGCTGGGGTGTCACAGATAAAAATAAAATATTGTATTCAAAATGACATTTCTCACACCGTCGACCTCACCTCAAAAATAAGAAAGATTGAAAGAGGGTGACTCAGAGGTAAAGAGAAAGTCACAGTACAGATAATGTTACAACGCTAAAGTTTGCTTTCAAAGTTAGCTCCGTGGTAAGCTAACGGGTTCACTGTCCCACTGAGTAAGCAATAAAATGCGACACGTCACTACAGCCAATCATGTGCTACATCATCAGAAGGCACAGACCCCGGAGAGATCTGTCTTTCTTTGTTTTTCTGCAATTTTTAATTTTTTCACAGTACCTGTTTTTGCAACATTTTCATCCTGAATAGAAAATAAATCAATCTGAGGCCAGGCTGATGGCTAGCTTGGGCTTCATCTGACTGCATCCAGTTAATGTGAATAAAGGTCTTTGTCCTGTAGGGGGCATGTACATATGCTGAGCGGTAAAGCATGCATTTTGCTTGTATACTTTAGATAATTTTTCTTATTTATTGCAAAATAAAATAACACTAATAATTGTGCTGATTGTGAAGCCCTGGAACTTACAGAAGAGTATCCTTTCACTGTAATGTTGTAAACTAAGTCTTGTTTTTTTTAATGTTGTTCAGAATCACAAATAAGTTTGGAGTGGATTTCTGCTCATTCAAGAAGAAGATAATACAACAATGCCCTGAAACACAGAGAGGAAGAGGGAAATTAACAAAATGGAAAATGAAAGCAGTACAGTACAATGACAATCAGGGCATCACTCACACACTGCTTGCCTGTTGTGAATACTTTTAGCTGAACACTCTCATAAAAATTAATCAAAAGCCTTCAAAAAACTTGACTCATTTTTCAGTCAACATAATATCCTGGTAAATGATGATTAATCAAGAAACAAACTATGAAATGTAGCTTCTTGAGCTAATTTGATTTTGTGATGTTGTCTTCTCTGATGTAAATGCCATATTAGCATACTATTGACAACATACTGGACCACTCACCATCCCGGCCCTTCTTTTCCCTCCCCACTGATCTCTGTGCCCTCTCTTTTGATGAACTCATGAATTCATTGCTCCGTTTCTCTTCCTCTCCTGCCCTTTAGCCCTCTTCCTCGTGCTGTATAATTGACTCAGCTGCAGCCTTTGTGATATAATAGCTGGTTTACCTGGCTGAGTGACATTTCACAGGCTCTGCGCCACCATAAAGCTAATTGTTCTGGAGACTGTGAGAGAGAGAGAGAGTGCATATGTGTGTGTGTGAGCACAGGATGATAAGAGGAGAGCGGTCTCACTATATGTGCTCAGTAGGCCAGCAGAGGGTTAGAAGTGACATTTATCTCCTCAGACCCAGCTATGGCCTGATGTACTCCCTCTGTTTCCCTCTCCTGCTCTTTTTATCACAAATTTCACTTCATTACCTTCTGTGAGCTTTTGTGGTTTTATTCCATTGTGCATCAAACTGTTGTGCATGTAAGTAGTTTGCACAAACCTCCTCTGACGTCAACCTGCACAGAGAAGATATGAGCTCACTGGCTCCATATCTCCTCTCTGTATTGTGCATAATGCAGAAGGAAAAGCATGAATATATACGTTTAAGAAAAGGAAAGCCAGGTGGTTTGCTCGGCACTGTCATCCTGACGTGTTGCTTGTGGTTGCTCGGTTTGTTTGCCCCGTCCATCTGTCTTCTGGAGAATGAATATATGGTGGTCCATTTGTTCTAAGCAAATGTCAGCTTCCAAATAAGGCTCTGCGGTAGCACACAGCACCATAACAGCACAGATGTAAAGAAGTCTTCTGCCATCTTACATATTTCATCTGATTCTGGACGTGTTATTGAGGGTGTATATGTCTGAGAAATCTTACTGAAATACTTATTTAATCTTTTCATCTTATTTCTGACTTCTACTCTTTCTTACCCAGTTTGTTTTGTTCCTGCCTGCCCATGTCTGATTATGTTGCCACTCTTTTTTGTGATTCTTCAAGATTATTTTTAAAATGAAGAAAGAGGAGGGTGAGTGCTGCAAGTGGTCAAGAATGTCCATAATCGAGATCAGGTGCTCTTCAAAATGAGTGGCAACACTTTAAAGGTCACATATTTTACTCCTATAAGACACATTTATATTTGTCTCTGAGGTCCCCAAAACATGCCTGTGAAGTTTGTTGCCAAAAAAACACTCCAGTATTGGATTTTTAAATGTCTAACGACCCTCTGTTTCAGCCTTGCACAGACCGAGCTGTTTCTGTGTCTGTGGCTTTAAATGTTACTGAGCTGTCTGACTCCACCCCTCACAGAAAATGGATGTGGTTCTCCTGATCTTCCTCTCTGTTGCCAGCTGGGAGGAAGATCAGGAGAGGGGGGCGAAACTTTCCTCCAAGTTGGGAGGGCCAACCAAACCTGGGGGCGGTGCTAACTCCCCAAAATGACATCATAAGGGGAAAATCTGAGAGTGGCTTGTTTCAGGACAAATTTTCTGAGGTGGAGAAAGAGAGGGGTGGAGAAAATGTTTTTTTTTTCTGATTCTTTGGGGGATTGTGGACAGGCCAGGGGCACATATTTTTGCTAGAAAAGCCTGAAAAAGTGTGTTTTGCATAATATTTTACCTTTAACCCTAGTGCGTCGCCGATGTTAGCTGTTGAAGCACACTTTGCATGACCATAATTGCATGACTGTGTTATTGGAACAATTCAAACAGTTTCTGAAAGCTGAGACACTGTGCTTCACAGCCAGCATGTGGTTATTATTGCAATTTCCCCTTTTTCTCACTAAGATTCTAGCATAAAGTTCCCCCATTTTTTTTTGTTTTTGTTTTTTCATTTTAAACTGTTAAAACACTCTTAACATGCAGTAAAATGTGTTTTATCCATGTTAATTATTTTTCCATCATTATTGATTATAAGGGTTTTCTCCATTTTTTTAAACTTATTCGGCCGAGAGCTCCTTGTTTTATCTGTCTACAGTCTCATCTACAAACTGGAAGTCCCAACATGCAGTAAAATGTAAATAACTGACATATGTTAAAAGTTCTAAGTATCTAAGTATTGTGAAAAAATGTACTCACAGGACATTTTCTGGGCCTTTAATGGTTAAAATAAGAAAAGAGTCCAGAAACTCAGGTTTTAAAGGGTTAAACAGCAAAAAATGAGGAGTGACTTGCCAGAATATTTGCAAATATAGTCCAATATAGACCATAGTAGACATGGCAGTCAAAATGGAAAATCCGAGGTCCTCTGTTGTGATTAAAATAAACATTTATTAAACAGGAAAATCTACAGGTCTCGACTCATCATGAGCCTTCATCACGACATAATAGATAAAGAATAGGTGTTTATATACAGGTAAGGTGTCATGTGACGCGTCACCTGATAAAGGTCACAAAACTAAAAAAAAAAGCACATAAAAAAAACATAAATCACAAAAGCAAACTTTTAAGTGCAAAAACACATTATTAAAGTACCACGAAATGGTTCATACTGATGAAAGTACTCATAAAAAACTAGTGAGAGAACTTACCATAAAAACCATTGATGTTTACTTCAGAAGGGACATCCTATGATGGCACGATCAATAGCCACAGATAATGAACAGCTAATTTACCACATGGGGGGAACTGGATCACCTTCGGATTATGATCAGATCAGGTCAGATATGGGAGCATATGCTGGTTCAGCACTTTACCACGTCAACCTTGATCCTGTACTGCTCTGGCCTACTGATGACGTGTGCCAGTCCCACGTCTGGTCCAGCAAATAATAATTTACCACTGAATGGTCATAGTCAGCATCTTTTTGACACTTTCATGGTTTAAACTTTTTTAAAACCTACTGACAGGTATGAAGAGTGCTCATACCAATTTTAATAGTGATACAAATACAATTCACATAGTAATTTATTGTAAAGTAATGTGTCTTCTCCACTGGTGCATCGGTCAAACTGTGCCTATCATTCCACTGAATCAGAGTCTTCATGCCGAGTCTGATAGCATCAAGAGAGAGTAGAGACCTGGAGCTGACGTGTTTTGTATCGATTGTGTCTGTGTGACATTCAGATAGTCCTGTCTAGAGTTTCATGACAGAGAGAGAGAGAGAAGAGATGCAGGGAGAAATATGTGGAGAGAGTAGAAAGAGCTCCCAGAGGGAGAGCAGCTGCTCAGCAGCCAAAGAAGATACATTTCATGATGAGAACATATTGCTATTGATTCCTACTTTGAATGAGAGCATTGATTTGATTGAACAGTCATTACATCGTGGCCCTTAAAAACCCCTAATGCGATCAGACTAAAAGCATGTCTAATGTCTTCTGCCCAGGGAGGGACTTTTTCAGCGATCATGTTCAAAGATACTCTACCTTAGAGGAATACTGATGGAGACATTGTGGAAAGCATTTCTTGTTTGATGAGAAGACTGATACTCCCGCATGCCTTTCTAAAAGAACATGGAAGTGGTTAGCTTAGAATAAATACTTTGAGCAAGGAAATTGATATTGATAGATGAATTGATTGATAACAGCTAAAGAATATTATTACTCATTAGTCTTGAAGCTATGCTAAGCTATTCTACTTGAATCCAGCTTTATGAGTAAAGCTACTGGGGCTTTTGTAGCTGCTTTTTAAACAGATTTAAGTTGGTTGTAAAATCTATTTATGGCATACAGAAGCTAAATGAGACAATCAGCTAAAGAAAGAGTCTTTCTGTAGTCAAGTGTTCAGAGGTTCTGACCAAAAATAAGATGGACTGATATCAGAGTTTTTGCAGGTGTAGCTATTTGTTGTTTGTGCTTCTTATTATCACATTAATGAAGTCAAAGAATAGCTGATCAGTGCTGGTCTCCACCAGTCTTGATGGAAAATCCAGAGTCTGGCCAGTCTAAGACCAAGACAAAACCAAGTAAAACTGCTCTTGAGTCTGAGATAGGACCAAGACGTTCCAAATGTGGTCTTGAGACCGGTCTCAAGACCAAGATCATCCTTGAGTACTACAACACTATGGCTCGCAACACTGGTTGGGAACCAGTGCTTTAATACATCATGATTATGCAGTGTGGTGGAGTTCATTTGTGGAGAATTTGAATTTCCAGTGTCTGAAACTATCGCTCCAGGGGTCAGTGCCAACTGTCGAGTTGCATGCAACTGAAACATCCTCACTGAATGACATTTTAGACTTTTAAAACAAGGCAGGTTCAGATTTTTTTTTTTTTTTTTGATTTAGAAAAAAGGCACACACAGGATGAAATCAGAAAAGAGATAAGACAAACTGTTTTGTCCTTTGGGCCACTGAAATCAATCCAAATACAGCCTTTCTCAGTGGAGATCCCTCCATCCATTTTCTACACCGCACTGTGGGGTACACCCTGGACTGGGCCAGTCAATTGCAGGGCTGACATATAGAGACAGACAACCATTAACACTCACACTCAAACCTATGGCCAGTTAAGAGCCACCAATTAACCTAAGGAGCATGCCTTTGGTGATGGGGGGAAGCCGGAGTACCTGGAGAAAACCCACGTATGTACAGGGAGAACATGCAAACTCCACACAGAAAAGCCTGAATGGTTCGTGAACCAGGGGACCCTCTTGCTGTAAGGCAACAGCGCTAACTCCTAAACTGCCATGCACCACTGCTGTAAAGATGAAGTATGTAAAAATTAGTTGCATAGTAAGCAGCTGATAATTTCATCCTCATCTGTACGTACAACTTAAAATGATTCAGGTAAATTAGAGATATATTGATAACAATACAAAAAGAGTACTGTATAACTACAAAACTGCAATTAAAACTTTCAGTGGAGTTTTAATAGCAGGCAAAAACACAGATGGGACTAAATTCACACTTCGTAACATTGAAAATAAATAAATAAATAATAGGTTTTGAAAATAGAATTTAAAAGACCTTCCTTTCTGTCTGAGTCATGCTCCAAGTAAACATCCTGTCATTTCAGTGCTCTCATATCAAATATATAGCAACACATCCATCCCTCCTGGCAGCTTTGGAGGAGGCATGTCCGCCTGCCTCTGTGTTGAACAGACTGTGGGATGTCAATGTAGCATCGTTAGGTTTGCTCTGCTCTGTTCCTGTCAAAAAGCCCACAGGCCCACCCATCCAAGATGGCCTCTCTGCTTCCCACTTAGAGAAATAGATGGAGTGTTTAAGTGTTTTTGTCGAGTCAAATGGCACCAGGCAGATGACTGCATGCTATTACCATAATTTACCCCCATACAGGCTGTTGGGGTGTATCATCAGCAGGTCTGTTTCCTGCCCTGTGGAGCTTCCTGGAGCTCATGGACAGGTGTAGCTCTATGTCGTTGCTCTGTTAATGCTCACACTGATGCTTGGAGAAGTTTACTTTGTTGCCTTCTGCAGTATATCATGGTAAAGTTAGCTCCACTTCTCCGGTGACAGCTGAGGGGTGACGAGTGGCACTCGTCCTTCAGTCTGTCTGTCTGACCATTCCCACCTGTCTCTCTCCACCAAAGCTTTCAGGGGCTGCCCGCACAAATCTGTCAGGCAGATGGGGGGGCCAGGCTTTTTACATGTCACTTGAGGGATGCCCAAGCAACACAATCTGCGGCCCACAATGCAGCGTGTTTGAACCTCATGAAACCCCTGAAATGGAGAACCGATGCAGCTCCATGCGTGGCCCAGATTCTCTGAAGAATCCTTCTGCATCCTGCCTGTCTGCGTCTACCTTCTGCCACGCTCCTTTAGAAGAACTCTGCATCTTTTATTTATCCCTTGAAATAAGGCTGGACCCTGACGAGAGCATGGGCTGCACACGCAGACACACACTCTTTCACACACTCGCATATACACACACACAAATGGGCCTCCTTCTGTTACTGAAAAGTCGGCAATTATGGAGAGAGAGGGGAGGGACAGTTGGGATTTGCATATGTCGTTGAGAGAAGAAACTACATCTCCCACAAGGCCCGGCGGTGGAAATGAACCAGCTGTCCATGGTTTGTAGATCAGATCCCATCCTCTTGATTACGAAATCACAGAATAATAAGGACCAGGAAAGTTGTGGGCCGCGCTGTTTGTTCCTCCTTTGTTGTTCCCTAGAACAGAAGTTATTTTGCTTCCGCTGCCTCCGAGCTGTTCACCATGTGCCAATGTTTGGTGCACTGTGCTCCACTTGTTCTCCTCCTCACACGCAAAATCAGAAGGCTCCAGCCCTGCCCCTCCAAAGCTGTCATGTGAACTCCCGCCTTTTGTTTAATTTACATTTTGAGGCTCAGCCCATCAATTCCCCTTCTTCCTGCTGCCCCCTGCCAACGCCGCCACCCCACCACACCAACTGGCTTCATCAAAAATGCAGAGTTCAAACTAATTAGTGACATTTGGCCATTTGTGAAACTTTTTCCTCTCCAAGCTCGGCTTCTGTCAAGCATGGCCGCAGTGCTCACAGAATACTGGAACACTTTTCATCAGTAGGAGAAATCACAATACTGTACATCAACGGCTTTTCAACCTCTAATCTGATGCATTTCACTCCTAAACTCATAAGGCAAACATAAATAGTAATTTTAAAAATAAACCATGTCAATATATTTTTGTCCTCTGATGTAAAACATTACACTGAAGTGGTATCAGTTTAATGCTAAAACAGTAGAATTCATAGAAGTGAGCCACAATTAATTGTGAGACTGTGAGTTTACGAGTTTGTTTTTGTCATGAGAGGCATCTGTCTCGCTGATTAAAAATAGCTTTCAGTATGAAGGCAAACATCTGTAGGGACGAAAATAAATAAATGATGTGATGAAATGATGACATGAAAGCTTAATTACACAGATAAGTATTCAGGTTCTAATAGCAGCTTGTGCAGAGGTGTGGAGTCTGGGGATTTGAGATACAACACACACAGGTTTATTCGGCGTCATTTGGCTGGTGCAGTGATATTTCTGAGGGGTCGATGGTTAGGTGTCAATTCACTGCCAGCTATCCTTCAGTGAGGGTGCTAACAGGTGCAAGGTATAGGGTATAAATAGATATATATTTCCTTTTAACTCCATTGTTTGTAGCCTGACCACCATGATTTTTTGAAAACCGTGCAGTATTTAACCCCTGAGATTGATGTTGTTGTAGAGCAGGGCTCATCAACTCCAATGCGCAAGGGCAATATTTGTCTTAACAGGCGTGGACATTAAAATCAACTTCAATAAAAATCAATATTTTGGTCTGATTTACAGATTCTTGTAAAAAATAATATGTCCTTCAAAAATTAATGGAACTTTTAGCCTCTTGATATCAGCCCCTTTTACTTATACTGCAGCAAGCCACAAGGTGAGATCGAAATATTTTAGCTGTACATATTTGCAGACTCTTCATGATGTCAGTTACTGAGTTTGATAATAATATGTGTCATGATTGGCCAAAAACACATGGAGGAAACACCTTCAGTGTAGATTCTCAGAAAGGAAAATCACACCCTCAAAGAAACTTGTGTGGAAAATTGATGTCAGAAAACACAGCTTAAAAAAAAACATACTTGCATGGATCTCTTTCTTCAAGAGGCTATATATAACTTTTAGAAAAAGATCAGTGTAGCGATACCGCCAGCCATTAGGCAAACTACAGCAGTATTGTGTTGCTTGTCCATGACTCCTTGCACATGAATGAGCCTCTGGTTTATCAGCTGATACACACACACACCAAGGTGATTTACTAGCACCATGTAACAGAGGAGGTAGGTGAAGTAACAAAATAAAACACTAAATGAACATCGTGACATTAGTGTTGTTTGGATATCATCTTTGTAATCAAGCTAACGTAATTTAGCATATGTTTTATAGAACATAAACACTACATTGTATTTCATGGTCTGAGGTCATCCCCTACCTTTTCTACAGAAAGACGGCCATCTCTGGATCGGTATTTATCCCAAGCACAGAGCGAAGCTCCCTCTGTTTCTCAAATGCTCCACCGAAATTTACCCTCGATCTCCCCCGGCGTCGGTCAAGCTCTCATTTAGCTTGACGGGCTTCAGCAATAAAACTATCTTGTTTTTTTTTTTCAATTTTTTTTTTTCATGTTTAAGCTGAATTTGTGTAACCTTGCAAAGCAGATGGATACGCCCGTTTCCTTGTATTTCCACTGGCGAATTCATCTTGCAAAGCTCCCATCTGAACCATTGGGGCCCGGTTAGAAAGTGACAGGACCAATCAGCGACGAGGGGCAGTACTTTCAGGCACGGCAGAGTTGTGACGTAAACAAGCAGCAGCAAGAGGCTGGTGCAATTATGGTGGAAGAGCTTAGTGTGGATGCTGCTAAAGTGCCAGTTTTATCAGAACTTGGCATTTACTATAGTCGCCATGTTTCGCGTTATTCCTCTGTAGCTGTGCACGCGCAGCTCGATAGCGGCTACGTCACGTGTTTTGTTGCCGTGATTGGCCCGTAAAGATGTGACAGATGGAACGTTCATCCAGTCGCATTCTGGGTTTTTTTCAAAGTCTCTGCCTTTTCTCAAACGTTTCCTATTGAAGCTTTCCTGATGAATGTGTGAAACAAGTCCATCTGGCGTGTCAGGTTAGAGTTTGTGTAGATGTCTTGGTTGCGTGTACTACGTTGCATCTGATGTCACATCTGTTGAGATTTTGCGCAAAATTCGGCCCAAGTTGTTAACAGATAAATGACTTAACAGGCTTAAACAAGGAAGAAATTAAGAGCCTCGTTCTTCGCATCAGGATAAAGTGCGCATCAATATGTACTCAAAAATGGGAAGTCTGAAAGCAGAAAAGTTACATAGACCCCTTTAAGTTGCTGCGGTGAAGGTTTTATTTAAACTGTAAAGAAAAAAATTTAACAATGGCATGCTGGGGCACAAATGGCCTAGAGGTTAGGTCGTGCCCCATGTACGCTTGTGGCCCAGGTTCAAGTCAGTAGCTCCTTTCCTGCGTGTCTCCATCCCACTCCCTCATTCCTGTTTCTTCTTCTATCTACAGTCTTTCTCTATCAATAAAGGCATAAAAATGTATCTTTAAAAATATTGCTTGCTTATTTATCCTCTCAAATTTTCTAAATTTAATAATCTTCCGATGGCCGGATGGGATGCCGTGGGGATAAGAAGAGACATGTGTTATTCAAAGTTAAATAACTTTTGAATTATAAATCTTAACCACTTACTTGTTTCTCTTCTCTGAAAACCCTCAGTGGTGCCGTTCTAATGATGCCTTTGTAGCTGTTACAGAAGGTTTTCCAGCAAGCCTGGAACTTGGCTGCTTTTCTTGGGTCTTTAAAGATTGAATCCACACCAGTAACTCTGATATTGAACATCTCTCTATCCATTCATAATACATTCTCAATCACTCCTGCAGCTCGTGTCTAACGCTGTCCACTATGTTTGTTTCCCACAATGCATTATGATGGGACTTAAATAACCACTGGCGGGCTGTTCTGTCTTCATGTCATGGTTTCCCAATGATGCATGTGCAAACTGGAGAAGAAGCCTGAATGGCTCATAATGAAGAGAAAGAGACACAAAGAGGCTGTGACGTGTCCCTCTGCGTCACTGCAGACAGGAACTGCTTTGAATAGATGGCTCAAATTCACAAAGCACAGGGATTTTTTTTTTTTTTTTTAAATATGTGAATATTTTGAAAACTTTTTGTCACAGAAGGATAATTTTTTTCTTTTTTAAGTCCCCACGAGATGGGAGAACAAGTCCGTGTGAAAAAAAGAAAGAAAAAAAAAGAATCCTTTTTTATTGTTTTGTGTGTGTGTGTGTGTGTGTGTGTGTGTGTAATACTGAAATATCTTTGAGTTTTAATTTCAATTTAGTTTTTTCTTTTGTCATTATAGTCCCATAATATTTTAAAATTCTACTACACATATTCTTAAAGCCCAGGCTGTCCTGAAGAAAAGGATGTTTAGAGCTGGACTGTTCACCACAGGGTTGATGTTTTACTGGCTTTTCAAGCCAATAAGTCCAGTTGAGACAAAATCAAATATGTGAAAAAAAGGAAATGAGCACAAATTGGCATTAGAATATTAATAACAGATATCACACTTGAGAAAAAAAATGCCAACTGTTTTTTTCAAAGCTTTCCCCATGTCCCAGCGGTTAGAAAAAAAAAAAATTAGCATAGGGCTCAGAGGGTTAAAAAAAAATCAGGCATACCGATTGCATTAAAAAAAGCTAAGTGAGCTTTTAACCTCAGTAAAGTAAACTACTGTAGATATTGTGTGTTGCATTTATAAAAGCTTTTTTAGTGTTGAACACTTGCACCTGAGTTTAAGTAACTTATATATAAGTTACACACACTGGAAAATGTATTGTTAAGGTGCTAAGCCATTCTAAGTTATAACAACTCAATTTTATTTTTACGTGAATGTTAAGTTAACTTACTTTTCTCATCTGTTGTAATTTAAATCTTCCATATGTTTTAATTTCAAACATTAATGCCACTCAGACTAGTCTAACTTTTGTGACCTCAAGTGGCAACAAATGAAAGGGGAACACTGTATCATGATTGATGACTGTGATTTTCCATTGTATTCAGTACACCAGCCATGCTATATCAGTGTTCCTCCACACAGGAGTGACTTCTCTAACTGAGTTTGTAACTTCACTCATGGTGCAACAGTGTTTAATATCCAAATACATTCTGGAAAATCTCTGCAGATTAGGAGATGATTGTCAAAAAACTTGAATGCAATAAATACTTAAAGTGATTAAATGCTGTTAAATTGAAACTAAAACTGAATTTGATCAACTATGAAAAGCAGAGCTTATGCCGCTTTTGTGGTTATTTAAGCTACCTCATACCTCACAAGTGCATAAGCTTGACTATCAAGTAAAGTTAACTTGCTTTATGTGAGTCTGGAGAGCTATCAGGCTGCAAATCTAAGATCTTTGTACCTTAATCACACATTGAACTTCTCCCAGTGAGGCCAGGAATGAACATGGCACAAATTAAAACTTAGCGGGGCATTATAATGAATGTTAGATCAGGCAGGTTTGCTATTATTTTGTAATGCAGAGCTCTAATGTTGCTGACCCGCAAGAAATCAGGGACTTCTTGTCAATGGTGTGCACATCTGTGAAGTAGAAGTGATTGCTGTAAGCTCTGGTTTGACTTTTGCTTTGTGTTGGTTTCCATCCAGGCCTTTAAAAATATTTCTAAAATTGAAATAGTATGGCTTCAAGGCTGAAAGTTTCTGCCAAACTTTTCTTCCACTCCTGTATTTCGTGCAGTTTAGGTGAGGGGGGAGCTTTTGAAACTGAGCGAACAGCAGAACGTGGTGAGTAATGGAGCAATGCAGGTGAGGAGAGGGGAGGCAAAAAGCTGACAACGTTAATATGAAACCAAAAGGAGAGTGCAACCTGGCAGTCACTCAAATCCTGCACCTGCACCTTTATAAAACAAGCTCTCTGGTGTGCCTCTCTGGCTCCCTCTCTCTCTCTTTTTGTTTCCCCTTATTTCTCCTTCTCTCTTTTCTTTCCATGTGCTGTGGCTCGGGGCGTTGTCATTTTCAGCATGTTTTCTATACACTGTGCACTCTGTGCGTGTGTTAATTGCGGCCATCCTTGGGGAAGAGCAGAACGATGAGGAGGACCTGTTTGAGAGCAGCCGTGCCAGGTTCTGTGGTTCATCTCAGCGTGGAGCTGCAGACACCTGGTCTGCCTGAAGGGCATGAGGAAGGTAGACTTGCTTTTTCTCCTTCTGCCCTCCCCTCGCTTTCTGTTCGACCTCTCTCTCTTTCTCTTCTTTCTCACTTTCACACACTTTTTCTCTGTCTCCGCTCTCCTCGAGCTTGGAGAAAACAGCTGCTGTACAGCCTGTGCACAGGCATCCCACCTTACCAGCCTGGCCTATCCCATCAATCATGGCACACCACTCACCACTGTTTGTATGGATCCAAGAGCGCTAAACAGGGGAGGAACTTGGAAGTTTGTGGGTCAAAGACTTTGAAACAATTCATCCAGAAGGCCTTAGACCACAGTATCAGCCGATTATGGTACTTAATTACAATAATATATCACTGACTATGATCAAAGTTTACCACTTTGGAGAAAGCAGGGGAAAACCAACTCTCTGAACCCCATTCCCATTTGAAGTCCACATGGGCAATCACAGGTGGGGTCACCATGGAACCCATGGACAAACCCACTCGAGACCCATATTTGAAGCCCACATACAGTGCCTTTAAGAAGTACCTTAGAGTTCAAAATTAAAACAGATTTCTGCAAGTAAGTGACAACATAAATATTCATCCCCTTTAAAGTGACTGACCTAATTCAACAGAGGTCCAGCCAACTGGTGCTAATAGTCTCAGAATTAGTGAAATGGGGATCACCTGAATGCAGTGATTGTAGTATAAAGACACCTGTGTCCAGTCATTTGTAAACCAGTATTACTGGCTACCATTACGCCATGAAAACAAAAGAACACTCCAAGCAACTCAGAGATAAAGTTTTTGAAAAGTATAAGACAGGGGATATATTCACTAAGAAATTCCAAGGATCTGAACATCCCCAGAGTTCATTTAAATCTATCATCAATAAAAGGAAGGAATATTTTCCCTTTGTAAATCTGCCTAGGTAAGGACGTTCTTACACACTGAGTGACTGTGCAAGAAAGGAGACCAGTGAGAGAGGCCACCTAGACACCTATGACTACTTTGAGCTTCATCAGCTGAGATGGGAGAGACTCTGCATACAACATCAGTTGCATGGGTTCTTCACCAGTCAAAGCTTGATGGCAAAGATAAAGCCACTGTTGAAAAAAAACCTCATTCAGTCTCCACTAGAGTCCACCAAAAGCATGTGGGAGACTGTGGGCCCTGTTTGGCACCCATCAAACACTGCACATAAGCATAAACACACCAACCCCACTGTGAAGCACAGTGGTGGCAGCATCATGCTGAGGGGATGCTTCTTAGCAGCTGGCCCTGGAAGGCTTGTAAAGGTAGAGGGTAAAATGAATGTGGCTTATATTTTTTAATTTATGTTTTGCTGTCAAAAAGCCAAATTATATTTACCATTATTGATTAATAAAATCAATAAAAGGGTAAAACACTCAAGGTGGGCATTCATATGGGGCCAACATAGCCATGATAGCTGGTTGAGGCAGCTATTTCCCTTTTAATTCTTTTGTGCTAAGCTAACTAGCTTTGCTAAATGCTATGATATCATAACTAAAAGTATATAAGGCATAATTACAGTGCTAAAAAATTCTTAACTTTAGATAAGAGAGATAGAGATAGAGAAATAAATGATCATCACTTTTCATGTTATTTGTGTTGGCATGGCATTTCATATATCGTGCATGTTAAAAAGTGACCTATGGGAATACTGAGGCCTTAGTATGAATGTTGTGTGCATTCATTTATTTAAAGATAGTTAATCAATAATTGTTTGGCTTTTTTCATTTGAATATAATATTTTTTTCTCAAAATAGCTATTTCTCTTTTAGTTGCTCTAAGTATGAATGATGCTCTAGAAATAAACTTGCCCTGCCTTGGCTAAGAAAGAGAAAATCCCTCAATTATCATTGATTTTGGCAGAATATCCATATTTTAATGCTAATTCTGTCCTTAAAATTTGTATCCATTTATTTACTTTAGTGAAATAACATCTGTATTTGCAATTAGACTTGAAACTCTTATACTGAACTGTGATTTGGTCTGTCACCACACTGGGGCATGATTTCTTTTTGTCCATTATGCTCTGAAGCTTTGTTGCTGCTCCCTGGCCTTTCCCTTCAACTTTGACATTCACCATCAGCTTTGTAGCCATATGTGCACATGGTGTTTGAGTGATGAAAAAGTTCCCCGTTTTCATATTCAAGTCTGACATATTGAGGGATGGAAAGATGCTCGTGAAGTGCTTGTGGGCAATGACAGTGACATACGGACACAGTCTCTCTCTCTCTCTCTCTCTCTCTCTCGCTCTCTCTCTCTCTGATACGCACACAACTCTTGGTCAGCAGCACAGATGAGTTCTGGGAAAACAAGCAGCTGCAGGAGGAGGAAAGGACCATAAGGCTGGACGGCTTGCCAAATTTCATCATCTATTATGGATTGCCTGAGATGCACACTCTACTGCAACCGGGGGCATGTCTCAGATTCACATGCAAACTCAAATCCGTGTGCACACACATATGCATGCCCACATGCACAGCTCTACAGTCAAACCTGCAGAATTACAAATCCTTAAAACCCCAAAGAAGAAGGGACAAACCAGCTTCAGAGGTACTTAAAAACACTTAAACACCATGTATCTATTGTAAAAGTACCTTTAAGAAGCATGAATTTCTTTTTTGTTTTTAGATGCTAAAGTAAGAAATGTTTGCACTGCATTAGGCAGCAGCCAAACAAAATGATGTGTACAGACACACAATTATACACAAAAGATTCACTTAACACACACGTAGAGGGAAACATTCACATTAGATGTCAAGATAATGGATTGTAAAATGAAGGAACAAATTTCTAAAGTGGGCAGTAAAGCAGATGCTGATTTGGTCAAATTTTCAATGGCTGATGGAACCATACACTGTATATAACATGGACATAGAGCCAGTGATGTCACTGACCGGTTACTGAAAGGGAATTTTGAAGCCCTTCATTGGCAGTTGCCATATTGGAAATGAAAAAAAGCCTCCCCAAAACATGCTCTTTGCACCCAACTACAGTTACATCAGTTAAACCCTAACTGTGCAAATTCTTAGTCATACCTATGAGTTTTTTTTCCCAAGTTCACCTGCTGTGTGTTTGTCAATATATAAACTATTCAGGCCAAAATTGTTTTTTTTATGCCAGGCCATGTTTTTCTGCTGTCAATCCTGGTACTTTAGAATGCCTGATGAGGCTGGATCAGAACAGATTTGACTTGATTGTATTGCTGAAGACCATTGTCAATGACAGGTCTGAGGGTTTTTTGTTTACTTGCACTTTTGTTAGAAAAATTTGAAATCCATTTTTTTATTTCTACTGAAGTAAGTTTTAACCAGAGTAACTCTACTTTTACTTGAGTACAGTACTCTTGTACTTTGTACTGACTACACAGTAGCACATAGCAAGAAAACGATTCCACATCACATCCCAAAACACCTGCTGTGTTGAAATCTAAGGGTTAAACATTCCAGAGTTCATTCTAACTTCCAAAGTGTAATTTTAACTCCACTCTGAGAGAAATGGTCTGCAGGGTTGGAATTATTGATCCATCAGTGTTAGTTCAGCTATGTAAAGACTTAATTTGTCTTAACTGTGTCACGGCAATTTCAAATCTGGGTGGATGTGAGGGCAGAGTTCCCCATCATGCTCCTGGGCTGAGTGTTGAGATGTGTTTTACATGTGTTAAGTTGTGTTTGGATGTTGCCTGTTGTACAGTGATCTCTGCAGCTTGGATTATTGTTGTTCTTGATGTCAGACACATTTGCACCATGCATGATGTTATCCACTGAGTTAGACTTGTGACCTTTTGTGTTTTCCATAGTTTGCATGCTGCATATCCATCATCAGTATGCATTGCCTTACTATGAGGTTGACTCTGCTTTGTTCTTGCAAGAGGAGACCCACCTTTCCTTAGATTTTTAAGAGTTACTGCAACTCTGTAGTTTAACTAGTGTAGTTTAATTAGTGTGGACAGATATAGACACTTATAAAGTGTTACATTTAACTCTATTTGAGTTTAATTATTATCACTGTAATTTTTTTTGCATATTTTACTTTACTAAAGAGGTGTGATCTATTCTCTTGTTGTTCTTGCCAATAAGGTCAGATCAGACTCTACTGCACAAGTCCCCAATAGCTGCTTAGTACTCAGTACTTAAAGTAAACTTTATATTAAATACTTTTTAATTTTACTTGAGTAGATTTATAAAACAGTACTTTTACTTTTAGTTAAGTAAATTTTAACCAGACTAACTGCCCTTTTACTTGAGTAAAACAGTCTACTTTATCTACCTCTGATTGTGTGGCATAATGCAGTGATGGGACCAGGATAACAACAACCCTGATTTAACAAGAATGACATGTAAGTAGTTTTCTTGGCATCTGTCTGGTTTGAACCCTGACTTAACGAGACAACACACATCCTGGTGCTGACCAATAGGATAGCGTTCGCTCCCTTGATAAAAACATTAACTATTTCTTTGTATCAGAGTGAGATTATACAACTCCCAAGAAATAATCTTTGTTCCCTTCAGGGGAACTTCTGTTTACATAGCTACCTCACTGGGCTAATTTTCTTTGGTTGCGTAGTCAAGCATGACGCTGGCAAAAAGAAGAGAAAAATCATCTAACCTGATGTGGATCGGTGGAATTTCCATGGCATTTACAGCCAACCTCAGGCTGACACTCAAGGGAATTGAGTTTTTCTTTGCACTTGGCATCACGCAAGTCAACTCAAGACAAGTCAGGTCACATGTCAATTTATGCATGCTGTGTAGTTTTGATGTCCTGTTTCTCTGTCTACATTTCTTATCCCCTGCATGGGTACTTACTTGAAGGATGGTAGCAGAGAAGCTGGTTTCCACCCTTACCTAAAATATGGCATACTAACTTTATAGGCTGCAGAGATGACCATCAGGAGATGCCACAGGGCAGCTGGAGCCTACTCTCATACAGTACATTTAAGTCCATTTAACAGCTGTTGTCAGACTAAAAACTGAATGTGATTTTTCTGTGTTGACAGTAATGAAACCTAAGTGTAAACACCAGAGAGAAACCTTGTAGATTTATTTTTAGTATTATTTAGCATTTATTTATTGTAGATTTATTTTAGAGCCAAACTTGCAAGGTATTTTAAACAGACATTACCAACAGTTTTCAGTGAACCTGGTGATATTTCCATATTCACCCTGTGACTTGGCTGTATGCTACAGATGCAGTGCTCATTTGCAAACACTTGCTTTTGCAGCAGCTTCTGCAGCTGTTTTTGTGCTGTGTTGAGCTTATTACAGTTACCTCAGTATAACTTTTATTAGCCCTGCTTCCATACCCAGAATCCACCAGTATGCTCTGAAGGCCCCAGAAATCATCAGAGGTGCTTGTTAGATGGTCCAAAACAGCTTTGGAAACCCCTTCACTCCACACCTGGGCTGGGCTGCATCCAACAATTTCTGTAACTTTCAGCAACTATTCACACCCACTGCACTCTAAATGATAGGAAAAGCAGGCAGGGGGGGTGAACTTTTCTGGCGAAATCTTCTCTTATTTATCACACAGGCATTGTAATTTCAAACAGATTCTTTTCCAGTAAGTAAAAAACAGCCTTGTGGGAGAGAGAATGGAAAAGTGTGAAGATAGTATTTGACTTACCTTTGCTTTTGAAGGCCCTTCCTCTAAATGTTTTTTTTTTTTTTTTTTCTGCAAACTTCTGCAAAGTGAGGCGACAGTTGCTGGAGTTTTGGGGGAGGAATGTTGTCCCATTCTTGTCTGATGTCTGATTTTTTTTTTTTTTTTTTTAATGTTTTCTTTTGGTGAAAGCTTCTGTGATGGATGTGATATGTGGTTTAGCAATAACCTTGTATAGAAGATGGATATGCCTGTTTCCGTGTTTCTCACTGGCGAATCCATCTTGCAAAGCTCCTGTCTGAACTGTCTGGGCCCGGTTAGAAAGTGACAGGACCAATCAGCAACGAGGGGCAGTACTTTCGGGTGCAGTGGAGTCGTGACGTAAACAAGCAGCAACAAGAGATTGGTGCAATTATGGCGGAAGAGATTAGTGTGGGTGCTGCTAAAGCGCCAGTTTTATCAGAACTTGATGAAATTTCTTTGTTAAAGGAAGAACAAAGAACAGCAGTGAGTTGTTTTCTTTTCAAAAATGACAGAAGTCGTGTACTGACATGTCTACAATTGCCATGGTTCGCGTTATGCAGTTCCCTAGGGAGTTTAGTCGTCAGTAGGGGCGCAGCTCGCTGGCGGCTACGTCACGTGTATTGTTGCTCTGATTGGCCCAACAAGATATGACGGACAGAACGTTCATCCAATCACCCTCCGAGTTTTTTTTTCAAAGGCTCTGCCCTTTCCCAAACGCTGTATATCGATGGTTAGTTTAACATTGTTTTGCTAAAAAATGCAAGGCCTTCCCTCAAAGAGACATTGTCTTGATGGGAGCATATGTTTGACTCAAACCTCTATGTACTTTTCAGCATTGATAGTGCTTTTCCAGATGTGTGAGCTGCCTAGCCATAGGCACTTATGCAATCCCATACAATCAGAGATGCAAGCTTTTGAACTGTGTGCCGATAAAAAGCTGGATGGCCCATCTTCTCTTTAGTCCACAAGACAAGGCCTCCATAAAGAATTTCCAATTTGGATTTATCCAACCACAGAACAGTTTTCCATTTTGCCTCAGTCCATTTTTTAAATGAGCTTTGTCCCAGTAAAGACAGCAGCAGTTCTGGATTGTGTCTGGTGCCTGGCCAAAACCTCATATCTCCAAAATCCCCACTTTTCAAGAAATGAAATAACTCTATTTTTATTTTAAATCAATTTAACACTGAATGGTCATAGTCAGCATCTATTTAACACTTTTTATTGCTATAAAATTTTTTAAACCCCACTGACATATTTAAAGGGTGACCATTAGAACTGATTAAAGAAAAAATATAAATCATGAAAAACGGAGGTATGAGGTTTTAGTCTGTCACCAGTGATTTGTGGAGAGCACAGCCAACTGTACTGACAGTCATTAAATTCTAGAAGTATTCCTGAGCCATGCAGGGATTTCCAGTACAGAATCACGTCTAATTTTAATGCAGTAATAAGATCAGTAGAATCCATTGACCCTTGATCTTGTCCTGTATGAACAGAGATTTCTCCACGTTCTCTGAACCTTCAAATGATATTATATACTGTAGATGATGGGATATTCAAAGTTTTTGCAATTTTACACTGTGGAACATTTTTCTGAAATTGTTCCTCATTTTTGAGATAGTTTTTCCACGAGTTTTTCTTCTTCAGTGCCACTTACTTTTCTAGCCTTTTGTTGCCCTGTCCCTACTATTTTGAGATGTGCTGCTGCCATAAAATTCAAAATGAGGCTCTATTTTTCATAAAATAGTCAAATATTTCAGTTTCAACATCTGATGTGTTATGTTCTATTGTGAATAAAGTATTTGTCATTGCATTCAGTTTTATTAAGATTTTACACAGCGCCCCAACTTTTTTGGAACTGGGGTTGTTATACAAAGGGGGCAGGCTACACCTTCCCTATATGTTAATTGCCTTTAGGTTGCTTTTGTTGTGATTTGGTGCTTTATATTTAGAATATATTGATTGGAAGGTATCAGTTCAGTTTGATTTGGTACTGTATCTGAACTTTCCAGAACTTTCTTTCCAGAACACTGATGATGAAGGCAACACACAGAGGATCCTTTGTGGGCCTTAACAACACAATAACACATGCTGTGGTTACACTTCATACATTAGTCTTGGCATTCTTGGTCCCATCTTCAGGAATGGGAATGAGATAACTTGTTGTTGTGCATGTTTGTGTATCTTTTCAGAGGGAGCACTTTGGCAGGCACCATTACCACCCAGCAGTAAATTGCCTTGTAAATTACAGTGCCGGGGTAATAAAGCCAGATTTGTATATCACCGGGAGTGGAGACTGTGTCTGTCTTGTAAATTTAATTAAACAGCAGGTGCAAAATCAGGTCATATGGCTTTGATGTGCCCCATGTGAGAATGACAACCAGACAAAGATTCTAATACGGGAAGCATTAACATATTTTTGCATGCGGCGGGCGGCTTGTTCGGAGGTAGGGGGAGCCTTGCCTATCACCTTGTAGTGTATTAAATTTCCCCCAAATTAAAGAGGATTCAAATTAGCTGTCGCTTTTAATTTTAATAGATCTACAGCAAAATAAATGCTCAAAAACAGCCTTATGATCATTGACTGTGCATAAACTCAGCCATTACCAATGCTGAATGCAGACTCAGACACTTTCACCTTAATTGGCTTTTATTGCCTGTCTACTGTACGTTACTACACAGTGAAGCCATAAGAATCCAATTAAAATCCCTCTCAAGAACTGAAACAAGAAATGACACCAAGCCAAACCAGCACTTGAGGTATAGAAAATTAGGAAACTTGTTTTTTCTTGGCAACTAGAATACTGTTTTAATATAGATCTCCGTCTGGCTGATGTGCACTGAAGCCAAAAATCATCCTCTTATGGCTGTACTTGACCTATGACACTGTCAACGTGCTGTCTGGGCTCCAGAAGGCCCTCTACTGTACGTCGGTTTGAGCTCACTGCCAGAGAGCCCACGAACGTGTCAGCAGCATCAGTTGACCTGACGGCAACACCTTCGCTTGTTTCGTTTTTTTTTTGGTGTGTGTTGGGAGGAAGTGGTTGATAATTACCACCCAGGATGTAGCCATCTGTGCCGCCCTTTCACGGCCTGTTAAGCTCGCTTTTCAGAAAGTTTACTGTTGACAGAGGGCACGCGAGAGGAGTGAACGCCAGAGCACGTTAAAAAGACTGCACACTCAAGCAATATTAAAAGCAGTGCTAAGGAGTTGGTGTGTGAGCAGAGGGTAAAGGAGGTGGAAATAAAGAGAGAGTCAAAAAAGGGTGAAATGGAAGTTTAACAATATGGAGAAATTGTTGCTGAAATAATAGATCAAGGGAACTTATCTTCAAAATTTGCACTGCATCGATCATCAGATAACATGAAAAGATTGAAGTATGTTTAGTTGATGTTGCCCACATTCAAATGTCATTGTCCTTTGATACCATTTTCAGGCAAATGCTGCTGCATACTGCTGTCTCAAATGTGTTGGCAGGAAAAAGTCAGGAGGCCAACAAATCATCAGCATTTCACTTCCCTATTGATCAATAACTTAAAAGACAAAAATGAGTACTGAAAAAGAACATCTGTATGTTAAAAAACAGTATGTTAAATAGCTGGTTATCAATGGACAGGCAACACCGTTAGTCAGCTACTAAAGTGGTTGCAGACAGAGTGGATAGCTAACCCTCAAATTCCACATACTCCATCAGCACAGCAATCCATTTGGAAAGTGTTCTCCAGAGCAAATTGTCCTGTGCAAGCCAGAAATGCCACTCAGTGCCACTTCTATGAAATAATAGTTGGGTCTATTTTAATCAGAGACTGCTGCTGAAATGCATCGATCCCCATAGAGTAGACAGACCCAAACAAGAAGGAGAAGCATGTGTTCTATTTAAAACACAAAAGAATGCACAGACTCATGATGTAATTATCATCACAAGCCCCAGGTCATCAGACAGTCAAAGGGTTTAATGTCAAAATAAAAAAAATAATTCAACAAAGTAATGTCAATTAAACAAAAATGTGTAAAACAAAATAAATGACTGCATAACAGCCCCCACCCCCTTCCCACCACATTTCAGTCAGTATTTAGAAGACGCCCCATTGGCTGTAATCACGTCACTCAGTTGGGTGGATAGGTCTGAATCAGGCTTGCAAATCTAGACACTGCAATTTTTCTTCATTCTTCTTCTTTAGAAACCGGCACAAGCTGCTTTAGGTCATCGTCTTCCTAACACTTATTTTACCCTGTACCGTTACAAGCCATCCAGGGCTGGCTGCCAAAAGCATCCCCACTGCATGATGCTGCCACCACCATGCTTCACTGTAGGGATGGCGAGTTTGTGGTGATGTGCAGTGTTCAGTGTCCGGTCAAACACAGCGTCTTGTCTGATGGCCAAAAAGCACCATATTGGTCTCATCAGACCAAAGATTTTCTTCCACTTGACCATGGAGTCTCCCACATGCCTTTCTGTGAACTCTAGTGGAGATTTAATATGAGTTTCCTTCAACAGTGCCATTCACTTTGCTACTCTCCCATAAAGCTTTCACTGGTGAAGAACCAACAACAGTTGTGTTATGCAGAGTCTCTCCCGTCTCTGCTGCTGAAGCTTGTAGCTCTTTCAGAGCAGTCATAGGTGTCTTGGAGTGTTCTTTTGTCTTTATGGTGTAATGGTAGTCAGGAATACTGATTAACCAGTGACTGGACCTGGTGTCTTTATACTACAATTACTTGAGACACATTGACAGCACTCAGGTGATCCTTATTTCACAGATTTTGAGACTACTAGCAGGAATGGCAGGGTGGGTAATATTCTCTAGTTCTCTCTCAAGTGAGCCAGGAAGTTGTGAGATAATAAAATATACCATATTTCCAGCATTCATCTTTGAAATAACAGCCAGCAGTTTAGCCTCCCACCCTGAGCATTATGTCTGTATGAGGAAAATGGCCGACATGTTGATGTGGTCTGTTGAGTCAGTATTTTAGTGGTGTCACACAAGTTCGCAGTCACTATCTCGTTTTTGTCCCAGCATGATCTCCACTGTTCCAGCTCTGTAACTTTTCATCAAACCTGTCCATCACTCAGAGCCGCGTATTGTCGTCAGCCATGAGGGACACCTGTGTTTCTGCCATAAGGCAGCGCTTATCATCAAGCTGTCGGATATCTGTCACTACGGCTGGATCTATGTGGAAAACCTTTGCTGTCAAAACCTGTCAAATTTCACTGAGTCTTTAATGAGAAAGAGCCAAGTTGAAACCACAGGCACAGGCTTGTGTGTGTAAGTGTGCGTTAGTGAGAAGTGCGAGATGGAGCAGGCTGAGGGAACAGGTGCATGGCTGGAAGCTGTGATGGTGCTGGTAGGAGCAGTAGGGGCTCGGTGCAGTACGTCATCTCTGAAAGCTGGTGGTTCCAGGCCCACTAATCAAACACAGATCAACTGCCAGCCACTAAAACCTCATGAGTGACATTAAATAAAGAGCAGTGGGCTGGAAATGGATCCTGCTCCATTTCACAAACTTTGAAATAAATCCACATGTAAAAACATTTCATTCTTCTGCAGCCTCGGGTATTTAAATTTTAAAAAATCAGTTTACTATGTTGGAAAAAAAGTTCCTACTGAACTGATTGTAAATCAAATTTGAAAGCACCTTTTGATTTCCCCTCAGTTCTCGCTACACCTGGCAATATTGTAATCAACTCAAGCGTGTTTGTATTTGAATTTGTACTCATCTCAAACCAAATCCCCGAGGTCCTCGCTGTTCTCAGCTATGTCATCATGACAGAAAGCGAAGTTTGTTACTTCCCCCCGTGGCCATTGACAACCGTTATCCTCACCGTGCAGGCCTGCCAACCTAACAGGCCTGTCAGAGGCCAGGTGAGCAGGCTCAGGTGAAGGACCCCAGGCAAACTTCTCCCAGATAGAAAAGAGGGAGAGTGGGAATTGAGATGGAGAAGGAAAGCAAACACAGGAAGTGGGAAGATGAGGTGAATGGAGGTGCATAGTGAAGACAGGGAAAGGAAGAGTTTTAATGTGAAGGTTCTGTTTTTTCCCTGTTTTTTTTTTTTTTTTTTTTTTTTTTTGTCTGTCAGGAGCATGGATAGTATTTTCCAAAGTATTTGCATATATGTATGCCTTTTTAATGTAAAGCTCCAGCCACCCTAAGCTTTCCAATTTTTCAGTTTAAGATGTCTTAAGAACATCTATGGCTGACATTGAGAAGATGTTCAAAACTGGTGACATTTTTTCATTATTTTTCTATTTTTCATTATTTGTCTATGTTTAAACCTGATTTAGCAAGAAAATCTGCTTCAATTGAATAAAACTAGGTTAAAACCTAGTACATGGCTGACTGCAGAGTAATTAGTTTTAGGGGTGTGTAATTGTACTGTCGCTAATACCTGTGGGTTGAGAACTGAAGGACCCTTACAGTTCAAAACAAAAAAGCACTGTTGGCAGGAAAGGGCTAACCTGACACGCCAGATTGATTGAATATTTTTCACAATCATCTAGGAAAGCTCCCATAGAAAGTGTTTGGGAAGGGCAGGACTTTTCAGAAAATCTTCTGAAGGTGACTGGAGGAGCGTCCTGTCTGTCACATTCATGATGGGCTATCAGAGCAACAAATGTGCATGTGCTACTTTTGTGCAGGCCACAGCTGCTTTTGATTGTTAATGGCAGAGCTTCATGTAAAATTGATGCCAAGGCCGCTCAGGAGATGTGTAGAAAAAAAAAAAAAAAACTTCTGTGACAAACTGTGAAGACAAGCTTTCAGTGTGACTATTTGCGCTTGTTTGAAAAAGATATATCGTCCAGTTCCGATTAAACAGCCGCTTTCCTATAGTTACATCCAAGCTAAAGGCTATTGTGGCAGCAGCCCCTGGATACACCAGAGAAACCCCACCGTAACAATTGCAAAACCATGCTGAAACAGAGTGGGAGAAGAGCAAAAACATCTTTTCTGTCACGGAAAGCTTTCATTGTTGCTCCCTGTCCTTTTTTTTTAATAAAGACGCTTCATCCATTTCTGATCAAACTGCTGCTGTGGCTAAGTCTGAGCTAATCACTCCACTAGCAGCCATTGCATACAGCATCAGACCAAAGATTTTCTTCCACTTGACCATGGAGTCTCCCACATGCCTTTTGGCAAACTCTTTGCTTTGTTTTTGCCACTCTTTCACAAAGCTTTGACAGGTCAAGAACCTGGGCAACAGGTGTTGTAAGAGAGTCTCTCCCATCTCAGCTGTTGAAGCTTGTAACTCCTTCAGAGTTGTCATAGGTGTCTTGATGGCCTCTCTCACTAGTCTCCTACTTCTTAGTAGGATGAAGAGCAATGCAATCAAATTGACATCACTACCCAGAGTGCACTGCAGAAAAATGTCCACCTACACGTGGATCTATCTCATTATCTTCTCTAAAATGTTGAAACCTAGTGTTATTTTTGTGCAACATACATATAAAAGACAGTAATGTTTGTCTCATAAGGTAAACGTGGGTTGCTGAACCTCATTCGACATCACACAGCTCATTAAAGGGGACATATTATAAAAAAAAAAAATCATTTTTTCAGGCTTTTCTTTTTCTTTTTATAAGATAGATGGCTTTGTTGCCTGAGACCTTGATGCCAGCGCTAAACCGCACCAACCAGCTCCACTGTCTGCTCAGGTTACTCATGGGAGCTGCGCATGCACACAACCACATTTTGTCATGTTGCTCTGATTGGCACATGATGAATGTGTGTTCATCCAATCACTTTCTGAGGATTTTTTGAAAAGTCCTGCCCTCCCCAAATGCTTTGTGTGGGAAGTGGCTGGATTTCACCCTCTGCAAATGAATTTAGGAGAAATGTTAGAAATATCATCCACATCCTCATTTCAACACTCACATTAACAGCTGATCAAAATCCAAAGAGGGAACTTGGTTTTGTGACACAGCATATTTTTGCCAGTTAATGAAATGGTTGACATAAGGTCCTGAACATCTGGACTTGTTTTCATCCAAATTTCAATGCTTACATCATGTTTGGTGCTCACTGGAAAGCTAAGCAGTGATGTTAAGAAATCTTCAAGTTTGCCTTAAACATTCTCAATCTCATTTGTTTAATTTGAAAAGATTTCTGATCAAATGCAGCTTCCTAAAAAGACATCATTTGTGATTTATGTCAGATTTAATTGGGCAACAGTAACTTCTTGGTGTCTTTCTTAGTTTCAAGGACTTTAAAAACCCTTCTGTTTTTAGATAGATAAAGAATAGAATTCCCAGTTCCCAGTTGAAAACACACTGTTGGCTAGATTATTATTATTTTTGTTCTTTAATTTGTACTTCAGTACTGAGACATTTTTTGGTTTGAATCCAATTTGCTTACCTAAGCACAACACATTTTTTCATCAAATGTTTCATTAGTATAAGAAAAATATTTATGCAGATAAAAAGGCTAATATTGCTCAATTTATGATGACAAATGATTAAAATCTATGAGGTAAAAGGAGACTAAAGTTTGCTGGATTGGAACAAATAACAAGAACAGTAACAGGATTTGCAATCGTGTTAGTCCAACTAAAACTTGACCTCTCAAATGCAAGTAAACATGTTAGTCCTGTGTCCATGTGAGTTCCTTAAGTTGGACTTACAGGTCTATTAAGCTGTGGAGACCAGTTTCCTCTTGCATGTATTCACCTCAATCAGATTGGACTGGACTAGGAGCAAGGCCTTATGGGAGTGTGCCGAAGAGAGGCATGTGGGAGACATCATGGTCAAGTAGAAGACCAAAACGGTGCTTTTTAGCCGTCAGACAAGGCACTATGTTGGGCCAACTGCACATTACCACAAACACACAATCCCTACTGAGAATCACAGAGGTGGCAGCATCATGCTGTGGGGATGCTTCTCGGCAGCCAGCCCTGGAAGGCTTGTAAAGGTAGGTAAAATGAATGCTGCGAAATATAGGGAAACCCTGGAGGACTATACTGCAAATTCTACACAGAAATGGTTTAAAGACAACAAGGTGAATGTTCTAGAGAGGCCAAGTCAAATTCCAGACCTCAATCCAATAGAACATTTTTGGCTGGACTTGAAAGGGGCTGTTAATGCCCGATCTCCGTGGCATTAACAGCCCCTTTGTAAAGAAGAATGGAGTACAACTGCAGTGTTCAGATGAGCAAGACTCACTGAGACCTATCCACACAGACTCAGTGGGTGCCAGGATTAAGCCTCACACAAACCAGGTGAACAAAAATTTGTCATTCTGGAAGAAACACCACAGTCGACACATCTATTTTTTCTACAACCAGCTCACAAAATGCATCAAAATGTTTGTCCAGACCTGGCTTTACATCGGCATAGCACATGTAACCATGCAAGCCTCTTTGGTCTCTTTACCTGCAAATGAACCATTCTCATTTAGCTGTCAGCAAAGTAGAGTTTTGCTTTTCTAAAGGGAAAAAAATCCTCAACATGCTCTTGTATTTCAATTAAGCCCACAGACGTTTCTGTGCTTACAGCTATTTGCTAAACTTTCCTGAGCCACATTCTTCCTAATCTCTGTCAGGCAACATGAACAAACAGTGTTGTCGATGCTGTTGACATCCTTTGTTGTCGACTTGTCAGACCGCAGCCTTGTCTCCCTGAACCACAGGAAGCTAATGAGAGCTAATAAGTGTCATAGGTTTAAGGGACAATGAGTGCTACAACTGCATGCTGAGAAATGTGGATCAGAGGCGGGACCCTGTCATCTTATGTCAGTCAGTGGCTTATGTACAATGGCCCCTGGTCACAATTAGAGTCGTGTGTGCTCTGTGTGTAAGCATGAGTGAGTGCACATGCCTATTATTAACCCTTAACCCCCCACAGAGAGCTGGCAGGGAACTCTTAGCTTTTAATGTCAACGTGTGTTTACTGCATTCTTTGATCGGCAGGGGTGAATGCTGCCCATCAGCGCGACATGTCAGGTCTGAGGAAAGACCCCCGACTGAGGCATGAATGCTCAATGAATCAAAATATGGAGTATAATGCTGAATGAAGACTTATCCTGCTAGATGATCTGTTTGACCCATGTTGCTTTGGCATTCTTTGAATGCCTCCTAAACTGGGCAGAAGTAGACTGAATCTAAGACAACAGAGGTTAATTTCTTCTCTCTCCATCTGATGTTTCCAAAGTGATTGTTGTTGTTATTGACAAACAGGCCAGGCTGTTTTTATAGCACTCTAGTTCCCTCTTCTGGTAAGCAGATTTATCATAAGTGTAAGGAAATCAGGTTATTACTCACAACATAAGTACAAATAAAGGAACTACATGACAACTTTCCCTTCAACATTACTATGGGTATTCAAAAGCATCTCCCTGCTACTTTATACCAGTGGTTCTCAACATGGGGGTAGGGACCCCTTGGGGGTTGTGAGACACTGAGGGAGTCTCCATATCCCTTAGAAAATCTAAGAATATTTTTCAAATGACACTTTTGTGACTTTACACCAATTTTGCCAAATTGTAACCCTTTTTTATTACTTTTTCCCACCAATTTTGCCATTTTTAACACATTTTTTTTCCACCAAAAACCCATTTTTGTCCATTTTAAACCCTTTCCTCCACTTTTTTCTGTCTGTTTTTGCCACTTCTAAACCAATTCTTGTCATTTTCTTCCTACTGTTGCCTGTGTTGACCCATTATTGCCACCATTAACCACATTTTACACCCATTTTTACCAGTTTAACCACATTTCACTATTTGTTTTGCCCATTTTTGCCAGTGTAACCCATTTCTGCCAGTTTCTGCCTTAGTTAACCCATTTGCGCCAGTTTAAAACAATTTTTCATCCCATTTCACCAAATTTTCCACCCATTTTTGCCACTTTAACCCATTTAGGCCACTTCTTAATCCCATTCTACCACTTGTTATGCCTGTTTTTTCCACTAATCCATTTTTGCCAATTTTTGCATAATTTTTTTTTATGCTTCTAACTCATTTTTGCTACTTTCAAATCCCATTTCACCACCTTTTCCACCAATTTTTTGCCATTTAAAAACCATTTTAATTTTTTTTTTTTAATTTTTAGAGAAAGGGATTAACAATTTTAGGAAGGCTATTTACTACTGCACAAAAGAATAAAACAAAAGATGAAATTGTTTATGAGATAAGAGTGGTTACAATTCAGTTTAACAATAAAATATGGTGGTCCTTCTTAACTGTACAATAGACCATGATGTCATTGACCTCTGTCGTCCCCAAGTTTGACGGGACCCCAGAAAGTTCTCCCCTTTACTTAGCTAATGGTTAGGATTTGTAAATGTTCCATAAGCTAATACAGCTAATGTAGCTTTGTTAGATTATACTACGAAGCTCTTTTATGGAAATGAAATATGGGCTTATAAGATTTGCAAAACTGTAAAAGGTGTACAGTCTTCAGATACCTTACCTGTGTAGCTTAAGTAGCTGACTAGCTTTAGCTATGTTAGCAGTATTAGAGTGTTTCCATTTAGGACACTTTTTTTTTTTTCTGTAAGCATACAGTTCAGCTGACTTTATTAAACAATTTATAATTAGGTTTTGCAGGTCAGGTTTTTGACTTTAACTTTTTTTTTTTAAATCCTAACCCTTATTACCATAACTCTTAGCCTAACCTTAAAAGTCCTTACATACCAGAGAGTTTTTTTTGTATGTGACTAATTCGCACAAAATAATTTTTATTCAAGCATACAGCGAGAAAATGCAGGCTTTAACACAAGCAACACAATTTCGCTGTGCAAAATTGCAGCTGAAATTTTTTCAACCATGGTCGATTTTTATCAAAGTTTCGCTCCTGACAAGCACAAATTTGACCTCTCAAAACACTAATTGTTGCTTAGTTAAGGCAGACAGAGGATCAAAAACATCCTCCTCTCCAATACTGCATTATCTTTGTCCTCTTTTGAATATTTGTAGATATTATGTAGCCAGGTAAGAGGGGGAGACAGGCAGATCGACACATCCATGTGAGCTTAAATGCGCTATGAGCACAGCGGGAGCAAACTAGCCTGACTTTAGTTGAATAAAACATTTAACAACACAGTCTGCTCTGACCTCAGACATGCTCTGGGCCAATCAGCTCACTGAAATTACTACCAGTCTGTAAACACAAACAGGTGAGCAAGTGTGCCCTTAATATTATAATAATATTATTATTATTATTATATATTATTTAACATATAGATTGAATGCAAAGTTGGTCCCTCCTCCCAGCCAACTTAGCTACAAAGAGGGAGCAGTGGATGATAGAAAAATGGCACTGACCTCCTGGCTGTGCGTAAAGGTAACGTTATGCATGGACTGGAGGAAAGAAAGGCAGAAACCTCATTTTATCTTCTGCTCCAATGTGCCAGTTTATTAGAGGGAAGAAGAAACCCTAACCCTTGGTGCTGGATCTCAAATATATCATCTTCCCCACTGCCTTACCCTGAACCTAACCACTCGGGTTTTAATGCCTAAGCCTAACCCTAGACGTACGGACTTCTGGTTGAGACTTCCGGTATGGATTGGATGTATGTCGCCATCTTGTCTGCACCAAGGTACTCTTGTCAAAATCTGCCCCAAATTATTTACATTTCAATGCCACTATTTGCATTGTCCTTGTGTTTAAAGGCCTTAACCTGGAAGTTTACTCTGATTTTATTTTGAAAGTTTCAGTGTGTATTTCCATCCTGACAGAGGGGGCATCAGAGTGCTCCGGTCTGCAGCCTGATTGTTTTGGAGCAGGAGACATTTAGCATTGCAGATAACCGGAAGAAAGGGATGGATGGACATTTAGCATTGCCTTTACAGCTCCACTAGCAGTCAGTGTCTACATATGCATAGGAGCAAAAAGTCTGAGTTGTGGCCATAAAATGAATGCTAAAGCCATTCTAAGCCACATTTCCTCTGAATAATCTGCTATTTTGAAATATTTAATACTGCAGAACTAGATGGCATCAGTACCAAAGCACAGCTGCACAAGTCCAGATAATCATGCATGACTTTAACAAGATTCCCATCCTGGAAAACTGATTTTCTGCTGCAGTGTGAGGGCTTAAAGGTGAAGTTGGTGGGTTGGTTTGCAAGTGCAGGGCAGGAGAGGAGAGGATGCTGTTGTGGAGCAGCAGCAGGAGGAGGACTTGGCAGCAAGCTGTTGGAAGGTAAAGCCAGCTCAGACCAGGCTGATCGGCCTGCAGCCAGCACACATGTGATAGCAGAACCTTGTGTTCTATATAGAGCAGGTGTGAAGGCCTTGTCTCTTCTCCTTTCATCCATCCCTCTCCCAGCCATGAAGCTTGGCACTCCCTCTCCTGCTTCTCACAGCTTTTAGCTCTTTGTCTTCCAGGGCAATGCACCCCTCTATGTCTCCCTGTCCATCCCTCCATTTCTGTCCCCGTACCTCTTGGCTCCCTCTCCCCCCTCTGTCTCCCAGTATCATACTTCATATGCTCAAGATAACACATCAGCTCCGTCGCCCATCCACAAACTCTGTCACCGCAATGCCCACAGATGGTAACTTCCTGTGGTCCTGCCCAATGATTGGTGGAGAGACTTCCAAACAGAGAACAGCTGGTGAGGGATGATATATCACCAAGCGTTTGCACTTTCATTTTCAGGGTTGTCTTGTTAAAGCTCTCGATCCAGCATCTGGCAGGAAATAGACACAAAGGCAGAGAGAGAGAGAGAGAGCGAGAGAACAACCTGTTCTTTGGCAGACCTTAACAAAAGGCTGACACATGTCTGATGAACACGCAGGGCTGCCACACAACAGAGAGAGCTGTTAGAAAGGAAAGATGCTTGACGCAAGAGACACAAAGACTAGATGAGAGGATGTGAACATTTTATGTAATATGTCTTTGTTTGGAGGGTGAAATGATAAATATGCCCCATAAGGATCCAGAAACAGAAACTGTTGAAGCTCTTGTGAGGTTTTTGTCATTAAAACAGACTCATGTAATAGTAATGCTGCTTTATGACCTACAAACAAGACAACTGTCCGGATTCAGTACTTAAATGCGTTTACTTTGGGGCTTTTTATGCTTTTATTTTAGAGAAGGAAGTGGATAGAGTCGGAAAAAGGGATGCGAGAGTGGGGGAGAGACATGCAGGAGAGGAGCCACAGGTCAGACTTGCGTACATGGGGTGCGGCCTATAGGCCACCTGTTGCCCAAATGCAGCTACTTTTAAAGCCTGAATCTACTAGGTGTCAGGTAAAGTTACTCAGAATTCTGATAAAAACCCTCTTTGTTGATGTTTTTCACAGCGAAGATCAACCGTGAGTGATACTTTTGACTAAAAATAAAGCAAAATCCATGCAAATTGCAAAATGCTGCTACTATACTTCAGCTACATCGGAGCTTATCATTCCACCATTGTATAAACCAACTCACAGTACAACAACAACCCCCCCATCTCACAAACGCCCGGTGACTCTTGCAAACCCATGCTAAAGCCAAGCTAACTGACACTGGTAAAAGCCATTGCTAGCAGATTGCAGTACAACTAAACCCCAGCCTTGGCTACTGCCTCTCTGTTCTCAAATGATGGGTCCAAAATGTGTTTGGTGTGGCACAAATGGTGAAGCTTTTAAAGAAGCATTTGCCTGATGACCGACATAGAGGCTGGCAAATCCATCTGCTTTGCAAGGTTAGTAAACAATAAGCTTGAGTAGCTGTAGTACCGTGACAGTTTAATCAGAACTGGGCCGCATTTCTTTATCAAAACAAGAGCAAAGAACAGCACTTAAAACTTCTCTTGGTAGAGCTGTGTATGCACTTCTCCTGTGCATACTTACTACCTTATTTAGTCCTGTTGCACTGATTGGCCCATAATGAATGTGACAGACAGAATATTTCTTAACCACCTTCTGAGAGTCTTTTGAAAAGTCCTGTCCTTCCTGAACACTTTCTATGGGGTGTTTTCCACGAGTGTGAAATATATCCATGCAATGGAGATATGAAACAATCTATCTGAGACATTTTTACAGAAATGTTGGTTAATATGCAGTGTCCCTGTAAAACAGAATAAAATTGAATTGACAGGTAGAGCTGAGACAAGTTGAGCTGGTACCACATGAAGGGAAAGCATCATGTAGGGAGGTTTCTTGTGTAATTGAAAGGTGGAGTTCCCACTTTGAACACCAGATAGAGCCATTTCATATTAAACTCTGCCTTCAGACTTACTCATGGAAGACTTCAAAGATAATCGTTTATCAGAGCTGGAGGGAGTCCCAGATTATTATACTCAAGTAAATGTACAGTTACTCTGGTTAAAATTCACATTTGTAAAATTAAAAGTAGTGGTCTATAAATCTACTCAGGTAACATTTCATTAACCTGAAATGTGTGTGAAGTTTAATACATGTTTGCAGCAAAGATATACTCTACACATATAACATGCATTCAAGTGTCAGTTTTTTAAAATAGTTTGCATCTTCCTTTAATTTTGCATAAGTAATAACTTCTTATGAAGAAATGAAAATGACATAACAATGATCATTCCTCTCAACAATTCATACTGGATTCAAAATTGTCCAGCTCAACTTTTTACTGACTTTCATACTGATAATTACTCCACCCTTGTTTGTCAGAGCTTTATGTTGTCATGGTGATGGTTTACAAGGGGGTAAGTTAATCAAATCAGTAAGTGTACTGCTGTGATTGAAGTAGATGGATAAAAATATGTAATTCATTTTAGGGCTGGGCAATTAATTGCAAATTAGATTAAACTGCAATATGGCCTACTGCAATTTCCAATCACAGTGTAATATTATTTTATCCTGAAATTTGTTGAAATACCAGTTTAATACAGTTTTTGCAGCAGAGATGTTATACTCTACACACCATGCAACCATTAAGTGTCCTTTTTTAAACAGTCTACCAAAAAAATCTGATTTTTCTTGTTTTGGTAGATCTTCTTCTCATCAAAATGATATAAACATAAATACTATCATTCCCTTTAACACAACAATTCATGTAGAGTTTGCAACTTGAGAGTAAATAATTGCAATTAAATATATTTTTTCAATCGTTCAGCTGTAGTCGTATCTATTTAATACTATGCTGTTTAAAGTATAGGCTGATTTATTGCTTAAGTTGGTTGAAAATGCATAACATGAGAAACTAAAAAAGAAAATGCATATCAAATCGCAATATTTGAAAAAAATAATCGCAATTAGATTATGTTCTCCATTCGTTCAGCCCTAATTCATATTGAATTATACATCATCTAATTTCATCCTGACAAATAGGCCTGGCCTACAGGAAAGAAGAGTTTAGGCTTAATTTATCTAATATCTTTTGGTTTGAATATAGAGTGGTTAATGCTCATGTTTTTGAAAAACACACAAAGTAAGGAACTTAAAAAAATGTTCTCTTGTATTTAATTGTAATATTGGGGAATAAAAGAACCTAAATGCATAATTTCCCCCAACTGGGCTACTGAGGAGTTCTTAGTAAAATAAGATCTATCCGTTTAGTTATAAGAGTATAAAAACTTGGCATAAAAGTAAGCAAATTTTTGTTTGGTAGATTACTTCTATGTTGTAACAATTCTTCTTGGCAACAAGTCTCATACTGTTGTTTATTTCCATTTTAAATGGTGCCACATTTGTAAGGAGCATGCATTGATGAGCAGCAGAGCTGACTGTGGGTGGCACCCATGAAAAAGCTACCAAACAGCTTATTCTGCCATTGACTCTTGTTTGGTGGATTGGACGATTGATGTCTGAAGACATATTGGCAATTTAACAATTAATCATTTAACAAACAAGAGCCTAAGTAGCATGTGGAAGAACCATACACAGGCACAACAGCCTGGCACCTCCTCCTCATGCTGGTCACCAGCCTGGTCACATACTGCTGTGGGATGGCATCACATTCTTCAACCAGCATTTGTTGGGGCTGAGGTCAGGACAGCTGGCAGGCCATTCCATCCTCTCCACTCCCAAATTCTGGAAGTAGTCTCTCATAAGCCCCGCTCTGTGGGGGCGAGCGTTGTCATCTTGGAGGATAGAATTCACTTCCAGATATGAGATTACCACTGGTTGCAGAATCTCATCTCCAGAGGGTGCCAGTGATGACAAGCCTTGTTTTTCCAGTGAGGGAGACGTTCCTCTATCGATGCAGCAATTAGCACAGTGTCCCCAAATCTTTGCCACATTTTGACCCTATGATCCACATGCCCTAGGCAGAATCTGGGCTCATCCCTGAACATAACAGATGCCAATAAGGCACCCGATTGTCAGCACCTTGGGGTACCACAATCTTAAAAGAAGAGACAATAACAAAAGCAGAATAAGCTGTTTGGCACTGGCAGAGATTTGGCAAACTTGTCATGGGTGCAACCCATATACTTAGCTCTGCTGCTCATCCCACAAATGCATGTTTCTTACAAATGTGGCACCATTAAAAGGGAAATAAACAGGCTTTCCAACTTGCTTTTTGTGCTAAGTTTACAACAAAAACAAGATTATTCCCTGGTAAAGTCACACTTTTTTGATTAAGTGAAATATAACAGCTATTTTCGGACGTAATGTGGAAATATTCTCACTATAGTGTGGTCATCAGAAGTGGTAAAAGAAGAGCACTGCACTGGTTACTCTGGTTAAAACTAACGAATAGAAGAAAAGGACTGATTTGTACTCTAAACTAGCCAAAAAGATACTTAATAATGGGATTAAAAATAACAAGTAATTAGTTGCTATCCACCTCCTACTTTTAAACAGAGTGACAAAATAAAGGGAGAAGAATCACAAAAAACAACAACCTTTAATACCTGGTGTCACAGTGTTAGTGGAACTGTAGATATACTGAGATGTCGAGTTGAAGTTGTACAGAACTGATCCAAATATGCCATTTTACAATGCAGGAATCTTTGTAGAAATACGGCTCAGTGTAACCGTCAGTAACGGACTAAACTAGTGACACTGTTAACCATCTTTAAACACAGAAGCTGTGTAGTACAGACAGCATTTCCTCTGACAATAATCCACTTCACTGAGGTGGCTGATTGAATCTGAACTCGACCAATCCGGAGTTCCTTTTGAAAACAAATACACCAAAACTTGATGGAACACATGTATGATTAAAAAAAACAAAAAAAAAACAAACAAACAAAAAAAAAATAACACATGAAGCCAACCTGCTGGAAAAAGAGGAAGGCTGGTTTATATCATATGGCTGAACATGAGTCCTTTAAAAAAAAAAAAAAAAAAAAAAGTGGGTAAAAATCAAACAACCTGACAGCCGGGTGATCGAGTGACATCGCTACCATTCAAAGATCTTTTTAGAGGCTACAATATTGTAATATTTAACATGTAGAAGTCAGAGAAAAATCATGCAGCTTCATCTCTTGACACAACAGGTTATAAAATATAAATTGCTGCTTGTAACCAAAGTTGATCTTAGGATAGCTGCAAAGTAGATCTTCAGCCGTTTGTAAAATAAAACCTTACTTTCTGTTGAAATCTTAGAAGCAGTAAAACTGTCCTCCGACAACCCCTGTGCTCATACAGGCTGTAATGTTGAGGCCTGAAAAGCCCCTTCTGGCCCTTGTGTAGAACAGAATTTGTGCAGCACTGCAGTGATTGTAATGTCTGCTGTTTGGCCCTTTTATTTTTGTTGCATATTACAGAATCGACCTGTTCAGTGGTGCTAGCAAACAAAAAAAAAAAAAAAAAAAAAAGTGTTGAAATATGGAGCGGCCATGATGTTCAACTGTAGCTCAGCTTATGATATATATATATATGTATATAGTTTTGTCTAAATGAAGTGTTGGATATCAGAGCCCTGATAGAGTAGCACTTTCTCATGTGTTCACTTCTCTGTTGAGTTGATTTCAGCTGCTAAACTTTAACATAGCAGGCACCATACCACACGCACACACACACATCACAGATCATATCAAGAAGAAAAACTAATGAAAAACCCATATGCAGTGCAGCGTTTTACATAAAGAAGCGTTAAAATAGTTTCCACCCTGTAAAAACGATTACTATGTTACAAATACATGATCAAAATGCACATACAGTAGACAGCTCTGTTTCCTTTTTCCCTTCCAGGAAATCTGCTTGGCACGATTGTCATAAAAACAACAAAAGCTTGTGGGATTTAAACTACTTGTGGAGGGGGGGCAAGCACCGACTTCCAAAGGTAAAAACTGGACTGGCTTTGATATTTAAGAATCAGAATCATGCTAATGCAGTAGAGGAGGTCAGCGAGAGCAACACAAGCTACAGGTAAGATACTCTAAAGTTAAGGCTACTGATCATAAAAGTGAATACTGGAGATAATTCTAAGAGTAGAGAAAGGAGCTGCAGATGATCAGCTACTGTTAAGCATCAGCTAGCTACTCGTACTTACTGATGATCTCAATTTTTTTGGTTACAGTAGCCAAAACTTGTCATGAAATGCTACATGAACACTGGCAACTTACATCAGGAGGGAGAGGGGGAAATAATTAGTGAATGGCTTGTTCAAAAAGTAGAACAGAAATCTAAAATAATTTATAACAGAAGCTGTAAGACATGCATCCATACATTTTATCTTTCCTCTGTTAAAGTGTGTACAAGTTGCCCTTTGTGTTCAATATGCTGGTGGAAAAATAAAACCAGTATTAAAGGCTGAAACATGCCTGTCATGACGCCACAAAAGCCTAAAAAAAATCACTCCCTGCAAACTACATGTTCTTGAACACCTCATGACACAGACCAGACTAATGGCACCACTTTTAGATTGCTGGTTTGATTGAAAAGCCTCTTCAGTTAAGGATAGTGACAGGTTGAGGTCGGCAGCCGGAGTCATGGCAAACTGGTTAGCTGGGAAACTAGGACTCGCCACTAGCTAAATGAGGATATTTTTAAATAGTGAATTTTTTTGACCTACCAGCCACTGGTGCAGGCAAAAAAGACATGAACAGTGATTTTGTGATGGTGTAAATGGAATCCTGGTTTTCTGCTTGTTCCTACCAACTTCACGATCAGAATCAAGCAGATCTACCAAATAATGTGGCAAGGCACAGGGAAGTTTGGGTGTGCCGTGGGAATTTTACAGCCATGATATTATGACTAAAACTGCTGTACTGTGTTAATTTTTTTTTTTTTTAATTACGTTGTATGCCTTGAAATTTTGCCTTGATCTTAAGTGTCTTAAGTGTACCTGGGGTAATAAAGTGGAAAAACCACTGCTATAAGCCTTGATTATTAATCTCATTAAGCTACTTATTATAATAAAGTGGCTGGTAAAAAAAATGAGTGGCTGTGAGATTTTTCAATCCACTAGTTACAGTGTCAGGTAGGTGAAAAAGTTAACTTCCAATCCTGCTTCACATCTTTAACATTATTGTACACCATCTCTTCGCATAGCAAAAAAAAAAGATGGTACAAGAGAGAGCTACATGAAACTGAAGACTGTGGACTTTGCTGAAAGCAATGGAGTTGTCACACAGAGACAATTAAATGCTTCCTCCTGTTATCGGACGTGTTCTGCCTCTTTTCAGTTTACCTGTAATAATTAGACAATTTCTGTCATTTTCTCAAGGTCTCACAACATTTTAATCATTTTAAGATAAAAATAAACAGTTAATAAGTTGGGATGTTAGGGGAAAACAAAATATAAAAATGACTCACTGTTTCATATGAAGGCATTTAAGGGCCAGAATGAAAAAAGACAATTAAACCTTAAAACCTCAAACATTTTGAGCTATTTAAGTCACAAATTTATAGAAAAAAATTGAAATTTTCAGGTTTAAAAGTTGAAAATGCTAAGTTAATAAACTACAAAATTTCAAGTTAAAAAGCCATACATCCATGTCATTTTAAATTTGTAAATTTCTGAGAAATTAAACTTAATATACTGGTTGGATCAGAGTCCTCTCCCACATGCCGTCTGTGTTTTGTGTATTTCTAAACAGCCCAAGAAGTTATACCTCATCTAAGTCTGGATGTTGATGATAATGTGATGATTCTAGGCTAAAATCAAAGAAATGCCTTATTGCTTACTTAGTCCCAGCAATTAGTAGAATCTGCAGTACAAAACAAACATCTGTTCTGATTTTCTTCCAAGCAATGGGCTATTTCACAATTCCCATAAATTTACAACTAACTAAAGGTGCAGTGTGCAATATTTAGCCTAGTAGCATTTTGAGGAACAAACTTATATATATATAAATATATATATACACACACACACCTAAATTAGTGTTTCGCAACCTCAATATATAAAGTTGTTATATTTTCTCATAAACTTAGAATAACCCTTTATTCTTACATTCTTACTATCTTGGATTTTTGCTTCTAGCATATTTCTCCAGTACCACCAAAAGGAGAATATAACATTAACCCATTTTTAAAAAATTAAACAGGTACCCACGATTAATTCAAGAAGTGAGCATCACAACCTTACATCTGAACGTCGCTTATATTCCTCAATTTCACACACTGCATTTTTAAACCAAAACATTTTGGATTTGGTTTTTTTGTTAATTTTCTACTTTAATCTCAGAAATTCAGATTTTTTTTCTTGAAAATGAATGTCTTCTCTTTATTTTTGTTTTTATAGTGTCCCTAATACATGGTCATAATAACAGGTAAATAGAGTAAAATAAAATGTATGTATGCATGTCCACATTGAGCTTTTGTAATTTAGAACAGGATGGTTTCACCTTTTAACAGAGTAGCAAAGACTTCCTCTTGTGACTTTAAAAGTTCTTTTAAATTAACCGCCAATTGAAAACACTCACAAATGCAAAATGGCCAATTCCTGTCCCAGTTTCCTCTTAAACAGTTGTAAAAACTTAAAGTGAAAGACAAATTGATAACTGCAACAAAGACACTGAAAATAAAACAGACAGTTTCTGAATAATAATAAAAGCCATGATATGCATGTATGGAAACATTCTGCCATTTTCACTGTGACACTGTCTGTTCTGACCGATCCAAAGCCTTCTCACAATGGTAATAATGTACAAACTTGCATAGATAAAGTGATATAGAGCAGCTTCATAATTATGCACCCAGGAATGGAACATTCTTGTATATTTCTAGCATCCCTGTGAGGAAATAGCTGCTTGTTGTTGGAGGTCTAACTACCAACAGAACAAAACATGGACACTCACACCACTAACATATGCAAGTTTGCAATTTGCAAGGAGTTTTTGTTAATGCCAAAATGAGATCAGAGATGGTCTAGAAACTGGTGGACTGTCTGTCTGGAGAGGCATAGGAAATAGAGGCCCGAGATCACACAAAAACATCAGGTCAGAACACTTGTTTTATCCTTTTTTGTTTGCTTTTTTGTTTTCTTTACAGTATGGCTATAAACAGAGTGGCATATGGACGACATCATAGAATCATCTGGATATAAAGGGCTTCACTGGCTGACTGCAATGCTTTCAAATGCAGCTTAACATGCTTTCCCTGGGATTATTTGGATTTCCTTTAAAACTTTTTTTTAATGCACAGGGGGGACAATGTTGGATTTTGGCTCAATTTAAGGCTATTTATTTCTATTTGGCTGAACCACAACCTGGGGACTGAGAATTACAGGAGTGACATCTCTCTTTATGTATTAAAATGTTCCCACAACATGTGGATACAAAGTCCTCTGATAGACTTTCACATTAATTCTGAATTTAAAGGGGAATGCCACTCAAATAAGGACATAATGTGGTCTAAAACAATAAATGTGAAAAAAAACCTTCTCTAAGAAAGATGGCTACAATGTTCAATGACAGTATGCTTGTAAAAAATATCAACAAAAGTGATGGCAACAGGATTTTAAAATAAAAAAGAAGATTTGGTTATAAAACATAAGCTTTACATGTGTTTTTAGCCGTGAGTGGCTATCCCCTTTAAGAAGTGTACCTTAAAGTTATGAAAACATTGAAATGTACAACACAGACACTACTCTGAGCACGGTTCTATTAAAAGCAACAGGTTATAAAACATTGACATCATCAAGAGGACGTGCTGTACAGTAAGCTGTGAGTGACGACAGCCTCCCATCTCTACCTCAGTCGTGAGCGTGACGCAGGAATCGCGCTCTGTGTGCAAATCGAGTGAACACCATACATGCATGGTGTGACTCTAATGCTACTGACTGAAGCTGTAGAGCTACATTGAGCGTTGTGGAGGAGGGGGAAAGCTTTTGTTGCGTACGACAAACTGACAAAACATAGCAATAAAGTAAAAGTTCTTGCATGATACTGTCCATACAAGAAAAAAATCATTAACTTTGATTTTTCTTTGCCTTTAATGAGTTCGTCAAAATACCCCACACAACAGTAACCCACAACAAGTTCCACTTGAAGTTGCCCCAGTTTGCTCCACATTCCCAAAACCCATAACGTCACACAAACCGACACGGCGGTCCTCAGTAAAGTCCGACCTCCTCTGACCGTAGACTTCTTCTTCAGGCCGAGGTGAATGGTCACTTTTCCACCACGCCTCTCTCATGCAGAGCGATGGATCCCAAAGCGGCCCCTGGGCTGCAGGCCCGAAAAAAAGAAGCGCTCAAAGCTGGTGAGAGGAAAAGAACGTAAAGGGTTGAAAGGAAAAAAAGATGGCCCATCCTTGAAGCGGCTCTCCGCTCCAGCTCAGATGACATGTATTAGGTTGGCAGCGGGTCGTCGTCTCCTTTGCTGCATTTGCACTTGCAGCAGAGAACGATGGGAGTGGCCAGTAGGAGGAAGGGGGAGGCAACCAGCAGGAGCAAGCCGAAGCCGGCAAAGATCCCAACAACCTGGAGGGGGGGACAAATTAAAAACATGAATCTAAATGCAATTTAAAGCTCCAGAGAAGAACTTTTCATCTGTGATAATATGTAAACCCCTTTAGATAAGAGTTGCATTTTATATCTTTGCTGATTAGTCTTTAAGTTTATTTTGGGGGGCTTTCTACCATTTTTTCCACATGACTGCTCAAGAGAGACAGGAAATATGGGAATGAGAATGGGGGGAAGACATGCACCATACAGCGCCAAGACCTGGAATTGAGCCCGCGACCAGTGAATTGAGAGCACTAGCCTTTACATATGACATCTGCTCTACCACCTGAGCTGTCTTTGCTGGTCTTAATGGTACATGTGTAAGCAGAACCATCAGGTTCTTGGTCACCTCCCTTACTAGAGCCCTTCTCCAAGTTAGGCCAGGCAGTCAGCTCTTGGAAGAGTCCTGGTTGTTCTAAACTTCTTTTATTAGAGAATTATAGAGGCCAGTGTACTCTTGGGAAGCTTCTGTGCAACAGAACTTTTTGTAGCCTTCCCCGGATCTGAGCCTTGCCCTGTCTCTGAGCTCTGCATGCAGTTCTTTGACCTCATGGCTTTGCTTTTGCTGATATTATGTCAGCTGTGAGGCCTTCTACAGAGAGATGTGTGCCTTTCCAAATCACGTCAAATCAAGTTAGTTTACATCAGGTGGACTCCAAGCAAGGTGTAGAAACATCTCAGCAGATATCAAGAGAGAACTGAGCAGAATCTCAGCTAAATTTCAAGTGTTGATGCAAATGGTCTGAATTCTTAGGTCAATGTCATATTTCAGTTTTCTTTAAAATAAATTTGAAAAATTCTCTTTTTACTTTATCATGATGGGTACTGTGTGTAGATTAATAAGAACAAATAGTATTTTTTTTTCAATTTTAGAATCGAGCTGCAACATGACAAAATTGAAAAAATTAAAGGGGGTCTGAATATTTTCTGAATGCACTGTATAATCAGTTCTATTTAGAACAAATCCATAGTCACCGGGTAAGAGTAATACTCAGTTAAAGTCTTTGAAATGCAGGTTTGCACATGACAGCAATAATCTAGCAGTCTGCTGCTCTGTTAAAACAAACACAGATATCACCTGCACATTATTAAATTCATGTCCGATCAGTGGACCATAGTTTATACATGGAGGTTACTACATATATTACTCGTATTCTGCTCTTGGGTCTCCTTATGTTAATTAACTATATTTTATTATGGTATGCTTTAAGACTGTTGTGTTGTTCTTTGCCAATGTTGGGAAAGGCCTGTTTGCAAGTGTGCACCTGTGCTCAGAATTGTATGTTTTCACAACTTCCAGGGACAATGACAGCCCCCAGCATCCAGACACTATTTTGAGGTTCTCAGGGTAAAAATCTGGGAAGTTTGCTGCATTACTGAGGCAAGTGATCAACAAATATGGTAGCTAAATTACACTTAAACATAAATACAAGTTAAAAAAGCCAACTTCACTGTTGATGCATTTTTTAAAATATATTTTTACAGTACAACTTGCAATGAACTAAATATTAAATAGTGTTTTTTTGGTTGTTAGAGAAGCTCATGCTCTGAATCCTTTCCAGACACCTGTAAAACCATATAATGACCAGCAGGTGGCAGACTAAAACTTAAAAACAGCAAACCTTTCACAGGCAAGTATGACAGCCTGGACTGATGGTACCAATGTAATATTCTCATTCATGCTATATGGACATGCTGTACGTCATTATGTAGAAACAGTTAATAAGCCACAGCTTTATGAGTAGTTAGGGCTCACTGTGACAAACAAAAGAGAGGACTACATTTTGACTTGTGAACCGGTCTAAGGCTGGCATGAGGTGGCAAAGATTAACTCACTGGAGCATGTAAGTCAGCCACAGCTATGCTAGAGATGGATGCCAGACATCTGACTTTTTATTGCTGTTTTACTTGCTGTTGTTTCTGTGTGGCAGAAAAATATGACAAGAAACTTTCCACATCCCTTCTGTCATCATACACAAAAAGTCAAATCAACTGACAATGACTATAGGACAATTTACTGCATCTCTCTTTCAAAACAACAGGAAATCTGTTAGTGTGTGTGAAAATTGGGGGTGAATATTATACCTAGAGAATATGCTCTTAACAACTATCAACACATCCTTACTCTGCATGTATCAGAATTGTTCTAACACAATTAAAGAAAACTACTGTCCTCCATGTCCAAAACTACTGTACTCCTCCTACTGTCCACATGAGACAGGCCAAGATAACTAGAAATACTGGTGAAAAAAGGTAGCTGGTCTTAGCTTCCTCTCTGATAGATTTGGTGTCCTCCACACAGATTTCCTTTGTGTTGCAAGTATGAAGTGAAATCGCCACAAGGGGGAGCCAGAAACTAACAAGTCCAGAGCCACAAAATGAAATACATAACAGGCAGTCACATGCAACAGTGACTTATAATAGCGCATTGCTTTCCTCCTGTTTGAGGGCAAACAGACATCTTTCCAGGGGATTTCTTACAAATAACTTTCTGTCTTTAATTAAGCAAACCTTTATCTAACTGTCCCTCTTCCAGCTAGTACAGATGCTGTATTGTTTTGGAGATCACAGTGCATCAAAAACCCTGGTGATGCTAACATGTTTAAGGAAAAAACCTTTCTCTGAAGTGACATCATGGAAACACTGACCCCTTGTCCTCAGATGAAATCAGAGGTTTATTTGATATATTTTTTTATGGGGAGGACAGCCCTGGTACATCTTGTATTCATGAAGAGCGAGGCTTTTTTAGATGCTGAAAGATGAGGTGAGGGTGAAAAGAGAGTAGGGGAGAAGCAAAGACACCGAGCGATGAAGCTATAGCGGGCTGAACTGTAATCATATGACTAAGCCTGCCCCACTGGGCAACAGATGTCAGCGTGTATGCTAATGTTGACAAAATAATGAGTGTGCTGGACACAGGGACAAACTGTTACCCCACTAATGGATTATATGGCTAAGGAGAGACACAGAGGAACAGTTTGGTGATTCAAAATCATCTTTCATAAGATTAAAACACACGATCCCATGAGGGAAATCATACATAATCCCTCATGTGTAATCTGGCATTTCACATAAGGGAAATTACATTTTATATCCAATCCTTTGTATGTAATCTGTCATTTTTATTTGGTTACCTTTCACTGAGGGACCTTTATTATGTAAACCTTCTTTTAGTGAAAGAACATAATAAGCTTAGCAGGAAACAGCGTGACACTGACCACAAGACACTTGTCGATGCACGCGGATCCAGCTATTGTGCGCTGAAGATAATACCAGCCCATCACTGTCTGAATGAGCCACAGAGAGAGGAAGAGGCAGAACACGTGTACTGCCACATGCTGCAGTGTGGTTTGGGGGGTGGGGGGGTGGGGGGGGGGGGGGGGGTGACAGACAGCGAAAGACGAGGAGGGAAGATGGGTTTCTCACCTGTGTTCTGTGCCAGATAACAGACGCCCTGGAGTGGCCTAGTTTGTTTCGACAGGGCCCTTTGTCGTAGTGGATCAGCAGAAAGTCGTCCTGTCACACACAGAGATAAACCGGGACCATTAGCGGTGTGAAAGAAGCCGGCGGCTCTTCTGAGAAAATTGTTTTTTAAATGACCTGTGAGAAGCAATCGTCTATGCTCACACAATTAAGATTACAGGCGGCACCACAGATCATATGAAACCTAAAACAAATACGTCTTATTCCTTTCTTATCAAGGCCGGGGTTCAGCTACAGTTTCCTGATAGTAAAAACTGCTGCTTTGAATGATGTCTACATCACGAATTATCTCAGTGCACAGACACACAAGGGCACTAACACGCCAAAACAACATTAGAGATTTTCGAATGCCATTGTCCCTGAGTTTCAAAACCTGCTGATTGCAGGAAGCCATCCAACACCAGGGCCAAAGCTTAAAACAAACAAAAAAAAACCTATAAAATTCAGAAAAGAGCACATCCTAGACTCAGAAAGGGTTTGTCTGTGGTGCTCTGTGGAATGGTATACAGTTGTAGAAAAAAATTAAACCCACCCTCTTTAAACATTAGTGTGCCAAATAACTTTCTTTTGTTGTCTAGCTCAGTGGTCCTAACATTGTCCAGCTTCAGGACCCACCACTACCTCCTTGATGAGAAACTGGAAAACACATTTCCAAACATTTGTGTTGCAGTTTGAACCTTAGATGGATCCAAACATATCACCGAACAAAGAGACAGGACAAAGCAAACATGTTGAAAAGGTTTAAAGTGACTGACATAATTCAGCAGAAGTCTGGCTAATTGGTGCTAGCAGTCTCACAGTTAGTGAAATGGGGATCACCTGAGTGCAGTGAATGTGTCTCAAGTGATTGTCATATAAAGACACCTTTGTCTGGAAATCCATTCACTGGTTAATCAGTATTCCTGGCAACCATTACACCATAAAGACAGAACAACACCTCAAGCAACTCAGAGAAAAGGTAATTGAAAAGTATAAGTCAGGATATGAATTTAAAAAAAATCCAAGGCACCGAACATCCCCCAGAGTTCAGTTAAATCCATCATCAATAAAGGGAAGGAATATGGCATGTGTGTAAATCATTGTTGCCTACTGAAAACAGCACTACAACCAGAATAAATACTATTTCAGCTACACCAACAACACTTTTTGAGATTCCTCTGATGTCTGCAGAAGCGCATCAGAGGAAGACACTGATTATTCATGTGAAACTAGTGTTTTTAATGTTGAGTCTGTTTGTTTAAAAGAGGAGGACACCTCTGTATAAACCTTTATGCTGGTAAAATCCTTCAAACATAACTACTGACGGCATTTGAGCCCAACAACAGGTTAAGAAAACCTTAAAATAGCTAAGCTAATATTAGCAGCAGCCAAGTTCCTTGTCTTGACTGACATACATTACAAAGCTTTTGTTTCTGCTCAAAACAGAATTTCTTTGTGTCAACACCTTTTTAAAGTCCTGTTGTGCCACAGACAGAAGCCCTCTGCACAACAGGGAAAAGTTCCTGCTGTGACAGAGATACTGTACGACAACAAGCAACTCAGAAGGATTTTTAAAAAATGTCTTGATATTTTGTCAGAATTCTACAGAATGTAAAGAAGATCTGAGGTCACTGCTTTAGTGCAACAAAAGGAATTAATTGAAAGTGAACAAATAATTCTTCGGAGTCTGATAAATTGTGGTTTCATCTTTTCAAAGCCTGTCCTTGCTGATGCTGGAGCCACATTTAAGTCTGTATTTGAGGCATTTCAACATTGGTATTGAAACAACTCCTCGCATTACAACATAAAACAAAAAATATTTTTAAGCATTAGAAATCATGCATCATGTTGATCTTTGCAGCTGTAAGAAATCAAGGAATAAGAAATTAGAAAGACCAAACTCACATCCAGGGACTCCAGACAGTACCAGCAGAAGGCATGTTTGCAGTTCTTGCACATCATTTGTGCGCAGCCCTCGTCCCTCTCAATATAAACTTTACATTTTGGACAGCGCTTGATCGGTGCGTCGTCCTCTTCGTTCTTATAGAAAGAGCTGCAAGGAGAAGACAGACACAGCTGTAAGTGATTTGTATTCTTAATGAGACAGAAAATCCCAAATCACTCAGCTTTCACTTTACAAGAGGTACTGTGGATGAGATTGCTCCAATGCGACGATCAATATTTACAATATTTGGTGTAACAGGATTGTGTGAAACAGTGGATAGCTTTAGCTCAGGAACTGACATGTCATCTAAAAACTACCAATCTCTAAATGGCATTGAACTCCCTCCAAAGCTTTTATTCTTCCCTGCTGTTGGTGTCAGATGCTCTGTATCTATTTCTCCTGTTTTAGGAAAGTGCTGACTCATGGAATCAGGGGGACGAGTAGGTAGCTGTCATTCTGGCCGTTGTCCTAGGATTAAAACCTGGCATGTTAAATTCTGTTAGAGGAGGCTTCTGAGCTGTAATAAAAAGTTTTTCAAAATGTCCTTCCATTGAACAGACAAAGTTCAAATGCTGAGACTCTTTACATCTAAGAGCAGACCTGCTAATCCCTCTCCTTCCCTTTATGGTGGCCTTTGAGCTCTCTACTGGACCTGTGCAGATAGACAGCCCTTCACAGCTAATGACATTCGAGTAAGAGGATATCACAAAGAAAACAGGTCAGCTGCATATGTCTCCGAGAAGCCCTCCTTTTAACCTAGCTGACAGATTGTCTGTCCTTAAGATGAATAATAAGCCCATCACAGACTGCTTTACTGCACCTCTACTCCAGCAGATTGTTTTATATCAGCCTATTATTTTGTGCTTGAGTCCTGGCTGATGCCCAGCTGAGCAGCCAGAGTGTCTGTCAGTCTGTATTTAAGGAGGCAATTCATGACTGCTGCTGTGTACTGACAAGTAGCTCAGGTGACCTGAAGATGATGTGTGGTGTTCCTCACAGTAAAACTAGCACTTTTATCCTGAGATACAGATAAATAAGCCAAGATCTCAGGGAAAAAAGCAGAATGAAATGTATGGATGCATGTCCTTGTAAAGCTTCTGTTCTTGACCGATTAAAATGAATAGAATAATGTAATGTTTTTTTTCTAGCCAATACAGAAGCTCAGAGTACCATTTATTTTCTTCAGTGCCAAACCCGTCAATACCATTCTGCTTTTGTTCCATGATGTGAATAAAATTGGCCAAAAAGTTTGTCAAACCTCAATTTGTCACAGTTACAATGATGACCACTGAACAGTCACAGAGTTACTCTGATGACTGCTCTACAGTCACTCATTGTCAGAGTTAGAAATTTAATTTAACAAGCAACTTAACCCTGATTAATGTAAAATGTCCTCCCCTGTCTCTTACATCTTTACCGTGGCACCAATGCTGTAAGAAAGCTCACTTTGGTAAAATGCCTCACCTCATATATACATTTGCATTCATTCATGTCCACTATCTGAAACTATTTTATCTACATCAAGTAAATCTGTGCATATTTTATACTTCTGATCACCTCTAGTCACTATCTTGCACTTTTTGCACACCCTTTAACCATACTATCAATGCACATAGACTTGTTTCTACTAGAAAAAATACCTAACAAGCTTGTGCATATTCATATTTTAATTTTTAAACTTTTTTTCAGGTTTCATTTCTTTTATATTTCAGTTGAAATCCTGTACACTGAGAGCAAAGCTAACTGGAATCAAATTTCTTGTTGTTTAAGCATTCTTGCCCAATAAAGCGGATTCTGACTGATTTACCACTCAGCATTTCCTCTTTTGTTTAGACGCTTTTGTATAAAATAAAGACATTTACTTAAATGTCAAAAATGACAACAAAACCAGTGAATACTTTTCATGAACAGAGAAACATTGTTAAGACAAATGTCTAAAGATGAGTGGATTCTGACAATTATTTCTCATATCCATTCACTGACAGTTAAATCACTTTCTTCAGTGTCAGCCAACATTTCAGTTACTAAACGCTGCACCAGGAGAAAAGTGTGTGTGAATGTATCCATCAAGTTATAAAAAGGTTCACAGCATTCTAAATACCGACGTAAGAAAAGAAGCATTTCAACACACTTGGCCTGGTTGTCACTGATGAGACTGAACTGTTTCAAATGCAGAATGATACTAGTTGCTTGAATGTTGTACCTGTTTTCTCCTGGTAGGAAGGAGGTGATGGGCAGGTTATTCTCCTGGCAGGCCTGCCCGGGGTGCCAGTTCGCCTTGCAGGCTGAGCAGAACTCGAGGGCACAGACGGCGCACTGGACCAGCTGGGGCAGCGCTGGAGAATCCGCCTCCTTCAGTTGGCACACGGCCTGGCAGGTTGAAGAAGGGCACCATGTCCGGCATGGGTCCAGAAGCACCTCTGATGGAACAAAGTAGGTGTCAGGACAGTGCCACTGACAGCAACTATTCTCAAAACATCAGTGAGCTCAAATAAGAAGGAAAATGTTTTGTCTTTCGGGTCTGTTTTAAATGCTTTTAGCAGCAAAATGAATACAAGTTAAAAACAGCTTCTTAAAACAGACCCAGTTGCCACTTTGAGGGAAGTCAACGTTCAATTTTGTAACTAAGCAACAGTTAGTGCTGGTGAAAAGTGCTCTGAAACTGATATGTTGAGTAATGCAGCATAAAAATATGGGGTTAATGGACACAGGCCCTAAAATGTTTAATAGCAGCCTGCTTCATTGAAGGTTGAGGTGTAAACTGTACTAGTATACTGGAAAAGGTGTTATTCCTGTTGCTGTCCAAGTGTCCAACTAACTTCCTCAGCTGCTATAAATTCTTGTGAAAATGTTGTCTCTTGCTCTATAGGCAGAAAAAAGAATATTTTATGTTTTGCCAGTTCTGTTCAGTTCATAGCATAATGCGCTTGCCCTGAATCCTCTCTTCCCTTCCTCTTGCATTTCTGCCAAGAACTCTGCGCACACGTTCCTCTTGCTCTTTTGGCTCGGCCTGAGAAATATGGAACAGTTACAGCGCCTCTTCTGCCTGACTGGACCGGGACATTGATGAGACGGCTCAGTGCCCTTATCTAGGCTCCATCGACAGCTCTTTCTGAGTCATTTGCAGGATATTTATTCATTTACAGGACCCCCCTCAGTGCTGCTATACATGCGCTTGTCTGTGTTTATTTGTGCGAAGGGAGATCTGCATGTTCTGAGTACAATTTGTGCCTGTGTGTAGGTGGAGAACCTGCAGGGCGAGTTCCATCAAAGAGCCTGGGTACTGCTCTCTCTACTTGTGAGGGAACTCTAATATTACCGATTAGCATGTCTGTGCTGACAGCACGCAGCATGGCGACACAGGCCTGACATTATCTCTGCAGAACGGCTTTTAGCAGTGGGTTAACATTTATTCTACAAACCGCAGACACTGAACACACAGCCACACACCACAGCAGAGATAAAAAGGATTTGACTAAAATATCATGCTATGCTGAGAGACCTTCCTCCATCAGAGTCAGTCAGACACTTTATGAGTGTAGAGCCGAACCAATCCTATTAGAATCTCTTTAAACAAAGTCTGGGAGGCTTTCCCTTTCATGCATATTTGATGGGAAATGGTGTTACACTTTGATGAGGCTGACAGGCTTGAGTCAGAATACTACAGCACACATCAGACCAGAGTACCTGCCACAAAAATATGTCTTGCTTGCATGGTTTCTTTTTGCATTAAAACTAGATTTTTTTGAATCAGAAGCTTAAACTGAACACTTAATTTCTGAATTGGTTGACTGCGCAAGTGTCAACACATGTCTGAGTTCAGGATTTATATTTACAGAGCAAACAATCAAATCTTTCCTATTAGCTTTCTACAGATGCCCTGTGGCGCATTCAGCAGAAAAAGTCCTCAAGGGATGAATGGATGACTCCAGACAGAGTGAGCGGCACTTCCACGACTCTTGAGAGCCCCAATTGTCGTCATGCTTTTGTGTGTCACGTGAAATACAGCATCCCTGCAGGACAGCTCACGTGTGTCTGCAACATACAGTCAATGCCCACATGTCGACCCACTGTGTAGGTGACACTGACGTACTACGTTGACTCACCTCTTTCAAACTGAAGCTTCTTGTATCTCTGCATCATCTCCGTGGCCACCATGCACTCAATCTACAGCGAGAGGAAGGAGGCGGGAGGAAAATCAGCAGGCTGTTTTGAATATTTATAGGAGGCAGCAAGGAGAAATTACACTCAGTATGTGAATATCATTCCCAGAACAATGTCATATTCAAATTTATACACGATCAGAATTGCTATTTGCGTACAAATAAGGCTTCTGCGCCATTCAAAAAAGATGATGTAGTCACAGTGCGTACTCAGGCCCACTAAAGTTCCTCATTTATTGGCCAATGAAATGAGTGTTCATCCTTTGTTAAAGAGCAGTCAATTAAAGGCGGAGGCATTGCTGTCAGAGCAGACTGGGATGAGGCATGCTCTGCCTGACTGGCAGGAGTAAACGCGATTTCTATTAAAGACCAGTGACACTGATTGATTGGAAACATGTGGCCGTGCTGTGCCGAGCTGCGCCCACGGGCCTGCAAGACCAAGTGAGAGAGTGAGTGAGTCCATCAAACAAACTGCTGCAGGGGGATGAGCGAGTTTTGCCCGCAGATTGACCTCTGCTTGGAGCCAGGATCATTATAAGGAAGTAAACACTCTGGCAGGTGGAGCGCAGTGGTCTTCCTGAGGAAAGCTGGAGCTTTGAGGGGGCGTAAAGGTGTTAAACTGACTGCAGTAGTTTGGGGGGTGGGGGTGGACAGGTGTTTCATGACATGGAGAAGACTGACCTGTAGAATCACATCTTTAATTTATCTCTTCAAGCACAGGCATTTAATAGGACCAGAAACACCAATGACAAGTCTTCAAATCTATTTGGAAACATTTTGAGCAATTTCTCCGTTGATTGACTCCAGCACACTGTCCAACTTAAAAAAAAGAGTTTGTCATTTGCAATGTTTTGATGCTAGACCATCATCAAGCAAACTAGGTCTAGCATAGAAACGTTGAAAAAAAAACTTTTTTTTGCAAGGTAGACCATGTGCAGGAGTTTCCTTTGATTTTTTTTGTTGGAGATGTTACTCCCAGATGTACCTGTCTTTAGAAATAGATACGCAAAGCAATTTTTCCATTGTGAAATTCTGCATTGATGAAGTCCAAGAGATCAGACTTATCTGTTGTAATTAGACACATTCATGAGTTAGAGGAAATTCCACAACTTAAAAAGTCAACTTAATAAAGTCTGACCTTGGATTAATCAATATACCTCATTTTCCTGCAGGTGTCCTCTCTTGGGACAGGCAGAGTCTGGACAGCTAATTGCAGTTTCAAGGCCTTCTTTGATCAGGAGTTCCACATACTGCTTCAGGCACTGAAGAAAAACAGACACAGAAGCAGACAGTCAGATAAACACAACACTGACCCAGTCAGAACAGTTGGTAAACAAACACCACCATTACAGTCTCTCGAAAGCATTTCTGACTGTGGCTTCAGAATAGGAGGCAGGTATATGTGCTTTATGTAAGAGTATTTGGTGACATTACTTGATGAAATCCTTAAAACTTAAAGCTGATTTTTTTTAATCTTTGCTACTAATAGAATTTTTTAGTAATATAAAGTGCTGACTGCAAGTATGAATATCCTTTTACCACTTTTTGGCTGATTGTTTTGTTTTTACAGCCCCAGCTTTACTATTTCAGCCCAGCCTCTACACTCTGAGTTGAGTTATCATAACCTTGCCAAACACTTGGTTTGGCCAGATTTCATGTCAGTCCATGTCAGGCAGATCCATCTTGAAAAGCTTCAATCTGAAACGATGGTGCCACGTCTCCTCATTGAAGAGAACAAAGTGGTAGCAACAGGCAAGGTTTAGTTGCACTGTAAGCTGGTAGCAACGCCTACTGCTGGTGTAGCCCTAGCCCTAACCCTGGGAGCTCCAACTATAATGCTCAAAAACTCACCAAACTTTACAGAAAATTGTACCCCTGTGGAAATTTTTGTATTTTGGTGGAATCATGCAGGTCCATCAAGCAGGGGCCCCATAACTGAGATAGTGAAATGAGTAAGAGCTACATGCATAAATTGGTACACATATGTATCATGATAAGACGAAAAGAAAAGACTTTTGGGTCCATCCTCTAAAATGTCCAGGAAGCTCACTAAAAACAGCTAAAGGTCAAATTTTGGCTTTTTGGGGAAATTCACACGTTTCATATTTTAACGAACTAGTCCGAGGTATTTCATCTGAATGACTCCACAATTTTTTCGCTTATAATAGACAACCTGGCGCTCTGAAGTTGTGTGAACTGTGAGTGAACTGTGTGTTTTTGTTCTGTAAATGGGTCATTGAAAACCTACAAAAAATCCTCTAGGAGCCATACACAAATCCCAACAAGAAGTAGACCAGTTTCATTTAAATTTCAAAACAAGGCATTTTTGATGGTGCCAAATGACTCAAACCTATTTAAGCTTTAGGATACAATATCCTTAACCTTGCAAAACAGATGGATACGCCCATTTCCCTGTTTCTCACTTTTGGGTGCGGCAGAATCATGACGTAAGCAAGTAGCAGCAAGAGGCCAGTGCATTTATGGTGGAAGACATTAGCATGGGTGCTGCTAAGGCACCAGTTTTATCAGAATTTGACGACATGTCTTCATTAAAAGAAAAACAAAGAACAGCAGCGAGTTGTTTTCTTTTCAAAAACGACAAAAGTCGTGTACTGACATGTCTGCAGTCGACATGATTCACGTTATTCAGCTCTAATGGAGTTTACTCCTTCGGTATGGGCGCAGTCACGTGTTTTGTTGCTCTGATTGGCCTGTAAGATGTGACAGACAGAATGTTCATCCAATCACCCTCCAAGTTTTTTTCAAAGGCTCTGCCCTTTCCCAAACGCTGTATATGAGTGGTTTTCCAGATGGATGTGTGAAACAAATGCATTTGGCGTGCCAGGTTTCAATATTCTGTGATCTTCTGCTCTTTCTTGCAAGACAACAGCATCACACTGAACATGCACACATGCAACTAGTTCTCCCTACTGGCGATGGGAAGTGACACAAATGGGTCATATATTCATTCCTCTTATTGTGCTTGACATATTGAGCTCTGACTTTGAAAGAAAGGGATCAATAATCTGTCAAAACACTGACATGTTTCATTGATTCTGAATGAAATGAAGCCGTTAATATGTTTGCCTGTCTTTAAATTATTCACAAAGAAACAAAATGTATTCTTCTTGTCAAAATGTTTTTTCTTACAGAATTAGCATGGTAGCACCACCTAATGCAAAAATCAAGTAAAATACGGTCAAGCACAAGCTTCATGTTCTGACATGGGCCACATTTCATTTTGTTTTTTAGAATTTGCTGAGGGCCAATAAAAAATGGACTAAGGGCCGCATTTTGCATTTTAACTCTAAAAATAAACATGTATGAACTATTAAACCGTTCACAGAAAAGTAGCTCAAGCAGGATGTCAATAGAGGGCAGCGTCTGTATTACAGTTGACCCCTGTTGTATAAACTGTATTAAAGAACTTTGATCATGAGTGTAGCCACCCACTTTGTGTTCTAGGAAGTAGCTTCTATTTTTAGAGTTCAATCTCGACCACCGTTTCCTCATCTCTGCACCAGACCAGTGTTAGAGAGAAAGGATGTGGCATATTTATAATGAATCCTGAAGTTGCTGCTCATTTTACTACACTGACACATACACTAATAAACTGCATCTGAACTAGTTTATAAAAACTAGTGGGTTTTTTTGTTTCCTACTCACCAGTGTACAGAAGACACATTGGCACTGTGTGATGGTGGTCATCTGCTCCAGTGGGAACTCTCCAAGGCACAGCTTACACGAGACCAGGGGATCCACGGCCAGCTCCCAGGTGGGACGGTACCGTGCCGTGGTCATCTTCACCGCCACAGAGCTGGAACACAAGGCAAGGAAGAGAACACATAGGAACAGTTAATGATGCAAAATACTTCCTGAAAAAAAATAAAATTGAAAAAAGGAGACAATATTTGCCTCACTTTTGTTTGTTTTTGTTACTATAAGAAATCGAAAATGCTGGCATGAGCGTTTAGACGATGAACACACGGAAAGAATCACCAGCTCGCTGCAAAAACAAGGTGGCCATCCAGTCAGCTGGTCCATTTCTATTCCAGGCCTCATGCTTTCTGACAGAAAAAAGAAACATAAAATACACCTAAAAAGCTCCTGGAAGTCCTGCAGCTATCTCTGCTTCTGGTGAAATTTTCACTTAGAATGAATTAAGTGCTCCTTTTTCTTTCACCGCGCGTCATCACTTCTCCTTTGTGAGAGTCAGAGAGGGTTATTTTAGGCCGTCTCGTCTCGCTCTCTCCTTTTCTCCGGAGCTGAGAGCGGAGAGAGTGAGCACTCGGCTGTTTACAGGAAGTGGTCCTGCGCGCACAACGTCAACACTGTCAAGCTCTCCCGGTGCTGCTTAGCAACCAAGCTGGAGGAGGATTCTTTTGGGGGTGGAGGGGGCATGGAGAGATGGAACAAGGAGAGAGATGGTGGCTTGTTTTCACTGGGCTGCTTGGTACAGTCTGCCTCAGTGTGCAGCATTAGACGAGGAGAGGAGGGCGAGTGGGAGGAGAGGGGTTGAAAAGTTCATCTGATCGCTCCACGGACTTCTCTGCTGTCTGCATGTGCTACGCAGAGGAAGGAGTGAAAAGAAAAAGAAACAGTGTGTTCTTGTTCAGCAGAGATATGATGTACAGTGCACATTGATGCAATTCTCAAAGATGAACTTCAGAAGGGTGCAAGGTGAAAGCATTCAAAAATGCACACAGAAGCAACACTAACACTTGAATCAATAAAAGTGTTGATTTATACACAAATTTAAGGCAATTAATGACAAATCACTATTTTTTCTTTCTTTGCAAGGAGATGCTTCCAAGACAACCTGCTGAACCGAGACAGACAAAGAGAATGCTGCACAGTTTCTGAAGTGAAGTGCAGAGGTAAACAGCCACATACTGTCATTTTTCTCCAGCAGATGTTCAAATTAAACTTTATTCTTTAGTATCGTGATGCTGCTTTTCCTTGAAATTCTTTAAGAGTATTGTGAAATGACAGGATAAACAACAGGCCTGTCCTAAGGATGTTCCCAGGCGTCTATTTCTCGATTCTTCTAAATGTCAATTAAAGTGTGTTAAACTGGCAGTGGTTCTCAAATAGGGGTACGTGTATGTGAAGGCACTCCAGGGGGTACGCGAGATTTTAAAATACATGCCGGCTATTTAAGAAAAATAGCGCCTTTCTTTGCACGTCAGGAGCGACACGTTTTTGCGAGTATATTACGTACATTCTAAAATCACATTCGTGCTGCGAATGTCTGCAGTGTGTTTTCTCTGTCCTCTGATAAACAGTGATATTTTTTGAAGCGGAAGATAAAAGGAGGTTTGTCCCTCTCTGTCCTTCACTCCGTGCGTAATGCGGCACTTTTATGCACAGCCAGGAGGTCAGTGCCGTTTTGTTTCACGGTTTCATTCACTGTGCCAGCCAAGTTTGTACAAGGAGGGACTGACTTTTCATTCATTCTATATCAAATATGATCAATAAGAGTTATAATATTGCACAGCTGAGGCTCGTGGTGAGAGGAGTTAACTCTCTCCACAGTGCACAGACTGGCTCACCTGTTTGTGTTCAAGACTGTCCAGAGGAGTCATTTAGCTGGTTTATCCGGAGCATTTATAAGTCGTTTGTCTGAGGTCAGAGGAGACTGTGTTGGTAAATATTTCACTTAAGTCCCGTTAGTTTAGAAACAGCTCCAGCTGTGTGAGTTTCGCTCCAACGAGCTCACATGGTGGTGGTGGTGCCGATTTTTAAGGCAGACAGAGGAACAAAAACGTCCTCCTCTCCAACACCACCTGATGTTTGATATCTCCTCATATTTGTCTGTATCAGTGCTTGTGTTTTTGCCTCTTTTTTTTTTTTTTTAGCCTGGTAGAGAGGGAGACAGGCAACAGGCAGCCCCACATGTCCACATGAGCGCAAATGCGCTACTTAAATATCCGCAGCAATGTCGCACTGTGAAATGATGTTGCAGGTGAGGAAGCTTGCTTTGATTCGCTACAGGTTCTAAATGTAAATATTTTGTGTAAATAATTTGCATGAAAAAATTGCATACGGAGTGTAAGGACCTTAAGTTTATAAACTGGAGTTAATACTTTGTATGCTCTTAAATTTAATCACCCTAAAACCCCCTGAGTCTCCCCCAAGGCAGGATGGTTTGACCCACACTGGCACATGCCTGTCAATCACTGTATTCACAACCTCTCCATTCATAAAAAGATTTATGATTTATTTTTTGTGAAAAAGTGCTGATCTATAACTAAGTTCATGATTTCAGTTTGAGAAAAGAGAAGTCTTTTTTATAACTTGTTTATTATTTACAGGTTTTTAGTTCTTTCTAGCTCTGTTTTTATTTCCAAATTGTTCCAGAGAGACCACTGCAGCCGAGCAGTTTTGCACACTTCTGGATTTAAAGCCTTTCCAGTCATTGTTTTCAACAGCTACATTAATTTGAATTCCCACATTAAGAGATGAGAAGATATGCCATGACCTTAGTCATGCATTTTTAATATTTAAAATATATGAAAAAAAAATCTATTATATGTCATTTGAAAGTGTTTATCAGTTACAAAGTTTGATGAATCAGACAGCTGTCACAGCACTCTTTAATGTCTTTCTTTTTGGCCAAAAAGCTTTGCGCTGTTTAGGGGGTACTTGGCTGAAAAAATACTTCACAGGAGGTACATGACTGAAAAAAGGTTGAGAACCACTGATTTAATATAGACATGAGTGGGGTCAAGTTAAACATTTTATTTTGTATTTTATTTTATTTTATATTGTGTATTGTTGGAATGTCAGTGCTTAATAAATATTTACATAATTTTGTAATTGATTTATTCTTTGAAGCATTAATATTAATTTTTACAATTGCAATTGATTTTAGTGAGGTTAGTACACAGTCATAGCCATAAATGCAATGGTACTAATGATTGGCATAATTTCTTTCTGTGTTTCGGTTTTCGGTGTTCGGCCTTGGTTTCCTCATTTTCGGTTTTGGCCAAGAATTTTCATTTCGGTGCTTCCCTACTGACTAGTCTAAAGGAGAGACAATGATTAGAAAACAGTCAAATTTATCACAGGGTCGTTGTGTAAGCGTTTATTTCATAATTTTAATCATGGCGGAACTTACGGAGGAGTATTAAGGCCACTGAAAAAAAAAATTTTTGAGACAAATTTTTTTTTTCAGTTGTAAGAAAAAAGTCAAAATTCTGAGATTCAAGTCAGAATTCTGAGTTTAAAGTCAGAATTCTAATATTAAAGTCAGAATTCTGAAATTAAAGTCAGAATTCTGAGAAAAAAAGTCAGAATTATGACTTTATTCTTCAAATGAAAAAAGTCTCAAATGTTTTTTTTTCAGAATTCTGACTTTAATCTCAGAATTCTGACTTTTTTCTCAGAATTCTGACTTTAATCTCAGAATTCTGACTTTAAACTCAGAATTCTGACTTTTTTCTCAGAATTCTCACTTTAATCTCAGAATTCTCACTTTAATCTCAGAATTCTGACTTTAATCTCACAATTGAAAAAAAAAAAAGAAGTCTCAAATTTTTTTTTTTTTTCAGTGGCCCTAATACTCTTCCGTAGGAACTACTAGGGCTGAATGATTATGGAAATAAATCTAAATGTGATTTTTTTTAACCAAACATGGAAATTGCTATTTAATCTATGATTATTTTTTAAGTTCTACATTTTATGCATTTTTCCACAAACACAAGCTGTAAATTGTTGTATATTACAAACAGAAAAAATTAGATTGATTAAACTGGTGCCTAACAATTAAGAAAATATTTCTTGTTCTCTATAATGTTGCAGTGAAGTGAATTATCATTTTTTTGTCAATTTCATTTTGATTAGAAAAAAACATCTACAAAATTCAGGATAGTAGGATTTTTTGTCAACTATTCTAAACAATTGACACTTGGATACTTGCATGGCAATGTTCATTTTGACAGCAATTTTTAATTTAAGTCTCAGTCTGAGTCATTAGATTTAATGCTTTTTAGTTAGAGTTTAGTATTTCTACCCTTTGTAGTTTACATTGCCGAAAACTCAAAAACATTTTTTGTCTAGCTGTAGTCCATTAAAGCTCTAAAATTCCAGTCTTTATTTTTTCTTCAAGCATTTATTCTCTTGCCTTAATCTGGTGCCAAGTTATGGTAGTGTGTTCTATACACTCTGCCAAACCTGGGATCCCTGCTTTCTCCAGTTGAGAAGCAGAATAGCTACGACGCAATGTTTTTGGAATTTTTTTTGAAACATTTCGAAACATTTTGAATGCCTCATGAAATGTACCTTACATTTTAGTCCCATTTTATTTATCTTGACAAAAACAAAACTTACTTTGTGTCAGTTTAAGTCATCAAAGATCTTTTCTTGGCTAGTATTAGTCTAGTCTTTCTCACTGAAAAAAAGGCTGTCAACCAAGATTTTTAGTCATAGTTTTAGTCGATGAAATTAACACTGGTGGCTGCTCACCTGCATGTCTTTCATCCCTGTTTCCGTCTCTGTCCACTGTCCTATCTCTATGAATAAAAGCATAAAAAGCCCCAAAAAGATATGTCTTTGAGCAGTCACATTGTGCTGAAGCACACCATCTCTTATTTGTTCCAAGGCCAGGAAAGTGTACTGTGCTTGAGCATGGTACAGAGCACTCACACTAGACTTTGGGGGTCGAACACACTTGGTGTGTGAGTGCCCCTTTATTTACTGAGCAGCTGCTGGTCAGTGAGTCCCCCCCTTCCTGAGCAATACGTGGTGCATTGCTGATAAAAATCAGTTTTAATTTTTTTTATTGCTAAAATGTGGCCCAAATTGACCCAGACATATTTGTTGTCACCAAAAAAAAGACCCTTGCATCACTATCCAGTAACCATGATTTTCGTTTGTATATGCAAGGGGGGACTAGGAGTGAACTTGAGGATCCAGTGCTTCAGGGCACAGACAGCCAGATAGACACCAACTGATCCCATTATCATACTATTGATAATTACAAACATTGTTTTATTGTTAAAGGTGCAGTCAGACCCAGGATTTACTTGGTATACAGCTTTAACTGCAAGTATTAAAGCACCTAACAACTATCTCTTATCATAAGAACAAGGAAGTCAGGTTTGGCATTTCTTTTTCAGTGCTTTCATTTCATATCTCTTTGTTCCTTTGACCCTACTTAACGCTGAAAAATATGGATAGAGGGCGTCTCAGTTTTCTTCTCGGAGGTTCACTGCGAGAGGAAAGAAGAAAAAATCCCATAGGGGACTTGAGGGAGGATATATGAGAGTATCTTTTCTGGAAGTGTTTGTTTTATTAAAAGGGTGCTCAAAATCATTGGAAATCATTGACTGATTGGAGACGGGCTTTTAAAATTAGGTGTTTCCCTTTATTTCACTACAATCAGACAGATGAAAAAGCAGCAAAGATTTTTTTTCCTATACCTCCTTAAAACAACTTTATTACATAAATTCAGAGGGATTCAGAAACCAGATGGCTTCCACTTTTTAAAACTTCAGCATGCATCCAAGCACAGTCAGGAGGATTAGTAAAGTCTATTGATTTGCTTTTCTTTTCCTGATGGTAATTTTATTCTAAAAATCTCTGCAGCAGTAAACATTGATTGTCTGTGAATTAGTTTTCCTGTTAAGACTTGACAGCATGAACAATTATGTCAAGCAGAAACAACATTTCACAATTGAATTTACTTTCAACATAAAATGAGTCTTATCATACTCTGGATTATCCTATTATCTTGTTATCTTGTTCTCCAAGAGGAAGAACAGTCAGCAAGAGCAACTCCATGTGCAAATGTAAAAGTCAGTCAGAGGAGAGAAAAGTGCAGATTTAATTGCTTATAAGCAATAGATTATGGATTACAAGCAACAACCTCACTATCAGGTGACCCAGCTGTGATCTAAGTTACTCCAGAAAATGTCTGAGCAGAAAAATGACTGATAAAACAAGATTTCCTCCATTCCTCCTCCTCATCTCTTCATGGTGTCTTCAGTAGGAGGACAGAGACAAATTTCAAAGTGAGAAAAACTGAGAGCACAACTAAGAAAAAAAGGTATGCACCTAATGTCTGACTCACTGAAGTCACCTGGCAGTCATCCACCCATCTATCTACCATCCATCACACTGACCAGAAAGCACTAAGCGTTGAGGAAGATCTATTATGCAGGTGCTGAACTTGTATAAAACAGCTTAAACGGCAATTTGTTATCAGGATGGAGATGCACGCTTACAAACACGGCCCTCGGGGGTTTGTGTGGGAAGGCGTGAGCTTTGGTGGTCCAAAATAATACATGAAAGAGGAAATCACCGCTGATGTGATTAAATGTAGCAGGAAACTCAGCTGCACAGGTGAAGCCTATAGGCAGAAGTTCAGCTCGAGGGAAATCAGTCAGACATTTTTAATGATTTAATGAGGCAGGAGAAGATGTTTTAGCAGTGTTTTTCTGAACTCAACTACAGCACTGTGACAAACATCTTTCAGGTTGTGTGTTTGACACTAAAAGCTGAACTAGAGTCCCTAACTCAAAGGTGGAGGACTGTGTAGTTAGGCTCAGCAGTGACATGGGGCAAACATCACAGCCCCAAATGTCTGTAGTGAAGCTAACAGCAGTGAAGTTGCTTTTTAAATTCACTAGTATACTGTCAAGTACTTTGTTGTACAGCTCCGGTTAGCCAGTGTCAGTAATGTAATATCTAGATGGCAGGGCATAGCGTGGGTCCAAAAGCTCAAGAAGACGACAAAAACTCAAATTCCCCACCATGGTTGTCCAAAGTGATGAATCTGACCACTTTTTCTGTTATCTCTGTGGCCTTATCGCTCCCTCAAGTGTACTTGTCTTTCCTCTTCAAGTCCAGAGTGTGTTGCTTTGGTGTACCTGCCTGTTGTCGTAGTGAAGTCACTGTATTCCACTGTATGTTTAGTTTGGAGATGACGGATCAAATTTGTAGAGTTAAACGCTGCTCTGCTGCTACCACCTTGTGAAATGGTCGTGTTACAGATGCTGCAAGTGGCCACTGGACTGTTTCACTCTCACTCAAGTTTTTCCACACCACTGACATTTTAATCACAGGAATGCTAATGTTGCTACCGCTGCTGGTGTGTTTACGGCCTGTCGTAAATTGTGCCCCGTCTACAACAGCTGATGTAAATGATTAGCTGGGCTGATCGGATCAAATTGCCGATCTCTGAACAATCAAAAATGCTTATACCAGCTCCAATCCATTACATATGATTGGGATCGGGACAACCCTGGTTTAAATACACTGCTGCGTTGAGAGAAAGAACTGTGATTGGTTGTCGTAGCTAGGAGGTGGTAATTAGGATCAGCTGGCGTATGACTACTGTGTCCTCCATGAACTAACACTAGCTTTATTCTCATACTAAGGGTGCTTTCACACCTATGTTGTTTGATCCAAACCTAAATGACAGGTGTGAAACCTCCACTGGACCTAGTCTGGACCAAACAGCTGGACCCTGGTCTGACCAAAAGAGGTGGTCTCTCAGACTGAACCACGGTCCTGTTCATGTCCAGTGTGAAAGCATTATTTTGAAAGAGAAGGACTGCCAAATCAATGACAGGAAATTACCGCAAAAGAACTAGAAAAAAGGAAATTCAACAGTAAAACAAAATGCGACACAGAATCACATTGGGAGCAGTGGAGAACAAATGTCTTATTAACATTTGGTCTGATCATGTCATTAGACGCCAACTAGAAAAATACACACAAATACAGAGACATGTCAACTGTTTTCTGAGAGGGTGAAAGAAAAAATGGGAGAATAGTGCCACCTAAAAATTAAGACACAACAAGTTGGCATTGCCATAGCTTGCAGGATTGATTTTCTTTCAACAATGATTAAGTTGTCATCTTATGAGCAAGCCTATAAGGCATATTCAGGCCAGCCATGTGTCCCATTCTTCAATTTGGTGCTGTTGGTAGTAGTACATCAACAGTATTATGACAGTATAAATGACTATTTCAATCATTTTTTTTCTATATACAAGCTACAACTACAAACTTTTACTGTAACGACATTGACAGAAGTAGAGTGCTTGCTTCAACATGGACTCTGAATAAATGAGTCATAAGTTTAAACACACCTTTAAGGAGTTGTTTAAGCTGAATCCCTGCACTGGGTTCAAAGTAAACAGACAACCCAGCTTGTGTTAAAGCCCAAAACAGACCAACAGATATGCCTTGCAAAGCGACCACAGCTGCTATGTTGTGTTTGTTACAGACAACAAACCTGGAGGGGGAAAGCACAGGTTTTACCTGTTGACTGTATTGCACATTCAGTGCAATGGCGCCAGTGGGTGACGTTCAGTTAGTTACCCAACTGCAGTAAAACTTGCTGCTGACAAGACTGTCACTTACCACTTTGCTAAGCTAACAGTAGCATCAGTTAAGCCTGGTGTGGGCACTTCAACACAAAGCACGCATTTAGACTGGTGATGACAGAGTTGCAATAATCCCTTATGTGGCATAAATTTGACCGGTGACTGTATTGATAATGGTTTACCACCCACCACCAGCTCATGGTGATTAGTGTGGTCTTCATAATAACAGGCTACATCAGAGAGTACAGTCTAGACCTGCCCTCTTTCTTAAGTGTCTTTAGATAATTTTGGTTATGAAACATTGATTGCTTGAATGATTAATTTGTAATGTTTGGTAAAATACACTGCATGAAGAGCAGTGTATACTGTCTTATTTTAGGATATGACAGCAGAGCATACATTCAGTTTCTCTGAAGGTTGTACAAGATAAGATGACTAAACTCAAATATACAGTAATGTTGCTATGTCTGGCAGGATGATCAGATAGGCTTGACCCAAGACCAAGGGGAGGAAGGTGGATCCTGTTTGATTCAGCTCTAGGCTTTGGGCCGGACCAAGGCTGGTCTCAAGCTCAGGCCGAGAATCCAACCTTAATCCCAGAATTGCTGTATTGTGATGTTATTGTAGTTGTGGATCACGAAACTCAGATTTTGTGAGTTGCCCTGAAGTCCAAACCCTGGTGCTGAGCCAAAACATAAAACAATGTTAGAAATCATACCATTTTTATATACTGAAGATAAAGTGGTTTAAAGCTGCTAGAAAATACAAATACCTATTGTTTAAATCACAGAGCCATTTACTCTGTATCAGCAAAAACTCTGTGTATTACAAGTAAAACAATAGTAAAACAAAAAGTAGTCCACACTGTACAAAGAAAGACTTTCAAATAGAGATTTATCTGTTTCTCTCTCCCACACTTGATATTGGCCGTGCAAATGCTGACAGACCGGGTCGATGGGGACAAATGAAATTGTTTAGTAAGGCTGGCCTGAGGAGGAGAAGAGAGAGAGGCGGGGAGAAAGAGCGACAAAGGGAAAACGGGTTTCCAAGCGAAAAGGTGGTGCAGTGCCATCGCTCTGCTGCATTATTAACTAGGTGGTCCATTATCTCTGAGAAACACACAAACACACACACCCCCCCACACACACACACACACACAATTCCACGCAGTGCATGCAGGCCTCCTTTCCAAATACAGCCCTCCAGAACAGTTTGCATCAGTAAAGGTCAGGGCTGAGAGCTGGAAATCAATGGAGTCAGGAGTCAAACATCCATCCTGAGCTATGGTCACCATGTGTCACTCATTAGTCAGAGGAGGCTCCATCACAAAGCTCATCTGGCTGCAGCAGCACTCGTGCTGTAATGACTCCAAGAGTCATACACACAGGCACACACATGCATTAACAATCCATTGCATAACAGGCAGGGAAGTGCTCATGGAGGAGCAATTGAGGAGAGCTTCTCATGGGAGAGAGGAGCAAATGGGATTTCATTCTGCAGCAGATGAAACCGTCCATTAAGGCTTGTTTCAATGTACATCACATGTTGTGTAGAAGAAAGGCAACTTTATAGCACACAAACATATGGATCTACATTTAACCTGAAACTCAACAGAAATTCTAATCTAATAATGGTCATTCCAACAAACCTGTATGTCAGCATTACAACTATGTCTGTATTTTTGTACCTGCTCTTATCAAATGTACAGATAACACGCTGCAGTGCTAACACTACTTGTCCACACATGCCTTCAATGGATAAAGTGTACATATTGCATAATACTGAAGGTTCAGTTGTAGGTGATGCATGTATAAACCAGCAGCAGTCAAGCCAGGATTAGCTACAGTACAGCTGATTATGATTATTTAAGATTCATAATCAGCTTTAATGGCTAGCTCATACTCTACACATTTAAGAGGAATTTTACTCCAGTCTTAGAAAAAGGTCATGAGCTATCTCAAAGACCGATGTCGTCTTAGTATCACAAGAAAACAACAGTTTCTGATTAGAGAACTGCAGAGGCAGTTTTAACGTTCAGTAAAGGGAGAAAATGGCAGCACATTTATTAGTGTTTCTCTGTCAAATACAGGAAGCGTTTTCTTTTATTATATCATGATCAATTATAGATAATATGGGTACATCTTAATTATATCTATTTTTTTCCTCATTCAGACATCTCAGTATGAGACACCTCATACTTTTCTTTTTTTCTGTTTTAATCTGGATGATAACACACAGTTGACAGAAATCAAAAATCCACTATCTCAAAATGTTAGAACATTGTGTCAAAGTCTAATTTGCAAAGGTTTTCTGGATCTTTATGTGCAAAATGAGCAGTGTTTTATATCAGATCGTTATCTGGACTGATGTTTTGTGATGTTCTAATATTCTGAGATAGTGGATTTTTGATTTTTGTGAGCTGTAAGCCATAATCATCAAGGTTAAAACATAAAAGTCTTTTAGTATTTCACTTTGTATGAGAACTGGCTTTAATATATGGATGTTTCACTTCTTGACTTAAATCACAGTAAAACCTGTGAATCTGTTTGTGAGGTTTATTCAGCGCTACCTATGAATAACAGAAAATGGTCTGTAACTTTGCCATGAATTCAAGCAAAAAAAAAAAAAAAAAAAAAAAGCTATTCTAATGCGGCTTTTAAATGTAAATAGTATGTTTGCTTCTTTCATAAAATTGTGCATTCAGCTCTTTGAGTTCTAGACTGTTGGTGCTAAAAGTCACAAATCCAGTGATATGTCTTTTTTGGAAAACCATGACAAGTCTTTTCCACATTTTTTGGTCTTGTGCACCAGAAATACACACTAATCGACCACTTTATTGGGTACACCTTACTAGCACTGGGCATCTAAGCTGTCACAGTCCATCACTATTAGACAGGGCTGTAGCCATAGAGGGGCTGGCGGTGCTACAAAAGCTAATATTAGACACTACAGGCAAACCAGTTTGACAGCCCACAGATGTTGTTATTGACCTCTATTTCAGAAGAATGTCACCGCTTAACTTGACAATAACTACTCAAGAGATGTGCCCACTTAAATCAAATAGACCATGCTTAATTTTGACAGTTTTTGGAGCGTATTCCTACCATTAGACTAGTAGAGTTGTAGTTAATTTCAGATTAAACAGGCATTTAAATTCAGACAAGGACCAACCTACCTAGAACCACAAATTTTTCTGTTTTTAAGAAATGTGAACAGATGAATAGAGAGTAAAAATATAGCTTTAGATTCTAAAGTTATGTAAAACTATCCACAGTGGAGAGCAGCACTCAGATAAATCCGGCTGCCTGGTACATAAAAAGGAGAATAAAATGAAATTCTCACCTGAATAGACTCGGACAGAGATAGCAAAGAGAGAGCAAACTTCATGCAGCCAGAAGCCTCCTTCTGCATAGTAATGCAGACTTGACAACATGAGAAACTGAACTCAAGTGCTTCTCCATACACCAGCGAGTGCAAAACACCTCACTGTTTGTTCATATGGAGGAGAGAGAACTGAAAATATGTGTGAAAAAAATGAAAAAAGGAAAACAGTCTTTCAGCTCTCCATTTTCACCAAGGTTCACACCTTTTATTGTGTGTAATTATATAATGTCACATCAAAGCATTGCATAAGACTCTATTTATACCCCTCACCTATGGCTGATGTGAAAGAAGCCTGCTAACAACTGTTTGCTGAAGTGGGAGCGGGCAGCCTGCACATTTTTTCTCACATATAGGGTGCATGCTGTGTGCATTATTTCAGCACTTGCACAAAGCTGCTTTTCAGCTTATGTAGAAGAATGTACCATCAACCAGTTAGACAAGTGAGAGATAAAGATGGAGAGGTGAAGTCCGCAGTGTTGGGCTCATATTCTACCTGTAGTCTCTGTGGATGTTCCACTGTGTCATTATTTGCTGCAGCAGAATTAATGAAGTGAGAAGCATGATATGATACGAGCTGACTGGAGGAAACTTTCTTGACTGGCTTGATCAGCGAAACTTTATCTAACCTCAAGTTTGCTCTTGTCAACACTTCTGTCTTGCAAACAGCTACAATGATTTCCCATTGTCTCGCTGTTGTAAATGCATCCCACAGAGATGCATAAATGTTAAAGAAGCATCGATTTAATCAACCTCAAATCCACATATCCAATTACATACACAGTAACACAGTAAAGGGTAATTTCTAGTGAAATTAAAGAAAAAGAAGTCAGGATTGGCTCCAGACGTCTGTTCCTCCCTCCCTGTTTCCTTCCTGCTTCCCCTTCCTCAACAGACCAGCCCTTCTCTTCATGGCCAATTAGTACAGCGAGGCCTTTAAGTTTCCTTCCTGTCATATTCCCTCCGTGTCCACTGCGGCAAAGAAAAGGCGAGAAAAGAGAGAGAAGACTGTGGCGATGTGCCAATTTTGTCCACTTTTCCAGACTCCCTCACCTCACCTCTACTATGTGCTGTTACTTCTGGTCACCTTTGATGTTAAGACTCCTACTGGGCGACAAAACACACAGGCAGGACAGACCAGAGGGGGAAAAACACAACAACACACATAAAGACACAAAAAAGATGAAAAATCATATGGCAGATGGACAGAATGATACTGTGGCATGCTAAAATAATCCTGTGGGAGATTACAGGTTTTCATTGGAAATTATCACCTGCTTTTGGTCCAAAACTGATCAATCCTCACAGCTTATTAAGTAAAAAAAGAAAGTCCTACTTCCCTCGATATAAAATTCCCATACCAAATGCATATATTTTTGGAATATGAGGAGAATTTTATCAGCATGTACTACTGTACTGACATGGCTTACAATCACTGTTTGAGTTCTTCCCAAAGGTGCTTGATGAGGTTGAGGTCAGGACTCTGTGAGTGCAAGTCAAGATCGTCCCCACTTAACGCATCAAACCACATCTTGATAGTCTTTGACTGGGGCACAGTCATGTTGGAAGAGAAAAGGGCCTTCCCCAAACTGTTGCCACAAAGTTGGAAGCATAACATTGTCCAAAATGTCTTGGTATGCTGAAGCATTAAGATTTCCTTTCACTGAATATAAGGGGCCTAGCCCAAACCCTGAAAAGCAGCCCATTATTGTTTTCCCTCCTCCACCAAACTTAACAGTTGGCAGGTAACGTTCTACCAGAATCCGTTTAACCCAGACTCACCCATTTGACCGCCAAACAGAGATGTGTGACTCCACAGAACTCGTGAGACATAAATGTAGCTCCTCCATAGAAACCCATGCTATGAGGCACCTGCAGCACAGTTTCAGTTCTTATATTTGTGTCATAACTCTTCAGCTATGAAATCAGCAGTGTTGGCAATTTTGGCAGTCATTGATCTGCTCTGTGATTTACCATGGTCTCCCGCTTTGTGGCCAAGTTGCTGTTGTTCCTAAATGCTTCTGCTTTCTCATAATATCACATAGGGCCAGATCCACAAAGAATGGACAAAATGACAGCCCTTATATAGGCTATGCTCCACAGTTACCACCAATTGAGAGCAATTTGCAATCATTTTGAGCGAGAGAGAGTGAGAAAAGGGAGAAAGAGATATTGCACGGATTTAATACACGGGTCTCACTGGTGGTAAATAGCACCGCTTTACTGCCTGTGGCAATTAGCGCTGGTCTTTCAGGATTAGGTAGTATTTGCAATGAGGTTTATTTGCATAGGAAGGGGGCAATTTTGCGCTGAATTTACAAATATTCCCTAATTTACATGCATGCAAATTGGACCGGCACAGTGAGGAGTGGCAGTGCAGTTTGGGCTCAGTTTGCGTGCATTTCACCCTTTGCGTATGCTTTGAGGATTGCACGCTATTTTTTTCTGTCATTTGCACAGGTTTAGCGTTCGCAAAAGCAGTGCAATCCTTTTGAGGATCTGGCTCTTAGTCTTTTATTAGCAAATATTGCTAATGTAAACTCATGCTGGCTTTCCCTTAACCTTGAAAGCTCATGTAGCAAACTGGCCAAAATGGCCAGAAATATCTGTAAAATCCTAAAGACAGCACTCATTAAAAGTTTCCTACACTTTTTTATAAACCCAGAGTACCTTTGTCCCACTGCTAAGATTCTGTTGCATTGCATTTATCCTGCTGGTGTGTTCAAAGTGTGTGGTTGGTAAATATATAACATGACCAATGTAGGGTAAAAACTACACCACCACCATTAGTCACCAACTTCTCCACCACACTGTTATTAAGTCCTCTGCAGTGGTGCAGTGCTCTTACAGTGAACACTGCAGTCAGCCTGGAGTTTCCCCTTATAATCATTACTGCAATAAGCATTGGTTTACCTTTTAATGACCACGCTGGGACAGGCTGATAGTAGTCAGCTTTGAATCCCAACCCAGGGTGTGATGCTTACAACATTCACTTTAACCAAAGAGATACATGAATGAGGAAAATAATCTCCTCTCTTTAGTTTTACAATGTCATAACTAAGTAATAAATGATCTGTCTGTAAATTTATTGCACCCATTACACTCTTTCTCCATCCTATTTAAAACAACACTGCCCTTACAAACAAAATCAATGTGTGACATGTCACCATACATCTTGTGATTGAAAATAACCACAACATCTATTATAAGCTCTTTAATTTCAAGCAGAATGTAGGTCATGGGAGTATATAGGCCATAGGTTGATGCAGATGACACAGAAGTGAAACCACACAGAAGTCATGCTGTGCTACACTATAACCCACACTCCCAGCATGCCAGGGTGCATTATTCTCTTTATCGACTCCCTACTAACCCACATTCAGGACCCAGAGACCACGCTCAGGGACATTTATTTTGGGATAGCTCAATGGTAGAATGTGAAAGGTGACATGCCACGGTGAAGGAGCAGTGGTTGGGGACAGACCCCATCTGTCCCTGACAGGAGTAGGGGGCCACCAGGAGTGGTAATAGGCCTAGTTTTTCCATGCCCAGAGGAGTTACACAATCACCAAGATGTATTTCGGAGTGGTTCGGAGAAGGTGTGTTTAAATGTGTGTCATGGTGAATACCAGGTCAAAGTACATTTGTCAGTCCTCATGCCTGAGCATGTAGGGCAATGCCAACTTGGTTAAATGCCATTTTCCTTCAGCTAGGCAAGTTCATTCCTCTCTGTGGGCAGAGTTACTGTGAGGTATGTGATTGGTCTGTAGGAGCTGGTTTGTTTTTAATTCACTGGTTGCCACCTACGCATTTTAGCCAGTATACTTCTTTGAATGAGCAACAGCGTTATTTCACAAACCGGAACCAAACCAAATTTCTGGCTTGTGGGGTTATCACACTTGAAGCTTAAAGCTATGAACTGTAGCTCCACTAAAGTTAAGTTAATTCTATGATAAAAGCATCCTTTGTGACATGTACTTCACGATAAAAGTTCCCATGTAATATGTTGATCTATGTTTTTTATTATGAAAGTCATATCAGTAAATGGACTTTTTGCAGATCTAGTGAAAGCCGATAAACTGAAAACTCAAAACACAAAGGCTTTCTAAAGGATCTTTCTCCATGCACTGACATGACGTTAGTACTGTAAGGGGGGGGAACAAGAGTTGAGGTTCTTGAATATGTATCTGAATGTAAGGTCCATTTTAATTTTGTCATACAAATGAGGACGAAATTATTAGTTTTTAAAGTATTTCCAGAGTGCTGTTACCTTGGTCTTCAGTTCAACCTCCAGATTTTCAGTGGGATTCAAATCAGGGCTTTGTGCTGGCCAGTCAATAGCATTCACTTTGGTGAATGCTATTGACTAGTTTTCTTTCCAGAGTTTTTCAAATCATTGGCTTCTTACCTCTGCCAGGCTTGTTCTGCACTGTGTGGCTCTCTTTGATTTTGTCGATGATGCTTCACACTCCAGTTCTTGAAACTGGAAACGCTGTGATAACTTTGAATATCCTTCTCCTGCTTTGTGAGCATCAACAATTGTTTTTCTCAAGTCTAAACGGATTGTTTTTGTTTTTGTCATGATGCTTTTTCCACTAACAGCTCCAACCCTGACTGATGTTTTTATACTGTGTGTAAATTAGAAGATAACACTCAGTTTAAACTTGATTTTACAAACTTTGAGCATTACAAAGTTAAAGAATATAATTGCAGAACAGTGGTTTGCCAATAAAAAGGACAGTTCTGTAGGAGGCTAATAATTTCAACCCTAATTGGTACTGGTTATGATTTTTTTTTCTCTGTGCAAAGTAAAATAATTCATTAAAACAAACAAGCATTCATAATAAAACTAGGGTGTTTGAAAAAGCTGTGTTAAAATTCCTTGCACTGTCTAACAGCACTTGGGAAATTAAAAAAAACCCAATATTTTCATGTTGGGGCTAATAATTTCATCCTTCTCTGTACCACGATACAATACTATTACTGCATATAGAAAAAAATACCATGATATAAATTTCTGGTCACATTACCCAGCTCTGATAATGACCTATTTGATCAACTTAACTGGGGGGCAGCCCTTCTGCAAACAAAAATGTTATACCACATTAACTGATAAACACTGTCCGTCAGCGGTCATTCAACTTTAATGTCACCTGGTTCAAAATACACAAAGTTCTCTGAGTCAGTAGACACGAAGCAGAACAAAGAAGACAAACAAGTCTGGACATGTGGAGGAAGCAAGCATGAAGGGGAAGGACACATCACTCTTGTGAAATGAAACAAAAAGGAAAAGTCAGACAGTTAGCAGAAGGTAGAAAAGGCAAGAAATGATGTGAAAAAGCAACAAAAAAAAAAGTTTTTTCCTGCGCTCATGTAAGCCTCCTAAGTAGACCGTTAGGCAAATGAGCTGCAGCTTTGGCAGGGTTTAATGACTGACTAAATATTTATGAGATTCAGCTGCTTTTTAAATGTTCTGTGTTTGTTCCTTGAAGTTTTAAAGGGTCTACATTTGAGAAAAAAAAATCACTGCTTGCCTAAATAGAGCACAAGCTGTGAGATACTTATTGAATTTTAAGTTGTGAAAACTCTTCTTCCATTTGCTGGTAAAATAAGGATGACTTTACTCCATTTAAATGAGAGGACTCATCTTTACCTGGAGGGGAAAAAAGCTGATAACACACCCTGCTGTTGTGATTTCAAAGAAGGCACCCTCAGACTTGATGACATATTGGTGAGCAACATGCAAAACAAAGTCTCATTGTCCAGGGTGACGTAGCCGGACTGTAAGAAAGACGATGATGGCATACAGTTCACTACCACACAGGAATAATAAAGATTAAAAAGAGATTAAAAGGCTAAAAGTTTGTCTATTCGCTGTAAATGTAGTCCACAAGGCCTTGCTTTCCTCGCCAAAAATGCACCCAGGCTACCATAAGCGTCTCAGACGTTTAGTGAAGACGGCAAGTGAGCTACATGGAGCCTATTCCTATTGACATATGCACAGAGCAGGAGCAAAGGGTCGACTTTGCAGCTGATCTGTTGTCACTCTGTTCTGCGGCTTCACTCATTAAGTTTACATGCCCACTATAACCAGATTACAGCAAATAATCTGATTAACCACTCGTGGATGTTCTGACCATCTTAAATGCTACCTGGACTGTATTTATAGAAGCAAAACCTTACACACATCAAATCCAGGGGAGGAAAAACATTTTCCCCACCCTTATAACTGCTCAAATAAGCTAAACATGTTTGTGCTTAAGCGCTCTCTTATCTTTGTTATCCTAGGAAGTTGCTTTCACTTTGTCCTCACAGTTTAAGTTATATGCATTCATCAAAATTCCCTTTGTGCTTCCTTCCAAAAAGGGAATAAACTGGAAAAACTCTGAGCTTTCTGTCAGGCTGATTTTTACTTTCATCTCTGAAGTGAGGCCTCATTGGAATTCCTCATGAATTTCTTTACTAAACCAAATGTGAGAAAAATACTGCAGTGAAAACCCCACTTAGATGGTTATTAATGTTGATTCAATAGCTTTACTTTTCTACAATCTGTGTTTTCATCACGGTTCACAATCACAAGGTCACACCCACTCAGGGCATGAGGGCTGAAATCCACAGAATAAGGGCGGCATTCATACGCCGTCTCGAAGTGACGTAACGCTGCACATTTCTGGCACAGTTTTGAAACAAAAACAAAAGACGCCTTTTGGCCATGGGCCATCACTACTATATAGAGACCGTTGACCACTGGGAGTTTCCCCAGTTCAAGAAATGATTTTATTACAGCAGAATGTGTTCTCTTGGCCATGGAAATCTTATCAGAGGCATAAAAAAATCAAATACTTACTGAACTTCAGCTATTATCAATGTCACCCCATCACCACTGACTATGAGGTTATTATATCAACACAACAATTCAGAAAACGCACTGTAATTGGATTAAATCAAGACTACTGCATGTACCATGATCAGGTGCTAAAACCCCGAAATGTGCTCTCTCTCATGAACAATACATTTCTGATTAGCATTTCTTTACTTAAAATATAAAAAAACTGTTTTATCGTGAGTATAAAGAAGTACAACCCAGGGGAAAATCTGTGATGCCACTGTGCAATGTGAGCTGTTGTTCCACCTAGAGAAACTAAAACAAACTGGGTTTGTATCTCAAAAGGAGTACAGCCAACTATGCACCACTAAGGAGGGGAAAGGGACAGCTGACAAAAACAAACTCAGTATCTCCAAGTACCCAAATGTAAGAATTTGTATTTGCTTCGAAAAGAGTGGTATTGATGCATCCCTTAAAGTGCAGGAGTTTGCCTGCAGTTTTTGATTGCTTTTCTTTCTCTATGCACCGGTCTTATTAACCCGATGAGGTGTTGTTGTATAAGACAAGAAGAGACACGTGTTATTCAAAGTTAAGTAACTTTTGAACCATAATCATAGCCAATTACAGCCCTCTGTTGTGCCGTACTAACGACGCTATCCATGCCTTCGTAGCTCTTACAGAGCATTTTCTGGCACTAACAGCAGATTACACTTGCTGCAAACAGATGTTACTAAAAAGCTACATAGCTCCACAAGAAACAGAGCTAGTGCTGAATGCAAGGGAAGTTATCCCTCAGGAGTAGAGATTTTAGTTTTTGATGCAAGAAGTGTTTACAACAGAAAGACATTGTACTTGGGTTGCACAGTATTCATCAACAATATATTGTATAAAGAAGCTCTAATAACAAGACTTAGCTTCTGAAATGTTTCACTTGTTTTATAATGATAGGTATGCTTTGAGCAGTAAGTTTAAAGTCTTATTGTTGATGAGACAGTTGGGGCTTTTCCTTTACATTGAACATGCTTGACTTGACTCAGCACCACAGCCCAGTGCGGTAGGGGATTTGCTTTTCCACCACAACCAAGCATTCACTTGAGGGTGCGTCTAGAGCCGATGACGCTTTGAGTCAATTACATTAAATAACTGCACTTCAGTAAGCATGGTTTTGATCCACCAGAAGAAGTACTATTTGGTTTCTACCTCAGATTTTCTACTTCCTTTTCTATTGATAATCTGGCAGGTATTTCAAAGTTTGGAGCAGCTGTTTCTACTTAAACATTTCTGCGAGGCATTCCCAAATGTGACGTCACTGCAGTGCGCTTGGAGGCGGGGCAGGTGTGCTTGGGCCCTGCTCCAGAGCAGTCCATTTTGGGTGCAGCTTGACCGTTCTCGAAATAACTCAAAATTTCGCCAAAAAGTCATGGTCGTGGACCTGTCACCAAATTTGAGCAAAAAGCGATCGTTTTTGTTACGACTCAAAATTTGACCAAAAAGTCTGGGCCACGGACCTGTTCCCCAATTTGAGTCAAAAATGTTTCATTTTTGGGGCGAAAGTGGCCTGGTTTAAGGCACTGATGTTCTTGTGTTTCAAATACATGGGCCAGACATGGCCATTAAACAGGCCGGGTGGATCTGGCACAGAGTAGTTCCTAGAACTCCATGTACACGGTCGGCATGGTTTCAAATCTGGGCTGTGGGACGTTCCTGCACGTCTCTCCCCAGCTCTTTCATCCCTGTTTCAGATTCTGTCCACTGTCCTCCTCTGTCAATAAAGGTATAAAAAGCCTGAAAATAAACATTTGGAGAAAAAAAAATAGACCATTTTTGAAACAACTCAAAATTTGACCAAAAGTTACTGACATAACCTGTTGTGGGATTTGAACAAAAATTTACCATTTTTGAAACAACTCAAAATTTGAGCAGCATAGCCAAGTGTGGCCAATCTGGTGATGGAAAAATAAATCAGCACAGCTTAGTTTGAATCAACATGGCCAAAAGTCATAGCGGAAAAGCCCCAAGTCTTTGCAATTATCATCCTAGAGTGCAGGAATATCGGTTGATATCAGCAGCAAGACAGAAGGTAAAGGAAATGTTAAAGAGGCTGCATACCAACCTCAATTTTTCAAATCACACACTGCAACTCAATCTATGCATTTATGAGGAGGGGGGGTTACTAGTGGTTGCCTCTCTTATGAGAGTGGAGGGGAATTATATATTTACATTCTTTTTTCAAAAGGGAAAAATGGTCGCTAAATATACTTGGGTGGCTGTGACTATATCCAGGTACTGCCTTTGTGTGGAAGAAACCAAGCTACATTATCACAGGAAACTCTTCTGTGGTTGACACCTCACTGCTTGAACTATTTGACTCAAAGACTAAGCTGCAAGGGTAAAACAATATTTTAGGGCAGGCTTTAGTCTTTATGTACATAATATGATATTTGTTTCTGGTTTTAATGTTACATACCATAGAGCCCTGGCTAAATTGACAACATCTAACACACCTAGAAAAAAAAAAAAAACTTTTTTTCCTCATTGTTAAAGTGGTGAAGACCTTAAATTGGGTAATGTCGTAGCAGCGGTTTTATCCTTTCACTGAGTGACTTTGATGAGAACACTACACAGCTAACGGGTGTGACCGCTACCCGGTGAGGACTGCCGTCACTCTGCGGGACAATAGAGTGTTCATGGTCACAGGAGGAGAGAGCCACTCCAACAGAGAGCCTCTCAGAGTCTCATCTGCAGGGTGTGCTCCCACTAACCAGAGGAGGCCCAAACAGCTCATGAACACTTTCAGTAATGGCTGAGTGAACAGAAAGGTGCAGATCGAAGAATATTTGAAGATTTGTCAAACCTCTTTGCCTCCACACCAATTTATCGTCTTCCATAGAGGGTTACTCCATATGTTATGCACCTCATCTCAAACCCTGTAGTATATCACTCTGCCCTTCAGCCCACTGCCTTGTAAAGTAAAACTATCACTTAGTCCCACTGCGGGAGGATATGGAGGAGGGAGCCAAAAACCTGAGGAAATGCGCTGACATCCTGTTGTTGGGCAGCACAAAGAACGTAAAGCCAATAAAAAGTTAGAGGAGGAAACAGTTCAAAGTCTGTGTGGTATTACACAAAAAAAGGGAGCGATATCTGAAGGGAGCGCTATTAGCATTTATCTGTTCATCTTTTACACTTCATAAATTCAAATTGCATGCACTTTTCTGGCTATTCCTGACCTCATTAAAAGTCTTCATAGTCCATTTTCTGGCATTTTATGTTCTTTTCAGGGACTCCGGGTTATTTAAGGTTTAAGATCTTCAATCGGCAGTGTCACAAGTCAGGCATTCACTGACAGGGTGAGGACACAGTGGATTATATTACAGGGTTATTATAAGCAGAGAAGGAAACTCTTATAAGACTTGCTGTTTTTCAGATAACCTTACAGAGCTGCAGTCTCATTATCCTTCCTGAGGCCCTGGCACAAGCAAAAGAAGTACGGCATTAAAGGCAAACTGATCAAATACTTTACACTGCTGCTTGTCTTCATGAGTCCTCAAGTATAGTCCCAAAAGAAAAGACAATATTGTCACACCAGTAAATCTCCTAATGTCAAGATTATTATTACACAAAACCCAGATTCTGCCACCTAAGGCCGGCTCTTTTGCACTTGCAGTGCCCATGATTTCAGAGAACTTCTCACCAGCACTTATGATTGCTATGTTACAAAAGTTTACTTCTGCTTTCCTCAGTAATATCCATAAGGTCTTTTTTTTTTTTTTTATAAATCTGAGAGCTTACATTTGTCCTTTATTCAACAATATAAAGGAATTCTGTCCTAGCTTTTGCAACAGCTGTAGATCTGGAAATCATACTCTCAAAAAGATGAGCCAGATTGGTTTCTCCACCACCCTTGTTGTTGACAAAGCTGGTTCCATAAGCCCGGCATTTTACTGATTATGATTAATCAGTGAGGGAGAAGTGACAATAACAAGCACAGTAGAATTTAACTATTTTCAACAATGGGAGCTGTCAAAGAAAAAAGGAAAACATCTTAAACCAAGGGTGTTTTTGCACTTGGGCCGCTGGGCATTGAAAACACAGAAATACATTGTTTTTTCTATTGAAAATGAAAGCTACCAGCACAATCATAGTGACTGTGGACACTAGGAATGCACGCAATTAGTTTGCTAAATGGTCGAAGTTGGGTGGATTCCACCTTTACAATAAGGCGGTCCATGAAATTTTATCCTTGCTGGATATTCTACCATCAACTGTAAGTGATATAACTATAAAGTGGAAGCATTTGGGAACAACAGCAACTCAGCCACATTAAACACGATACCTGCCTGACTGCTCTGTGAAGTTTGGTGGAGGAAGAATAATGGTATGGGGCTGTTTTTAGGGTTAAGGTTAGGTCCCTTATCTCCAATGAAGAGCAATCTTAATGTATCAGCAGTTACAATTCTTATTGTCCACTGTACTGTTGTATTCAAGTCCTTCAATGAGAGGGAACAATATAAGCAGAAGTTGAAATTTTAGGAGCAAAAGAAGGAAGAATGAAACTGTACTGAGTCATAATGTAACCAGAGTTCTCCTGAACATTTGTACTATACATATCCACCATGCTGTTCATCTGTTATCTTGCCCATACTTTATGCAATGCCAGGTTGCACCAGTTTTTGGCTCCTCGCTGGCACTCCCAGATCCCGGCCTACCTCCTGACTCATCTACTTCTGCTTCGGTTTGGGATTTGCAATATTTCTGCAGAGTACGAGCCTGAACGTGTTGTGCTGTGCTGATTTTTATGTGGAGGTGGAGAGCATCAGTGATAGAGACAGACGTAGTAAGAGCAAAGTGTTGGCTTACTCCCAGTTGAGCTGAAGTGTGAGTTGTACGTCTTTAATAAACATAAAATGTCATTTGTTTTTAAAATATGATTGTTAAAGGGCAATGTGGGTGGGAAAATAACTGCTGCCTGTTTCTTCCTGACTTCTTTCCAAGTGAGGAGCCAATTTGGTATGACTGCATGTGGGGGACACCAAGAAAGGACTAAAAATGGTTTTATAAAGATTTTAAATGATTATTCCTATAATAAAAGTCCACAGGAAATATCACTGCAAATGTTGTTATATCATCTGCTCTGGCTATTTTCTGCAAGAGTGAGCAAAACCTTTAAGTAAATAAAAATGTATCCAGTGTTGCCATGACATCTGTGTCTAAAAATATAGCTGTGGCCCTCATAAGGCAGCCAATATTTACATGCTGCTGTGGTATCCTAGTACCAAAGCGCTTCTTTTCCCCCATCAAAATTGTCTCATTTTTGTTTTTGTGGGAAAAGCTTGCTGCACCTCACACATTCCTAAAATGCTAAATCTTTGAAAGTGTCAGGCGGTCAGCAGATTCTGTGGTGCATTTATTACATAACAGTATCTTCTGTTACGAGCCCTACCTGTCGGAGAAAAATAGAGCCCCCGAGAACCTTTCCAAATGCCAAGCAGCCGCCTGGAAGAAGCAAGGCGCATCACACAACGCTCTCATAACAATCCCTGTCTCATCCCCGACGTGATCCTAACCAGCTGGAAACGAGCCATAACACACACAGCTGAAGCGCTCTGAGCGATGATGAACATTAATTTCAGGAGTACTCATGTGGTACTTTGTTGACTCGTCTGGTGTTAAAACCAGCCCCACACAAACATTTCACCTGGAAAGTGGCTGCTAAAGAACCCTCGCCAAAACAAGCTGCTGAAATGGCATTTAAGCTGTTGCATAATCCTTGGCAGACTACAAGCCCTGGAGTCAGATTACACTAAAATGACTTCTCTAGACGTGTAAATGTTACTAGAATAAAAGCGTGATTCAACAAATGCATACACCACAGGAACATCTTGTATATCTGAGACGGCTAAGTCTCTTTAGAAATGCCAGTTACCTAACCACACAGAGTTTGACATTTCCTGTTCTCTGTCCTCTTAGACCCTCCTCAATTCAGACTAAGGTCACAAGGGACTGACAGTAATCGAGGTTTAATTACTACTGTGTTAAGACCAAATTTTTAGATCAACTCCGTCTCAGGCTGCCTAATCTCCTTAACATTAGGTGCTACTGCTGTGATCTACAGTAAAGCTGACTCCTACACAGGCAGATAGTCCTCTTCATGACCTGAAAACCTAAGCACAGCCTTGTTTATTCCCCAGGCCCACTTGTGTGATTGCACTAGAATGTAACATGACACTCTACAAATCAAAGGCCAGAATGTACAGTATATACAGAAGCCGAGGCAGAAAAAAAAACTGCAACCCTTACCGTATTTTTTCATCCATATAGGCCGTGCGCTAATAATCCATCATCGAGGCATGAAAGAGCAAACTGTCAGGGGCTTTGTTCAGGAAAAAGAAAATATTATAGATTATATAACAGTAGGTTCTGACCAAGTAATTTGATTGGACAGGAGCAGTGATATAGAAACAACAGCACAGGAGCTCTCAACTATACGTGTAACTTTGTTTCAGTCAAATACAGTTAATTAACTTCTTAGAACAGATCAAGCTTGTACCCTAGAATCTCATGGAACCATATCACTGTCAAAGGACTCTTATTCAACTTTGCCTGATAAAGGGAACAAACAATATAAATATATATACTTAAAGTGCTGGTCTTTGGTGATATAATGCAACAGCACAGTAGTATGTAGGTTACACAAGCATGTCTTTCAAATTACAATCGACTACAATATGCCACTTGTTGTATAAATGCATTATGACTAAAAATGCACCAATCTTAAAATTTAGAGAGGCATCTGACTGCAGACCTCTATGGTGAGGTTTTGGGCTCATCTGTTGTAGACCTCCACAATGGGGCAACCCTGACAGTGGGGCAGGAAGTGACATACTAACCATACTAACCCTTGTTGGGTTCTCCTTAATTTGGGTGTTTGTTTTTTTTTTTTTTTTTTTTACTTTATCCTCATCTCCCTACCCCTTACCTTAATCTTTAGGGTTCAGGTACCTAACCCTAACCCTCTTTGGTTGTCCTTTAGTTTGTGGTGTGTTAAATTTAAATTTATCCCCCTCAGTAAATTTTCAATTTTTCATAAAATTCTGCTGTTGTGAAAAATAGCCACTTGCCATAACCTCTGACAGGAAGCAGAAAATAAATGTCATTCTGGTTCTGGCTTGGGTAATGTACGGCACTTCCTGTCAGTAGCCAGATCCTCCTGAGTATTTTTTTTTTTTTTTTAAGATTTATTTTTGGGCCTTTTCATGCTTTTATTTGATAGAAGAAGGACAGTGGATAGACTAGGAAACAGGGAAGAGAGTGGAGAGAGACATGCCAGAGGGCCAGAGGCCGGATTCGATCCCAGGCCACCCGCGTACATGTGTAGTGCCTTAAACCACTCTGCGCTCCCAGATCCTCCTGAATATTTAGGGCTGATGCTGATACCAATGTTCAAATAACAGTTAAGCCAACACTGATGTCGATACCAATGTTTCTTAAGTAGTACTTTTGGTGTAACACTCCTGTTGTGTCCACATTTTCTCTCACATCTGACCTTGAAACAGATCAGAGTTTATCCAACAGGTCACTGTTTCTACATACCAGATATACCAAACGCCAGCAAAAAACTGATTGGGCACAACAGATAAACACTGAAAACTGGTATCTGTTCCTGCCACAAAATTTAGACAATGGTCTGTTTGTTTACAGGGCTAATATGTTCTTTGCAGATGGCATTACGCAGCACCCCTGGGGGGGCAAGTAGTGATGTCTGCAAAGAGGAACACTACCAAAATTGCCATGTTTTGAGCAGTTTAGGACTATGGCAAGTATTCAAAGTGTGAAAAATCTATACATATTTTACTATCAAGCTATCTCTATGTCCTGAAAGTAGTGAAAGATTGAGGCTTTATTTTTTAAATCATTTTTAAAAACTCAGAGAACAGCAGCGGGCAGGAACAACAGCCCTCAGCCTTGTTTATTGTGATGGGAAATCTGTCTCTTTTACGAGATCCAGATCATTTGGTTTAGCTCAGCAGTGCAGTTTTTTGGCTCCTAGACAGCTCTTCATTTGGTACCAGTTTAAAAGTGGATTAAATAATGCCAAAGGATGGAGGAAAGGAAACTGGCACTCAAACAGGAGTAAGCAATGGTGGCTCACATTAGAGAGCCTTTTTGCTGAACGAGATTGTTTGTGAGCTGCACATCATCACTCTGTCGCTTACCCAATAAAGACTGTTTGGTTTATGGTACATCACTGTTTTAATGAAAAGCATGTTTGAGGATTCTTTTATATGTTAAAGAGGCTCAGATAGCCTCTTAGCTCAGTAGAAGACTCCTCTTGATGTTTGTCTCCCTTCATCTGGATAGACCTTGCTAGGAGATCTGCAGGGCTGAGTAAATTTAACACTGATCGCCTCCATGCCAGGTAAATTAGTTAAACTGTGGCAAAAATCACTTTTTTGTATAGTGAAGGGTTTTTATGATGATAATTGCAACATAGATCCCTAAAGGTGTATTCCTGTACTAAATATCTACATGACTGTGCTAATCTTTTACATATGGCCAAGTCAGGCTAATATTCAGCACTCCTTGTGTGATGCTGTTTTACTGAATATTACCATGACTGCAATTATGGTTAGTATTGTCTGTAGACTTGTGCCCAAATCACATCTGTGCTGATATTCAGTTCAATATTAGGACTTCAGTTGTGTTATCACTTTGAAACAACATGGCATGGAAGAAACAATCAACAACTGACTAATCTGGTCCATCATCTCAACTATTTGCACAACTTAACTGAAACTAAGCTGCTGCCAAGCTGTTGTTTGTGTCTCTGGTTACCATAGAACAGCTTCTTTGTTTTCGGTCCAGATCAGATTACATGAATTTAGCCAGATTTTAGCCTGGATGCACTGTCACAGCCTACTGTCAGAATTGGGCCTGAACGTTCTTTTGTTGTGACATATTCAATCAGGCATCCAAGGTGTCGCAAGATCACGATTCGACAAGACTGGCATGTCAGAATTTGTCTTGCATCTTGCAAGTTTGACATTAACCTCAATGACGTGCACTCTGACGCCTAAAAAGAGAAGGGCGTTTGCTCCCAGTATTTATATCTCCATTTACTAGAGTGGCATTATGCGAGTCTTCTGTTTACATACAGGGGAGCCAGCTAGCATAGCTAGGCTAAATAAGAAAGTTCTTTGACAGAGGAGCGAGTCCACAATTGCTCCTTCTTTGTTGTTGTCTTTGTTTGGAGCACAAGACCTCAAGCATCACACAGAGTGCTTCTGTAGTAGCTGGTCTGATCTACCATTAGGTGCATTTATTAGTATGTTTAATTTGTTATGTAACAAATGAATAAAGTCTGTTGTATGACTCAGAGGCACAGTTTAAAAGCCTTTATTAATCAAGACTTCTTAATAGACTATTCAGATTACCTTGCTGATGCAGCGTGATCCATGTAGTAAAAGTCCTGATGCCTATTATCTAACAAGATAACTTGGCCTGAGCCAACAGTTGTATAACGCTGTAATGTTTAAAGGTCCAAATTGTAAAACAAAGAATTTCCTCCAGAATCTCCTTCATAATAGTCAATCTGCGGGGATCTTTCAAAATAAAGCTTTTACATGTTTCGGTAAATGGCCTTACAAAGGTCAAACAGACCCACAAAAGGCTTAAATAAACATTACTAAGAGAGGGCTTTTGTTACATGGGGTGAACACAACACACCAAAACAATCACAGCCACTCCTTGTGTATATAAAGTGCTCTTTTTTTATGTTTACGCCTGTATGCTTCCATATACATTCATGGGTGTGTTTATTTTGACCCCGACTGTACTCCCTGTGGAGCTCCAGGCATCCTAACCTCATGCCTTCTCACTCTTTAAGTAAACTTATCTCCTCTCTCCTCTGGGTACGTGCTGACTGCTGCTGATCACTCTGAGGAATGTGTTGCAGTTTTGTCCAGAGCAGCCTTTTTCTTGTTTTGAGCAAATCTGCTGCAGGGAGTGTGATGCTTTTTTTTTTTTAATCCCCCCCCCCCCCCCAATGGGAACGGGATGCTTTCTGAAGAGCAAGAGGGTAAAGTGCCTGACAGCATCCTTTGCTTGTGTATGTTTACGCCAATCCACGTGAGTATACATTCTCTGAACAGGTTTGTGAGGAAAAGCAAGCATGTCCATGCTGTAATATGAAATTGGAGAGATAATCAATAGCAGAGTATGTTAGGGAGGCTGAATGGAGAGATTGACAACAGGAAGGCCTTTATGGATGTGTCCACAAATGGTCAATTCATGAAGCAAAAGCTGGCTTGTAATGTGCAAATGAAACACTTAATAGATTGGCATGTCGTCTGTAGTTTAGCTGATAAAGATAGAGAAGTGCTTACCTTAGAGTTCCCTATAATGCAAACCTACCTTAGAGGTAACGAAAACACTCCTTTCAGGTAGGATTTACTTTCATTTCATGAACAGCACACACCTCACAGCTTTGGCTCGCGCTGACTGCAGAGATGCTCTGTTTGTCTAGTAGCCTGGTTTCACAGCTCTGCCTATAATCTGACTGTACCCTGAGGGGGGACATGCTGCTTAAAATGGAAATAGCAGGGGCAGAGAGTGACCTTTCAGAGCTCCACTCTGCAGCTGCTCTATGAGAAACAAACATTATTGAACAACAACTACAGCAACTCTGATCAAGTGTCAGCAACACACACACAAAGACACTGACACTGGAAGCCTTACTGATGTGATTTATAGACGGCTACCTGCAGCCAAAGCTTTGTCATCCCTCCACTACTCCAAAACAAGCCAACAAACAGTTAACATGCTTCACAATCGTAAGCTAAGAGCAACATTTGAGGCTGTTAAAACGAGGAAATGGCGAAAATAAAATGCGACAGAGGTTTCTAATGGAGACAGGGGAGGAATAAGGTGCTACAGAGGCTCCTCACACGAAATAAAAGCAGCAAACCTTACCTGGCTTTCTGAGATAACGCCGTCTTGATGGTGTAACCTCAGCAAAAGGTGGAAAAGATGATCTCCTGAATTGGATTAGCAAAGAGGCAGCCAACCAGTCAGGCGGTGGAGGAGGAAGAAGAGGAGGAGGAGGAGGAGGAGGATATCTCTGAGGGGGTGATGCCCATGTTCATTATGTGTCCCTCCGACGTCGGGGTGGAAACATTTGACCCGCTACTGTCGCGTGCAGCGCCTGAAACCAGGCCCTCGTAAAGCAAAACACCGAGCACCATCGGTGAAAATAGGAAAAATAAGCTAACAGGAGGGGAGAGTAAGCTGCAGCTGAGACTCTCCTGTATTTTGCTTGACAGTAGGATTGTTTGTACGCCGGAGCAGCGGTCTAAGCTCGATTACCGAGGAGTGCGCAACGTTCAACCCAGCAGCCAGCTAGACAAATCCCGCTGAAAGCCCCGGGCTATCTGGTTGCACAGGAAGAAATCCGGGGGTGGTGTGTTTACCTCTCCGCCGTCCCCGCTGTCGTGCTCGGTGGGAAATCAGCTGCTTCGCACTGGAGGGACGCCATTTGTTCGTGAGAGGTTTCCCGTCTGCTGTCCTGCGTTTTACAGCAGAGCGCAGCCACCAGCACCTTTACACAAACGACAGCGCTCCCTGCTGGTAAAGAGCTGTAACTACCGCCAGCGAATGCTGGATTTTACCTGTTTACTCAAACTTAAAACTACACAAGCCCAGTTCAATGAAAACATGCAGATTGTGATTGATTAAAAGAACTCTCATGACATTAAAAAAATATTTTTTTATGTTTTTCTTTGCTTCCAGTTGCATACTATTGTGCCCTTTCGTTTTATAAATCAATGTTTAGTCTCTAATTATTTTGTCCCTTCCCCTGCTATCATTTTGTGTCACTCATACATTCAGTCATCAGGGTTAGATTATTAATAGCGTAAGAAGGAAAGAGTAAAAATGTAAACGTATAAAAATATATGTTTGGCCTTGAGTAGAGGCTATACTGTTCCTTTAGAATAATCTCCTTGCGCCCTCTAGTGGTAGATACTGCAGCTTACTGCTCATGCTTATGTCATAGGACAAAGCAGCTCTTGCTAAACAAAAGCCAAACTGCAACACCAAAAAATCACTACCTTACTGATGAGGACTAAATAATTAGCCCAACAATGAAAACTTTATTTCTTTAAAAGTAGTTCCTAAGTGCTGATAAAGTGAGAAAGGAAATCTTATCACCTGTTTCAAACGTCTAGTGAAAACTGGGGTGTTGAAATCTCATTAAGTTGATCTGACTCCCAAAGTGTAATTCTAACTCCATTGTGAGTGAAATTGAGAGTGAATTGATCTAAGCTCTGCCTGCTGCCATTTCAAATCTGCATATATTGGCAAAATTTTCCCATGATGGACTCAGTCAGTGTTAATATGTGTTTCAGATGTTTAAAATTGTGTTTACTTGTTTTAAGATAATGCTTGTTGGACAGTAATCGTTGCGAGGTTTCCTTTGCTCATGTTTCCGGTGGATTGTTGTAGTTTTTTTTAAGTTTATAAACTATTGCACTATGAGTGAAGTGGTTTACTGAGTTAGGAAGTTCCTGCCTGTGGCCCATTGACCTTACTAATACAAAATCAAGTATTGTCTGCATGTGTGAGTGCCTTGTAAAAAAAGTGCCTAAATATAAGAATCATGACTGCTACTCTGGACAGGACTCTGCTGTTCACCTCCATCTTAAGAATTCAGGACATTCTCTCAATAACGTCTCATCCAAACAACACCGCCACCAGAGAACAAAGGACCAAAGAACATGTGACCTTAAGAAGACTCATGTACATTACTTGTAACATTACAGTGATCTCTTTTCCAAGTAAAACACAGGAGGCAATTATAATCTTACAGAAGATAAACATTTCTGTATTTTAAATCCTTTTGTATTGGTGTTTTGTGAAATTTGAATATTTTGATATAGTGGCTAATTAATTTGTGAGCTGTAAGCTGTAATCATCAACATTCAAACAAAAAAAGCCTTTAATATTTAATTTGTATGAGATTAATATTGATTTCATGAGAGGTTCACTTATTAAATTAAATCACAGAAAAAAATAACTATAAATTATTTTTTAGAAGCACTAGTACATTTCATGAGACTGAATTTAAAACATGCTAATGAAAAAATAGTACTGGATGTATGCATATTTACTCGCATACTGGTCAACTTTAGACTTTAAAAAATAATCTGATAGAACAGACAAGGTTTACTGAACTCTAAAAATACTCTAGTGTGGCCTCAACTAACCCAAAAGTGTGTGTAAAACATACACTTTTTAATTTATTTATTTATCTTGGTCAGAAAATAACATCAGAGGGAGAGACAAAACAGTTTGTCTTTATTTCAATGAACATTTATTTGAAAAAAAAATTTTTTTTTGAAAAGCTCTCATCCACAAGGTATCTAAAATAACTAACAAAGTAGAAATCTGCTTACTATAAATTTTAACAGACAGCTCTGAGCTCAGTTTAACAGAAATGGAAAATGTTCACATTTTTATTGGAAAGTTAGCAGCCAAATACTTCAACAAAACAAGATGTTCTGTTAAATATAGATTTCCCACCTCTAGGGACCTCCAAGCTGGACACAAATGAGCCATAACGTAAGATAGTAACAAAAACATACCACACATTTTAGTATAATTTATATTCGGTTATATTTTGTAACACAAGCACAAACCTGCAGTGCAAAAGAACAATACTTCTATAAAAACAAAAAGTGCACCCTTTTTTCAGAGAACTATGTACATCTTAACACCTTTTTAAACAGAAGAACTAGCAGAAAATCAAAATCAGAAGCAAAAATTAACAAATAAAACTGTACAAATGATCAGTGCAATGGTTCAAAGAAGGGCTGATTAAAATGAAGTAGTAGATCTTCACCACTCCAGTTTCATGTCAGCTTTGCTCCACACGTATTTCCCTCCTCTCTTTAGAAACATTTTCTCATCAAAGCCGCTGAAGCAAATGGCCTCCTTTACACCGACATCAAGGATGGACTTGGACGGGTCCTTCCTTCCCTCTCTGCAGTCCAGGAAACGCATCTGAAAAACAAGAAAGAGCAGATCAGTTACACTATTAAAATTTTCCCTAGTTGAGGTTATTTAGATGTGAATTTAACAGTTACAAGGCAAAACACAAGTGTGATTTTCAGGCTGCCAAAAACATGAAAATGTGCAAATGTTAGCTCTGGAACTGCACCATACAAGCCTGACTGAGGAATCAAAATACAAAATACCAAGAAACTAAACTGCACAGACACGGGTCAAAAGATCATGTGAACCTCAGGAAGGAAAACACTGTGATTGGCTGGCCTCTCAAAAACAGTATAAGCAGTATGGATGATGGGATGGATAAATAGTCTTGCAGATGGGTTTAATCAATTAACAATGAAAGGTACTTACATATTCATCCAGGATCAGGTAGGAGTTCCTCATCTGTGAAGAGCAGAACAAATTCTATTTTAGTAATTCTACACATTGTCAAACTATTTACATGCTAACAACAGTGATCATATTGGAACTATCTAACTGATAGGATGCATGGTGAACATTTTATAAACTATTTTATATCTGGTTGCCTTTGTGCCACCTTCAACTGGTGTTGAAGTAGAAACAGGCCGAGCCAAGAGACAGTGGGATGCTGCTAAAAGGCCATCCATGGCTTTGGTTTCCTCAATTTAATTTCATGTGAAGCACTTTTTGCGTAACAACAGATCTACTTTAACTGTGTTTACTTCTGATGGATAACAGATGGATTATTTAAAGAAAAACTACATTGTTCCTCAAAAAAGAAACCTTATGACTTTGGTGATCTTTTTACTTCACCTATGCCAAAACATTTGGTCCACATTTGAACTTTTATCTCCTTCTGTTACCATTTGAACATTTGCAAAACATATTAAACCCATATCATACACATATAACTTTATATCCCTGGCCATGTGTGCTATTAGGAAAAACTATGCTATTGAACATGAAAAATATGACACCTTAACATCAATGCTACTTAAAGCTTTAATGGGAACTTTGGGTTTGTGTTAATTCTTAAAGAAACCTCAACCCTAAAAATGTAGTTGTAGTTTCTTTTAATAGTCAAGTTTATCGCTTATTTCATTGATGTAGAAAATTTTAAATGTAGGACTTTCTTCAGCAACTGTGTTGCCTGGTTGTACTATCTATCCTGCTGCAGCTATTTTATTTTATACAAATAAATAATTCAAATACTTAAAAATTAGGAGCTAAATATTTTCTCAAATTTAAACAACTTTGAAACCACTGTCTTTTATCAACCATCACAGTAAATGATCTACATGGCAGAGGTAGATGCAGTAATTTGTGCGAAAGGAGCTCCAACCAGTTATTGACAGCATAAATGAGCACAATTTTCCAGAGTGTCTAAATTTCTGTATTTTAAAGCCTTTTTTGGGCTGATTTCTTGTGATGTTCTTGTATTTTGAGATAGTGGATTTAGATTTTTGTGAGCTGTAAGACGTAATCATCAAGATAAACAAAAAAGTCTTGAAATATTTCACTTTGTATAAGATGTATCTAGAATGGAAGTTTCACTTCTTGAAATAAATCACAGGAAAAATTAACTGTTTCATGATATTCTAATTTAATAGATGCAAAGCTGGAGTACAAAGGACTGAGTGGGGACAGGATATGATATAACATAATCTATTCTAATGGTTTTAAATCAGAAGGCTGATTTTATTTTCTATTTCAATCTTTACATTGTAAGTTTGTAATTTTGACCAGTTTAACTGATTCTGTATTATTATCTTCTTCTGTGGGTATGTCAGCTGTTTTGGATTTTAGATCAGTCAGAATATAATTTTTTTCAGGATACAACAATCATTTTTGTTGCCTCTGTTAAACCAAGTCCTACCTTCTCATTGGACTCAGGAACCAGGCAGGAGACGCTGCTGTGTCTATCCAGAAACTCCTGAAACTGTTGGTCGCTGATGACAAACCGCTCAGCCTCTCTCAAGGCCTCCTCTCCTGCGTTTTCCCCGTCGATCAGCAGACACTGGAACACCTGAAACCACAGAGTCAACACTGAGTCTGTATGTCAGGACGTTTCTACACCAAAACATGCGTACTGTTTGTTGTTGTTACCTTCCAGCGTACTGGGCTGAGTCCGGTGATGGCCTCTGCCATGTCTTCATCCACGTTAAAAGTGTTGATGACAGAGTTGATTTTGAATGCCACCTTGTACTGCTGGCACCAGCTGCAGATCCTGTACAGGTTGTCCAAGTGGCTCTTCCTGCCCTGAGCTCTGCCGATCAGCTGGTTGGTTTCCTCGTTAAAACTGTCACAAGAGATGGCCAGGATGTCCAGGTAGTCACCTGATGGACATAAATACATCACAGTGACTGTGCGGAACATTTGCATCAGCTTATATAACTACAGTCTTCTTTGTAGACTGAAAAACAAAGAGCTGAAGACTTGCCATATTTCTGGAACCATCTTTCTCTGATCATGCTTCCATTGCTGACGATGCTGACACTTGGGAGCTGAAGGTCCACTTTACAAAACTGAACCAATTTCCCCAGAAATTCTCCTTTATCGTGCAGAAAAGGCTCTCCTCCAGAAAAGTTTATTTTCTCCATGCCTGGAAAATTGAGATAAATGTGACTGCATGCAAGAGGTTTGACACTGTGCAAGAGTGAATTCTTATTGATTTGTCAAACTTACCAGCCTCTTTAAGAAGCTTGAGTCCCCTCTTGGCTTCATCCAGAGGCAGGACGAAGGATGTTTTTGCAGTGTGGAAGCAAAACCCGCATTTGTAATTACACTTGCGTGTAAAATGATAGTTAACGCTTGTTGGAGTTTGCCCATTTTGGACTTCCTTTTGCTCCACTTTGCTTTGTTCAGGCGGAGCAGGAGAGACCGTTCTCCTGCAGGTTCCAGCTCTCCAGTCTAAAACTTTGGAATAGAAGATTACCAGATAGTAGCGCAAGGAGCTGATGCACAGCTGCAGCAGCAGCAGCACGGGAGACGAGACCACAGAGGAGAGTTGCATCTTCGTATCGCACCAGTTCTGCGCAGTGTGGACTCCGATGCTTCTTAAATAGAGGGCAGCAGGGTGGATGGAAAGAGAGAGAGAGCGAAACTAAATCAGCTGAACAGCTGATTTCTGTGTACAAACATCGAAAACGAAACTTAAGTAGGGTGTGTGGCCGGAAGGTGACTCGTAGATAAAATCTGATCCCGCTGGAAATTATGTGTCAGTTGTGGTAGTAATAACATCGTTACACAATCAGAGGTAGGAATAGAAACTTGTGAGAACTTTAAAGGCAGATTAATGCATTCATGAACGTTTAACCTGCAACTACTATCAAACTACTTTCAAGCATTTTACGAACATATTTATTTAAAAATCATTGGCTTTCACAGTATGTTTACGTTTTATATGCACATAATGCTTCAATAATAGACATAAGGTTAGCACAAGCTGAGTAGTGGTGGGAATCCCGGCGCGTTTTATTGATCCGGATCATTCGGCTCTGCTCACCAAGAGGAGTCGGCTCTTCTGATTCACAAACGGCTCTTCATTTAGATGCCTGTTTGGTAGTGCTGGGAATTCAGGATCTCTTTAGTGATCCAGATCATTTGGCTGTACTCACCAAGAAGAGCTAGCTCTTTTGGCTCTCAAGCGGCTCTTCATTTGGGCACCAGTTTGGCCTAATTTCACCTGCCAAACTTAGCAATGTCATGACATGATTGATATTTGTGCTGGTATTTTCCTTCAATTATGCTTATTTTTTCAATTAATGAAAATATCATGTAATTATTTTTAAAAATATACTTTATTATAAATACAATATACCGTGCTATACAAAATGATTAAGACAATAACAATGATAAGAAGAAAAAGCATACGAATATAAAACTACTCTCAAACAGGATCTGGATCTTCTCATTCATGTAAATGAGTTGGCTCCTGTACCGGCTTGTTCATGAAGGCCCATCATTAATGCTGATGCAATGCCTCATAGTGACTCAACCAGTTCAGAGGTGGAAAGAGTGCACAAGTGTACTCAAGTACAATTACAATTGCTTTTGTTAAAGTTTAATCAAGTACAAGTAAAAGTACTGATCTATAAATATACTCAAGTTAAAGTGAAATGTATTTAACTTAAACTTTACTTTAAGTACTGTGTAGCTACTAAGGAGCTGCACAGTTAAATATAATTTTTCCTTGGTGGCAAGAACAACAAGAGAAAAGATCTGCAACTAGGTTGCTCAGATAAAGTCACACCTGTATAATAAAGTTAAATACACAGCAAAATTAAGTGTTGAGAGCTGAATCTTTTATGTATACAATAACATCCAGATCCCGTTCAAGATTTGTTTCATATGAGAATTATTGTTACTATTATTATTATTTTTTAAATGTAAGTTTATATTTTATGTGTCTCTGTTTTATGTGATTGATGTGTTGGGGTGATTTTTCCTTCTCCACACTGCTCTACCACAGGCACACCAGACCTTAAGGATGGTGCTTGATGGTGTAACATCAATGTTTATATCAGGTGTCATACAGCCCACCCAGTAAGCACGGAAACTATATTTCCAAAAACATTTACATTATATTTTAATTATTTAAAAAAATCAATATTGGGGTAAAACAGTAGCACAAATATCAATCATATTGCTATGACATTCCTAAATTTGGCAGGTCAAATGAAGCCACACTGGTACTGAAAGGAAGAGCAGGTTAGGAGCCGAAAGAACTGGCTCTTCTTGCTGAGCTGAGCCAAATTACCCAGATCACTAAAAAGATCCTGAATTCCCATCACTCCACACCACATATGCCATAGTTGAACTACACCTTTTAAAATGTTAAATATTTTACATCGTGCAGTCATTCCTGAAAATCTGTGGCATGGTGGGTCTCCTCGGGCAAGAATGAAGCAAAGAGTCGACCTTATAGCGAGGCAATGCATGCTGATGGAGAATACACATGCAACCATAGGGAGCATGTAAAGTCACAGGAGGAAAACTAACCCAGTGGATAGCCTCACTTATTGTGCAAATGTGTCTCACAGATGGGATCATTCTCTTGTTATGTGCTACTGTGCTGCCAACAGAGGTGGAAAATGTACACAAGTATTGTAGCTACTCAGGTAGAAGTACAGTAACTCTAGTAAAAATTCACTTAAGTAGGAGTAAATGTGATGATTTCAAAATTTGAGTACATGTAATCAGTCACTTTCCACCCCTGCTAAGGGTTTTAGTGTCGTTTCTCCGTAAACATAACCTAGAGTTAACATCCTAAGGATTAGCAACAAAAGTGAAAACAGTACACCACCCAGCTGATAGTGGTCACTAAGTTTCGTTTCTCCGTAATGGTGCGGTTTCACTTTCGTTTTCCCCGCAGTGACTCATGGGGTGTGGATGCAACTTTCTACAGTGGAACTGTTTTGACAACAGACCGGAGCCTGCAGTAACAGATGGCTCGTCGCGCCATGGCTCTTCTCCTTCCTCAGTGGTCCTCCCGTGTGTTTTCGGTGGAGCTGAATGGAGCACCATGCTTCTTTTCAATACAAGAGAATCACCGTGGAGAGGAGGTGCCACAGGTGTTCAGAAATGTCCAAAACTACAACAGCTGCTACTCTCTCCTCGTCTGCAGCAGTGACAGAATCAAACGAGCAAAGTTTTACTCGGAGCTGAAGGACAAATTGATAAGAGACTTGCCCAAAGAGTGCACCTTGTCTCCCATGTCATCATTTCTGCCAAATGTCAATGACTCTCTCATCAAAGGCTACTTTTTGCAAGACGTTTCTCAGAGCTCGACCCTGACGGAGAGAGTTTTACGGGAGTTAAAACAGCATGACCCGGTGCTTGTGTGCTCATACTGGAGAAATGAGAACGGCCAGCTGTGGACTCAGCGCCTGTGGGGAGACAGCAAGACGATGGAAATGTCGACTTTCTGTGTTGTACCAACAGAGACGCCAGAATATCACCCAGCCACACTCAACATCATCAACTCTGATGTCTTCTACAGCTTTGAGGAAGCCTACGAAGTTCTTAAAGAGGTTAGTGCCACGTATTTGTCCATGCATTTGCCTGTTTTGCATTTGTACCTCCACGTTAATGACCATATTTACCCACTTTCTTCTGACGTCATGCTAGGAAGGGATGGAGGGTGCTCAAATGATGGGAAAATGTCAAACTGCTGGCTATCTTAAATCATAAAACTAAGCAATTATCATTAGACTGTGTCTAAATGGGGAGCAACTGAAAAATAATGAGCTGTGAATATCTGAGGAGAAATGTGTCATGTTTAGAGTTTAAACTTCATATTTGATAAGCCATCATTAGACAGAAGCTAACCTGAAGCTTACATTAGCATTACCACTCATAAGCTAATATCAGTCAGGTATAAAGTTGGGTAAATTAATATTTTATAAATATATTCCTCCCTTGTAACACAATTCAAAAGGGAAGGCATTTAATGTTAACACAACAGCTTATGTTAGCATTTAGCTCTAACTTGTTATCTCTGTTAAAAAAAATTATTACTCTGGTTGTGCTATAGCTACTAAATTACTGGAGTGTATTTCCTAGAATGTAATTTAATGTAGCATAACTTTAATTAGCTAATTGCTTGCTAATATTTTCAGTACCGAAGAAAAATCTGAAATGTACAACTTGTTTAGCTTTATGTTTTATTAAACAAGTAACTGTGGCATGTGGGGTTATTTAAGTTGTGGTTTTACTTTAAGAATATGGTTTGATGTTGCTTAAAGTATACACCATGTGGACAAAAGTAATTAGCCACAGGTGTTTCAACCAGATCCATTGCAACAGGTGTATACTATCAAGCACTTAGCCTTGCAGTCTCCATTTGCTAACATTTCCTGGGTCGTTCTGAAGAGCCAGTCACTTCAAGTGTGGTACTGCAATAGGATGCCACATTTGTAATAAAATGATTCATGAAATGTCATCCTGCTGGATGTTCCACAGTCAACTGTAAGCAATATTATTAAAAAGTGGATGTGTTTAGGAACAACAGCAACTCAGCCACAAAGTGGAAGACCATGTAAAATCACAGAGCTGAGTCAACGACTGCTAAGGTGCGTGAAAGTTGCAACTTTGCTGGTTCCATTGCTGAAGAGTTACAAACTTCTACTGGCATTAATGTAAGCACAAAAGGTGTGCAGTGGAATGGAATGGGTTTCCATGGCTGAGCAGCTACAAGCCTCACATCACCAAGTCCAATGCCAAGCGTCAGATGATGTGGAGTAAAGCACTGGTTACCAATCTGGGGCCGGGCATCTGTCTGATCCAAGGTTGTCAAAGTTAGATGTACAGTACTGTGCAGAAGTTTTAGGCATGTAGAACGCTAGCGGTTCTTCGAGCTTAACAGCATTTCTTTTGTCCGGGCCTTTGCAACCCTGGCCCAGCAACCACTGACAGTTTTCAGGTGCTTAAAACATACACATGACAACCAGGGGGTTGTGGCAACCCTCGTACCTGCCCTAACAGTATCCTAGGCTTTGTTTAAGCACCACATCTACCCATAACACTGCCGTAAAGCTGTGTTTTTTGTTTTGTTTTCATCAGATTATTTTCTCATGCCCTTGGTAATATACAAAGACACCCAGAGCATGACCTGGGTTGTGTCAATCCTCCTTCCCGCCCTGTGGGGCCCTCAGGTGGGTGTACTTGCCATTACACACCTTACTTCAGCCTCAAATTTCAGCCCAAACAGGCAAGAGTACCTTGATGCTGACAAGATGGCCGACATACATCCAGTCCATACCGGAAGTCTCTTATCAACCTGGGAGGACATAGCCAATACTCCCTGTATCCTCTCCTGTAGGATGTTCTCTGTTGTAATGTATTCAACCCAATGTTGGGATTTTGTCAATGAAAACAATTAAGATGGATGCTTACTTTCCAAGTGGGTCCTGGGGGTGTTAGCTTTTCTTAGATACAAGTATGGGGGGGCCTAAAGGAAAAAAAGGGTGTGAACCACTGGTGTAAAGCACACCAACATTAAACTGTGAAGCTGTTGAAACATGCATGGTATGGGGCTGTGTTTCAGGATTTGGGCTTGGCCCCTTATTTCCAGTGAAAACCAGTCTTAATGTGCAGCAGACCAAGACACTTTGAACAATGCTATGCTTCCGACTTTGTGGCAACGGGAAAGGCCGTTTTCTTTTCCAACATGACTGTGCCCCAGTGCACAGTGCAAGAACCATAAAGACATGGTTTGATGAGTTCAGAGTGGAACTTGACCGACCTGCTCAGAGTTCCGGCCTAAAACCCATTGGAATGAACTGGAACAGAGATTGCGGCCAGGCCTCTTTGTCCAACATCAGTGCCTGACCTAATAAATGCGCCACAGAATGAATGGGCAAACATTTCCACAGAAACACTTCGAAATCTTGTGGAAAGCCTTCCAAGTCCTTCCGAGTCAGTGCTATTAATATCAGTCTTTCTGATCAGCTGTTAAAAACTTCCCACATGAGCTTTAACTGTTGTGAAACATTTGATACAAATATTAATTCACAATATCCTTAATTTCTACAACTAATAAACCTGAATCCAGCTGTACAATATTACAACAGTGTGAGCCTCTCATCCTGAACCCTGTGTTAACCTAGAAATGTAGAGAAATAGATATGATGTGGCAAAATGGCGCCCCTGTGTGGAAGCTAAAGTGCATCAGTGTTGCTCTAAGTGGCACTAGTTTCTTGGATTTTTCTATCAATGCCAGGCAGCTCCTGTAGTATGTATCTACGACTCCCTCCTGCCTCCTCTCACAGCAGTAAACTGATTGTGTCTGTTCTGCAGAGCGCTGACATCATCCCAGAGGCGGCGTCTGTTCTGGAGCTGCTGCCCAGCCAAGCAGAGGCTAGAAGTAAACCAGACTTCCCTGTTATTGTCGTAGAGGGCCTGGATGCCACAGGTTAATGCTATTACCTTGTAAATAAATACAGATGCAGTTTGATGTATAGATGTCTCGCTGAAGTGATGGCCCGTTGTTCTCTGCTAAAGCCATTATCTGCCAGTGAGCCTGTCCTAATGGAATATCATGTGTCATGACCTCAGAAAAGTTACATCACTGTCGAAATGGTTTATTGAAGAGCTCACTCATCTAATTCTCCTTGCAAAGCTCATTGAAATGTGCCCATATGAGTTAGATGTTTAAGAGTCACTTCAGCCCTTAATACCTTAGACATATGACTTATTCTAACTTTTCCTCCTTTTAAAAAATAACTTGACTTTTTTGAGCTTCATCTTTGTTTTGAACCTGCTCTCTTTTCTTCTTCCCTCACAGGTAAGACCACGCTCACTGAGTCTCTGAGGGATACTCTTGGGGCTGTTCTTCTGCGGTCCCCTCCCCAGAGTCTGTCCCCCTTGAGGGCTCGCTTTGATCGGGAGCCGCCCCTCATACGCAGGGCCTTCTACGCTCTAGGGAACTACATAACAGCTGAGAAAATAGGCCAGGAGGGCACAAAGTCGCCTGTCATCGTTGACAGGTAGAGACAGCTGAATGTTGTGAAGTTTGCCTGATTTCTGACCTGTTTTGTGATAGAGGGGGCATTGATCTATTCCACTGGGATCTAAACCTTGAATTCAGTGTATGACACCTCCATGCTCCCACGCCTGATCGTCCATCCTTCTCTCATCTTCTGTGTTTAAATCCATTATCTGTCAGATTCTGGCACAGCACTGCAGCCTACGCTATCGCCACAGCTGTGAGTGGTCCAGTGTCTAACCTTCCAGCAGAAGGTTCAGAGGTGTACAGGTGGCCAACTGATCTGCTGCAGCCCAGCCTGGTGATCTTACTCACTCTGGATCCCACGGAGAGAAAGAGGAGGCTGAGGGACAGAGGTCAGGGAGAGACTGCAGAGGAGCAGGAGCTGGACCACAACCAGCTTTTCAGACTCAGGTGAGATATTTGGATTACTTTTACAGTATTGGGCTGCATGGTGGCCACCCAAGAAGAGGTTTCTGGTTTGAATCCCTGTTGGAAAGTCTGTGTGGACTTTGCATCTTCTCCCTGTTCATTCTTGGGTTCTCTCTGGGTACTCCGTTTTCTTCCTACAGTCTAAACTCATGCTTGTTAGGCTGATTGGTGACTCTAAAATATGCACAGGTATGAAGTCAATGTGAAGAAGTGAAACTTTTCTCTAAAAAAAATCTTGATGATTACAGCTCACAGAAATCAAAAATCCACCATCTAAGATATTAGAATGTCATTAAAAATATTTATAATATAGAAATGTTGACTTTATGGAAAATGATGCTCATTCGTGCACTCAGTAATTGGTTAGAGCTTCCTCTGCACAAATTACTAAATCTGTGCAACATAGCATGGAGGCAATCAGTCTGTGGCACTGCTGGGGTGTTATGAGGCCCAGATTTCTCTGATGGCAGCCTTTAGCTTGTCTGTATTGTTCAGTCTGGTGTGTCTTATGTCTCCACTCATCAAAATTTAGAACAAAAAGTCTTAGTATGAGATGAATCTAGAATTTAAATTCTGAATTTGGGAATAAATGCCAGTAAGTGGCAAAGTCCAGTATTGAAATATGAAGCCAATACAGAAGTGAAAAACACTTAGAATTATATAAGGTTGGCAAAAGCCAAGAAAGCACCTTCAACTGACATGTTATAAAATGCCATTTTACAGCAGAAATAATCCTTTTCACAGCCTTGTTCAAAAATAAATTCATACTAAAAAGTGCATTTCCTTAGGGTGAATGTTTGTTACTTCAATATTTTGACTAAGAGTTATGCAATATTAGGGAAGCCGCTGAACAAGAACATGCATTGTAGCTGCCTAAGGCCTGCCTAAGGTACAGCTTATTGTCTGCTTCTGGGTAAACATAGAAAATACTGAAAAAGAGACAGCATTTCTAATATTGTGACTGATATTGTTAAGCATCAAAACTACAAATGAGAAATCAATGGGGGACCTCATTCAGACATGGAAGTGTCAGGATATAGCAGAGATGGACCCAAATCCATGCAAATCCATGTCAAGTCTCCTGTGGTTTTGTTTAAATGACAATTATGATAAATTATATTAAGGATAAAAGTTCTGCATACATGGGGTAGGTTTTCGCTGTTTGCCAGGCGACTGAGTCCCTCCTTTCCCCACCTCTTTGCCTTTTACTAATTTCATTGAAAGTTTAAAAAAACATTTCCAATATGGTAATGAAACGACGCATAGCATTAGTTCATGCAGGATGTTTACGCCATATGCCCTGCTGCAATCAGCTGACAGCCAGCTGATTTCATTTATCACTTTCAGCACTCCTAGCCAGTCACAGCTCATTTTCCCAACAAGGCGTTCCATTTAAATATGACGTCCTTCTCACTAATCTCTGCTTCATTAATGCTGATAACACCACACTGCTGCTGGCAAAGTTTCACCTCCACCACCTCAGCTTCCTCCTTGTATCCTAAAGGGCTTTAATGCACCCTCGTATCTACTTTCATGCTACTATGAAGTAGATTACTGCTCGACTAAATGTCATTCTCTTTGATATGTATCATCATAGATGTATGTGTCTAAACTTGGCATAAAATGTAAGGAAATTTGTGTTTAATAGATTATTTCTTTGTTGTAACAGTGCTTCTTGGCAATAAGTCTTATACCGTTGAAAAGCCTGTTTATTTCCCTTTTAAATGGTGTCACTTTTGTAAGGAACATCCATTTGTTGGATCACCATTAGAGCTGAGTGCCCACATGAAAAATTTGCCAGCTCTTCTCTGCCACTACCAAACAGCTTATTGTCATTAACTCTTGTTTGGTGGATTGGATGATTGAAGTTTGAAGAAACAAGACATATTGGCCATTTAACAATTTATTCAGGAGCCTCAGTAGTGTGTGGAAGAACCATACACAGCCACAACAGCCTGGCACCTCCTCCTAATGCAGGTCACCAGCCTGGTCACACACTGCTGCGGGATGGCATCCCATTCTTCAACAGCATTTGCCACAAGTCTGTCAGTGTGGTTGTGCTGGTTGCCCTGGAATGAACAGCATGTCAAAGGTGATCCCACAAGTGATTATTGGGGTTGAGGTCAGGACTGCTGGCAGGTCATTCCATCCTCTCCACTCCCAATATCTGGAAATAGACTCTGATAAACCCTTCTCTGTGGGGGGGCGAGTGTTGTCATCTTGGAGGATAGAGTCCCAGTCTGTGGAGTTATGGGATTGCCACTAGTTGCAGAATCTCTTTTCAATATCTCTCTGCATTGAGATTACCTACAATGATGACAAGGCTTGTTTTTTTTTTCCACTGAGGGAGATGCCACCCTACAGCATCACACTGCCTCCACTAAAAGATGTTACTCTATCAGTGCAGCAGTCGGCATAACTCTATACTGATTGCTGCACCGCTAGAGTCTCTGTGTCTCTGTGTCACTTAGATTCTTTGATCCAAGTGTGGTAGACAGGATATGGACTCACTGAACATAACAATGCCAAGAAGGATTGTTACAATGAAAAACAAACAAACAAACAAATTTCCTTACTTTTTGTGCTAGGTTTATATCTTATTTTATTTTTTATTCAACCTTTGTTTACCCAGGAGAAAACCCTGTCCTGGCCAAGACAGCAGCAGCGAACAGAGTTCCACACAGACAAAAAAAATTAACAATCACACACAAACAACATAAGATATGTAGTCCATATGCATCAAAGGCACACGATAACATTTAAGCAGCAAATAAATTGTAATCGTGTGCCTTTGATGCATATGGAGGGCTTCCAGCAATGTGCTCCCTGGAAGGTCAAAGCATGCTGTGTGACTAAACGTGAACATCTTTTGAGCAGAGCCTTCACTTCCAAGCAAAACTGAATAACCATTTTGCAACAAAGAGTTAAATGTATGACGAGTATTTCAGACTGAATGACTGTCATGCAGATTCAAAACGCTGACGATGACTCTGAGACTGAGTCCATATTTTATGCAGTGTATGGTCAAAATGTGGAAAATTAAGTTGTTTTTTGAGATATAAAGAACACATTTTTGTTGCAAATATTACAATAGTTCTAATTTCAACATGCATTAATTAAAACAAATGCCAAAAATGTAACTATTTGTCCTTATCATCCATAGAAAAAACAAAGCAAAATTTCACTATAAAAACTATTAAATAGAAAAAAAATATGAGATTGCTTCCAATAATTTCTAAAAAAAATGCCAACAAAATTGTGTTTAATATTTTTATGAGATGGACACCTTATTTAAATTAGTCAGGTCAGTAGTTCTTCTGCAACCAGATCATGCAATGACTGAAAAAGATAAAGAAAGAGAGAAAGCTCTGTAGAAATACTTTGTTTTTGTGATGTGTGGCACAAAAAAGTTCTCTCTGAGTGTATAAACATAGAAAAACAGATGGAGATTCACACTGTACAGCTCGTTTCAATGAGTCAGGTCAGCTCAGTCTTAGTCTGATCCATCAAACACTTAACAATCAATTACTGTCCCGTGGGGGGAAGCGGCTGATGAGAAAGAACAGGTGATTAGTTGCTGAGCTGTTGTGCTCCATTAAGCCGGTCAAAACTCGCAGACACTGGCTGCCCTGTTAGTCGCTGCGAAGACAGGTCGATGGCTACTTTCATTCATCCTCTGTCCTGACATAATGGCCTTTCCACACGGGACAGCCAGATGTTGGGCCAGCAGAATGAGAGAGTGAAGGGAGGTGACTGCGCTGCTGAGAGAGTGAGAGATAGTGATTCTGATTCTCCATTTGTCTCAGGAAATGGCCATCTGTGTTGTTTTTCATGGTGAAATGTTTTATATTCTGTGTTTTATCACTCTCCTTATTGTTCTCTGAAACTGTGAGCAGATAAATAACCCAAAGTTGTCCTGAAGATCACAATATTCAGTGTAATAAAAAGTGCAATCTGTCATATTTACATGCTTACTTTCCTCGTTTTCTGGTATGGTGTTTGTGTGTTTTTTCAGAGTGGAGGAGGCTTACCGGAGGATCAGTGGGCCAGCCTGCGTCACCGTGGATGCTAGTCCTCCTGCAGACCAAGTGCTCCAACAAGTGCTGCTTTTAATTAGGGGCAAATGCCACTTGTAAACAATCATCTCCATCTCCCCCTGCTGTCGGCCAAGCATCAAGTGGATGCAGTACCCCCTTTTACCACTGGGTGCCAGTAAGGTGTCATGAATGTGACAGAAGCAGGGCGATGACGGCCAGATTGGACTGTGGCGAGGAGAGAGGATGCTGTTCAGAATGAGTAAAGGTTGAATGGCCAGGGGCCAGAAGAACTGTGTGCTATGATCAGGAATACATATTCATGCAGACACACGTGCATGCACAGATTCAGACACACACACATAAAAAGTGAAAGTGTCGTTAGGAAGAAGAGTGCGTTTAACTGCTATATTGACTTCTCCAAACCATACACAGTTTAGCTGCTCCAGTTGTGACAATAATAAATTATTTTTTTTTTTTAAATAGATATTGAGGAAATTGGTTGATACATTCACATAAGTACCAGTTATATATAATTAAAACACACAAATAGGACAAAATGCAAACACAGCACACACACACACACACACACACACACACCCACACACAATAATGAAAGCACCACAAAGACAGGATCCAATTTGAATACAGTTAAAAAAAAATAATTTGTACAAGAAAAGTTTTAAATTAAAATAAATTTACACACGATATCTGTTGGGGGTCTCTCTGAGTAAAGTAGTCTTACATAAGCCTACCAAAAAAGTTTCTTGTTCTAATTATAAGAACTTGTGTTCTGATAAAAATCCTTTCTCTGAACAGAGTGTTCAGTATTTATCAGAAAATAGTTGCATTGGCAAAAAAGTTCAGCTGGTAAGTCTTTGTAGATGTGTGCTTTTTTATTTGGCTTTGGCAGGCGTGTCCACAGAAATTACTGGGTCCCTCTTAAGCCTAATTAAAGGACCCTCTTCAGATGCGATTTAACAGTATCAACCCATGGACCTGCATTGTGTCAGATCAGCTTTAAAGCCGACTGAAAGTTTAAGCTATTGTTAGGGGCCATAATGCACCTCCTTGTCTTCTCCTTTTCTTTAGAGTGTCCTGACTTTTGTCCAGGTCCTGGGATAGTGACAGAGTAGGGATGGGTACGAGTATTTGAGACCTTAAGCACTTGATGATCCTTTATCTCTCAAGCATTGTGCACAAGCTGTTTTAAGCTGAAATATTTGACTGATTTAGCATTAAATGTGGACTTCATCTCTCTGGGTTTGTCTTACTCCTTGGTTCCCAATCTGGGGTTTTGGAGCCTTTTAGGGGGGCGCCAGAGTTTTCAATGGGGGCATGAGGCCCAGTCTTCTTTGGGGCAGTTTAAATAAGACTTGCAAATACTAACTAAAATCATTATAAAACACTTACAAATAGTGCATACAAATGTCTCTGTGTAGTAACAGGATTGTACAGGGCTATTTTGTTTAGATTTACACAATAAAAGAATAAAAATGGTTAATTTTTGACCACAATGTATCACTTTTTTTGTTGCGCATTTGTCTTGAAGGGCTCAAACTTACTTAGGAGTCTCAGAGGAAAAATGAAGGGGAATCACTGGTCTAACTGAAGATACTTGCTAATAAAAAGTTAGAAAATAGTAAATGGTACATAAAGGTTTACCTTCTCCAGCCACGGCTCTGGTGGCTGCACAGTGAGCCAGATTACAGCAACAACTGCTTTACGAAAGCTAGGGTAACTCTCAAGGGACATACAATTCAAAAGGTAAAGAAACATTAGCCGGATAGCACTGGTTAGCTGATGATGCCACAGAGGAGAAGATTGGCTTGCTTTTAACTAAACTGTCGACAGGAGATATGCTTACGTTTCGTTGTGTGGGAGAAGGCTTCTGCAAACTGAGGATGTTAGTTGAGCAACCATTATAAACAACAGTAGTTATTAGAGTAGAACAAATATATGATGATAAACCAGCATGTCAACTAAGAGGATATTACTGTGGACTAGTGGACAGATCTCTTCATTGAGTCATATGTTACTGTTAGATATTTTGTCTCAGAGCAACCTTAACTTTAAGCTTTATCATAGAGGAACGTTTTAAGCCTATAGCAGCATAACTAAGGGCTGGTCCAGGCAGAATTGTAAAATTGTCCAATAACATATAATCTATTGTATATACAGAATATCACAGAAACGGACATAATCTGACTGAAAGGCTGTTTTTTTAAACAGAGGAGTGTATATCTGGAGATCACTAATGCTAGCACAACCTGTGCATCATCTCACAAACACCTGGCCCCCTCGCAAACAATACATGCCTGAAACACTGGCTAAGTAGGCAGAAAAACTATGTAGCTCAACAGTTACCCCAAAATTCAGGGCTGAGCACTTAACAAATGACTTCTATGGGCCAGGTGATATGTTGTTTTGTGAATTATATCAACACACACTTGATTACTATGTAAGATTAAGTGTTTCAGTATCATTTAATTAATACTTTTATCCAATGTGCCAAATATTCAGATATAGACTAGAGTTAAAGGCATTAAGGACCTTGCCACACTGGATACTGAATATGCCCAGACTAGGATTCAAACCTGCAGTGTTGAACCTGTACCAAAGTCAGGGGTCATAAACTGCTGAGCTATGCAGCCGCCATGTAAAGCCACAAGAGGATCTGGCTCGAGACCTATGGTGGGGTGTTTTGGGCTCATCTGTTGCAGACCTCTGCAATGGGGTGACCTGGCGAGAATAATGTACCAAATAACTTATATTTTTAGCTTGCTGTCTGAAGTTACAGTAAGTGGCATTATCTTTACAACAGCAGAATTTTATGTTAGAAAATCAGAAATTTACTGAGGGGAAACTAAGGAAAACCCAAAGAAGGTTAGGTATAGGGTAAGAGGAGGGGGATAAAATTAATAACACCGTAAACTAAGGAAAAAACCAAGACGGGTTAGTACGTCACTTCCTAGGTCCCCTCAGTGTAGAGGTCTGCAAGACGAGCCCAAAACACCATAGAGGTCTGCAGCCAGATTCCTCTCGTGATGCCTCCTTGTCCAGAAACCATGGTTAAAAAAACTAGTGCTGCTTCATACAAGTCAGCAGACTCAAGCAGAGAGTTTTCTGAGGATTTTGTGGCCTCCCATTAGAAAAGTTATGTATCATGTAATGTTGTGTTGCATAGATAAATTTAAGGTTATTTCTGTTTCTCTTAGCATGAACAGCACATTCTCTTTGGAGGTAAAATGGGTGTAAAAGCTAAAAACTGAATCCCAAATCCCTTATGTGCAGCCTCGGGTATTGACACAGCTGGTACCAGTTGTATTGATAACCTGTGAGCTTAACATTAGAGCTGAAGAGAGGACATGTAGTGTTGTTTGTACTTGATGTCCTCATGGGCACAGACACTCAAGTCTGCTGTTTAAGGCACACATGCACACCCCCTTGTCTAAAATGCACATACACACAAAGGTGTGCACATTTACTAAGAGCACACACTGTAATTCATTTATATACGGAGGAAGTGTGTATTTGGCCTATGTGATGGGAAGATTAATTGGAGGTTTTAGTAATTATGAGCTTGGCAAAGCTGCAGGCTGGAGAAGACAGAGTGACCCATCTCTTTTACTGTGATGCATCAGCAGAGCGCCAACCACTGCAGACCCTATTCATATGGCAATTAATGGAGCGCTGTATATCAATGTCATTCCACTGCTCCCCCACATAAGTGCATGGATTACTCCTACTACCAATTACAGCAATCCAATGTTTTACTGAGTGGAGAGGTGCTGTGGATGCAAATCACAGCATCACATGTAATCAAATAAACTAAAATAAGGTGTCATTATGTTTATGGAGTATGGATTCCTACATGAGGTAAGTATCTCCGAGCATTTTATTGAATTCATAAGTCCTCAGCTGCCTGGATGACACAAAATGAATGCAGCACAGTGCGCTGTGGAATTTTGATTGCCATTAACACAGTAGCCTGTGTCTCAGGAGAGGCCAAAATTTATGAAGTAGGAGCGCAATGCAATTATGCATTACGCCATACATCATACCTGAATGCAAAGTTGTGTGTGCATGCACTGAGGCCATATTTCTACGTCAGATGTTGTTATGCTTTGTTATTCTTGGCAACAAAAAGTGAGTGGTGATATCATGCTATTACTGCCCCATAACACGCCTGTAATATGACATTAATGGCCCATAATCACGGCACATTACACATGCACTGAAATAATTCTATTTACAGCTCTTAATAGTGTTTTTACTTATTAAAACATTAAGCACTTGCTCGGTTGTTTTTGTCACAAAGCCAGGAGACTCTCAGTGCTCTTAGCAGTAACTCAAACCCACTGTAAGGAAGTTAAGGAAAAGTTTTTTGTAAATTAAATTTGAGCCTTCGACTATCCAAGTTGCAAGATAAAAGTCCAAATGGAAAAAGGACGATCTGCCTGAGAGCTGCAGGAGATATCAAGAAATATACAGTAGACTCACACTACAAAGACACAAACGAGCACACAAGCTCGTGCACACAGACACACCTCGCCCTGTATGGGGCCACTTTGCACTACACTCCTCAACTTCAATATTTCATCTGCACAACAGAGCAGGAGCAGCGGCGAGGAGGAAAGCCCTCCATGAAATAATTAAAGATCCAGCAGGGATGCAGCAGCACAGCAGCCGCCGTCCCATCCTAAGTAATAGATCAAATGAAAGCTGTCCCTCAGATCATTAATAATGAGTGTGGTATGGAGACGGAGGAGGGAGGGAGAGGAGTGGAGGGGGGAATGGGAGGGCATAGGGCTGGTACAGGTTTGGGGAGGAGGGACAGAGGGGGCATCATGGAAAGCACGAGGTGGTTTTATGTGTATGTGCATTAGGAGTGTGGGGGTTTGAATGGTAGTCTCAGTCCCCTGGCAGAGACCTCAGTGGGCCTCACTTGGCAGCCACATGAAGCGGCATGGCAAGAGGAGTCATGCATATGATTTGGCAACCAAGTGTCTGCCAAAGTCTAAAGACCCTACAGCAATGTCTATATACATCCCTGGTCAAATAAACAACATTTTAACTCAGTGAACGTCCAGGTTAGCAGCAGCTAATAACACTGCTTTCAATCAGCGAGGCCTCACAGCGCTTTACTGTAGAGGGAGGTGAATTTTTGGGGAATTTGCTTGTCAGGCAGAGATGGGCTGTCTGCACTGGGGGAGGGGGGATAAAAGAGGAAAGAGCAGTGTATGGGAGGAATGGGAAATGGAGGAGTGGGTGAAGGATGGGGGAAGATGCTCTGGATGTTGTCATCTGTGGGCTCAAGTCACTCTAGATCCCTCCAGCTGGCAGGTACAGTGTATTCAAATACTCGCCCCCAAATACAGTATGGTGGATTCCCAAGCAGCTTCAAATACCATCTGAGGTCTTTTTTTAATATTCGCCAGCCTATGAAAAAACATCAAAGACAAATGCCAGAGTAAGTGTGTAAAAGCATTACATTACTGCAGATGAGGGAAAAAACAGGGAATCAGAAGGTCTGCAAAAACCTGTAACTGTAATTTATGAAGATGTTTCTAGCATAAGATTAAATTATTATACTGAGGTAGCCTGAAATTGTGAAGACTTTAAAGCGAAACTGAGTGTATATAAGATTAGGTTAGAGTCCATGTAAAGCAAGTGAGAAATTTGCACCACCATGTATGTTTCATAACTTTAAAGGGGGGGGGGGGGCAACTAGGGCTAATCAATGCTGTGGGTTATTACTGTCTGCAATTATAATAGTTAGCTTCATTCCTCTGGTAATGAAGGCCATCAATGCACCAATGATGTAATTTAATTGGTACACAATCCTGATACAATGGTTCCTAAACAGTGTGTCGAGACATACTGGTGTGCCTTGAGGCAAATCTAGGTGTGCCGTGGGAATTTTTACAACCATTTGTTATCACTACAATGACACAACAACTAAGGATACTGTAATGTGTTGGAGAGGCTATTCCACATGGATATGAATGTCGTGCCTTGACATTTTGGCTTGATCTTGGGTGTGCCTTGAGCAAAATAGTATGAAAACCCCTGGTATGATAGAGTTGTTGAACACTATTGATTTGTTCGTCGCAAATGGCAAGCCAAATTTTTTAAATTTCACAACCAATCAGATTTGTTGAATGAAAAGCTGTGCAGTTTTAATTTCGGTTGGTATGAAACATGTGACAGAACAAAGAACATAAAAAACCCAACATTTTAAGAGTGCTTCAAAGACTTGTTCATACTATTTTACTTCCAGGCACACATTCTCTACCTGCTGGAAACCACCAGTTTAGAACTACTGCCCTTTGTAATAGATCCCTTAGTCCAACATAGTCATCAAATAAGGAAATCTGGGCTTAAATCAGCAAGATGAAAGATACTTAGATAACTAAAGGAAGGAGCATAAGACCAATTTACGATGTGTTTAAGGTTAAGTTAGGTTAAATTAAAGATAAATCACAGCTTTGGTGACAAATGTGAATTATTATGGTTGTTCTCTTAGTAATATGCCATAGATAACTATTCTGTGTATGCAAATAATTAATGAACTTTCAACAATAATAATTATCAATAGCAATATTGGAAGTATCATAAAGGACATGAATTTAGGGGTGAAGGTGGCTTAGTGGTGTAAGGCACGCCCCATGTATGTGGGCGGCCCTGGTTTGAGTCCGGCCGCATGTCTGTACCTGCTCTCTCATCCCTGTTTCCAACTCTATCCACTGTCCTTCTCTGTCAATAAAAGCACAAAAAGCACAAAAATAAATCTTAAAAAAAAGATATTCTTTGAAATAAAATCCCATCCTTAGAAATATAAATTTCCATCTGCAACCCAAATTACAAAAAAGTTGGAGCGCTATGTAAAATGTAAATTACAAAAGAATGCAATTATCCTCAAATCTCATAAACCCATACTTTATTCACAAAAGAACATAAGCTGAGATATTTTACCATTTCATAAGCTAAGATATTAACTCATTTCAAATTTGATGACAGCGACATCTCAACAAAGTAGGGTCAGGTCCATGTTTACCTTTGTCTCAGTCTGTAAACATCTGAGAAGTGAGGAAAACTGTTGCTGGAGTGTTGGGAGAGGAATGTTGTCCCATTCTTGTCTAATGTAGGATTCTGGCAACTAAAAGGTCCTGTCTCTTCTTTCTATTTTTGTTTTATGATGTGTCAAATGTCCTATTGGTGAAAGGCAGGGGTGTCCAAACTTTTTCTTTTTAAATGAGGGCTGCATTCAGAACCAGTCTGATGTAGTTTAAAATGTGCTTCCTAGTTGAATATACTAAGAAAAATAACAGCCACATCAATGGCTGACAAAAGACATAGCTTATTGTTAAGGATTTTGGGGACTGATCAGGTTTCAGAGGGCCCTGATCAAGATGAGAATAACACTCCATGCAGCTAGGAGGGAGAGCGCTGGCAGCTCCTCAAAAAAAGCAGCCATTTGCCAATGAAATCCTTTTCTTTCCATCCTCAGGATGTTATAAATTCTTGTCAAAATGTTTGTTTACAGAATTAACATAGCAGCACCATCTAATCTTGCGACTGAGAGTATACAGTCAAGCACTCGCTTTGTGTTCAAATGCGGGATATATTTTATTGTATTTAAAAAACTTGCTGCGGGCCAATAAAAAATGAGCCAGGGGCTGAATTTGGCCCCAGGGCCATAGTTTGGACACCCCTGGTGAATGTTCTGGACTGCAGGCAAGCCAGATCAGCATCTGGACTCTTCTACTGTGAAGCCATGCTGTTGTGATGGATGCGATATGTGGTTTAGCGTTGTCTAGCTGAAATATGTAAGGCCTTCCTTGAAAATGACATTGTCTGGATGGGAGCAGACTATACCCTTGGCAGTACCTTTCCAGATGTGTAAGGTGCCCACACCATAGGCACTAATGCAACCTGATACCATCAGAGATGCAGGATTTTGATCTGTGGGCTGATAACACGCTGGATGGTTCCTCTCCTCTTTTGTCTGTGGTTTCCAAAAATAATTTCAAATTTTGATTTGCCTGATCACAGAACAAAAAATAGATATTCAAAAATTCCCACAATTTTCAGAAGCAGTTTTTCACAAATTGTTAAACCTATGCCCATCTTAAGTTCTGATCAACTCTGCCTATTAAAAATATTACTTTTATGACCACACATGTTACTAACCTGTTGCCAGTTGGCCTTATTGGCTGCAAAATGCTCCTCCAGCTGTTTTTCATACCCCTTCATCAGGGGTGTCCAAACTTTTTCCATTGGGGGCCACATAAAGGAATACATATGGACGGTGGGGCCACTTTCATAAGTAGGTTCAAATATGCTCAGTGATTAGGTATGCTGAAATGGCTACATAATAGCTGACAAGGTAAATAGCCAATCATTTTTTTAGGATTTTGTGGAGACCAATCAGAATTCAGGGGGCCCTGGTGTGCTCTGGCAACCACTGGCTCCGCCCCTGTAATATCATTGGTGCTGCTATTTGCTGCTGTAATCCATTAGGGTGTTATAAATAAAGATATCTTTATTATTTCGGTGGTCATTGTTTACTAGTTATAGTGTTGTTTCAATTTAATCCTCGTTGTCAAAATGTTTGTTTACAGTGTTAGTATGGTAGCACTGCCTTGTGCTGAAACTGACAAGAATAATATAGTCTAGTGTAAGCTTCATACTCTGTTAAGGGCCATGTTTCCTTTGATTTAAATAATTTCTGGGGGGCCAATTAAAAATGGGTCGTGGGCCACATTTGGCCCCCGGGCCATACTTTGGCCCCTCCTGCCCTTTATGAACCTTTTGTTGCCCTTAACCTACTTTTTGGAGACGTGATGCTGACATAAAATTCAAAATGAGTTGATATTTTTCAGAAAATGGTAAAATATGTCAGTTTTAACATCTGCTGTGCTGTTTATGTCCCTGTAGAGTGTGGGTTTATGAGGTTTGCATATCATTGTTTTATTCACATTTTAAACAGCATCCAAACTTTTTGGGATTTTGTGTTGTTCTAGGTAGATTCCTTCATAATCATGACTGAAATTTGGACTAGTGGTTAAAAATACAGCATCTTCTCCATTTCTTCACGCTGACTTTAAATGATCATGTTGGAGTTTTCCAGCAGGAAAGACCAAAGCAGATGATCGTAATTACAATTTTGTAGTTTTCCTTCCCTCTTTGAGCCACACTTTCTCCCCAAATTTTTGTCCATCTGGCTATCTCCACTTCAGCCCCCCCACACACTTCCAGAGCAGCACACATAAACACACCACATGCATAAGCAGCACCACCACCTCCCCTCTGAACACAGCAGGTGGTGGCAGACACCCCAGCGCCCTTCCCTGTGAATGACGGCTGGTGGGCTGTAAAAACATGAAGGCTGGAGAAGCTGAACTGATCGGTGGTGAAAAAACACACACTCTGCAGAGCGTAGCCTGAAATATAGAGAGAGGTGGGAAAGGCAAACGCTAGGCAAAGACGGGGGAATTACTTTTGTTGGGATGAAAATAAAAGTTTGAAAATATCCCATTAAAAAGCAGATGTATAATTCAGCAGCTTTTCATCATCATGCTCAGCCTTTGTCACGGTGTGTGAATAGTCCTTTGCAGGGGCAAAGACAGCAGCTGAGTGGATAGGTGCGGGTATTAGACGCAGCAGGCTGTGTATTCAGGATGCCATTATATATTCAGGTTGTGCTTATTTTCTGATGTTTTCAGGGGATAGGTGCTGTACAGTCAGTGAAGATTGCATGAAAACTCACCAGTTTTGCCTGGCGGCTGTTGGGGAGGCTCCACCAGAAACGGTTAAATATTTAAACACTGCTGTGAGATCTCATTAAAAACGGCACATCAGCCCCCATAAGGCCCCTACAGCACTCCCTCACACACTCCTGAAAAACCCAGTTAGAACTCAGTGGAGTGTGACAAAACAGTTATTGTCTATTTACCGCCGAGAACTTGTGATAAATCAACACATCCTGTCAAATAAGGCAGCTGGCAGCAGGGGCTGACAAGTGGTAAGTCGTCATATCTGGGAAAGGAAAAATGATTGAGATTCAGCTCCGTTTTGACAGCTGCAAACATGCAGAAATACACCGAAAAACAAAACAACATGACAAATAAAACCAGACTAATATTTCCATAACACACATATGAAAACAAGACGGAGAACAAACTTTTGTCTCTCTGGAGTCTTCGCGCCTTCTCTCAAAATCTGGGCAATTAATTCCGACTCTATTGTTCGGGGCTTCCCTATTTTTAGCCTGGCTGCCCTCTCAAATAAATTGATTTCCTGTGGCGAACTTGGAATGTTCCTTGTGTGCCATGTTTTTTTCTCCCCCCCCTTCTCTTCCAAACACACAAATACCGTCCTTCTTCCCCCGGAGGAATAAATCAAAGGCAGCGCTGCCAAGTTGCACGCTGTATGTGCATCTCTTTTTATACTTGAAAATGGTTTATTTTTGTTTCACTTCCATTAATGCTTAGGCATGTCTCCTACTTTATCAGGCATCAGCAGACAGCTGAGGAGCTACTTGTTTGACAGGCGAGTGGCTGACTGACTCTCAAAGTACCCAAACTGACTCACTCTCTCTCTATCTCTTCTCTTGCGCTTTGATTAGATCTCTCGTGAGACACTGAGGTCTGGGCTTTTTTGTGGTCCCTGCTACAGAAATAATGGCTGGGTCAAAACAGACTAAGCTCTCAGATCGAGAGACAATATCTAAACACATGGCAGAACACATAAATAAAAGTAGAGCAACTTGATCCTGGATTCTCGTAACGGTGTCGAGGGAGCCACTGGTCTTTGATGAACATGAGCAAAGACAGATGCATAAAAGCCGGGGGAAGCAGAAAATGTAACTCGCAGACAGGCAAAGACGAATACAAAGGACTATGAATCATTAAGCAGAGCAAATGTTTGCTCAACTTCAGTGGGACAACTCTGTAAAATGACACCACATACTGTCACACATCAAATTACTTTTTAATTATGAGCCTGTTAACTTGCCGTACCAAATGCTTGCTTAAGTTTATTGTGAATTCACGAGTGTGTTTTCAAAAAAAAAAAAAAAAAAAAAGAAAAAAATCAGATGACCGGGGATTTGGTGAGGCTTACGTTTCAATTTCCGTTCGCCACTGTCGTCGTGACAGACCGCAGTGTGAGAAGTAAAGGATTGTAAATAAGGCCTTCAGGGTGTGAAAACAGATAGTGATAGAGAGAGAGAGAGAGGCAGAGGAACACAAATGAGAGTAACATACCACTAGATCCCAGTTCCTTATCCTGACTAAGCCATCTGAATCCCTCTACACCCATTTAGCTTGCTCACTCTCCGCTCTCCCGTGTGAGAGTCGAGGCGTTTGCCTACTTTACAGTCTTCTCGCTGCACCTCTGAAAATATTGAGTTTATAGCCGCTCATCTCCATAATAAACACCATGTACCCGGCAGCCTACAGGAGGGACTGAGAGCCGACAGGGGAAAAGGATTCACACTGGCTTTTCCTCCCAACTCTTCCCACAAGTCACTCCTCTTGCCTTCTAAACAGAGTTTAGTGAGCTGTCCTCGGGGGCTGATGGAAGAGAAGGAACGTTTTCACAAGTCTCCCCCTTGCTCACTTTAAAACACCTCCAGTGCTGTCCATCACTGATAAGAAAACTTGAATATTCAGCCTGCTGTTGAGAACACAGCTAGCTAGCTACCCAGGCATTATCTTGTCTCCATATAAACATCTACAGTACCTAATAAAAGTGTTGACCCCCTTTGGATGTTTTACCTTTTTATTGATTTTATAAATCAATCAAGGTCAATATATTTTGGCTTTTTGACATTTTGTAATGTTCTTTGATGTCAAAATGAAAACAGATTTCTACAAAGTAATGTCAATTAAATACAAATGTGTAATGTTAAATAAGATCCACCTTAAGCTACAATCACAACACTCAGTCTGTATGGATAGGTCTCAGTCAGGCTTACACATCTGGACACTGCCATTTTCCTCCATTCTTCTTTGCAAAACTGCTCAAGCTTTGTCAGGTTGCACAGGGATCCTTTTAAAGTCCAGCCAGAAATTCTCTATTGGATTGAGGTCTGGCCTTTGACTCGGCCACTTCAGGACATTCACCTTGTTGTCTTTAAATCATTTCTGTGCACCTTTTACTTGCTTTTGGTCCTTGTCTTGCTGGAAAATAAACCTTCTCCCAAGCAATAGTTCCCTTAAAGATAAGATTGTCCTCCAGGATTTTCCAGTATTTTGCTGCATTCGTTTTACCCTCGCTATCTTTACAAGCCTTCCAGAGCTGCCAAGAAGCATCCCTACAGAATGATGCTGCCATCACTGTGCTTCACCATGTGTCTGGGTTGATCTGCTCCTCTGCGATTGTCTGTTTTTTTGTTTTTTTAATATTTATTATATAAGGGGAGCACTTATTCAGGCCCAGCCAAATTGGGGACCCCAAGGATGTCAGCAAAATCATGAAGTTGTGATAACCGTATTTTATTTTTAACCTAAATAATCATCACTGTTATCAGAACAACAAAAAATAATTTTATTTATTGTTTTCCATTTTCCTTAAAACAGTTCTACACTTTGTAATCTTAATGTTAACAATGTGAATGTAAACAGTGAACAAAACCATTAGAAAAGTTATGTCAGACTTTATAGCTGAGCCATGATGTGCACAAACATCAGTTTACGAGAAAATAAAGTTGAAGGAACTAAGACAATTTTATGGAAAAAATAATCAAACAAGTTAAAAGTGGCAAAGATTGATGAAAAAAGTGGTGAAAAGATGTTAAAAGAGGCAAAAATGGGTTAGAAAAAGGCAAGGATTGGTAGAAAATGGTGAAAAGCGGTTAAAAGTGGCAAAAAGTCATAAAAAATGGCCAGATAAAGTAGTAAAAAGGGGTGAGAAAGTGGCATAAATGAATTAAACGTGGAAAAAATTAGCAAAAACATTGGTGAAATGTGGTTAAAAACGTCACGAATTAACATTTGAACCCAGTAATGCCTTGATAATAGCCCATTGTAAAATTGGACTCCCAGAAAGCCACTGAATCATTTGAACACTGCCTGTTAATAGGTGTTAAGCTGATATGTATCCAGTGGTTTTATAGAGAATTAATAACAGACTTTGATAGTAGTCACTATCAGGTCTACATTGACAGCTTGCAGCCAATCAGATTGGAGTATTCACCCAGGCCATGTACATAAATGGAGAATTAATGTCTTTGTAAATGGCTTGCCAGCTGATCTGACCAGGGTTTTCTATATCTTATTTACAACTGTTAAAACAGACCAGATAAAGTCTGTTCTTTAAGTTTGTTATATAAGATTCCCCACTCTCAGAAAACAAGACCTAAGATGGGAACAGGCCCATACTGTTAAACTAAAACTTCAGCAGTGACAAAAAAAAAGAAGAAAATAAAAAACATCTTGCCTTCCAAACACCCTCAACAAAGCCAAGTGATGATGTAGCTAGCCAAAGCGTAGCTGGAGCAGTTATCCATCTCGCCCTGTGCTGCCAGCTGTCAGAGTACACAGCTCCAGCTAGCCGCCAGTGGCAGGTGTAATCAATAGTGACTCCATAGAGAGTTGCACTACCAGAGGCCAGTCTCCACTCTCTAACCCGTCTCTGTCTCTCCAGGGGAAACAGTAGGCAGGCGGGCAGGGAGAGAGCGTTTGATGTCTCCTCCAGGCCAAGATGGAGCAGCTTGCTACAGCTCTGTAGCAGGGAGATGATTAATCCTGCCTATCGGATGCAACATCATGTTTGAGTTAGGGTAAGTCTGTTTTTATGATACTAGTGTGGCTATTATTCTACTGTGAAAAGTTGGGCTGCTTGTTGTCGGTGGGAAAAATGGTCACTTTGAGCTTATAAACATCATCCAAAGAAAATGCACAGACATATAAAATGAAATGATCAGAGATGATTCAGGGATTTTGAGGTAAAACAAAATTACTATGATAAAAACTTTATTGCCCTAAACTGTAAAAATAGCAATAAACCAGTTACTCTGAAAAATGTATGCAGAGCAGTTTTAATAGGACAGGAGCACATCTGTGTAAAGCATAAATGAACTAGTTACTTGCAGTGATTTTTGCAAATATTAAGTTTTTACATTTAGTGTTAATCTTTCACTCTTTATATACAGTATGAAGTCATTAGTGCTAATGGTAATATATACAAATAGTGAAAACAGTAGAGTCTTATTAAAAATGCACCATCCTGTCAAGTTGTGTAGGAGTTTTGATGGATGCATCATTAATACTAATTTGGGAGAAGGACAGACATACAGTCGTAAAAACACACACTAGCACACACTTACACACACAGTAGCACCCCTGGAGGTACTCACTTCTCCACCTAATTTAAAGTGCTCTCAGAGCAAGCAATGGAGAAGAATAAACAGTGAATTTAAAATGATCTTTCATTTTAATGACTTGTTGTTGTCTTTAAAAAATCATTTTCTGAAATGTTTTCAGGGGATCTATGGAGGAGTCAGCCAATTTAAAGAAGATCTCGCCCGAAGACAGAGCTTCTGTATTTGCATGCACTGTGCATTTTTGCAGCATTTTCTCCCACATATGCACATACAGAAACACAGGAGTGAATTATTTAGGTTAAAAAGCTAGGATCTCTTAAATTCTAGTGTCTCATACATCTTTGAACTTTAATTACTGCTTTATGTTTTTTACTTAAAGTTACTTTTATTGGGCTGAAAACTTACCAACAGTGTGGCAGCCTTCCTCAAACTGAGGACTAGATATATTCCTAGCTACTATTACTGTCAGTTGAAGGCAAAGACTTTTTAGAGACTACACTAAGATGGATGTATCAAAACCCTGGGAGTGAAGCCAAAAGATTTAGAGCTCCCTTTTCTGATTTGGCTACACTCAAGCTCATGTACCCAATCTCCTTAATTACAGAAGATAGAGTAGGGGTCAAATTTTTCAAGACAAAATACAAGTCAAATTTTCTTAAACTTTCCCCTGTTGACATAAGCTGCGTTCCCATTACCCTTGGAAATGTGCAAAATCTAAATAGCGCAGTAAAAGCTGGCAATGGAAACACCTGAATTTCAAAAAACCTCTCAAATATCACTAAAAAGTTTTGACGCTCTCATGAGGTGGTTTTTCAGATGGTTCCATGTAGAAATGAACTGCAAAAGTGCAATGGAAACACTTTTTCTACATTTACAAGTCACAGATCGTAACTTACGGTGTCAGGTGACCAGTTCACCCCAAGACAACATGGCGTGGTACTTGTGGACAGAAGAGAAGACCAAGATTTTTCTTAACATCGTACTTAAACCCTTACACATGGCGTTTGCCATATATATGGACTTTGCATCTGAACTATCACCCGTTACCTTTGTCTTTCATTCAGAATTGTCAAGGCTAGATGTAATCATAATCGTACCAACACACAACAGGGTTTGGGATGTTCAGCCTCCTTACAGCGGAGTCTGGCGAGATGAGAGAATCTCACTAGAATTGCGAGGCTCATGCCCAAAACTCCCTTCAAAGGAGTGTACAAAAGTGTAATGGAAACGCAGCTATAGTTAGCTATTATCATGATTTATGTCTTAGTATTCTAACCTTGCAAAATGAATGGATTGGCCAGGTTCCACATCTGTCTTCAGATTGCAAAGCTTCTAGCAGATGGGGCTTTTCCCAGTCTGAGAATGACCGAGCCAATTAGTGGCATTGAAGAAGATAAGGAGCTACTGGCATGTTTTAGTTGTTCTGCAAACCTGTAAACAATGGCTGCTGGTGAGCGCTTATCCTGGATTGATCTTTAGCAGCAGTTTTATAACAGCTGGACTACTTTTCTTTATTAAAAGAAGAGTAAAAAACACACAAAAAGCTTTTCTTGTTGGAAAAGATGTTTTTGCTCTTTTCCTTGCTCCAGCAAGAATTTAATTTATTTACTACTCCTATACAAAAAGTAAGGAAATTTGTGTTTGATAGAAAATGTATTTGTTGTAACAATGCTTCTTGGCAATAAATCTTACACTGTGGGAAAGCCTGTTTATTCCCCTTTTAAATGGTGCCACATTTGTAAGGAACATGCATTTGTGGGATGAGCAGCAGAGCTGAGTATGTGGGTTGCACCCATGTAAAATTTGTCAAATCTTCTCTTCCAAACAGCTTATTTAACTGTTGACTCTCCAGGCGGCATCTCCATAACTTGAAAAATTAAGCTTGTCATCATTTGGGGCAATTTTAATGCAGAGGAATATCGAGATGAGATTCTGTAGCCAACAGCAATCCCATATCTCCGCAGTCTGGGACTGAACTCTATCCTCCAGGATGGCAACTCTCGCCCTCACAGAGTGGGGTTTATCAGAGACTACTTCTGGGATTTGGGAGAGGAGAGGATGGAATGGCCTGCCAACAGTCCTGACCTCAACCCCACCGAACACTTGTGGGATCATCTTGGGTGCGTTGTTCGTGCCTGAGTGACCAACACAATCACATTGGCTGACTTCTGACAAATGCAGGTTGAAGAATGGGATGCCATCCCACAGTAGTGTGTGACCAGGCCGTTGACCAACATGAGGAGGTGGTGCCGGCTGTTGTGGCTGTGTATGGTTCTTCCACATGCTACTGAGGCTTCTGTTTGTTAAATAAACTATAACTGCATATTGCTTAAATTTCAAGTTTTATTACTTACACTTACAGTGAATTTCAGAACTGTTAAATCTGCATTGTTATTATTATTTCTATTTTCCCTCTTTCCTACCCTTTCCTACCCCAGTGCAGCTTCAGCAGAGAGCTGTTCAACATGAGCCTGGCCAGCTCAACAGTCCTGCCTGTTGAAGGGAGGGTTTATACCCCCCCTGTATTTGGGCTAAATGCTGCTAGAGCGGTGCTCATGGTGGTTAACGCTGGTATTTATTATAATAGGGTATAGTCTTTATTATGCTGGTCTATTATAGGCCAAAGCAGAGAGTGTCTAGACCTGCCCTCTTTGTAAAGTGTCTAGGGATAACTTAGGTGATGAAGTGGCACTATAGATTGCCAATATGTCTCTGAAGCCACAGCTATGGCTAGTGGTGGCAGCTGCTTAGACACAGATTTGACTGTCAATGTGGGCTTGAATTAGTTAAAATAAAAACACTTTATTCAACTAGTTGTTGCGGCCCCACCTACTAACAATGGTGGTGTTTAATAATTTTGTTGGCTTATTATGCATATCCCTATAAAGACATGTTTAAAGTTAACCCGACACAATGATCTTATGTTCTCAAAGTGGAACTGGTTTAGAAGCAGCTGAGTCATCTTTCACAAAAAGTGTTGAAGGCAAATGCAGCTGGTAAATCTCAGAACCACCTGACAAAGCCTGACCCCTAGGTCACCCTGAAGGAAGTCAAGCTACAAAAGGCAGAGATTGTATTACAAGGTTGGGTCTATCTTACAGACGCATGCACCCCTAGCCCTGCAGTGACACGGATACGCCAACATGAACACATTCATAACAGGGGAGGAAAAGACTCTGACAAGCATAGCATTGTGGAGTAGTTTAGTGGAGATGGAAAACAGTATAAAATAATTGAGGAGTAATAATAACACCACTAATCATCAAACCGCATGTAATATTCAACCAAAACCAATTCTAGATCAACACTCCTACAATGAGGGAGGTAATGGACACTCGCCAACAGGCACGAAACTGGAGCACACTCAGAGTATTATAATCTTTCAATCTTGATGTGATTAATATGCCGGTCACCGGTCCATTGGATTTCTGTGTTACAGCTGTGTCAGCCTAAAGACATCCACAGGAGAATATGACACCAGATTACTCGGCCAAAGCACTCTCCAGATGTTTTTCTTTAGCTACATCTGAACCCTTTTCAGCTCATCTTTCTTTTAGTCTTTTCTCTGAATTGTTGTAAAAAACAAGAAAGTATCAACAAGGATAAGGGAACTTGAAAATTTTAGTTTAGAACAAATTCACAGCATGCTTTTGTAACAGATGTGTAAAAAAAAATATTATTCACCAAAAGTCCATCCACAGTATCAGTTTACATTTTGTTAAATATTTTCCATGTTAGAGTATTTATTTCATGGATATTTGTATTTTATTTATATTATTTAGGAAAAAACGTTTTATTTTCACTGACTTCCTGTGATGATGTCACATCCTGTTTGTTCGTGCTACTCTCCTCAAATGGCAAATGCCCTACTGAGGGGAGGTGTCTGTTTATGCTCTTGTTCATTCAGTGCTAAAACAAGGTTTAAAAATGCAATAAAGTGTTTAAAACTGTATGCTGTTACTGTTAACTGTTTCTGTGACACATTTATACTGTTATATTTCTAGATTACGACTTACCAAGTGAATAGCACTGTGAATTGTTTAAATTCATTATTGTTCGTTATGAAACATAAAAAAATTGCTTGTTTTTAATTACGTCATTAATATCTGGAATGTATAACAGTGTTAAATAAAGAGCATGCATTTACTGAGACAGCAAATGCCCTTTTGAGGAGAGAAGTGTGCATGTGGAAGCCCAGAAACACGTTGCTGTACTTAAAGTTTTGTGTTTTGCACAGAAAAAATATATCTTCAGTGTTCATGAAAACTTCAGTCCTGTATCTTCATTCCTCATCACAGCACAACGCAGAGGTCAAACACTGGTAGCGGAACAGAGTGTATGGCCAGACCGGCCACACTTGGCAGGGTTTAATTGGTAGAAGAACAGAGAGAAACAGTAAGCTTAAATGAAGGTAAAATAAGGTGGTTACGAAAAAGATATGTTCTTTTTTGCTTTAAACTTCCTTTTTGGAAATGTCATTATGCCACACTTGAAGAAAGGAGAGTTTATTTTAACAGACAAATGTAGCAAAATGTTCTTGTCTGCACATTTTAGCCTAAAGCTAAGTGTCCCTATTATAATCTGATGTCAGAACCTCACTTGAAACTGATCTTTAATTTACTCTGACGTATCAAAAACCTCAGACTGACTCATCTCACCATTAACAAAGTACAGAGGTTTAAAAGTAGCTCATGACAGGCAGCTCCACTGATCTACAGAGTCAGGAGAAGACGTATGCAGCATGTTCAATGAAGACCACCGCAGCCGTGTGCATACAGTACATGTGAATGTTAGGTGCGTGTCTTTCTATCACTTTCACTCCTCTCCTCCCACACTCCCTCTCCTCTTTTCCCTCTGACCTCAATTTTCTGCCCCCCCTAAACGACTGATCCTTTCCCCTGACCTCAAAGTAGTCAGACTGCTCAGAGAGTGATGGATTGGTGCAACACGGTGGCCCATTTAAAGTTAAGTCCTCTTCTTTAACGTATGTCTGATGCAATAAGGTGTTCTGCCTTGCAGTTTATGCGCCACATTCACAGGGCAGCCATTTTCCTGTGAATTCATGCTCAGGGTGGGAGGTTTCAAAAGGGTTACCATGTTTTCCCACTGCATTCCCAGTTGTAAGTCATATAAATGACCAATACATAACTCGACAGTTATAATTTCACTGCTTATTGATTATGAGAAAACAAAAAGCACATTGAAAAAGAAAAGCTAGAGGGAAGTAATGACATATTTGTAGATAAACAACATAGATAAGCTTTTAGCTACCTCTAAACTACAGCTGTACCATTCAAAATAAAACATAACACACTTTAATGCAAACAAGATAAAAACAACATGTGATAACCCATTAGCTACTGCTGGAAATCAGTTCATGCTAGCTAGCTAAAACATGATAACCAGGGGTGTGAATCTCTCCTTCTCAAGACGCTTCTATTCAAATCTCGATTCACAGACTATGATTCGATTCAATGACGATTCATTAAAATACAGAACTATTCGGTCCGATCTGATTCGGTTTGGTCCGGTCCGATTAGATCCGATCCGATTCAACCCGGTACAATGTGATTGTAGAAACAAAATAACTTTCGCTTTAACAAAAATTGGTAAAAATGGGGAAAACAAGATAAGTTCATAATAATCTTAGTTTATTTGATCTTATTTATAAACCAGACTAAATGCCAGGCCTCCTGCACTAACATTCTGAAATTATGTTTAAGAAAGTTTCCGCCACAGCCAGGTGCCCAGGTGTCTTACTTTGACATTAATTTGGGAGATAAATATTAAAATGAGTTTTTATTGGTACATGTTCGTCCTTCAGTACTTTTAACTTCCGTAGCATTATTAATCCCAATAACAGTACAAACTAAATAACAAATTTTTCCAAGAAGCACAAATTAAAACAAAATTTAAAGTCACAAAGAGATTTGGATAGACAGAGCTCTGTGTGTCTGCTAGTACAGGAGAGCAAGGGGTTAAAATAATATTGAAAAAAGTCAAACTAAAACAGCTTTCTACACATTTTTTCCTTTCATAATTCCTCTTAATGTGAGTATTCAGTTTACATATCGCATAAACATTGTTATTTCCTTTGTCTTTGTACCCTGACCATTCTTAATTGTTTTCTTCTTGAATTAATAAACTGGAGATCAGCTGATCTCCAGCTCAGTGAAGTCCTCTCTGTTTAATATCCTATCAGTGGGTTCAGATGTATTATGTCACCAAATCAACCACTTCCAACAACACGTTACAGTTGTAAACCCCGTAAGTAAAGGGGCTGTTGTTACGGTGATAACTGAAGTCTTCTCTGAGTTTTAACTAAGAAAAGTGTTTATGGTCGGGCCAGTTTGTGCTGCGTTTAGCGTTAGCATCTTAGCTAAACTTTAGCTCCGCCATCTCAACAGGTGAGATTTATGAGCTGCTGTAGTCCTTAATAACTTTTCTCCAAAACGTACAGATGGGCAGACATTTTGAAAGTTATCCTTCGTTTATATAAAGTCCACATGACTTTTTCCTGAGGTGCAGAACTGTAACTGAAAGACGTTTAAGGGGCGACCAGTGAAACACATCCAGCTATCTAGCGAGCACCTATGGAGAACTGAACTCTCGTTTAAAGGTAAAAGGTCACTCTGGGTCGCATGAGATTACAGACGCTGAGCCATAGCGGAACAGGCTATGAAAACAATCAGGAATCATTGAAACGATCTCTAAAGACCAGTTCATGCCGCATTTTTACCGGTCCAGGGCTCCGCAGACCGACTCTGACTGCTGACGTCAAGATCGGTTAACCAATCCATATCGGATTACCTTTACACCACTAGTGATAACCCATCAGCTATTGCTTGAAAACACTTATTGCTAGCAAGATTAAAACAACATATGTGATAACCCATTAGCCACTGCTTAAGAAAAAATTAATTCTAGCAAGATAGAAACAACATTTGATAACCCATCAGCTACTACTCAAATACTAGCAAGATAAACATAAAATGTTATAGCCTATTAGCTAATGCTTGAAATCAGTTCACGCTAGCAAGTTCAAACATGTAATAACCCATAAGCTACTGCTTACCTCTAGCAAGATAAAAACAATATGTGAAAACCTATCAGCTAATACTAGAAATCAGTTAATGCTAGCAAGATAAAAACAACATATGCTATATATCTATTTTTTGTTTGTTTGTTTTTTTTTTGCCAAATGTTTGCTTTATTTTCTGGCATCCTGACATTTGTGCACATTTTTCCCTAGCTATGAAGTCTCGTATTCCTTTCCTAATACTTTAGTTCAGTGAGCCCATCCACGTGGTTAGCATTACCAATAACAAGGTAATTCTGTTTTGCTTCGATAAGAGTGGTTATAATTCAGGTTGAAAAGTAAATATTGCTATCACAGCTTAACTTTACAATGGACCATGATTTTGCTGACCTCCATGGGCTCCCAGTTTGGCTGGACCCCAGAAAGCTCTCCCCCTTATCCCCCCTTATGGGCAGCCTTGCTTGGGAGACTTCATTCTTTAAAGAAGGGGTATTATACTTTTACAATTTTTAAAACATAAATATAAAGTCACAATGTTGGGTGTCCATACTCTATGTATGCAAATTTTCAAACCGCAAGATAAAAATATGCGGCAGTAATCTTGGAATTAGCGTGTAAACTGATGAAAACAGTTCATTGAAAATCTCTCTGAGATTCTCCCGAGACGAGATTTCGATGGAGCAAACTGATGAGATCATCGCAATAGGATCTCCTGACTGGTTCGTGGTTACCAAACGGATATGTCCTGCTCTATCCTTCGCTGCTGCTGGTTTTCTTCCCCCTCTCTCTCCAAACTGTCAGCGTCAGACTCCGAGTCTAACACGTACAGATGTATATCAAAATTCGCCATATTTTACTCAGTCGGACCGGTTCATTCAAAGTTTTCAACTACTAGCATAACAACATTAGCCACATTAGAGGGGGTGGGCACAAAACACTGAGTCCTGCTGCCGGCCAACCTCCGGAAAATCGGCCAGTCAGAGAAAAGCAGGTCCGTGGAGCGGGGGGTGTTAAAGAGACAGCAGCGAAAAGGAAGCGTTTCAGACGGAGGTTAAAATGAGGGTTTTTCAGAATGGCAGTGTGAGAAACATGAGGAGTTTTTTGAGCTGTAAACCATGTAATGCTACTACGTGGGTATCAGAGAGATGGTGTAAAGCCTTGAAAAAAGGCATAATACCCCCACTTTAAGTAGTATTTAATTTCCCACCTTTTAGGGTGCAGAGGAAAATGGCTGCTTGGTAATTATTGTTAACACAAGCATGTTAGCAACAAGAATTTAAGCTGTAGAGTTTATTTAAAATTCAGACAGTGTTTATTGGATGACATTCACAAGCTGTTTTAAGGAGACCATCGTTTGGATATACTTCAAGGAGAATGTGTTGATGCAGCCTGTAGCAGAATCCTCAGTTTCATGTCTCTTATTACTTCTAACGATTGTTTGAAAGCAGAGAGGCAGAGTTCACACCTGTTCACATGGCATAAAAAAGCTTACTGGAGGGCTGTTCCCTACTCTAATGTTTATACCATCCTCTGCGTCGTCCCCACAGGCCACTGAAAACATTGTGGATTATTTAATAGCATTGTATACTGATGGCAGGCTACAGTTTCAATGCCACTTTATGATCCAAAGCTGGGGAAGCTATCATTCAGCTGAAAAAGATGGCGAATGCATGAGGTGAAGGCATCATTCATCGCTGTACAGTTCACTTTTACATGCCATCGCTACTTCTTAGTCTGCTTTGAGGTGTACACAAGTCATGGGGCAAGACAACCTCCCTGTGCACATTAAATCCAAGACTGCAGATAAACTGGTCGAAGCTTGGCCGGAGATTGCTTTGATTTACAGCGTAATTACAGAGTTTTGAAGGAGCATTGATATTCTCGGCTTTGTGTGCCTGGCTTCTTGTGTGTATGGTTAATAACAATGAAGCTGTCAGGCCTTAGAGGCAAGCAGACAGGTCTGATGTTACCGCTGGTATGATGTGTGTGGTGGCATATCTCATGTAGCAACCACAAGTCATATAGGCATGTTATATTACACTGCAGTCTCCAGTATGTCTGTGCAGGCCGGCAGAGAGAGTAATCAGATAAGATAATGTAGTCAGGAGAGAGAGAGGACAGAGAGAGAGAGGAATGACTACAACACTCATTGTCAGGATGGGAGTGCATCCCAAGGAGGGAGGATCTATCACCCTCAACGCTTCCACACACAGTACACACACTTTAGCGTACACACGTACGAAGTTGAGCCAAAAGATGAGGCTGTGAGCGTTAGTGGAAGACAGGGAGGATGTTTATAAAGCTACCAGGCTCAGTGCATCTTTCAGGTTGCATTATGGGTGCTATCTAATTGGTGGTGCTGGTGCTGGTGGAGGCAGAGGTGGGCCTCACTGGAGGTTCAACTAGAGGCTAGCAGTCTCATAGCATCTCAGCAGCTCGTATTTCACCGCGCTCAGTGTGTTAAGAGGGTCAGTCTGTCTGTCGCTGTTATAAACACACACACAGAGGGAAGTCTGCACATGTGCAGTGATGTGAAAAGTATTTGCCCCCTTCCTGATTTCTGATTTTTTTGCATATTTGTCACTCTTAAATGTTTCAGATCATCAGAGAAATTTCAATATAAGACAAAAATAACCTGAGTAAATACAAAATGCAGTTTTTAAATGAGGATTTCATTTATTACAGGAAAAAAGACATCCAAACCTACCTGGCAAATATGAAAAAGTTATTGCACCACATTTTTTGGAGTTCTGAGTTCAATTTCACTAGCCACACCCGGGTCTGATTACTGCAAGACCTGTTGGATCAAGAAATCCCTTAAATTGAACCTGTCTGACAAAGTGAAGTAGGCAACATGATTTCAAAAAGCAACACATCATGCTGCCGTCTGAAGAAATTCAAGAAAAGATGAGAAACAAAATCTTAAACATCTATCAGTCTGAAAAGGGTTACAGAGCCATTTCTAAGTCTTTGGGACTCCAACGAACTACTGTGAGAGCCATTATCCACAAATAGAGATAACTTTGAACAGTGGTGAACCTTCCAGAAGTGGCCGGCCTACCAAAATGACCCCAAGAGCGCATCAGTTGCTCATCCTGGAGGTTCCAAAAGAACCTATGACATCATCTTAAGATCTCCAGGCCTCACTTGACTCCATTTAGGTCATTGAGATCCATTACCCACTAATGTAGAAGACTTCATAAAATCATAAACATCTATCAGTCTGAAAAAGGTTCAGAATCACTGAATCACTGTGAGAGCTATTATCCACAAATAGAGAAAACTTTGAAAAGCAGTGAACCTTCCAGGAGTGGCTGGCCTATCAAAATGACCCCAAGAGCGCATCAATGACTCATCCAGGAGGTCACAAAAGAACCTAGAACAACATCTTAAGACCTGTAGACCTCATTTGTCTCAGTTAAGGTCAGTGTTCATAATTCATCAATGAGAAGGAGACTGAGCAAAAAAGGCATCCACTGGAAAGTTCCAAGGCCAAAACCACTGCTGACCATAAAGAACACAAAGTCTTGTCTCACATTTGCAAAAGAAAAATCTTAACAATCCCCCCAAATATTGGGGAAATTATTCTGTGGCTGTACGAGGCAAAAGTCAAACTTTTTTGGATGTGTGTCCCATTTATCTGGTGTCAGTCAAACATGGTGGTTGTAGTGTGATGATCTGGGGCTGTTTTGTTGCTCCAGGACCTGGACCATTTGCCATAAATGATGGAATCATGAATTCTGCTCTCTACCAGAAAATCCTGAAGGAGAATGCCTCGTTATCATTTTGAGACCTCAAAGTCAAGCACATTTGGGCTAGTAGCCGAATAATGGTCAGAAACACACAAGCAAACCCACATTAAATGGTTTTAAAAACAAGTAAGGATACTGGAGTGGCCCAGTCAAAGTCCGGGCTAAAATCTGATTTAGATGCAGTGACATGACTGTAAAGAGGCCGTTCATGGGGGAAACCCTGCAATGTGGCTGAATCAAAACAATTTTGCAAAGAAGAGTTGGTAGAAAATCCTCCACAGTGATATTGCATGCAGTGTGCTATCAAGGGTGGTACAACTAGTTTAGGGGGCAATTACTTTTTCATATAAGTTTGGATGGCTTTTTCCCCATAGAAATAATCATCTAAAAACTGCATTTTGCATTTACTCGGGTTACTTTTGTCTTATATTAAAATTTCTTTGATGATCTGAAACATTTAAGTGCGACAAAAATGCAAACAAAAAAAAGAAAATCAGTAAGGGGGCAAATACTTTGTCACATCACTGTACGTACAAGTTAAAGTAAATGATCACCAATGATTATGCAGGTACAGCCTTACAAATGTGCTGTGTGTGTGCCAAACACACACACTGTCACAGAAACACACACACCAATGCATCCACTTATGCTCTAACTTCAAATTGCTTCCACTGTAAGCACCTCAGTGATCAAATGGCAGTGAATTGCCTTTCTTCATTAAGAAGATGAGCGAGTCAATCTCTTTTTAATTGTGTTACTTTCTTAGTTAACAAACTTTAATCAGTGTTGCTTACTGTTGAGTTTTTAAAACCCACCCTCAGCTAAAACACTGGAGGACCTTTTGTGTTAATTGGAACAATAGGATTTTCAGATTAAGGGAATGTTTGAAAAATAATGTGAGTGTTGTAGAGGAAAGGTTTATCATTAAACAATCAGGCCCTGATTTAGTCTGTGGCATCAATGCCACAGACTAAATCGATACAGCATGCTTAGTTCTGACTGCTTTAATGCTTTTATGTTTTCTTTGTCAAATACAGTGCTTAACAAATTTATTAGACAACAGAAGGTACTCTGGATGGACGAGTCCAAGTTTATACTCTTTGGTCAGCATTGTCGTGTTTATGTCCGCAGAAAAGCTGGAAAACGTTTTGACGCCAGATGCATTGCACCCACAGTGAATCTGTATCTATCTATCTATCTGTCTGTAGTCCAAAAGTAATCTGAAATCTTCTGGCTGTGTGCAGGGCAAAAGCTCACAAAACACATGCAAATGAAATCCCAACTCCTATTGGCTATCATCTGTTTATTAACTTCTGACTCATTTCTATAGTACATCTGGTCAGGTTGTGAACAATAACCATTGCACAAAAAGTAAGTTGTGGTTTGAAGGTCATCTATTTCTTTTTTGGGCTGCACCAGAAGCCCAGGAAATGTGTTAACTTCTTCTTTTCTTGGGGATATTTTGTCTTGGATGATGGGTTTTGAGATTAGTGTAATAGAGGCAAAATGTGAAGAGAAATTTCATCCACACATGACAATCCATGTATTTCTTCCCTATGAGTGTGGATTGACTTTAATTCACACACATACTTGGAAACAGTCAGAATCTCCCACTAATAGACCCCTGTCTGAGTCTCAGATTCTCTCACCGTCTCATTTTAACTTCCACTACACTTTTTTTGCATCAAATAAAATACATCCACTCTGCCCTCTCACCCCTCCCCTCTCTCCCCACCAGCCAGCCGCTCTCTGCTCCAGTGCGAAGTGGCCAGCTTTGTCTGATCACTGGGCTGAGCAGATCCCACTGCGAGGGACTTGAGGGGCTCGACTGTGTGATTAAGCAAGCCTCGGTTCCACCAGAGGGCCACCGGAGCAGATGTTCTCATTAAAAATGCAGGCTCTGCGAGCGGAGGAGATTGCCTTGTTCCAGGCAGAACCTGGCCGGAGGTTTAAAGCTCTCTCTTCCTCTCTCTTGTAAGGACAGCCAACTTTCAATGCCTATACAGCCTTTAAGCAATGTGGCAACCACAAAAAATGAATAATTCCAACAGCAGTGTGCACAATCTTTTGGGTTATTCTCTTTTATATGCTGTTAAAAGGAAACAGCAGATCTTTTCAGTTTCTGCGTAAAAGCTTACATTTAAATCTGCACTTTTAGACATTTTCCACTCATTCTGGCATCCTCATCACAACATGAACAGATCTAAGAAGTGCGTACTTGTTGAACATCTCATGGTGCCTGCAGAAGTGAACATTTGAGTGTTTTCAGCTTAGTGATAAAGTGACTAAATCTGACACTTTGGGGGTTTCTAAGGGCTTAAAAACAAGCTGCTGATGACATCCCCTCCTCTCCAGCTGGCACCTCACTGGAGCCTGGTACAATTAAGAGGAAACTACAGAGCACTAAAGAGTGATGCAGCACTCCAGAGGGTGCAGCTACACCTATGGTACACAGCTGGTTAATAGATTCACAAGGTATCCATCAAAAGCTTGTGTAAACCCACTGCAGTCTGAATTCTTTGTTGAACTTTAAGGATAATCCCCAGGCATTAAATATTGTCAACATAGACACAGTTTGGCCTCTGATGCTAAAGTTGCTGGAAAGTTAAAGGGGGATTTTTGTGATCTGGTGGTTGGGGGCATTCTGGTTTTCATCAAACAACAGACGCTGGGCTGGGGGTTTGATGCCGGGGTTACATGAGATTGTGTGTGGATGCATTCACTTCACATGGCTGTATGTGGGAGGAAAGGTTACTGATGGATTATAGCCCTCACCTTTGAGGATGACCCCATTACTGCCCTTCACCTCAGCCTCCCTATACCTTTCCTCACCGCCGTTATCCCTCTGTTCTCCAGCATCCTCTCCCCTGTCCTACAAACTCAACATACTCAAAGAAACCTGCCCCAACAGCAGTTACTTCCATACATATGTTCACTTCTCTGTGGACGTGTAAGAAAGCACAGCTCAAATTTGACTTGACATGCCTACTGACTAAAGGTTCTTCCTGCTGTGCCTCTTGTGGCTCTAACCTAGAGAGGCCTCAGGATTCATATAAGTCCTGACATTAACTCCAGGAGTTCAAAGTACTGTGTTACTGGGCCGTATCTGTCATGTGAAGGCAACTTTTTACTTAAAATACCATTAGGTCTTTTATGTGGACATGAAACAGACAAACATAATAAGACATACTAACCAAAAACTGATACCAATGAAATGGAAATGATTAAAGCTTGGTGAGTAAATTCTGCCACTACTGGACTCTAAATAAAACAGTAACATAATTGACCAGTTGAGATGCGCTGATCAGCTTCGACCACCTCTGTTGCTTACAGGTGCATCTCAAGATATTAAAATATCATGAAACTCTGTGACTGTTGAGTGGTCATCAGAGTAACTCTGATGACCACTGAACTGTCATGAAGTTATTCTAATGACCACTCAACAGTCGCTGCTTTAACTTGATCATTTTTTTCCACTTATTCACTTTTTTTTTGCTCTGTCCATTTTGTATACCTTGGTTTTTATTTTCATTGGTATATTTATGAAAATGGTTGTCTTTTTGCACCACAGCCATTCATGACTTTTAATATTTTACTGTAATTGTACAACTTGGTTTATACATTTATATGGAACTACTGTCAACATCTGAGACCTAAATTCAAACCTTTATCATCTGTTTGTAATGTTCATTTTGGTATAGACATTCATACTGTATATAATGTTTGAAAACTACTCTTTTCTTTACATATTATTATTTGCAGTTGTAATTTTTTAGACTTCTGCCCTTTGCTTTTGTAAAGCTGCTGCTCTAAGTGCCTTGATCTCCCCCCCTTGAGACAAATAAACTTTTTTTTATTTAAACTGAACTGAATTTTTTTCAAGAAGTTGGTCCTCTATTTCTGATGCCCATTCAACTTTATGCTTCATGTTTATTATTTTCACCATGGCTGTGTTGTGCTTCCTCCTTCAGCCAGCATACTTCAGTTTCACAATTCTGAAAGATCTTGTGGTGTGTGACCTGCTTCACATGACTGCGACTGAGCCCAAGTGTTACCTCAAGTTCTTATCTCTGGTATAAGGGCCTGTTGATATTTCACCAACATGATATACAGAGGGTATTTGTATCTAAAAAAGAAATTCAAAATGGCATCATGTGCTTCAGTTCTTTATTTATGCTCCTTTTTGTTTTATTTCCCTCTTGTTATTTCTGCTGGGAAACACTTTGATGGAGTAAAAGTAAGATATTGTGAGAAGTTTCAATCAGTGCATGTAGGGAGAAACTGCTGGATGCTCTTATAAGACACCAAAAGGTCGCAGAAAAGAGCTTATAATGCACTTTTGTTGGTAAAATTGTCCTAAATTGGCAGATAGTGACCAAAAGGGAAGACACATCACCATCATTACGGAGGATTTCTAAGACTGCTGTATAATCTAATGATACAAGCACACAAACACTGGTGTTATACACAGATGTACACACACAAACAGACACATAGATTTATGAAACAGCCTTGTTTGTTGCAACAATCTCAATGATGCTCTCTAATGATTTACCACAGCAATATGAGGTGGGAAATACTGCCAGACATTTTACATAATTCACTTTTTCCTCCTTAAATATGCTGCTGATGTCACTTTGTAGATTATTTGGGAGGGAGGCAGTTCATTATGTGCAGCTATATCTCTCCCCATGCTGTCTGCTGGTCGTGAGTGTAACTCTGAAATGTATATAGTCCATAAAACAAATGGCAGTTGTGTAGAACAGATTGTGTTGTTAAAGCAAACACTGTTTGTGGCATTGGGAGGCAAGCAGAATTTCAACATAAAAAGAGCAATAACCTGTATGTTAGAGAGATTTATGCATCCCTGGATGGCGTGCTGCCTCCATGCTGAGGGTTGCCAGGTTGTAAATTAGGGAATGCCTTTTGGCAAAGAGTGTGCCTTCTACCCATACGCGCTAATACACACTTTCTGTAGCGCGGGACTAATACACACGCTGAGACACACATACAAACAAATGTTAACCCAAATCTCCACCCAGCCCTCAAACACAACATGTGCTTCTATTCTGAAATGAGTTTTCGGTCTTTAACAATACAAGGCTTCACTCGTTTTAAAGGGCCCATTACGTCACTAAAAAGGGGGCCTGGAATCACAGTCTGGAAAAACACTCATTCCTTGTACACTTATGCACAACCCTGGGAAAGAAATCCTAATGTCTTATGGGAGGAAAGACCCTATTTATGGTTTTAAAGAGTTAATGTGAGCTGAGAGTTGTATGCACACACTGATTCCCAGTATGACTGTGTGTTATTGATGGAGAGACGGGCCTGCATATAGAAAGGCATTAGTGTGTAAGAGTGAAGAGGCTGCTGGGTATGATCCATTTATATGCATGCTAATAACAGAGCACATCGGACAATCTCTTTTTAATCGACCATCCATCATAAAGATGTGACTCTCTGGTCAGACACATGCATCATTACTCCACACACACACAAAAATACTGCAAAATTAGAAAAGAGACCTATAGTCTTTCTACAGCCCTAATTCCAAAAAAGCTGGGATGCTGTGTAGAATGTACAAAAAGAATGCAATGATTTGCAGATCTCATAAACCCATGTGTTAGTCACAGTATAACATAAAAACATATCAGATGTTGAAACTGAGACATTTTTAAATCTCAAGAAAGATATCCACTTATTTTGAAATTGATGGCAGTAACAAATCCCCAAAAAGTTGGGACAGGGTTATGTTTAACATTGTGTAGAGTCCCCTCTGAGGAAAGCAGTTGTTGGAGTTTTGGGAGAGCAATATTGTCCCATTCTTGTCTGATGTAGATTCTAGCTGGTCAGCAGCCTTTGCTGTATCTTAAGTTTTATAATGCAGCAATTTTTTTTCTATTATTGAAAGGTCTGGACTACAGGCAGGCCAGCTTTACATCCAGATTCTTTTGCTCTGAAGCCATGCTGTTGTAATGGATGCGGTATGTGGTTTAGTTGAAACATCTGGATGGAAGCATATGTTGCTCTAAAACTTCCACTTTTCAGCATTGATAGCGCCTTTCCAGATGTGTAAGCTGCCCACACCACAGGCACTAAGGCAACCCCATACCATCAGAGATGCAGGCTTTTGAACTGTGTGCTGATAACAAGCTGGATGTCCCTCTCCACTTTAGCCTGCTGTACACCACGTCGGCAGTGTTCAAAAATAATTTCATATTTTGTCTGACCACAGAACAGTTTTCCATTTTGCCTTTGTAGATTTTGAATGAGCTTTGGCCCACAGAAGCTTTTTTGGATCATGTTCACATGGTTTCTTCTTTGTGTGGTACAGCTTTAACTTGCAGTTGTGGAATATAATTAGGCTGTTTTGGAAAAAAATGTCAAAGTGAAAAAAGATATCCACAAAGCAGTGTCAATTAAACAAAAAAATGCATAATTATTCACCCCCTTCAAGTCAGTACTTAGTAGATGCACCTTTGGCTGCAATCACAGCACTGAGTCTGTGTGGACAGGTCTCAGTCAGGCTTGCACATCAGGACACTACAATTTTCCTCCATTCTTTTTTGCAAAACTACTCAAGCTCTGTCAGGTTGCACAGGGATCCCTTTTAAAGTCCAGCCAGGAATTCTCTATTGGATTGAGGTCTGGGCTTTGACTCAGCCTCTCCAGAACATTCACTTTATTGCCTTTAAACCGTTTCTGTGCAGCTGTCTATGCTTTGGGTCATTGTCTTGTTGGAAAATAAATCTTCTCCTAAACCTAGTTCACTTGCAGACTGAACAAGATTGTCCTCCAGGATTTTCCAGTATTTGGCCACATCCATTTGACCCTCTACCTTTACAAGCCTACCAGGGTCGGCTGCCGAGAAGCATCCACACAGCATGATGCTGCCACCACCGTGCTTTACAGTAGGGATGGTGTGTTGTTGGTGATGTTCAGTGATTGGTGTCTTGTCTGGTGGCCATAATGCATCATTTTGGTCTCATCAGACCAAAGATCTCCTCCACTTGACCATGGAGTCTCTCACATGCATTTTGGTGAACTCTAGTATTTCTCAATAAACTTTTCTCTGAGTTGCTTGGAGTGTTCTTTTATCTTCATGGTGTAATGGTAGCCAGGAATACTGATTAACCAGTGACTGGACCTTCCAGACACAGGTGTCTTTATACCACAAATACTTGTATTCAGATGATCCCCAAATTGCTTACAGTGAGACTGCTAGCACAGATTGGCTGGACCTCCTTGGATTAGGTCAGTCGCTTTATATGGGGTTAACATTTTTGCCATCACTTATTTTACCAAACAAATCCCTGCTATAGAGATATAGCAGACTTTTAGATGTGACTATGAAGCAATGAAAAGATGTCACTTTATTAATAACAATTTTAAAATGCTGTGACAGCCTGATTTTTTTCTGTTACAACAAGGAACCTGGAGCAAATCACTGCTAGATTCAGCAGCTTCTTTCAGCTAAACTGAACTTTAAAAAGAGTTTCAGCTTGGACAAACACACCCAAAAAACACTCTATCTCCACAAATTTCTGTCTTTCATCACATCTCTACCTTCCATTTATTTGTAAAAGTCTTGGAGTAAGAGCTGCACACAGTGAAACTCATGAAAGTCAGCAAACTTTAACGATGGCACAGCTCTGTTCAAAAGCGCCTTTGTAAGCCAGACTTCTCTCAGTAATGAAGCATGTAGCAAAAGCTAGCTCCCCCCCTGTAAAAAACGGTGACCTGAAACTACACACACACCCGTTTGTCCGCACACGTATACAGCTTATGAGATCACCGAGGGGGCAGCGAATTCCACCGCACAATAAATGTCGTCCACGTGTTCCCGGCGAGGGTGGCCTCAAGAGTCCTGCGGTGGTTTAAGGGTCAGGGTTGAGGTCAGGGTAGCCTGTCTCCAGCGGCCCAGTGTCAAATCTCAGCTTTCGCAGCATCTTGCCGCTCTTGGAGGAAGAGCTTGGTAGCTGAGGCTTTGGCTCTTTGCCCAAGGAGTTAAAGAAAGTGTGGGGCCCTTCCATTCTTGGAATGCCACATTCTTTAGCTGTTGTACACCGCGCCCACTCACACAGAGAGGAACCAAAGTGTGCTGGATTAAATAAGCATAGTTTAAGTGTGATTTCATTCCATTTTTTCAAACATGGCTGGTACCCATTTTTGACCTGCTTGCTATCTTTACACTTCAAGGAGGCTATTCAGGAAAGCCCTGATATCTTATTTTAAGATCATTAGAGCTCATTTTCCCTCTCCAGGATGAATAATCCCTCTAAGCACTTAGCTAACAGGTAGTTAAAAAGGTTTTCTTTTTATTTTATCACCTTTTTTATGAAATAGCTGACTGTTAATGGCTTAAAGGTTGACTCGGCAGAAAACTTTATCAAGATGTTTTCTTATTTCTGGCTTAACTGATCATATGATATTATATTTTTAAGAAATCTCAAGTTGTTTTTTCTCCTGTTTTTACTTTTTTACTTACTGGTTCCCATACTCTCCCCTCCATATTGGAAGAGTGAGGCCAGTTCCTTTATCTTTGCTGTAGAGTGAAGAGAATTGGGTTTGACATCAAAGGCTGAAAATGAGACAAAAGGTGCTAACATCCTGGCTAATAGTTCCCTCATTTTGGGGCTGAAAAGTGTGTTACGCAATTATTGGATCCTGATGTTGGCATGATTTTTTTTTTTTGGGGGGGGGGCAACTTTTAGCCTACTTTAGCCACCTTTTGCAATGTCTTGCTGCTTTTTGTCTTTTTTGCCCCCCTATTTTTTCTTCTTTTTTTTTTTTTAAACCACTTTAGCCTATTTTTGTCTGCCACCCCAATTCTGTGATTTTTTTTTGTGACTTTTTGCCCATTACTGCACGGCTTTTTGCAACATTTTAACAACTTTTTTTTTTTTTTTTTTTCAGCTTTTGGCAATGCTTGCTGAGTTTAAAGACCCTGTAAAGTGAAAAATGAATCCATATTTAGGTTTGTTGTTTGACAAGTCACTGTTATGAACCCCTAAATCAAATTTAAGTCAACTAAAACATCTCTAAGTTTATGAAATTAAACTTCAAAATCATGAAAAATGAGGCAGTAAATCTGCTCCAGGATGGTGTGGGTGTGCCTTTTGAATGAGCTGAAGCCACGCCCACTCAGGGGAAAATGGATCCTCTCAAATAAAAAAAAAAATGTTACAGTCTGAATGTCGACCTTATGAGCAGAATGCAGCTTCCTGGCTCTGTGCCAGAGAGCAGATAAAGTCTGTTTTCTGGCTCAAACTTCAATGATGCTTTAAATGATCCATAGACCACTGTGGCTGATAAATTTGGCCAATTTACCCCACAATTATTTTTTTTTTATAACAAAATTAACAAAAAAACACATTTAACTGACTTAACTTTCAAATAGGCAGTGACATCAGCTAACAACAGACTGTACTGAGATGAACTGCTCTGTGGTTTTAAATTGTAGTATTAGAGGGGTGGGGTCATTCCCTACTGTGGACTCATGACATCATGAGCCCACATATTGGCCCCGCCCACATGAATCAAAGCCAGAAAAGAGATGAAAAAACGTTCTAAGGGTCTTACTTCAGAATTCAGTCATATTTAGATCCTAGTGTGTTTTCACATGTTTACAGCAACCATATTCCAACAATATCTAGTGTGTTAAGACACAAACTTTGGATTTTACTTCACAGGGTCTTTATCACATTTTTGCTGTCTTTTGCCCATTTTGGACATTTTTGCCCATTGTTGTGACTTTAAGCCCATTTATGCCCCTTTTTGATCATTTTTTCAAGTTTTAACCCAGTTATGCCATTTCTTCATATTAACTGCTTCTTGCCACTTTTCACCCATCAGGTCTTGAAAAAGCTTAAATTGCTCTACAGCATAAATAAATGTAATTAATGTTTTGTTGATTTTTAATAAGAGTGGTTATTAATCAGGTTCAAAACAAAATATAGTTATCATGGCTTAGCGTTTCAGTGGACCTTGATTGACTGGACCCTCTTGGGCTCCCAGTTTGACTGGGCCCCAGAAAACTCTCCCCTTTTATGGGCGGCCTTGCCTGTAACTATAAGTGCAGTCTGCACAGGCAAGACCCAAACCTGAAACTGAGCATAGACATTCAGTGCTAATGGTCAATGTAAAAGGACACACCTGGGCCACAAAACACACCTGTCAGTCACATGTTCCAATACTTTTGCTCAAATTAAAAATGGGGGAGTTAAGTAAAAGGTGTTACCTTGTATTGTGTATCAGATCCAGATGTGAATAAAAGCTGAAATGTTGATCTCTTGTCTTATATTCATCTTTTGATGTCAGACCAAAATGTTTTTAGTCTACAGCAAAACTAAAAGAACTGGCCTCACTGTTCCAATTCCTTTGGAGGAGTGTTGGTCAGTTAGTGTTTCATAATGAGTTCATGAAGTTGGCTGCCTTTTTTTATTGATGTTCAAACGTCTGCACTTTTGTTTGCTAGTTTACAAACCTTTTTTCCTTGTAAACTAATGACCTAAGACAAACTACATGCACCATTAAAACATGGAAACTAGCACGCATGTGGTCACACATCTTGCTCGCACTCAGACCTACATATGGCAGACTGTGAACCGGAGAGTCGGGCAGCTGGCCGGTATTAAATTGGATCCCTTGGTTCCCCGCTGCTCAATGGGACTTAAAGCCATATTAAAGGCATCTCCTACAGTCCTGCACCAGTGGGAGAGCATGGACAGTGGCCAAGGAAAGCAACCTGGTGCCAGCCACACCCCTGGAGGACTGCATCTGCTCTCACACTGCACCGTGGCCCCTTTATGTTCACGATGACATATCATCCCGTGCTCCCATATGCCAGTGGAACCAGACTACATGAGGTTTAACACGAGACTGGGGTGCTTCACATTGGTTGTAAAGTTAAGCAAACACTCTCTGATTATGTGCATCAGGATTTAATGGGAATTTGTCTGGAGAAAGTGTGTTTATGCACGCCTGGGCCATCCATTTTTGCAATTTATGGTTTAGCGTAAAGCTAAAATCACATTCTGCAGAGCCCAAACTTGGTGATCCCCTCCCTTTACTTCCCTTTAGAATTTATGTCAAGCATTATTTTATCTGCCAGGAAGTAGGGAGTGTGTTTGGGCTTCCAGTGGCTGCTCAAGTCCGGTGCAGTAGTGCAGATTGTGTGGGCAGATGCCGCTTTTATGCACCAAGCTCCAGTTTTTATCACCGGCTTGTACTCCTTTATACTCCAGTGACAAGCGGTGCAGTCATGCCTGAAGAAAAAGTGCAAAGGGGTTGCTTGTGGAATCATTTCCCTTTGTATATATCGCACATCATAATTGAGACGCTCTCATTTCCTGCCAAAACAAACATAGAGGCTACATTTCAGCAGTGATTAAAAATGTTCTGCGAAAGAACAAATAAGCTCGAACGTGGGGGTTTGATTCCAGACGAGAGCGGTCATCTGTTTATTAAAAGTGTGTGTGAGCAGAATAAGCGTGCAAAGGTGTAAAAAAAAAAGGAGAGGAAGAGCTGTCTCTCAAAGTGCCACTTTGGAGGTTGGACCTGAGAGAGCAGGAGGGATAATGGGAGTAGTCTAATAAGTTTGTTTGGCTTGTTAGTGTGATTGTTTTCTCACAAAGCTAATTAACTGTCTTGGTCTTAGGGACCCTCCATCCTATATCCCACTATCACTACCCACCCACACACATATAAGTCCATTCATCCCCACCTTGCTCACCCTCCTCCTCCTCCTCCTTGCTCCCTCTGTCTCTCTGTCTTTGCTTTCTGTCATGTTTAAATTGATGGAGGGTCTAGTGATTGTCTGTACGGTCCCAAGGTGCCTTTCCTCCCCGCCACACAGGCATCCTCGAATTCTTCCAGGTCCACAGTTGATTACGATAAATCAATCCGAGGGGGTCAAACACTTGGACTGGGGCACTGTCATCTCCACCGCGTGAGGCTGTGGGGGTAAGACGCCGGCCGCGGGATAAGAGGGCGTTCCCCGGCACCTCTTTGACCTCCCTGGACCACTCTCGTTTCCGTGGTGAGACCTTCATTAAGGGACAAATCTGTTCCCCAAGTTAAAAAAAAAACAGAAGGGCTGAAGTGAGAAGAAGGTAGGATGCTCTTGGTTTTCATCTCCTCTGCCTCAGATGGCCTTATTTTCTCTGAAATGCCGGAGCTGGATACTGACAGGTAACAGCCAAGCAGAGCAATAACGCCACCCCCCTGGCCTGTATAGCAAATAATGCCGGAGATTTAATCAATGGCCGAGAGGAAAAGCAGCGCCCAATCAATAGAAGTCTGGCTGTTTGCTCCTCTAGCTTTGAAGGTGAATCCAGGCCTTGCTACATAAATTGGACTAATTGAAGAGCTTGCAAAGATACAAGCCTCTTTACAAAGCGTGTCTGTGTCAGCGTGATACTTGTATGTGAAATTCATCAAGCCCAGAATGTGCAGAGGCTGGGATAATAAGCTGCCATAAGCCCGGGGAGGAAAAGAAGAAGGGATAACCACGATATTAGTCGCATTTGAGCTGATAACATCCGTCCACACTCGTTTAGTTGATAAGCGTGGGCGAAGCAAAGAATCAGCGGCACTCTCACTTGGGTCTACTTGTGGAATTACAGCTCACGTTTTATATTCTAAGAGCTGGAAAGGATTCTCCTTCGTTTATCCAGCACATAGCAGCATCAGTGGTGTACACTCTCTTCCAAAAGTATTTAAACAGTGAAGGCAATTCCTTTATTTTTGCTGCAGACTGAATATGACACACGAAATCTACGTTTCAACTTTTATTTCCAGGTCACATCTGACCTGACACGCCAGATGGAAACCTTCAATACTAAGCGTTTGGGAAAGGGCAGAGGCTTTGAAAAAAACTCAGAGTGTGATTGGATGAACGTTCTGTCTGTCACATCTTTACGGGCCAATCAGAGCAACAAAACACGTGATGTAGCCGCGGCCGCGGTGCGCGTGCACAGCTACCGAGGAATTACGTGAACCATGGCAACTATAGACATGTCAGTACATGACTTTTGTCGTATTTCAAAAGAAAACAACTCACTGCTGTTCTTTGTTCTTCTTTTAATGAAGAAATGTCGTCAAGTTCTGATAAAACTGGCGCAAACTATTTCTCACCCTCATTAAGGATATCCATATTTAAAACACCCAGCAGAAATATTTCTGTCCATAACATGTTTGAAGTAATTTAGAGAAATAGATTATTTTATTGTTTTGTGGTCTTTCTTTCTCATATGAGCTTTGACAGTGTTGGACATGGCGCACAGATGAGAGTGAATGTTAATGTGTGTGCACTGGTGAGCAAGTGTGTATCTCTGCTCTGCCTGATGTCCGACAGCAAACATGACGCGTTTAACTGGGGCTAGAACTTCGCTTTTTGGAGCTAACAGTGGACTCTATGGCACTCAGGCAGAGTTCGTTTTGGTAAGTTTACCGCTGCAGTATACAACGACCCATCGCATTACTCATGTCAAGCTTCTGATCATACAAGCTGCCAACAGCTGATGGATGTGTGACTGACAAACAGTGAGACGAGAAGGGGACATGATGAAGCAGAAACTGTCATAAAGTCACAAATAGTGGCACTATGAGCGGGTTTGCGCGCATACACAAACTAAATAAATGCTAAATTCTCCTTGCGGAGACTGCACAGGTTTCCAGCAGCAGTGTTTCATCATTTCACACTGGTACGATGAACTTATTATGCATAGGCAGATTTTGTGCATCCCCAAGTAGCGCATGCAGAGGAGGGGGTGGGGGTTGGAGCAGTCATCTTAATGGATCACGGATCAGCTCCGTTTCTTCATTTGCTCTCTCACCAACAGTTTTAAGGTGTCCAGGGCATTTTTGTGATCTTTTATAACTTCCAGTTTGGTATTGTTTTCTGTAAGGAGAGCTGCTGCTCCAAGTGACTGCGCAATATTGATCTCACAAGATTAATTTTTCTGCGAGGAGAAATCTCATGGCGTTATGATGAAAGTAGGAAGTGAAGGTATCACCACTTCCTCCTGCCCTGTGGAGGTGGTTGGTGATGTCACTAACAGTTGTTTTATGGTCTTTCTTTACAGCTCTTACAATGTTTCTGTTCTGCTGCTGTTCTCCTTGGTCTACCAGTTTGAGGTCTGTAACTTTGTACAACAGTGTTTTCTTTCTTCTTCAGGACATTCCAAATGGTTGTACTGCCTATGGCTAATGTTTTTGCAGTGGCTCTGATTTTCAATCTTCTCTCAGCTTCACAATGGCTTGTTTTCACCCAGTGACACCATAGCTCTTTGGTTTTCATGTTGGTTACACCTCTAACCAGGCTGGACCCCTGAAAAACCCAGTGGATGGACCCTCCGCAGTTTAGATTTTTTGATGATATCAGTGTATGTTTATTGGATCAGTAGCTTGGTGCTAACATCCTGGCTAACAGTCCCCTCATTATGAAGCTGAAAAGTGTTTAGAGCTATTACTGGGTCCTGATGTTAGGTTTTATTTGAAGTTTTTTAAACCATTTCCCCACTTTTTCCATCCATTATTGCCACATCTTTTTGCCACTTTAAACACCATTTTGCTGCTTTTTCAGCTGGCATTTTCATCCATTTCCCTCACTTTTTTTATTTTAACATTTTCTGTTCCATATTTGCATTTTTTGCCCTTTTTTTGCAACTTTTGTCTATTTTTGCTACTAATCCCCCATTGGTTTCACTTTCACCATTTTCCCAGTTTTTAATTCAACCTTTTTAACCACTTTTATCTTGTGTTTGCCTTTTTCAACCATTTCTGTCACTTTTTCAAACCACTCCTTGACCCTTTTTTGCCCATTACTGCAACATCTTTTTGCCTACTTTAGCTGCTTTTTGCCAGCTTTTGCTGCATTAAACCCATTTTTGTTGCTTTTGGCCCATTCTTTGCCACTTTCTACCCATATCTTGCCAGGTTTTCTCATTTTTTGCAACTTTTCACCCATTTTTGTAACTTTGAGCCCATTCTTGCCACTTTTTTTTTTTTTTTGCCAATTTAGGCCACTTCTTTTTGCCACTTTTTGCCCCTATGTTTCACTTTTTTTTGCCACAGACAGCTCTCTGGTATTCATGTTGGTTATACCTTTAACTCTAAATGCAGTCTGCACAGGCTAAACCCAAATCTGACACTGAGCGTAGACATTCAGTGCTACTTATTGTTTGAATTTTCAATGTAATAGGACACACCTGGGCAACAAAACAAACCTGTCAGTCACATATTCTAATTCTCACATACTTAAGGTGCTATCTTGTAAGTTGTGTATCAGATTTCAGACATAAATACCTGGAAATAAAAGCTAAATATTGATCTTTTGTCTCATATTCATCTTTTGATGTCAAACCCAAATGTTTTCAGTCTGCAGCTAAAATTAAGGAATTGGCTTCACTGTTCCAGTACTTTTAGAAGGGAGTATATGTTTTCTTTTAGCACAATGCGGGTGGGTATTAAAAGGCTCCCATGCATGCTAAGTCGGAGGACATAAATCCAATGACAGTGATACATCTCATCAGCAGAGACAACAAATTAAAAACACTCACCCATGAGACACTGTCGGTCAATGAATTGGCCTTATTTTCAGGGGGAAAATGGAGCATTCTCAACACAAAACAATCAATCACAGTAAATGACCCTGCGATTCACAAATCTGTCACAGAAGAGCATCGCTGTATTAACCATCTGACCTATTGGGCGGTCAAGTTTAGATCTTCCCTAAGACCTCATTCCCTCATGGGGCATAGGGGGAGGGGTCCTGAGGTCTAAGGCCTTAATTAATAAGTTTTGTAGTAATGGCGAGAACAACAGGAGGTGTTAACCTTGTTAGTAAAGAGGCATGTTGTAGCATTAGGGCTCCTCAGGAAAGGGGGAGCGATGGGAAGGAGAGAATTAAAAGATCTCTGCACCAGGAAGGAGATTTGAGTCCAAATGAAATGATTGTATCAGATAGAAATCGATAGCAATCCATGCCTTCCTTAATCCTGCACTGGCTCCCAGATCACTTGGCAGCGCAGGCAATCTCTCAGCCATCATTACGACACGTGGATCGATGACGGGCAAGCGAGGCCTCTGGTTAAGTTTCTGGCTACACTGCAAAAGTAACAGGAGGAAAAGAAGAGGAGTCATGGGACAGGATGACGAGGGAGGGCCGCAGGGTGTTAGCAAGGCTCTATGGGTGCTGTTGTTACAGGTAATTAACAAACACAGAAAACAGGTAATCTACCCCGCCAAAATAAAACAACTTTAAATCCTGCCAAAGCTCCAATCTTTTGTTGTGTTATTATCTCACAATGGGGGATTGGAGTAAAGCGCCAAGCTCCAAGAGATGGATGATGAAGCTTGGAAAGTGTGTTTTATGCTTGTAATCAGAACAGGTGCAAATCATCGATCAAGGCGTAATAAAATTGTACAAAGTGCTGTCTCGACTGACATCCTGTTTCTGTTCACGCCTCGACCAATGAAAGGGACCATCTCGTATGTCTCGCTGGCGACATCTCAGGGGATCTGAGAGGAGAGAAAAACAGGCGTGAGTTATTATTTTGGTTGTGCAGTGATTGCAATGGTATGATGTAAAATAAGCAGAGAGGGGAAAAAAAACAATGAAACAAAGATAAATCAGAGCGTTTGCAGACTGGAAGCAACACCTGCAGGAAAAAAGGAGTAAATAAAGCAACTTTGATGAGATGTTTGTGCACACGGGGTACTTTGTCATGCGTTTTTCTCCTTGAAAAATTAATTGGTGTATTTATCATTAACACCAGTGGCCTGAACAGCAGGAGGATCCGTCATTAACACCAGTGGCCTGAGCAGCTGGAAGCGCCTTTGGGTTCAGGCGCAGCTCTCTGTGTTTTGCAGTCAAGTCACAGTGTCTGTTTAAAACCCCTCAATTAAAAAACGGCTAGTCGGGCGCTGCTTTAATGATAGCTGTGATTTTAATCAGGAGTGTGCTATTCCTAGTGGGTCCTGGAGGTCTGGAGGCCTCACTGCACACATCAACTTATCTCTTTTCTTAAAGCTCCCCTTTCTAATTTCCCACCTCCTTCAAAGTCTCCCAGCGCTACCTCCCTTCCCTCCTCGACAGACCTTGCTGTTCGGATATACATATTGAAAAAAAAAAACACCACAAGTAATTAATTCCATTAGCATCAATATTCTGCTCATGAGCGGCAAACACAGGCAGGGAGAGCTGGAACAGGAAATCTCAGTGATGGAAAGCATCGTAAGGGGATATGAGTGGGAAGATAGATAGAAGGATTGTTTACGCTCCCTCTTTTCTCCGTCTTATCGTCTTTTTTCCCTCCTTCTCTCTGAAGAAGCCTGCTGGCGCGAAGGAACTTCTCCCAGCAATTAAGAGGGGCCGCAGACGCTCGGCGTAATTACCGCCGCACATTGCTGCTGTCACAAAACTCAGCTTGCCCTCTGGTCATAAAAAAACACACTGAAGAATATTTAGAAATGAATTATTCAGAGTGATTGTTCGCACTCAATTATTCATGGGGGCCCCGGCGAAGGGAGATTTGCATCTCCACGCTGTAAATATTATTAATCTTGCCAATTACAAAATTCTCTGCCGCTCCAAATTCTTCAAATGATGTTCCAAATGTGTGCGGCGTTTTAGAGCCTTTAATGTTTAAGTGGCTTGAAATGAATGTGCTGCAGCTTTTACAAATCAACTGGAAAACAAATCATGTCTTTGCAAGGACATTTCTCACTGAGTGAGACATACAGAGTTACACCACTGAAGAGCCCAATGTTAACAGCTCTGCTATGAAATTAAAACTTCAACCCTCATGGTTTTGATTGCACTATTCCTAAAACAGACAGAGAAGATGAAAAGGCTGATTTAATGCTGGAAAAACACATTTCATAAGCAAAGCATTAGTGACATTTGGATTATTCTTTTTTCAGGATTTCAGTCTGAAGTGTGTCTTTCATAAACAATATAGTTAAAGTTTTTAATTTCTCAGTTTTGGGGTTAATTTAAGTGGCTGATACAATTAAAGTGTTAAGAGAATAAAGTTTATGTTGAGCAGCTTCCTCACTAATCTTTAGAAACAGTTATCAGGAGGTGATTGAATCAACACTCTTAGATGATTATAAAGGAATAGATGAAAAAAAATCTAACTGCATCTTGCCCAAGCGGCAACCTCCGGTCCTGAAAATGAAGCCAGTATGGAAGTGCAAAAATCTGTAATACAGCGATTGTCCACTTGAGGCTGACACACCATGAGTAACATACAAAACACATGTTAACAGCTGTTTTTACATTAGACAGAAACTGATATACAGCCTGGTTCAAAAAACAAACCATGTCTCATTAGCTAATGTCTTCATGTCCTCTCACTGTATGGGGAGTCAATTTTTTTGTACCACAATTGTTTTGATTATAATTAGGAAAAACCTCATTGATTGGCGCGTCTCATTTGATTGACAGATTGTTTGATGAACAGACGCCATTGATCTGTCAACCAGGAGGCTAGCTTTAGTGGTAGCTTAGCTGACAGGAAGTTGAATTCAGTGGGCGAGCACTTGTCTGCTGTTAGGTTGATCCAAAGTTTGGTTGAGACAGTGATTTCTATATGGAAGCTGCCATGGATTGGCTTCAAAAGCTGTTTGAGTCCACCTGTTGTTATCAAACACAGGCTTTGTCCAGTTCTTTTTACAGTCTTCAACAATGATATTAAATGTATGGCTCCTGAGCCACATGTGGCTCTTTTGTGAGGATTTTTGGCTCTTTAATGTCTGAATTTGAAATATTATTCCCCCAGAAAACCTTAAAAAAGAGAAACTCTGACCTCAGAAATTATCCATTGCAAGTCTAATTATTGAGTTGTTTCCCACACTTTTACAGACGGCTTTATATGTCAACTTGTTTGCCTTTTTCCCCAAGTTTTTGCCTTTTATTCCTTTTTGCTCTTTTTTTTTACCACTATTGGTCTTTTTTTTTGCCACTTTTGCCCAATTAAGCTGCCTTTTGCCATTAAATGCCACTTTTTTATTCACATTTTTGCCACTCTGGTGCTTTTTGCCCATTTCGGTCACTTTTCACTCATTTTTTGCCACAATTTTGTTGCCTGGAAACTCTTTTTTTTGTTGTTGTTATTTTTCAACAGTTTTAGCCACTTTCTGCCCTTTTTTGCCACTTTTTCTGCCCCATTTTTGTCACTTCTCACCTATTTTGCCATATCTATGCCTACTTTGCCCCTTTTCACCCGTTTTTGCCACTTTTAACCACTTAGATTGTGGCTCTTGCAAAGGTATATTTTTTTTTAACAGTTTTTGCTCTTTGGTTGAGCAGGGTTAAATAACACTGGTCTATGATCTTGCCATCCTTTAACTGGCCTGACTGGTCAGGTTCACCGTGTCAACTTTGGTCCTGCACTGTACTGCTCACCTGTATCAAGCAGCTGACCCTTCCTATCCCTGCTCTCCTGAGCATGTCAGCATTAGACATGCTTTCAGACAGATATGGTACTGGTTCTGGCTTTGGCTCCATTCTGGAGTCTCTGAACCTTGGTGCTTTCTGGCAAACCAGCCTGCATTCACACCAGTTTAAGCAGAACCAAAGTGAGAGGAGATGATGGACATGGATCACCAAGTCTTTCCTGCTGTCCCAGTAGTCTATTCCTTCTTTAGTTTCTTGAGTTTATTGTTTATTTGGTCTGGCGTTCAGGCAAACTCAGCCTTCGCTATCTCTTCAGCAAGTTCGGCATTAATCATGCTCTTCCTTGCACTACTCTCCAGCTTCACCTGGAATTCTGTTCATGCCCAGATCACAACCAAACATTTTGTCTCCTCAGCAGGCCACTGTTTCTCCATTTTCCAGTTGTCTTCACAACCTAGAATATGACATGCCAACTGATGATGTCACGGTTTTTCAGGAAGAACCAACCATTTTTTTGATTCCAGGTGAGAACCAGAGCTAAAGAGGATTTGCAAAGAAGAATGGAAGAAAATCCCACAATCCAGGTGTGCAAAGCTTGTTGCATCATAGACTCATCTAAATACTGGGTAAAGGGTCTGAATACTTGTGCCGATGTGATGATTGAGTTGTTTTTAATCATTTTGTAAAGATTTCTAAGTTCTGTTCTCGCTTTGTCATTATAGAGTACTGAGAAAAAAATGAATTTAAACTAGAGCACCAGTCTTCAAAACTTTCTGAATGCACTGTAGCTGAGATATAATCCCAGATGTTCTCAGAGAACTCTCACAAATAATTTGTCAGTAAAAATCAGTTGGACAACACCTGTCATACTTCACACTGCAAATAATAAGCTCATGGAGAAGGTATGCACCTACGGTCATTACAGAATGAAAGATGCTTTCAGAAAGTACATCCTCCTGCACACCTGTGTCTGAAACAGGTGACAACAGGTTGTATCATCAGAGATGTGAGAGGCAGAAGAGAAAAAAACAGCAGGAGTTTCATTTTAATGTTAAACCACAATTGATCTTATGTTAATCTTTCTTCATTTATTGATTATAATTTAATCCATGACCTAACTTTATGTTTTGCCTTTTTAAAAATGTGTAATACAAAGTGTTCATTATCTTTCATCTCACCTCTCTGAGTCCCTCCAAATGCAGGGAGAACATATAATTCATAAAATGCAAATCGAGGTCCACGTCCAGACACTTAATTAAATTTATGTCAACTTTGATATTACAGTAAGCCTTTCTGTTCTTGAACAATGTCACAGATCCTGATAAATGGAATACATGCTGGGCTGAAGTAATGATTTCGACCGAGTGGTGGAAATTCACTGAGAAGGTTGTAGGGGTTGCTGGCTAGAATTGGAACAGACCTCACTGGCAAGACAATGCACTCTACTGTGTAGATGGGTTTTTGGGGGTTTTTGATGTGCAGGTAGCTAAAGGTTTCTTTCCTGGTAGGGCTGGGTACAGATGTGAAAGATGAAGGGATTAATGGGTGTATGGGGTTGTCGTTGGAGAGAGGACAGAGAGGGGCGGAGGGGGATTTCAGGGAAAAGGGATATGGATGAGCTAAAACATACCTGGGTTATGGAATTATTCTATAGAGGTGAATAATTAGATATGAGACAGAGAGGGATGGTTCTGTGCCTTGAACAATCAATCTTAGGAGCACAACATTTTCAAATTGTGAATTTTTCACAATCCACAGGCTTGAAGTTTTTCTGACTGCATTGTGCCAACTGTGAAGTTTGGTGGAGGAGGGATAATATGGGGCTGTTTTACAGGGTTTGGGCTAGGCCCCTTATCTCCTGTGAAGGCCAGTCTTAATGCTTCAGCAGACCAAGTTATTTTGCTACGCTTCCAACTTTATGGTGTTAGTTTGGGGAAGGCCCTTTTCTATTCCAACATGACTGTGCCCCAGTGCACAAAGCAAGGACTGTAAAGAAATAGTTTGATGAGTTTGGTGCGGAAGCACTTCACGGGCCTGCACAGAACCCTGACTTCAACCCCATCAAGCACCTTTGGGAATGAACTGGAACGGAGATTGCGAGCCAGTCCAACATCAGTCTGACCTCATAAGTGCTCTACAGGATGAATGGGCACAAATTCCCACAGCTGCATAGCTGCCAAAAAAAGGGCGGGGGCGGGGGGGCAACCTTATATTAAAGTATATGTATTTATAAGTCTGATATTGGCAGACATTAGCTTAAAATGTGAATTATGGGCAGATATGACAATTTCTGCCAGTATTTGGACTGCAAAAGTCTGCCCATATCAGGTATAGATAATGCTCAAACAACAGATAAGTAAGTGTAGTTTTATGCTGGACCAACAGACCTACATAAGCTGAAATCTTTTTCTTTGTCCATCATTATTCCTTACACTTTAGTGTATTTTAAAGACTGAAATTTGTTCATTTGTTCATCTTCAAAGCACATACACCATGTAGCCAGTAGACAAAGCTCGCATTGCAGAAAAGTGTCAAACACAGAGGCTTTCTGAGTGAAAAATAAAACACTTAAAAAAAAAAAAAGTAATAATTTGTACAATTGAGCCAGCATTGTTTTTGGCCCATTTTTTTACCCTAAACTTGCAAAATATGCAGAGGAACTGTACCCAACTGGTACAACGTATAGTCTTGCTCCTCCCAAGGACCTCATACCAGTGTTTCCCAAACTTTTTTTTCTGGAGACCCAAATTTTACAACAGCTTTGTTTTCCACTGAAGGCTAGTGCTAGCTTTAATTATGTGAATTATGAAATCAATCTGGTCCTGATCTGGCGCTTTCTGTTTTACAAGCCAGGAGGAAGCCACTTTACCTCCATTACATAGGCTTTCTTCAAATGCTTGACCCCTTGGGCCCTCAGTAGTAGTCTGGTCTGGAACAATGTGTGTTTTTTTTTTTATTAGCCAAGCATCAATAACTGTAAATTTAGCTCTTTTGCCATCTAGTGGCTGGAAGAGTCTTGTTTTGCGTTTTATTACGGTGGAGAGGGTTAGTGTTATAAGGTAGAGCACCCCACGTGGCCATCCATTTTCTATACTGCGTATCCTATTAGGGGTCGCGGGGGCTGGAGCCTATACCAGCTGTCATTGGGCAAGAGGTGGGGTACACCCTGGACTGGTAGCCAGTCAATCGCAGGGCTGACATATAGAGACGGACAACCAGGCATTCACATTCACACCTATGGCCAATTTAGAGTCACCAATTAACCTAATGAGCATGTTTTTGGTGGTGGGAGGCAGCCGGAGTACCCAGAGAGAACCCACACATGCACGGGGAGAACATGCAAACTCCACACAGAAAGGCCCTGACCAGGAAGTGAACCAGGGACCTTCTTGCTGTGAGGCAACAGCACTAACCCCTGCACTGCTGTGCAGCCTGTGGCTATAATATGTACTGTGGAAATAAATGTCACATTAAATACTGTGGCAATCACCTTATAAAAACTTATTTGGTGACTGAAAAACAAAGAAATCTCCAATGACCTAACTTTGGCTTCCATCCCAGACTTTGGGAACAAATGCCTTATACAGTTTAGCTTATAGATAGATAGATAGATAGATAGATAGATAGATAGATACTTTATTTATCCCCTCAGGGAAATTCAGGTATCCAATAGCTCGCATAATAAACAAGTATATAAAATACAGTAAAACACAGAATAAGAATATACAATAAAATACACAATACAGTCTACATTTAAAGAGTCTGTCAGTGGGAGTGGCAGCCAACAGTCCAGTTAAGAGCCACTGCCCTTGACCAGGGAATTATACAGCCTGATGGCTGTGGGGACAAAAGATCTCCTGAACCTCTCAGTCCTGCAGCTCAGTGAGATGAGCCTCCCACTGCTGCTGCTTCTCTGCTCCTCCAGGATGTTGTGGAGGGGGTGACTCACACTGTCCAGGATGGACTGCACTGTGCTGCATGTGCGTCTCTCCACCACAGTCCCAAGTGAGTCCAGACTCCTGCCAAGCACAGAGCCTGCTTTCTTCACAAGTCTATCAAGTCGTCTGGCATTCCTATCGGTCATGCTGCCACCCCAGCAGACTGCGGCAGAAAGGAGAACACTAGCGACCACGGACTGGTAGAACATATGCAACATTGCATTGCATACCTCAAAAGACCTGAGTCTCCTGAGGAAGAAGAGCCGGCTCTGCCCCTTCCGGTACAGGGCATCAATGTTTGCAGGCCAGTTCAGTTTGTCATCAAGGTGCACCCCGAGGTACTTGTAGGTTTGTACCTGTTCAATGTCCTCTCCTCTGATGGTGACAGGCAGGAGCCGGGGCTTAGATCTCCTAAAGTCAATGACCATCTCCTTGGTCTTGGAGGTGTTCAGCAAGAGACACTTCTCAGAACTCCAGTCACTGAAGGCCCTCATTAAGTCCCTGTACTCCCCTTCCTGTCCATTCCTAACACACGCCACAATAGCAGTATCGTCCGGATACTTCTGAATGTGACAGGACTCGGACCTGTACTGAAAGTCTGCAGTGTACAGGGTGAACAGGAATGGGACTAGGACAGTCCCCTGTGGAGCCCCAGTGTTACTCACTGCCGTCATTGAGACGCAGTTCCCTATCCTGACGAACTGCTGCCGCCCTGTAAGGTAGTTTGTAATCCAGGAAGTGAAGGAGGGATCAACCCCCATATCTTCAAGCTTGCTCTGAAGAAGGAGTGGTTGGATGGTTTTAAATGCACTTGAAAAGTCAAAGAACATAATCCTTACATAACCACCTGGTGCATCCAAGTGTGAGTGGACCCGGTGGAGCATGTAGAGGACAGGATAAGGATCTGACTCTATTTTATTTCTGCTTTAAGTTATCTAAGGTCATTCCCCACCTCTTTTAGCTAAATGTGACCAACCTTATTGTTATGAAATACTAATGTGGAGCTAACCTACCTGAGGCCATTTCTTTGTATGATCCTCCCATCCCTCATTAGTAGAGGAAAGATTTCATTGTCCTGTTTAACAAATTACTTTAAAATGTTTTATTTACTGAATTAATAATTTAATTTATATTACAGTGTTATTAAAATGGAATGGAAAATGTTTACTACAACAAATAATGAACAAAATAACAAAACAGGTTTAATCTATGTTTTTTTTTAAACAAATATGTTCAAAAACTGTAAAGAAAATGTATTCATGCATAACATGGAATTAGCAATGATAAGCAGGAGCACAAAAACACCCTCAGTGTTGTTGACCTGATTAATAATGCTGATATCGCATGTCATGTGAATCTACAAAAGATGGCCTTTGAGGAGAAATACTGTAAAGCTCACCCTGTTGAGCGTCTAGTCGCCCGCTGTTTCCATCCATTCATTCATAATGCCAACCAACCATTGAGCTCTGTTTATAGAACAGCAGCTATCTAGATTTTAATAGTAACCCCGTGTCTCTGAGTCTCAGGATAAATGTGAGAGTGACACTTTGTAATGCTTCAGGCTGAGGAGCTCACTCTAATAGGCCTAGACTTAATTAGTATGGGACTCCCCCTGTACTGAAAGATAAATCCTAACCCCTTGGAAATAAGGTTGCTGACACAACTACAAACATGCATACAAACACACATGTAGATTCAGTGTATGCATCAACCAAAGCTATTTTCTCTTTCATGTGGCCGTTGAGCTCTGATGTTGAGCTGAAAATGCTTTAAAAATTACAATCTTCTCTCTTTATCTTTCTCTCTTTCTCTTTCTTCCTATCTGCTGTATCTTTCCCCTCACTGCCTCGCAGGCTGCAGAGTGATGTGTCATTTTATAATCCTGTGCTGGCTAAATTACATTAGGAATATCCTCTCATTAATTAAACCCGCTATTGGCAGCACCTGAGATAAAACAGATTATAAGAGCCCAGAGTGAAAACACAGAGCGCAAAACTGCCGGCGTCAGCACTTAGCATGTGTGTGTGCGTGTGCATGCGTGTGTGTGTGTAAGAGGAGGAAAAGACAGACTGTAGAGGGAAGGGAAATACAGTTAAGATCTGTTGGTGAGTTTTTTGTCTATAGATGGTGCTGCAGGAGTGAGATTGTCCAAACACCTTCTGTGATTTATCCTTTAAGAAACAGTTTTTTTCCATAAAAGGTTTAGTTTTAAGTAACAGGAGATATCTGCATGCTCTTCTGCACCACTTCTGACAGGTGGTATATAAAGACTCCACAGTGAGAAAAGATATTCTGTAACTCTTGTACCAGCTGGGTACGACTTGCCTCAGATTTACAGTATCATACTAATCATTTGGGACTATTTTTTGTTCCTATGTGCAGTTATTTGATCTTTGAACTGAAAGGGATTGGTACAAAATCATTATCTGTTGGCATCAAACAGGAGAACAAGGCAGTAGATTAGGCATGGTTTAGTTGTAGTTCAAATATGTAAAAGAAGCAGCTACAGTGCCACTAAAAAGTACTCACCCCCTTGGATGTTTTACCCTTAAATTGATTTTATAAATTAGTCATGGTCAATATAACTTGGCTTTTTTGACAAAAAAAGCTTTCAAAGTGAAAACAGATTTCTACACAGTAATGCCAAACAAAATAATGTAATGTAAAAGCAGTCAATGCACAAGTATTCACCCCCGTCAAGTGAGTATTTAATAGATGACCTTTAGCTGCAATCACAGCACTGAATCTATGTGGATAGGTCTCAATCAGGCTTGCACATCAGGACACTACAACTTTCCTCCATTCTTCTTTGCAAAACTGCTCAAGCTCTGTCAGGTTGCACTGGAACAGGTATGAACAGCCCTTTTCAAGGCCAGCCATAAAATTATCTATCGGAGTAAGGCCTGGGCTTTGACTCAGCCCCTCCACAACATTCACCTTGTTTTCTTCTTTGTAGCTTTCACTATGCTTCCAGTCATTGCCTTGCTGGAAAATAACTCTTCCCCTAAGTTTTGGCTCTCTTGCAGACTAAATAAGATTGTCCTCCAGGATTGCTCTATATTTTGCTGCATTCATTTTATCCTCTACCTTTACAAGCCTTCCAGGGCCAGCTGCCAAGTAGCATCCCCACAGCATGATGCTGCCTCCACCATACTTTCCAGTGGGGATGATGGGATTTGGGTGATGTGCAGTGTTTGGTGTCCACCAAACATATGGCTAAAAAGCACCGTTTTTGGTGTTATCAGACCAAAGAACTTTCTTCCACTTCACCATGAAGTCTCCCACATGATTTTTGGTGAACTCTAGTCCAGATTGAATGAGTTTTCTTCAACAGTGTCTTTCTCTTTGCCATTCTCCCATAAAGCTTTGACTGGTGAAGAACCCAGGCAACAGCTGTTGCATGCAGAGTCTCTCCCATCTCAGCTGCTGAAGCTTGTACTCCTTCAGAGTAGTCATAGGTGTCTTGGTGGCCTCTCTTACTAGTCTCCATCTTGTAAGGTCACTCAGTTTGTGAGGACGACCTGATCTAGGCAGATTTACACACATGCCATATTCCCTCCATTTCTTGATGATGGATTTAACAGAATTCTGGTGGGACGTTGAGTGCCTTGGAATTTACTTTTTGTATCCATCCCCTGACCTACACCTATTCTCTGAGTTGCTTGGAACCTTCTCTTGTCTTCATGGTAGCCAGGAATACTTATTACAATTAGACGACTCCATGGCCCTCACAGCTGACAAAAGATGGCAAAAAGGAAGAAAACCATGGCTATTACAATAAGATGGTAATCGTGCCACCATAAATAAGTAAGATAAATGTGTAGTCTGGTCCAGCTATTTTGGGCATGCTCCCAAAATGTTGTCAGTGTGCAATATAATGTGTACAGGAGTTTGTCTCCAATGTTGATGGATTATTCTTTTCCTGTTGCTTTTCCTTTATGAAATAGATGAAGTTTTGAAAAGTTATGGTACTCCTCTTGATGCCATGTATCTAATAGAGTAGAACAAAATTTACGGACAAAGACCAAGACCAAGATGATGGAGGGAAGAAAGCAGGGACAGAGAGCAACACCAAGATGATGGAGGAAAAGAAAGCAGGGACAGAGAGCAAGACTGAGATGATGGAGGAGGAGAAAGCAGGGACAGAGAGCAAGACCAAGATGATGGAGCAGTAAAACCATGGAATAGTTTTTGCTTTGCCAAGGAGGTATTTTTGTAATTTTCTTTCTTCGGGCTCAAAACCCCTATGCCCCTGATACCACAAAAGTAGTTAAAATAACCATACAAGACTATATTAAAAAAGAAAGCTGTGTTATATAGTATCAGAGTCTAGAAAATTCTGAAAATTTTAGCTTGGATTATCTCCTTATGTGCATAATATTCATGGAAATGCCAAAAAACATGATCAGAAATTCATCAGGTATGATTTTTATACTCTTTTACAATCTTTTTGGGCCGGGTTAGAGCAGCACTGGAGTCTATGTAAAAGAAAACCAGATACCCCATTAAAATGTATCAGAGATACCTCCTTCAAACAAAATTAATCATGATAAAAATTCACATTAAACACACTCCTCTTGGTAGCTGTCAAAACTGATTAATGCAATAGAAGGAGGAGAGAGGGGAAGAGAGAGACGGGGAGAAATAACTTGTATAAATATTAAGTGAGTCCGAGTGGGAATGCATGTTGCCTTTGTATGCACTCCGTGTAAAAGCCATTGGCGAGTTCATGCAGGTCCCTTACAAACGAATAAATCACTGCCTTCGGACAAATTAATCAAAGTGCCCAGCTGTTGCCGTGCATGGCTAACCGGCGACAGAGCCGGCAGGGCTGAGCCTCCTTCAACTCCTTCCCCCGGTGTGTTTGTCCGCCCTCCCTCCTTCCCTCTCTCGGAGCAGCAGACCTGAAGTGGCAGATTGGGTTTGTTTCCCTCTGAGTGATGTAGTGCCACTTCCCACCTGATACTTTATCACCAGGTCACATGTTTGTTCCACTGATATGCTCACTCACCTTTCTCCCAAACAAAACAATTCAGGGGATGGATTTTGACTTCTGTGGCCAACTTTGTTTTTATGGATTGAGTAAAGAGGTGAGTGTGTCCTTGCACACGACAATAGTATAAAAAAGAAGACAAACTTTGAAATGCAGCAGTTAAGGAATATGTTCAAACCAATTTAAATGGTCAATCCTCCTTTAAAATCCCTTTCAGAATTGATTTCCATAACTTTTATGATACTTACAGTATTACTGTTCTAATTTTGCCTACTATCAAAATTCACTATAAGCTGAAATAAACAATGGGATGTAGCTCCAGTGAGCTACAACCAATTGGTTGGTTTTATTACCACCTTTTTGAAACTTTGACTTTGGCATTTTGGTGCTCACTCTACTACTTCTAAAGAGCCAATATGTTTCATCTTTGGACTAAAGGCTGGAAACACATTACCTGATTCTATTCTGGTTAAGGGGTCAACCATGTCTTTATAGTCCTTGCTTTGTGTGCTGGGGCCTTCTGGGAACAGGGGCTTCTGTTGCCATCTGTTGCCACAATGTTGGAAGCATGGCATTGTCCAAACTATCGTGGTGTGCTAGAGCATTAAGACTTGCCCTCACTGGAGATAAGGGGTCTAGACCTAACCATGAAAAAAATTAATGCCAGTGGAAGTTCAGAACTCTTCAGCTATGGAATCAGCAGAGTGTCTGCAACTTTTACAAACCATGCTTTGCAGTCATTCATCCCAATTTGTGACTTTTCATGGCTGAGTTGCTGTTGTTCCTAAACGCTTCCATTTTCTATATCTATCCAGGAAGGATGAAATTTCCTGAACATTCTTTCTGTAAAGGTGGCATCCATCACAGTACCATGCTTGAAGTCACTCAGCTCTTCAGAACGACCAATTTAGTATCACAAATGTTTGCAAATAGAGGCTGCATGGCTAGATAATTGATTTTATACACATTGAAACACCTGAATTCAATAATTAACAAGTGTGGCCAAATACTTTTGTCCATATGTGAACCATTTCTTTTTAGGGTTACTAATAAACTTTACCCTATTGAGCAACAATATATATTGTTAGCAATCAAGGCAAAACATTCTTACATCAGTTCCATGTGATGTCTTCTTTTTCAGTCTCTTTTGTCAGCTGTTATCAAAGGAAACAGGTGCAAACAATGAAGGTTTAAGTACTTCACTCCTTTGTAGGCAGGAAACTATTAACTCTAGGAATCACAGCAGTTAAACATTTAGAGTAAAGAAAAATAAAAGAAGGAAAGTGAGCTGGTAGGATGAAGATCTTCAGGCAAAGAATTTCATCATGGCGTGTGTAAAATAGCCCTCATCTGACATGTAACCAAAAAGCCTGGAGCATAACTGTGTATGGTTTCTGACTAGTGTCTTTTACTTTAATTCCCTCCTGCACCCTTGAAAAACACTGCCAGTATAACCCTACACTTGTACCTCAAGTCAATGAGCAGGTGCCAACATCATGGATGACACTCATACATGTGACAGTGCCGTCACCTGCTCTGCCTCCAGCATCTCGGTGCACTTACAGTAATGGAGACATGAGACAATTTTGTCCCTCTCCTGCTCTTTCTCCTCATTTTCCCTGAAAACATTTAATACCTTCCAACCATATCCCTGGGCCACGCTCTGGATGTTGCAATTTGTCCTGATACCTGAACTGCTTTTGAACTTGCCGCCCCACCCTGTTTCATTTCTATTCTCTCTGTCTCTCTGACGTCCTCTGCAGGGGGAATCACTCTGAGAAGTTTACTTTGTGCTAATCTCATAAATGCCCTGCGTCTCCCCTCCTTTGCCCCCCCCCCCCCCATGATGCAGGCATGCAATAAACCACTTACATAAACCTCTCCTTGGAGACAGCCCAGAAAAAAAACAGCTGACATGTTCAAAGTTGCTCTCTGCCTTTCTTTCTCTCTCTCCGGATGCTTGTGATTTCCACAAGGAATGCTTTATTTGGATCCTTTATTACATGTGCTGTCCCAAAGTCTTGAAGGGCGGTTTTAATATGTGAATTCTCCGCTCTGCCGTGTGTGAAACAAGTATGAGGCTCACTGAAAAACGTTGACATTTATGAGCACAAATGCATTTCACCGGGCCACTTGTTTTTAAGTGATCAATAAAGGATGGTATCAATATAGGTGATGGAAGTGAAGATGAATATTTTACATTCTACTCTCAAAGTCTATGATGTGATTTTTTTTACAATGCAATAGCTCCACAGAAGTAGATGCATCACTGAAAACTATCAAATATTAAAGGGGAATATGAGCAAGGCACTGACATTACAACATATTAAGTCATCATTATATTTGACTGATAGTATGCTTCAAGTGTAGATGCAGCCTTTGCTATTCCCAAAAGTCTGTACCAAACTGCATGTCTGTTTAAAACTGTATTAATCACTATTCTTGGATGAAAAATGAGGCAAAGCTTTATGTTTAATGTAAACAGGGTCTCTGTAGTGTTAGATCCACAAAGAATTTTCACTGAAATACGATTCTTTAAAGCCTCTTTCAACCTTCTCTGTTACATGAGTCGCATCGTAACTACTTTGGTTTACCACTTTTATCCATGCCATTATGGATGCAAATTGTGGCTGTTTTCATGAAATAAGTCTTTACAATCACATTATACTACACTATTCATCACTACATAAAGAGACAGAGCTAGGAATGGGATGGATGATATTTAGTGGACATAATTCTCTCTGGGGTTGGTGGGGACCAAATCAGAGCTACAAGGTACGGTGCCCATAAAAGTTTTCACCCTCTACAATGTCTGACCCTTTTACTGATTTTATAAACAAGTCATGGTCAATATAATTTGGCTTTTTTGAATGTGTCTCAAGTGATTGTAGTATAAAGACATCTGTGTTCGGAAGGTCCAGTCACTGGTTCATCAGTATCCATGGCTACCATTACACCACAATGACAAAATAACACTCCAAGCAACTCAGAGAAAAACTTATTGAAAAGTAAAAGTCAGGGGATGGATACAAAACATAAATTCCAAGGCACCAAACATCCCCCGGAGTTCAGTTAAATCCATCATTGAGAAATAACAGCAACATGGCACATGTGCAAATCAGCCTAGATCAGACTGTCTTCACAAATTGAGTGAGCGTGCAAGAAGGAGACTTGAGAGAAGTCACCATGACACCTATGACTGCTCTGAAGGAGTTACAAGCTTCAGCAGCTGAGATGGGAGAGACTCTGCATATAACAACTTTTGCCCAGGTTCTCAGTTAAAGCTTTATAGGAGAGTGTCAAAGAAAAAGCCACTGTTAAGGAAAACTCATTCAATCTTGACAAGAGTCACCAAAAAGCATGTGGGAGACTCCATGGTGAAGTGGAAGAAATTTCTTTGGTCTGAAAAGACCAACATGGCAGTGGCATCAGACAAGATGCTATCATCCCATCCCCACTGTGAAGAATGGTAGTCAGTTTTGATTTCACTGCTGTGTTCATGTATTTATTACGTAACAGTTAAAAGCTACACTATATTGCCGAGAGTATTCACTCACCCATCTAAATAATTGAAATCAGGTGTTCCAATCACGTCCATGACCACAGTTGTATAAAATCAAGCACCTAGGCATGCAGACTGTTTCTGCAAACATTTTTGAAAGAATGGGTCGCTCTCAGAAGCTCAGTGAATTCCAGTGTGGTACTGTGATAGGATGCCACCTGAGCAACAAGTCCAGTCCTGAAATTTCCTCGCTCCTACATATTCCAAAGTCAACTTTCAGTGGTATTATAACAAAGTGGAAGATACTGAAAATGTCAGCAACTCTGCCACGAAGTGGTAGGCCACGTAAAATGACGGAGCAGGGTCAGTGGACGCTGAGGCGCTTAGTGCGCAGAGGTCACCGACTTTCTGCAGTCATCTGCTACAGACCTCCAAACTTCATGTGGTCTTCAGCTTAGCTCAAGAACAGTGCGTAGAAAGCTTCATGGAATGGGTTTCCATGGCGGAGCAGCTGCATCCAAGCTACACATCACCAAGTGCAATGCAAAGCATCAGATGCAGTGGTGTAAAGCACGCTGCCACTGGACTCTAGAGCAGTGGAGATGTGTTCTCTGGAGTGATGAATCGTGCTTCTCCATCTGGCAATCTGATGGACGAGTCTCGGTTTGGCAGTTGCCAGGAGAACAGTACTTGTCTGACTTCGTTGTGCCAAGTGTAAAGTTTGGTGGAGGGGGGATTATGGTGTGGGGTTGTTTTTCAGGAGCTGGGCTTGACCCCTTAGTTCCAGTGAAAGGAACTCGGAATGCTTCAGCATACCAAGAAATTTTGGACAATTCCATGCTCCCAACTTTGTGGGAACAGTTTGGGGATGGCTCTTTCCTGTTCCAACATGACTGTGAACCAGTGCACAAAGCAAGGTCCATAAAGACGTGGATAAACTTGACTGGCCTGTACAGAGTCCTGACCTCAACCCAGTAGAACCTTTGGGATGAATTAGGGTGGAGACTGGGAGCCAAAATTTTTGTCCAGCATCAGTGTCTGACCTCACAAATGTGCTTCTGGAAGAATTTTCAAAAATTCCCATACACACTCCTAAACCTTGTGGAAAGCCTTCCCAGGAGTTGAAGCTGTTATAGCTACAAAGGGTTGACTGACGTCATATTAAACCCTATGTATTAAGAATGGGATGTCACTTAATTTCATATGTGAGTCAAGGCAGGTGAGCAAATACTTTTGGCAATATAGTGTACATTCCTAAGCGGGCCCATACCAAATCTAACATTTTGTTGTAGAAGTTTCTGCCGAGTTGAAAATGTATTAAGCATGGCCAAGCAAACACGTAACAGAGTAAGGAAAGAAGTTGGTCAATGGTGGTTTCCGTATTGAAAATGCTGTCTCAAACTAACTAGATCAACTAAAAAACAGACAAAGAGGTGAAGTTGAAGTAGGTCTTGACTAAACAGCTATTTTGCTAGTCAATCAATTAACTTTCCACCTAATAGGAGTAAAATAACAGACGTGTTTTTTGTAAATTCAGTCTGAAATGGAAATGTGTTGAATTTCAGGCATTTCCTCTTGGCTCCCAGACAATAGTGTCCTTTCCACCCTATTCTGATTGGTGAGTCAGGACACATAACACCATCATTATTCATTACCTGTTCTATTCCACTGTTCTTCTCACATCTTTTAATGCCCTCACACCTTTTTTCCATCTCCTTTAGTCAATTCTCTTTTCCCTCCATCTCCACAGAAGCTCCCACTCCACCCAGCACCATACGATGTGCCATCATTCACCTCCAGAGAGCTATTCTCCCTCTGAATGGGATCATAATCGGCCCAGCTTTGCTTTTAATAGCCAAAGTGACAATACCTTGCATGTGCATACGGGTGAATGTGTGTGTGTGTCTTTTCTGCGTCTGACACCTTTGTGGCTGCATGGATGAGCATGGACAGATGTGCCCATTGGAGCAGAACTGCCTGAGCGTGCCGAGACTTGGACATTAATGAGATGGTGACAAAACTCGCACTCTCCAATTAAAGAATGGAGGCCATTTTAAAGAGAGGAAGTGGGAAGGATGAGAAATGGCAACTCTATCCCATAGGAGAGGTGATAGTGTGAAGTAACGTGAGGAGGAAAGGCTGTAGAATTTAAAAGGAATTACAGTAGAGTCTACATATACACAAGGATCAAATCTGTCTTATATATTTGGCTTAAAAAATATGAAAAAATTCAGTTACTAGCTGAAACTAATACTTTTCAATATAACTAGCAATGGCAATATCTAGGTGCACCCTTAATTTGACAATTGGATAATGAGCAGTTGAGTCAAATCACAAGGGTTTTTTTCCAAGGGTATCTTTGCACATTTGCAATAAACATGAGAAGCTTGGTGTCTAGCATGTTGTTGGAACACAGGGCTAGTCGACGAATTGCTTTGCGCATCTATTGCTAGGGGTAGGTGCGTTGGAGGGCATGTTTTGAATGAGCATGTTTTTAGTGGTGGGAGGAAGCCAGAGTACCCAGAAAGAACCCATGTGTGCACAGGGAGAACATGCAAACTCTGCACAGAAAGGCCCTGACCAGGAAACATACCTGTTGCTGTGAGGCAACAGTGTGGTGCCGCCGTGCAGGCCACCGTCAGATCTCAATCAGTAAATTAAAACAAACATCAGCTTCCTGACTGAGAAAGAGTAAATATAATGAAAGGCTACTAGACACCAAAAGTGCAATTTTCACAGAGTCTATCATTAATACTGCTAAATAAGGGGACTTAAGTTGATGAGCTAGATGCCTGCTTTTCTCTTGAAAGATTAGCATCTTTGCCTTGCAGCTGCTCAGTCTGTTTCTCCTCTTATCCAGGCGTTGAAGCAGCCCCGGTGGTTGAACTGGCATGCCAATCATTTGTGCATAATCATCAAAATAGCAGTCCTCGCACCAGGGATCTAATAATGTAGCTATGCAGAAAAGTGGATCAGATTCTGTTGGTCAAAATCTTTAGCTAACAGCCTCTAAAGAAGTAGTCTTATTTTAACACCACTATCAAATCTGCTTCCATGCATAAGAAGATTTTTAGGGCTCTTACCAAGAGGATCACGTCAGCAGTTCAAATGGAGAGAGATATGACAAAGTTTTCGACTAACTAATTTGCAGTAAAAGTTGCTGAGAGATTATTGTCTGTGACATATGTGGTCCTTTTGGCTTTAGTCCTGACTGCACCTCTACAGCCTGCTGGGCAAGTGGGCAATGGGAGCATGAAATGCCCCACTATTTTCCGTATAGTTTCAACCCTATCAAACATCAAACTCTGTCATTTGTGGAAGTCCCACTTTTTGCAGATGGGCTGATGACAGGTTACAGCACCCCCATTGGCCAAGCTGATGTTCCGCTGATGCATTAGTGCATCCCTTGTTTTTGTAGACTCTTTTTTTGCGAAATGCGGGCTGGTTAATGAAGACCAGTAGAATGCTGGATAACAGTTTATTTCTGCCTTATTTCTTGCCCACGGCAAGTCTTAGTGCAATGAAAGATCAACTGCTGCAAACTTAAGCCATTAACAAACAAAAAAAACTTAACTATTACTGATTGATTTAAAATCCAACATGAAACCACCTTAAAACAGCTATCTTTTGAATATGTTAATATGTGACAATCTAGCTACCAGTGTAATGCCCCAAACATTGTTTCAAATGTGCTGCTAAATCTAAGAAAATGGAGCAAAAAGCCAGTCAAATCTAGTTTGACAAAATTCTGCCCTAGATTTATCCTGCATATCCATATAACAAACATTGGTGCATTAAAATCATTAACTCTAGTATGAACTTAACTGGGACCTTGTATAATGCTGAGAAGTGGACTTGAGGCTTTGTCTGATGTATTTAAATGTTTCTCTCTGTCAGGCTTTATCTTCAATCTTTCCAGCTCAGCTCCACCTCATTAAAGGTGCAGGGGCCTTGAAGTGTTACAGGGTCCAATATGTGATAACAGCACTCTCCCTGCACGCCTTTCCAGTCCCCAGAATCATGCCTATCAATCTGCAGGGATGTGCTTTCTATCAAATTACTGCTGAGGGGCTGGCTTTCCTGGCCTTCTCAATCATTTTCTTGCTTTTATTTTCCACTTTGTCAGGTGTTGTCTTATGGGCTCCACATGATTCTGGAGGCGACAAACAACAAAGGTTCACTAAAAACTGTGCTTCAGATTCAGAAGTGTATTAGTCCTGTTGCCTTCAGCCAAGCTGTTTTAAATTTAAAGGCATGCTGTGTCTCCAGAAAGTAAGATTTAGTCACTGTTGTTTTACATAAAGGTTCAGTGAATGCTTTATTCAACTGAGAACAGTATCACACTGATTTTCATCTGGTTCTTGTCACTGTGCTGTGTCAAACAATAATGAAGGAGGGTCTTTACTTGATTTGTTCAACTGCTGAACTCTTGAACACTTCCTGCAGGTGGTTTATATCAAAACAGGATCATGGGTGTATAGACATGCTAGCAGCTATGGTAGAGAACATATTCATCAAAGTGTCAGACATGTTGGAGTTTGGACAATAAAGAAAAACTGGGCAACAACAAAGTCAAAAAGAGATAAGAGATAAGACAAACAATGAATACAATACAGGCAGTCACAAAAGTGATCAGGCTTCATCTGCTTGCCAACATGTACATTTTTAACAAATGTATCACCAAAACCACAAGGGTCTTCCTTCTGAGGAGCATGAATGGCTTTATATAATTGTAAAGAAATGTATTCGATATTCATCTCACCAGTCCAAAGAATATTATCATGAAAGTCTTGGGGATCGTAAAGATGTTTTTTGCAAATGTGAGACGAGCCTTTGTGTTCTCTTTGGCCAGTCAGGGTTTTGGCCTTGGAACTTTTGCCTGTCTCTTTCTTTGTCTTGAATCATAAACAGTGACCTTAACTAAGTCAAGTGAGGCCTGCAGGTCTTTTGATGTTCTTCTGGGTTCTTTTGTGACCCTTTGAATGAGTCATTGATGTGCTCTAGAGTACTTTTGGTAGGCTGGCCTCTCCTGGAGGAGTGCACCACTATTCCAAGTTTTCTCCATTTATGGACAATGACTCTCACTTACCTGAATTGAGACAAGTAAGGCCTTTAGGTCTTCAGATGTTGTTCTGGGTCTGTGACCCGTTGGATGAGTCATCAATGTGCTCTTAGAGTCATATTGGTAGGCAAGCCACTCCTGGGAAGGTTCACCACTGTTCCAAGTTTTCTCCATTTGTGGATAATGGCTCTCACTGACCCGAACTGAGGCAAGTGAAGCCTGCAGGTCTTTAGATGTTGTTCTGGGTTCTTTTGTGACGCCTTGGATGAGTAATTGAGGCAGTCTTGGAGTCATTTTGGTAGGCCAGCCACTTCTGAGAAGGTTTTCCACTGTTCTAAGTTTTCTCTATTTGTGGATAATGGCTCTCACTGACCTGAACTGAGACAAGTAAGGCCTGCAGGTCTTTAGATGTTATTTTGGGGTCTTTTGTGACCTCCTGGCTGAGTCTTTGATGCACTCTTGGAAAAGTTTTCTCCATTTGTGAATAATGGCTCTCACTCTGGTTTGCAGTAATCAGACCTGGGTGTGGCTAGTGAAATTAAACTCAGAACCCCCCAAAAATATGTGGCCATTTCTTTTTCACACAGTGCCAAGCAAGTTAGGATGGCTTTACTGATTAGTAAATTAAATCCTCATTTAAACCCTGAATTTGGTATTTACTTGGCTATCGTCTAATATTACAATTTGTTTGATGGCATAAAACATTAAAGTGTGACAAATGTGCAAAAATAAGAAACCTGGTCACAGGTTTAAGTTTGGTTGTTCTAACCATCCTGGCAAAACATGCCTGGCTCTTTGAAGGATTTTCATTATAGTATTTATGTAATATTAGACTCTTACATCTGCCTACTGAAACATTCTTAATTTAAATCTACCATCTGGAGATATGGTGTGGGTGTTGCACTCAGTGGGCAGTAAGCTTAATCTTTGACATGTATCTTACTTCCACACATGTGCACTTTTACCAAGGCTGTTTGTTGCTGCAGTGGTGGTCATCTTGTTATCTTTACTTTGCAGGGGCCTTGTTACACATAAAAAAATCACATACAGAGGGTATGTAGGTGCATGAGTGGCAAGTCCTGCTCCCTCCATGTACATACTATGTGTTTGGTATGTTGGACCCCTCTGCAGTCAGCATTGATCGAACTCCTTCCCTGGACACCCGATGCAGTATGACCCCTCCAGCAACCAGCCAGTAATTGATCCTGTAGTTCTGTTGTGGATTCCCATGGCACACTGACTCTTCATGTATGTGCATGTGTGTGCGTGTCTTCCACATCTTCCTTTGGCTTGGCTCCTAGCAGCAAACCCCACCTTGCTAACCTCTTCATTGCATTCAGAATGTATCCAAAGGCCATAGTGATGGGCAGTGTGCGAAGGCTGTACTTACATGCATCTATTTTCACCTCTCTCTCTTTGCACCTCACTCCTCTTTTATTTATTTTTTTCTATACAGTCCGCAGCACTTATCCTCCGCCTGATGAAACCTCTCGGTCAGGTTTCATTCAGACGGAGGCGCGAGTTCGCCTGGTGATCAAATAGCCCTGTGATTTTATGTAGATGAAAGTAAATCGCAGCCCCTCCAAGTTGTTTCAATGCTCCGCCACGCTCGATTGTCTCGCCATTTTGAGCGACCCACACACCATAAAAGAGCCCCATTTCACTTCCATCCAATTTGAGACAGACAGTGAAAAGAGGGGTGTGCCAAAGTGAAAAGCCTCAGTCTCGCTTTTGGAGGAAGATTAGCAGCTGCCAGGAAGCTTTCAGATCCTCCAAAGAAAAAAAAAGAGCACACACTTTTGCAAACACACTACAAATCTACAAACATTTAGCATGAGCACGTAGGTATGCACAGTCACAACACACATGGACAGAAACTTCAATCAGAGCAGTTGCAGCTTCTTTCAGCCTCTGTAGCAGTGTATCTGCAATTCAAAGTGCTGTGGGTTTTGCTTCTGCCAAATTACAAGCTCCATTTGCCAGCCTAATTAACGGTTCATAGCATTCAGTGAAATTTATTGCAGCAGCACGGGCACATGCCAAACCAAACAGGATAGACCTCACAGATAAACCGTAAACTTGGCTATGGAACCTGACACCTTGAAAAAACAAACTTGTTACAGGGAGTCTGTTTATATACTCCTCTTTTCCTCTCTCTTTCTCCCTTCTCGCTCCACTGTCTCCGCTGACAGTTACTTGACTGTTTCACTTCACGCTCTCTGTGGCGATGGTTGTTAAGAGGCAGAGACCCAGACTCGCAACCTATTCCTCTTGACCGCAATTCATTGTATGTTTGTCAGCGGGTGCCCTTGTGGTCAATACTGTTTAGATGCACGGCTGAAATGGGAATCCAGGAGGAAGAGGACACAACAGGACAAGACGGGGCGTGAATTTGGTAGCAAAACAAATCCAGAGGAAATAAACAGCTGAGACAACCTGAGAATGAATTAATAAAGATTTTGACACTGAAAAGAGGGCTCACATTTTGTGTTAACGATCTGCTAATCTCCTGACACATGTTCAAGTAAATATACTCTGCCTGGCAACTGACAGAGTGGAGGTTCCATTCCAGGGAGCACCAATTGCTTCATCCAGCGAGCTGTCCCTGATGCTTACGCTATATTTGCGACAGAGGTGCTGAAAGGTGTCCAGAGCGGTCCTTTGTCATGCTTCTTGAGCATTCTGTCATATTCTTGCATCATACAGGTATAACATTGTCTGGCCAGTCTAGTGGTGTTGTCCTTGACGGCAGGAGAGCCAACACAACAAATCCTCTAGAGAAATGCTCAAAGCACAGACCCCTTCAAAGTGTGTTATTAATGCTGACCAGTGTGTTTGTTTACATCATGTCTAACATACACTATAACTGGGGAAGAGACATAAAAAAGACCTTTAAAGACTAATGGCTGATGAACTCTCACATTTGAAGACATTTCATCAACTTTTTCAAGTTTGGAGTCACAGATGAAGGTTCAGTCCCAATTTTAATGTTACTCCATCTTTTTGAGTTACCGCTTTCTCCTTGAAAATTACAGAGGAAGTGGTGAAATCCTCCCCCATGCAAAGGGGCAACTCTGCACGCTCCTTTTTTATCATTCGTAAATGTCAACTGTATATACAAGTGTACAAACGCATCTGTCAATGGTGGCTTGGTGAACCCTCATCGACCTACTGGCGAAAAATTGGACACATGCCGACAATAATAATAGCTGCAGATGTTTGTCAAATGTGGAAAACAGACAAATCTGAAGTGCATGCTGCTGTGAAAGCAAATGCTATAATGTTACAAAAGCAATGATAACTTTTTGCTGTGCTCACCCTCTAGCTGGCCGTTCAGATCAACTGTGTTGAGAGGCACCTGTTGCGGATCTCTTCAGTAGGGCAGAAGTGACATACTGACCCTTGTTGGGTTTTTCCTTAGTTTTAGGTGTGTTATCTTTAATTTTATCCCCCTCCCTCTTCCCCTAACCATTACCTCCAATTTCCACATACAGCGATCACCAGCAAATCGTACTGTGGAGCACATCGCTCCCTCTCTAGTCTATCTATCTATCGGAGCGTTTCCACAGCCGGCACTCCAGCCCGGCAGCAGCATATACCTGGAGCGCCATTCTTTCCGCTTTGTTCCAGATATGTTGCAGGTATAATTTAAGCGCTGACCGCTGCCAAGCCGCATCAATACCTGTCAATCAGAAAGCTCCAAAAGGAAGTGAACACAGTCGTCCTATGTGGAAATTGCAGGCTAGGGTTTGGGTGCATAAGCCTAACCCTTTTTAGGTTTACCTTAGTTTATAGTGTAGTAAGTTAAAATATCCCCCTCATTGTTTATTTTTTTTATTTTAAGTTGTTCTTGTTCCAGCTTGGGTAATGTACATCACTTCCTGCCCAGCAATCAAGAGGTCTGCAACAAATAAGCTCAAGACACCCCACTACAGAGGTCTGCTGATCTCTCTGATGTGGTTGAAATGACCTAAAAATAGTGGGATACTTAAAACATTCTTGCTTTCTAATCGCATGTTCAGGCTGTGCAGTTGCAATCAGAGGCCGTCCACCCCCATTCATACCAGAATCAGACCAACCTACCTCTAGACATAACCATGCAAGACGTAGGGGTAGGCAAGGGATACAGTGATAGGGACAAGGGGTGTCTTGGGATTTTGCAAAGACTGGGGCTCCCGCAGGGTCAATTTAGAAGATTATTTCACTCATCATGCACCTTGTGGAAATCTTCAACCCAAGAGAAGGAGAAACTGTGGAAGCTTCCAAGAGATGCGGCCACTTATATCCCTGGTGAGTATGCAATAGCTCGATTGCTATAGAGCTCTACTAAGCTCTGGCATACTCACCAGGGATTTAGAGGGCTGTGGCAATTTCTGTCCACTTCTTTCCCATCATGGCAGAGAGAGGACGACACTTCAAAGAGACATTATGCTCCATCCACAACTCCACCAGTTGCGCCTTCTTTTCCATAGTCCAGGGAAACTGCACATTTCTTTGCTTTCCTGCCATGTTACCTGGTTTGCTGCTCTATGTCTGCCACTATGAGGAAAAGATTGCTTTAAACTAGTTCAGATCAAAGTGTTATGTGACCCTTAAGACCAAGATCATAGGAGCATAGCACAACTTCAGTAAAACTCATGATTTTAATTCAGCTTTGGGAAATTGAAAGTGTGGTAACACATAAAATACGACTACCTGTTGTTCTATTCAATCAACAAAACTTTTTATCCTCTAGGACAGTGGTTCCCAATCTTTTTTCTTTCGGCCCCCTGTACTCATGTCTAAGAAAAGCTAAGCTTGCCCAGGACCCACTTAGAAAAATCAAACACTAATTTCAATTGTTGTCACTGACATAAATTCAACATTATAGACCGACTTACTTAACAGGTTATTACCAAAAGATCAATTTAAAAGCTCTCTTTTATTAAGATGGTGTATTACAGCCACGCCTAAATTTGAAAGACAAAAAAAGACAAAGAGTATCTTTTAACTCTGAAAATAACCCGGCATTTTCAATTTTAAAAGGTTGTAAAATTACGAGAAAAACCTTGACTTTGTTCACTTTAAAACTCATACATTTATATGAACCAAAACATCAAATTTTTGAGATCATGAAGTCAAAAATAGCTGATGAAAATCATACCAGATGAAGCTGTTTTCCTTGAACAAGTCCTGCAGTTGAGAGCTTTATCAAACGATACTTCTTATTGGTAAGGAAATACTTGTGATTTTAGCCCAGAATCCTCAGATCAACATTATCATCATCTGGGCTTAGAAAGACATTTCTGTAAATTAGGGGTGTAAGATAACCAAAATGTCAAAATTAATGACTTTGTAAACTTGGAAATTTCAAGTTTATTTCTCATACATTTACAGCTTTTCATTCTTAAATTCTGACTGGTTTCTTGTAAGTATATAACTTTATTTTCCCCAATTTTTTTCTCAAAAAATGACACACCCCCTTTGACTTTTATCCTTTAGGGTGGCCTTTACACGCTGTCATTATGTTTCTAATCATGACTCTAAAAATATTTATGTTTAAAATGGAGTGCCTCAGGGCTCAGTCTTAGGACCATTGTTCTTTATTCTTTATATCAACAGTATTGGTTAAAATGTACCAAATCCAAATTCTTATCTATATGCAGATGATGCTGTCATTTATTGCTCTGCCCCTACACAGCATCAGGCTCTGTGCCACTTACATGAATCTTTTCATGCTGTACTGGACACTAATGAAACCAAAGTTATGATGTTTTCAAACTCAAACAAAAAGCCAATGAATCCGCCTTCTATTACCACACCTCAGGGTGATGTGATTGAGTCTGTCTTCTTATCGATACCTTGGATTTTTTTATCGATGATTTTTGACTTTTAAGCTTCACACTGAGCAACTTTTACAGAAGTTAGAGTTGCATCTGGGCATTTACTTAAGAAATAAGTCAGTCAAGGAATAAGGCTTTTGCCACCCCTTGGCAATACCTCCATCTTTGGTGCCCCTCTAGGGGTGCCTGAACCCTAGGTTGGGAACCAATGATGAGGCGATTTATGTGAAATGCCCATTTGATGGATAGCACACTTTGCTCTCTCTTAACAAGACTTTGTAGATTTCCTCTAGATTGTCTTCTTTTTTTAACCTGTAGTTTTGTTATTGGATCCTTGCAATTGCCTTCTAGTAGTTTGGATTAATTTATTGATTTTTGTCCAACACGTCCCAGGTAAGCCCCTGCACAGTATTTGGACCATTCCCCTCTGTAAAGCAGACTTTTGTGTTTCAGTTGAATTGAAAGAGTCTTCTGTATTTCCCTCACAGAAACATGTTCATGTACGCCTTCTATCTCACACGCTGGCAGTTTCAAGTTGGACATGGAAGAAAGAGAAACAAATCTTCATGCTTCTAACTCTGTGTCTATCACCACAGCCGTCGAGTAGATTGCCTCCAAGTTGCACCACATGAGTAACCCCCCCCCCCCACGATGTGACAACTACCTTAAGTCTGGAGAGAAAGCAACCGAGACAGACGGATTGACATAGAGAGACTGAAAAAAATGAGAAAAAATCCTTTTCATGTTTCTAGGCTATGTTGCAAGTCTTTGGCTCACTTCTCATGGGAATGGCTTTTTGTTGTAGGTAGAATCAGTGTATCAATCAAAGCAGGGTCTAAATGAGACACAGAGGGATGCAAACCAAGCTGTGTTGCTAATTGATCGATGGCTTGTTCGAGGAATTAAAAAAGGAGGAGGCTTGCGTCATTAGCACAAATGTTCTAAATCTCTTACTCTTGTTGCTTTTGCTGCATATCTCTGCAATTCCGAGGATTTAGAACGATAAAACCTCATGACTGAAAGTTAACCTAATTCATGCAGACCTTTACTGTCATCCTTTAAAAACTGCACATCAGTGAAATAGATTTTGTTTCCAACAGTATTGACTTGATGCTTTTTTCAAAGGGGATCCCCTCTCTTTACTTCCCTCTTTTCAGTGTCAGTAAGTCTCAAACTGTCCCTGCATCACAATTGGCCACATAAGAATAAGACTTCAACACAGCACATGTCATTTTCTCCTAAGAGGGTGGCCATTAGTAGAAAAGAAACTGGACTGGGTTTAACTTGTCAGGGGGCTTCAAAGAAGACTGTGTGGGCCTCTCGGAAGCCTCCCTGGCTGATGGAGAATTATTGATTGTGTGTTCAGATATCTTGAGGCGCTGGTGTATAACACTGGGGTTTAAATTCAGCCCTAATGCTCAGCCCATGCATAATTTATGGAGTTCCCATCAAAAGGTAGCAGCAATGCAAACTAAAGAGGTCTCAAGAAGCTTTTTGTTGAAAGTTTTCACACATCAACAAGCTCAAAGCTTTGTGTGATTTTACAGCAATAGGTCAAAAATCCACAAGCAAAAAGAATACCCATGCCATAAAAGATCCGTTTTGATCATGATTTATCTTACAGCTTCAACAACAGTAGGAAACACCAACTGCAGAGTCCTACCAACTTATTAATGCAACATTTTAAATGCATGGTCTATTGCTTTTTGTGGTTAATTTCTCATACATGTATAATGAGAGTTGTGCAAGCAACACCAACACACGAGTGGTGCTATGGCTTATACAACTTTTATGTTCCTGCGCTCTCAGTCTCGCATGTAAAACCAACAAGCAATAGCTGAATAATGAACGGACCATTCACATATTGATTTGTCTGTCTGTATTGACCAGTGCTGCTCCCGGCTATGTTTTTCCACATGGTAACGACATTTATTTAGATAGAGAGGCGCATTTACGTGTAATTACAGAGCACAACATAAAAAATGGCACTGCTTATACCAATGTTGGAATCATAAAAGCCTTCAAAATGGTCAGAGCTGTCTTCTGTTACAGAAATAAGTATCTTTTGGTTAAAGCTTTCTTTAGTAGATTGTGAATGCAAATGATAATGTTGCTTTTACTTCACTTGTATGCCTTAAGTTGCAACAAAGGACAATCATTGCTGATCAAGGCTGCCTAAAAGGTGGGATAAAGGAGAAAGCCTTCTTGGGTCCAGCCAATCAGGGGCCATGGAGGCCAGCAAAATCATGATCCATTATGTAGTTAATCTGTGATAACAATATTTTATATTTAACCCAAATTATAATCACTCCTATCAGAGAAACAATAAGTGACTTTCATCTACTGATGCTGTAGTACGATGTAGCATTTTCAAAATGTAAACCAATTTTTTAAAAACATAATTACCATTTTTTTTTTGGTAATGTTAACAATGTGGATAAGCACATTGGCTAAAAACAGACTTCATAGCTAAGCCATTAAGTGCACAAAAATCAGGATACGAGAGATACAATAGACCAAAATGTAATAACTTTAAGTAAGAGATAATAAATTTATTGTAGAATAACAGTAAAAATTGGCCATAATGGGTCAAAAATGGCAAAAATAGATTAAAAGAAGCAAAACGGATAAAAGAAGCATATATGTTTTAGAAATGAAAAGCAGCAACACTGGCTGTAAAAAGTGGTGAAAAAGTAGCAAAAAAAATGTGTTGTAAGTGACAAAAAGGGCTAAAATGGGCAGCTAAAGTAGTGAAAAGCAGTTAAAAAGTAGAAGAAAACGGCTAAAAGAGCAAATGTTGTGTTTGATGTGGAAACCAATGTGGAAAATTTGCAGAAAAAAAGGTGATGAAAAGGGGTTAAAAAGTGAAACGAATAAATAATTTGAACATAGCTTTACACATGTTTTGGCTGTTAGCCAGGATGCTAGCACCAATGCTACTAATCCATCACACATGCATTGATACCATCAATAAATCACAACTGGTATGGGCCCATTCACTGAGTCTTTCAGGGGTCCAATGAATTCTGTGGGCAGGCTTGCCACTGATTATAATTAGCCTCTATGCTGATGATGAAGTTACTTCTGTCAAAGTGTGTTTCTGAACTTCCCATATGCTCAATCAACCAATCAGTCAACTTAGGCTACATAATATCTACAACTTATTTCAAAATTTAAATTCAGACTACTTCTTTAAACTTAAAAACACAGACACCGGTCAAAACAGAGCAACATTTAACAAGACTAAACACAAGATTAAAATATTTGTGGTTAAACAATGTCAAATTGGTTTGTTCAGAGTGGCTGATCCTAGCAGAGCAAGCACTGACGCACTTTTGGTAACCACAAAAATGCAGTGCCATCCTCTTGTCAGTCCAACTTCAGATGAGAGTACATTTTTACACAGTGGTGAAATGCCCCAGTTTACAAGCATCCCATCTACAACAACGTCTTATCATATGGATAGGAAAAAAATTCTGCCAGCACATTTGTGGATAAAACTTTTTAAAGCTGTCTAAAGCTCATTGGAATAAATCTACTGACCTGACTGTGACCTCCTGAAACTTTCTCTTTAGGCACTAGGAAATAGTTATTTTTCTTCCCAAGTTTTCAGCAGTTCTTCTCTGGCGCAGAAGCGCTTGCAGAATGCCTACAGTACATCGAGACGGAATCCCATATTTAACTTTGCTCATTAACTCAGGAAAGATAGAGTTCCTTGGGACCACAAGGTGAATCCATTTAGATGACACCAAATGATCACTTAGTATTATGTCTGAGCAAAGTGCAATGAAGTGAGACGCTTTGTCCTTTTTTAATTTATTTCACCATAAATCCCTGTTATAATTGCCACAGTGTAATAATAACGTAATTTCATGGTAATCTATTATTTGCTCAAGGGTCTGGCCGAGAGGTTATCTTATTAAGTGTACTTCTCACTGTCAATTAAACAGAATAACTAAAACAAAAGCTTAATTTACAACAACTCATTAAGGACCTCCACCAGTAACAAGGGGTGCCAAATGGATCTTATCTTTACTTGGTAGTGTACTAACCTTGCAAAGCAGATGGATTCACCAATTTCCGTGTTTCTTACTGGCAAATCCATCTTGCAAAGCTCCCGTCTGAATCGTTTGGGCCTGGTTAGAAAGTGACAGGACCAATCAGCGATGAGGGGCAGTACTTTCGGGGGTGGCAGAGTCATGACGTATGCAAGCAGCGAGAAGAGGCTGCCACAGTTATGGCGGAAGACATTAGCGTGGATGCTGCTAAAGCATAGGTTTTTATCAGAACTTGACGACATTTCTTCGTTAAAAGAAGAGCAAAGAACAGCACTAAGTCGTTTTCTTTTCAAAAATGACAAAAGACGTGTACTGACATGTCTACAGTTGCCATGGTTTGCATTATGCAGCTCTCTATGGAGTTTACTTGTTGTAGCAGCGCAGATATTTTAGATTAGTGTCACCTTGATTTAGTGAGTGCATTAATGGACAAAACAAAGTGTTCCTCTCATGCCTGTATAGAAAAAATGTCAGTTCCATTACACGCATGGCTTCTGGATCCTACATATGCTCATCCAGTTGATGTCAGCCATATTCTAGCACAGAGAGTGCTGTGAAGTGTGGTGGCTCCACTTCTGACTTCTCCTCAGTTGATTCTTGGGTGAGGCAGGGGTGCATCTTAGCCCCTATGCTCTTCAGTACTTGTATGGTTAAATAATGGGGCAGTAACCAGGGCAGCAAACTGTGGAGCGTCATTTGGCAATGTCCAGTTCACTGTTCTGGACTTTGCTGATGATGCTGTGATTTTTGCAATACTGTAGACGTCCTAGTGGTGCCTCTATCTTGCTCAGTGAGGAGGCTGAAGAATTGGGAATGCATGAATCCTGGGCCAAAACAAAGATCCAGACCTTTGGGGATGCCTTGGGTGCTTCCATCGAATCTTTGTCTGTGAATGTTGAGACTGGGAAGTTGCAGAGCAGTTCACCTAACCTGGCAGTGTAATCCATCGGTACCCTGACTGTGAGGCTGAGCTCAGCCATAGACTTGGACTTGCACACAAGGCAATGGGTTCTCTGAGCAAAACAGTGTGGCATTCCAGGTACCTGAGTCTTTCGGTCCTTGGTCCTCCTGGTCTTATTATACTACCAGCCCCGGCTGGACTCCTTTGTGAGTCATTTACGTGTCTTTGGGTATTATTGACAAGACCATGTGTCTAATGCTGACATGCTCAGGATAGTGAAAGTGGGAAGGGTCAGCTGCAAGATACGGGACCAGCAGCAGCACTTCTACGGGCACCTAGCGTGCTTTCCCTGTCATGGACCATCTCACTGCATACTGGGTGCCCAGGACTCAGTCGGCTGGTCAAGACACCGGTCAAGACACCTGGAGAAATGGGGTATGAGCCTGGAGCAGGTCTGGATGATGACTATCAAGAGGCCAGAGGACCAAGATTGACACAGCAAAATACCGATCCAGCTCCCATACCTGACCTGACCTGACTTGTCAAACTAATTCTTTGTACCTTAAGCGGTTCTACTAAGTGAACAACTTGCAGAACTTTCCTATTTGGTCAAATGGAAATAAATGATCTCCTTTAATGAATGAGACAGCACTCTTGAATGATGCCTCAAATGTCAAATGACTTGTGATAACCCCCCTTTTTTTAACTTAATCAGGAAAAACTGACATTTTGAAAGCTCAGCTAAACTTTTTTCTGTTCATTAAAAGTGAAGCAAATGTTAAATTGATTTGGAACAACTAAAAGAAGAGTAATAAATCTTTAAACTGACATAATTTATTGAAAAACCGCTCTGGACCACTGTGCAGTAGCAGAAGTTTTTGATAATCATTTTCTGAATCCAATAAAAACTTTCAATCCAACCCCGCCCGCACGCAGTTGTTCCTTATGGAACAAGTTAATACTGATTCAATCAGACTCTCTGTAAAGAGGATCCCTCAGGAGTCAGCAAACAGCAAAGGCCAATAAAGGATATCAATCTGTCTACCACAATGTGAGGTTTTCCACTGTGTTACAATGCTTTTTCACTCTGACCAATGAATCAGGGACAATTGGCAGACTGGCGTTAGTACTTTCTGTTATGATTGATGTGTGATTGAAGTTGTAATTCCACAGGAGCCAAATTTAGGTTCACTGTTGTTGGGCTGAACAATAGTTTTCAGATATCAAATCTAAGCCCCTACCTATTTTCAGCACACACTGTGCAGCTCTATGACAGTGACAGACACACAGCAGAAGTGGAGAGAAAAGCACTTTAGCGGGACATTTCTTCATAAACTCTATAATATACTTGTTGCTTGTCAGAGAGTTCTTTGAACGTCATTAACCATCTTACTACTTTAATTGCGGCCGTGTCCGTCTGTGTTGATTTGCAAACCACACCGTTGCTTCAATTGTCTGATACCTCTATCTAGATATTGAGAAATACCAAGGGATGAGGGAAGAGCTAGAGAAGATGTGGGGTTTGAAGGCAACAGTGGGAACAACATCTGAGATCTCCATCTAGAAGTGCACAGGCCTAGGAACAACTAAGATCCTGGCTAAGCTGCCTAAGGCTCCCAGGCCACATATATATATATATATATATATATATATATATATATAAATGACATATAATGGAAGCGATCATTCTTAAAGAGGGGGTATTAAACTTTTCCAATTTTTAAAACATAAATATAAAGTCACAATGTTGGGTGTCCATACTCCATGTATTCAAATTTTCAAACTGCAAGATAAACGTATGCATCAGTAATCTTGGAATTAGTGTGTAAACTGATGAAAACGGTTAGCTGAAAATCTCTCTGAGATTCTCCCAAGACGAGATTTCGATGGAGCAAACTGATAAGGTCATCGCAATAGGATCTCCTGACTGGTTCATGGTTCGTCTGTGCTGCCAGGAAAGTGGAACAGACCGCCCCCACAAGGCCTTTTAGCCATTTTAACACAGTAATTAAACACTCACCAAACAGATACGTCCTGCTCTATCCTTCGCTGCTGCTGGTTTTCTTCCCCCTCTCTCTCTCCAAACTATCAGGATCAGACTCCGGGTCTAACTTGTACAGACTGTATTAAAATTCGCCATATTTTACTCAGTCGGACCGGTTCATTCAAAGTTTATAAATACTAGCATAACAACATTAGCGACATTAGAGGGGACGGGTACAAAACATTGAGTCCTGCCACCAGCCAGCCTCCAGAAAATCGGCCAATCAGAGGAAAGCAGGTCTGTGGAGCGGGGGGTGTTAAAGAGACAGCAGCGAAAAGGAAGCGTTTTAGACGGAGGTTAAAATAAGGGTTTTTCAGGACGCCAGTGTGAGAAACATGAGGAGTTTTTTGAGCTGTAAACCGTGTAATGCTACTACGTGGGTATCAGAGAGATGGTGTAAAGCCTTGAAAAAAGGAATAATACCCCTACTTTAAGGATATTAAGATGGTGCAGGTTCTTACAAATAAAATGAAGTATAGACTGTGCAATTTGGTTGCACGAGTGGCGACAAGTGTTAGCTTCAATAGGCTTGTTTCAGAGTCAGTTGGGAGGAATCCACTCGATTCATGTTTTCCCTGTGATGCCAAGCTATAAGATCACTGATTGCATTGTGTTGTCTGAATATTTAGCTCTGGCTTGACATAGCTTGCAAAAGATATGCCTCAGGTATAAAGGTTCTTGCACACCAGACATGATTTTTTATGCGAACAATTCACACTAAATAAATATGTAGTTTCTGAACCAGTAGCAAATCAATGCAAGCTTCCACACCAGAAATACAATTTCGCAGTGTGAAATTGCAGCAGATATTTTTTCAAACCGTGGTCGATTTTTTAAAGTGTCGCCCCAACAAGCTCACATCTGGCCAGTCAAAACACTCGCTGGTGCTAAGCTTTAAGGCAGAGGAGCAAAAATGTCCTCTTCTCCAACACAACATGAAGTTTGTCCTCTTTTATGAAAATAATGAAAAAACAAGACAAAAAAAAAAAAAGAATTGAAAAAATGACAAAAAAAGATGAAAAATGTTGGGAAAAAATATGAAAAAAAGAAAAAAATAGCAGAAAAAAATATGAGAAAAGAGAAGAAAAATAACATAAGAAAATATGAACAAAATTTAAAAAGAGAAGAAAAATTGTGGGGGGGGGGGGGGGAAGAAAACATGCCGAAAAAAATAATTAAAAAATTATGCAAAACAAAATTACAACTGCCTATTCCCTCCCTGTTCATTTTATCTCCTGCTCCAGTATATATCAGTTTATAAGAGGAGCTGAGAAAACTTTCACAGACGTTTGCAGTGTGACTGTTTTTTAGATTGTGCCTAAGTTATTCGCAAAGTCAGGTCACTCCTGATATGCATACAAAGGTGCGACAAAATTTGCCTCAGAATTATTCACATATTCGTGCCATCTATTCGCATCACCCTTAATGTATAAAGGCATAAAATAAAAAAGTAATATTTTGCAGTGTCAAAACAACAAGTCTACTCAGAGGAAAAGAAGTAAGAGTCAAATGGCTGACTGTCTGCTGCCAACTAGTGGTCAGAGGTTGAATTACATTGCAAAACTACCACTAAAAAAAGTAAATGATTATTCAATAAAACAGATAACAGCATTTAAAAATGTTGATACAGTACTGCACCAGGAAAATATTGCAATATTTAAGCTTATTGATTTTTTTTACACCCCTACTAAATTATCTTCCACTAAATTTACCCAATCGGCTCAATTTACCCAGATTTCTTTATCTGCATAACCCTCAATAAGATAGGAAAATAGTTGCAGATGTTGCTGCTGTATTTCTGTATTCACTGTATAAACTGCTGTGGAAAGCTTCTTGATTTCTTGGGTGTCTCTCTCAAAAAGTACTTGATGATTTTCATGAATCTTGTTGAACCCAGTCCTCATCTTTCATTAATGAATGGCACTGGACATTTGAGAATGTATTTACACTCTACACTTAATCATATCCCACTCTGAGGTATATAGGAGAGCACTGTGAGGCATCAGACAACACGGCTGCATGCAGAAAAGCTCGGCTCATACCATAACAGGTGGGAACAAAACAAGAGTTTAACTATTTTTTCTCTTCTTTTTCCCTGCATTTATACGCTCTGCTCATTATGCCCTCATGTGTGTCTGGCACAGCAGGGAGGTGGGGGTTTTGACAGTGCCCGTCCTCATTACTGGCAGGCGAGCACCTGAGAGATGAGATGTATCCCGACACCTAGGGCTGATTCTCACCTCCATTAACACCAGCAGGGGGTCGCCATGATCTGATTACAGGGGAGAATGAATAAGGAGCAGGAAAGCAGCAAACAAGAGGGGAGGAAAGGAGGGAGGAGAGGGCAGGAATGGACACAGGTGATGAAGCTAAGGAGGGAGAGGGAGCAAAACAAGCGAGGTGATTGGGGGGGGTCGGCTGTAGGTGCTGGTGGGTGTTGGTGGATGTTGATGACAGCAGCGCTTGTCAGGAGTGCATAAGGCAGCAGCCGTGGGGCCTAATGATGGAGGTCATTGGCATACAGCTCTGTGAGGGCGGCTGGCTGTGATCAATACCACCTGATGAGGTGTCTGAGTTCCCTCTGATGTGCATCAAAATGGAATATGTTTTTCCTCCCTGTTTAATCGATGGGAAGAGTGTGAAACTAATTGGGCAAAATTGCAGGGGCATTTATTGATTAATCAAGCAGAAAAACGAGGGGAGCATATCAGGAGCCGGGGCCTCGGCGTGTGAGGGCAACGACATGGTGTTTTGATTGGTGAAATGAATCAATATCTTGGAATCATCGGCCGGCACATAAAAGTTGGAGGGGCATGAAATATTTAAAGGCGCTGTTGCAGGAGCACCTGCAGATCCTCAGAAAAAGCTGAATAAAAACTGACTGGCATCAATTTTGGATGCCAAACAGTCACATACTGGAAAGCACTCCTGTGGATGATGGGATTCTTCCCCCTGTAGAACATTATCTTCCTTTTTCCCCATTCTTCTCATGTATACAACATTTTCAATATATAGTCAATGTGCAGTGATTTAATACAGAGCATGTCTTATAGATTCCTGTATCTTTTCTCCACCATCACAAATATCCCATGGTTCCTGGTCCTTTTTTGCATTGTGGGAATGTGTCGGAGAATGTCACAGTGGGGTCCTGTGAAGGACAGGAATTGTGAGGCTATAATCTCTCGTCTCTGTAGCGTTGAACCCCCAGGGAGACTTGGATCAGACCACTTGATTCAGTCTTTTAGTTCCACTATGGTGCACTATACCATACGCTGGTACAAAAGCCATCTCCCTTGTCGAAGAAGATGGAAATACTGTTGGAGGGGGGAGGCGGTGCTGGCACTTCCACCGGTCCGCCAATGTGTTCCACATCAGGAAGCTTTCATATTTGTGTGCCCTTAGAGCACATTGTAGTGTTATGTGGAGATATGACAACCAAAGGGAGTCAAAGCCAACCTCACCTCACTATACACTTAGGCGAGAAAAGATAGAACTTCAAGATAGGAAACAGGCGTCTGTATATGGAAGAGAGACAAAAATAGGTGATGAAAAAGGAGGGGGAGAGGAGAATCCAAGGTGGAGCGTGATTTTCAACAAAAAGAGATGGAATATGAAATTCATGATAAAGTAAATAGCAAGTACAATCAGCAAACGTTTGATTGGAAGGCAGGAAGAGAAAGACAGCGATGGATATAAAGAGGGAAAATCAACGATGCCTGCCGAGGTCAGAGAAGTGTCAGGGAGGAAGAACACTGGGTGACTCGCACTCACAATTTACTTAAGGAGATGTTAACGGTCTGGAGGCTACTGGGAGACGGTTGATAAGTGTCTGGATCATGTATTGACCTCTCGGTGGCCTCAAAACGCTGTTGATTGCCGACTGGAGTCAGCAGGGAGGCTGGTGGTCTGGCTCACACAGCTCCTGGGCTCTGAATGTCTGTCAGTGGGAAGACTCGAGGCCGTATTATTCTGAGCGGAAGTCCATCGGGTCTTGTTGTTTTGACCCACTACAGTCCTGTTTACATACTAATGAGAGATTTACTCTTCACGCGGCACAGGGGCTGAATAGTTTTATCGTTTCTCCTCAGGAGTTAGACTGCACATACAGTAATCCATAAAAAGACGGCAATTTGAACACAGGCTGCATATTGTGAATCTCAAATGGTGCGCGCTGGAACATGTTTATGGATGCAACAGGGTAAAGTTGAGATGAATCAATAGTCTTCGGCTGCTTGTTTGGAGTTTAGCACGAGAGCTAGAAGGAACTGTCATACACTGCGAACTTCCAAAATCAATGTATGAAGCTCATTTTGAGTCAACATCTGTGAACTTTGAGAATTTTCATGGTTATAATAAAACACTATGAAACTTAAGAGCGCTTGTGAATTATTTTAGAGTTTATTGGCTCTTCACTGAGTGAAGAAAATGCCAGATAGTAGCCTGAGGTGTGACGTCAGAGATGTCTACATTTGCTTGACTGATTTCAACAAAGTCTGTGTGTACTGTTTGGTTGTAAATTGATCTGTTAATTTCTAGCCCTACAGGAAGTGACAAACATAACACAAATGCATAATAAAACTTACTGATCAAAGCATAGATTGATATGTAAAAGTGCAGTAAGGTGCCTTGGCACCCTTGATGCCAGATTATGACTTTAAGTTACAGCCAAATCTGATGCTGACCAGGTGTTTCCACTAAATGCAACTGATTTAGCTGCATTAGCCGTATTTCAAACTCAGTATTTCCAAAATCATAGCCTTTACTAAATCATAACCACCCTTCAACTGCCATTCCTAGATATTTTTGGACAGCAGCATCTTCTAACTTAGGCTTTTGTGCCTCTGACCTCACACCTCAGGCCACTTCTCAGTGTAACTTTAACCGTACTGCTGGCTGTCATCCAGACAGAAATGACGTAGCCCCTAGGTGTCCATGATCACACCAGCGTGATTTCATCACACACTACTTTTCTCACATGACAGCATGAAAACAAAGCTACATTTTCATTGCGCTCACTTTGTGTTGAATATATGATCTTTAAGCTTTCTATCAGTTTTTGTTTGATGTCAATATGCCAAGTAAAACAGGAAGTATGATTATTTTAATTTGATATTAAAATTAATGTTCACATAGGAGACAGTGGACCATGCTGTACTGGATTAGTACTGGTCTTTTTTCATAATTTTAGCATATTGTAATTTTATTTTCAAAAATGAAAATATATTGTTTTAAATAACAACTTTTAAAAATCCATTTTTGTGGGGTCTTGTGTTTTCTGGAGGCCCGATATCTAATACAGTAAATTAAACTTAAAAAAATACAGTTTTCATTTTAAAAAGATTCAGTAGTGCCGAAAAAGATTATACCAAATATGAGCATGGTACACATTTTCTGAGTGGTTTATTTTGTCAAAAGAAAATTAACAAAATGGCAAAAGGGTTGATGTGCTGGTACAATTTATTTCCTGTTTTAGAAGAAGTTACACAAACAGTAGCTCCGTTAGCTTTAGCTATGTCAAGAAAGCTAACCCAGCTACATTGGCTACGAAGTTGACGTTACTATGTAAGCCAATGTGACAACGTTAGCTTTAGCAATTCTAGCTTAGCAATGCTAACTTAAGCACACTTGGTTTAAGATACGTTAGGTGGTTGGAGTGAGTGTGATGTCATTTGTCCAATTTTTTAGAAGTTTTTTTTTCTTTTATTCATCTTTATTTATAAACGTCTGGCAATTCAAGGGGCACCCCACGTATGTGGACTTTTCTCTGTGTAGTGTAAGTGTATCGCTATTCAGAGCTACCTAAACCCACTCCTGCTTCCTCCACAGACTTTCTGTTCTTTTATACCTATTTCTTCTGTCATATTGCTTAATGTTAATTCCCTCTCTCTCCATACTGCAGTCGTTCTCTTCCTCTTTTTTTTACCGTCTCCTCTACAAAACTTCTTTTCCTTTGTCTAGACCTGACTGGCTGCACTCTCTCAACTCTGTTTCTGTCGAAACTCCAAATCTTTCTACAACCATACATAAATAATGTTTCATATTGTCTCCAGTTTATTTATCACTGTTCATTTAATCCCTTTTAACAACATTTCTCTCCCACTCTATTCTTTTTGCTAGACTCTCTCTCTGACCAGCAGGCTGTAAGAACATTTAATTTCAAGCATCTTTTAGTTTACTATTCATAAAAGAGATAAAACACCTGGCCTACCGTACCCACGAAAAATCTCAGCTAGGCTAAGGAGTTTGCTTAGCTTTGCTTGTTCAGCGAGTCATGTCTTCATTAAAAAGTTTCTTTAAATCTTCTTGGCAGGCAACTTCTTTCTTGACATGCAAGTTTAGTTTTTATTCTGAACGTATATTCAAAACTACTGATTGGCAAAAAAAAAAAAAAAGCGAATTATCCTCTACCCATGGCTACAGGTAGTTTCTATCAGGGTTGTATCCATCTGTAAAAACAAGTGCACTGCCTTGTGTTGGACACTAGGAGGCATCATCCTTATAGCTATATATGGACATGAAAACAAGGGGTGAATCATGTAGTTTTATCTAATTCTATTATCAGGCAAGTGATTTTTCAGATGCACATAACAGGACAAACAGGTGACATTTTTATTCAACTGACTGTTTACTGAGCTGAGCGAGCAGAGATAATAGAAAGCAGACATGAATAAAAATACAGAGTCCAATCCATACTTTGTGTGCACATACATTTCTTTTAATAAAGAGCTGCCTGAGTGACTCCAGGTCTGAACACGTCTGGGAAGGAAGAGCTTTAACCCGTCTGGTGTCTAAAACTCTTGGACACTTTATTTGACAATCCCTGTGTTACAGAGACTAACTCTGCCTCATGTTTGGCAGGCGAGCGGCCCTTAGAGCAGCCTCCAGCAAATCAGTGAACACTGGGAACTCAGGTTTAAGCAGGGCAGCGGGGATGTAGACAGAGGGACTCGAAAGGCAGACCTGCATTTACAACCTGTTTGGGATTTGGCTATTGCACCGTGACTAACACCCCTGCTGTACCACATATGCTGCTGAATTTTAAGTCTGGCATACTGCAGGAGGTACAGAGTTAGTAAGAGCGAAGAACAAATGCCATCTGTTAAATAAACAAACACAATATACAGCACGATCATTTTTCCATGCAGGAAGAAAACTTTTCAATCCTTAAGATGAATGCATGCCATTACAGCTCAACTCCAGACGGCCAATTATGTTTTATTCTGGCACTTAAAGTTTGTGGAGGAGTGCAGGATATTGCCCATAATATCTACACAAGCAGGCTGCCGCCACAGGACCCCTGCTTAAACGGGCCCCTTGGGGGTCCTGAGGTGGGGAGGGAAGTTACCACCTGCATGTGTCTGCTTGCACTGTATGTGTGCCAATTACTCACTGACAGACAGAGAGGGGAGCCTGACAGGCCATCGCCGTTTGGCAGATGCCACGCACAAATGCTTTGCACCAGCTCCACGTCAACGGACAGGGCTAAGACGAGGCCCCGCTCTGACAGCTCGGTTGGACCGGGGCCAAGGAGGAAAAAATATAAGAGTCATGGCAGTCGTGAGAAGCAGAGGAGAGGTAGTGGGAGGATTAATATTACATTCATCCGTCTAAAGAGTGTGACAGCGGTATGACAAGCAGCATATGAGTATTTGGAGAAAGTTTGTAGGGCTGTCTCAGTGTTTTGGACATTAACTATTTATGAAGTAGACAGTACAAGGAGGGGATTTTGGCGTGTTTTGCCCGAGGCTGTGCGGTTGCTTAGTGTTTGAAATTTGGATTTTACGTAAACCTGGCAGTTGTCATACAAGCTAAGAATAAACCAAGCAGCAAAATAATGAAGCACATCCTCCCACCCCCCCACACCCCCTACACACACTATTCCTCTTCCTTTCTGTCCATCTGTTTTATCTGTCTGTTTTCACCACCCTCGTCTCTTTGTTTGTCCTTTTTTCTGTGCTGTATTGAATCCATGGTGAAAAACTGTCAGACATGGTCATACATTTGCTCATTGTATCCCGCTATTGTAATGTAGATGAGGAAGAATTCTGAAGGCAGCCACTGTATCCTTTTAGTTACAGTACCACCAGCGCTAACAGACATGCTGCCCATGTTTTTATGGCTCTAAAGATGTTAACATAGCTTGATACAAGGCCAAATATAAATTCTAACAGAAGATTTTATATCAAAAAGACAGAAGGCTCATTTGAGTGTCACTCCAAAGTAGTAGTTCTTTTGTGGTTATAAAGTCAGGTGCAGATTACAAACCATTCACAACATGATGGTGGTTGAACACGAGACATCCTTTCAGGACACCAAGATTAAAACCGTATGTGAAATACAAATTATGATTGTCAAAATTCTCAGTACTGCAATACATGTTACACTATGTGGACAAAAGTATTTGGTTGCCCAAGAAGGATTGTAATGACATTGTATTCAAATACATCTACTTCAGTATGTAGTTGGTCCCTCCTTTATAACATCCTCCACTCTTCCTGGAAGCATTTCCACATGATTTTGGAGAGTTTTTGTGGGAATTCGTGCCCATTCACTCTGTATAGCATTTATAAAGTCAGGCACTGTCAGACAAGAAGGCCTGGCTCGCAATCTCTGTATCAGTTCATCCCAAAGGGGCTCGATGGGGTTGTGGTTAAGGCTCCAAACTAATCAGACCATGTCTTTATAGTCCTTGCTGTGTGCACTGGGGAACAGTCATGTTGGAAAAGGAAAGTTGCCACACTGTTGCCACAAAGTTGGAAGCATAGCATTGTCCAAAGTATCTTGGTATAAATTAAGATTGTCCTTCAATGGAGATAAGGGGCCCAAACCTTGAAAAACAGCCCCATACCATTAACTCTCCTCCACCAAGCTTCACAGTTGGCACAATGCAGTCAGGCAGGTAACATTCTTCCGCCACCCACCTTCCAAACAGAGAAGTGTGATTCGTCGCTCCACAGAACATGTGTCCACTGCTCCACACTCCTGTGTCCATGTGCTTTACACCACTCTATCCAATGCTTGGCACTGGTCTTGGTCAGAGGTGTCAGGTAACCAAGTACAAATACTTCATTACCTTACTTGAGTAGAAATTCTGGGTATCTTTACTTTACTGGAGTAATTATTTTTCAGCTGACTTTTTACTTCTACTCCTTACATTTTCACGCAATTATCTGTACTTTCTACTCCTTCCATTTTAAAAATAGCCTCGTTACTCCCATTTCATTTCAGCTTGTTTTCATTCCAGCTTGTCATCGTTCAAAAAAAAAAAAAAAAAAAAAACACACACAAACAAAACAAAACCAAAAACCTATCCAGATACATCGCGCCATCCGGATAGAGTGAATTTGATTGTGGTTGGATAAAAAGTATAAATATACCATTCTGACACCCTATTGGTTTGTACGCGATCCATCACATCTGTGCACAACACAAATCCCGTCACACTCCAGCAAAGAAATAGCACATATGTAGCCTAGAGTGAAGATGTCCGTGGCAGAGACTCAAGAGAACTCAAGCGAAATGTCCCAACCAAGCACCAGCGAGGAGGTTAGTAGCCATGAAGACCAATACTTATAGGCAACTAGTCATCATATCTTCTGCTCCATGAAACACATGTTAATGCTCAGTAGTACACATATATGGTTCTTGAATGTATTTGCATTGTACTAAAATGCATTCATTTTCAATGGGTGTAAATGTGGCTGAAACAGGTGCATCCCAAAATTTTCAACATTAATAATATTATAGCCATTATGGCCTTTAGAAAAGTTTTTTTTTGGGAAGGTGGGGTAGTGCACTATAGGCCCCTGTGGTGCGGGCTAAGCTTTTGTCCTTAATGACATTTTCACCTCTGCCAAGGAGGTTATGCGATCGGGTGGGTTTGTTAGTTTGTTTGTTAGTTTATTAGTTTTTTTGTTAACAACATAACTCAAAAAGTTGTGGACCGATTTTGATTTAATTTTTAGGAAATGTCACAAATGGCATAAGGAAGAACTGATTACATTTTGGGAGAGATCCACATCACCCTTTGGATCCAGGAATTTTTTAAAGGATTCTGTACTATTGGGAGTAAGGGCTAATGGCAGAGGTCTGTGCTCTCCGAGTGCTTTTCTAGTTTCCCCCTTACATTACTTCTAAGTAAGTCATTTTGAAACCAGTACTTTTACACTTTTACTTGAGTAAAAAGTTTGAGTTAATACTTCAACTTCTACAGAAGTCTTTAAAAACCCTAGTATCTATACTTCTACCTGAGAAATGAATGTGAATACTTTTGACACCTCTGGTCTTGGTGAGACTTGCATGGAGCTGCTTGGCCATAAAAACCCATTCCGTGAGGTTCCCACTGCTCTGTCCGTACTGAGTGTTATGGGAAATCTAGCAGAACTTTAGGATGGCCTGATCTAGGCAGTTTTACACATGTGCCATATTCTTTCTATTTTTACTGAACACTGGGGAGCATGCAGTGCCTTGGAAATGTTTTGTATCCATCCTCTAACTGACACTTTTCAATAACCTTTCCTTGAGTTGCTTGGGGTGCTCTTTTATCTTCATGGTGTAATGGTAGCCAGGAATACTGATTAACTAATGACTAGACCTTCCAGACACAGGTGTCTTTTTACTGCAATTACTTGTGAAACATCCACTGTACTCAAGTGATCACCGTTTCTCTAATTGTGAGACTACTAGCACCAATTGGCTGGACCTCTGTTGAATTAGGTCAGTCACTTGGAGGGGGTGAGTAATTATGCACTCACTTATTTTACATTTTTAACTAACATAACTTTGTAGGAATCTGTTTTTGCTTTGACATTAAAGAGGATTTTCATTTGTAAATCCTTTGCAATATTTCCATTGTAAGTCCCTTGATAGCACCTTATGGTTATCATTTATAATACAGCTATGGACTCATGCTCAGTGGTGGTGAGAGTAAAAGAGTGTAAAGAGGCAGACAGGGTCTTTTTGTTCAGGCTTCTGTTATTAAGCGATGCCACTGTGAGATCCAAAAGAGAGATTCAAAAGAGTGACACAGACAGATTTTCGCCTTGAACAAAAGGGAGCTCCAGTGTGAATCCCAACCAGCATGTGCAGCAGTAAGATTGGATAGAATAGAGGAGAGGGAGCGGATAAGCATCCTTATCCTCCAGGTGCTCCTATATGCCAGTGTGTTGGACAGCGTGCGCGTCTCCACAGAGTGTTTGCGTGTGATTTCAAAGGAGGAAGAATGAGCGGCCTCTCCCCTGTGACACTGGCCACCTCTGTCATTCATGTTTCATATATGACATGATTACAAACACACACAAATGCACGGACACACACGGGTGTATAACAAAGAGGCTGGCTGCTGTTTTGTCTGCATGTCAGCGGCTTGATTCTCCCAGAAGCTTGGATAGGGTTTGCGTGACACCGTCACAGTATCCGAGGATCCCCGCAGGCTGCCTTGGGACAAGAAGCTCATCATTTTCGTCCTCGCTCTCCCAGGTGAACGACAAGGCGAGGGTTGGGGGTGGGGGTCACAGTATGATGTGGAAGAGGGAGAGGAAAAGAGGCTCTAGACCTGAGGCCTATTTGGAAGATGGAAAAATATCCACATCTGCCACATTGACCACTGAGACACACACAGAAATACACACACACACAACCAGAGAAAGCTACTCAGACGAGCAGTTCTGTCACCAGCGATTACCCTCCTGCCACTCTGACACGGAGAGATTGGGGCCATATGAACGGCTCGGTAGCCCTAAGCGATGTTTAGAGGGCAGGAGTTAGAGAGACGCACCGGTCGCTGCTTATGAGGGGTCATAATCAGATGTGAAAGCTGTCTTGTACGCTTACAGGCAGCATTGTGGCGGAAAGCGCTGCGCGCTGTAATATTGATGCCGTTTTTCAGTGGGTTGCACTAAGAGGATGGGAGGAAATTGGAAACACATTAGCAACACCTGATAGCTTTGAACTCATACGGAGCGGGGACTCGGAATGTTAATCATTCAGCAGGAATATCATCCCAGCGGGTGGATGATGGAGGGAAAGAGGAGAGGAAACAAAATCATAACACTGGTGACTGCATAATGAGATAGTGGCTTTAGTAAACATGAACTGATTGTGTGAGGAAATAATAGCCTTTAGTCTGGAAAAAAAGGAAAAATACGTATGTTGCTCTCATCAAGTATGCAGCAAAAACTGTATTTCCTGCTCCCTGTGGTTTTGACATAAAAATCTAAATGCAGACTGTGGAACAGGAGGAGATGTTTTGTTTTCCCTGCCTCTTTCCCAGGAGTCATCACTGTGGAAACTATTTATTAACTAGATGCTGTGTTGGCTGGTCAGTCGGAGCTCTGTAATAGGTGGGGGGGAAATACTCGTGGAACCTTAGATTTATTTGATGCCACTCTCAGGTTTTTCCAATCTAGTGCTTCTTGATGGTTCGAGCGCTCACACATAGAAGGGGGCCGAAAATAGCAGAGAGCACATCTCTGGATGAAAGGTGCCTCAAGGGTGGCTATCAGGACTGAGGAACACAAAGTAAGCACCTCACTCACATGCACACCCCAGCCCTCGGGGTCTTTGGGAGTGATGAGAACTGACAGCGGTTTGTGTGCAATGACTACTTCTGTTGTTTGTGATCCGCGGCTACTGGGCAGCCGGGCTTCGCACAACCTCTTGCATCCAGCGCTGACAACATGAGCCAAAAGATCTTTCTGAATCACAGAGCGAGTACTTCTTTCTCCGCCTAAATCAAGACACAGGGGACAGTATGCCGTAACAAACAAACACGCAAGCCTCCCAAGTGTTGCATCTGCAAATTGTCAGTGTTGAAAGCTGCAAGCAATCAATGATTGCAGCTAAAAATATGATCTAGGAGGGCTGCAGGAAAGGTTTGAAAATCTTAACCATCATGCATAATTAATGCATGCATTAGACACTAAACAACGGTTAATGATTTCAAAATGCTGACCAGTAAAATTGCATGCATTTAAAGCTGTCAGATGAAGGTCTCGGCACTGTTGTGTCGAATGGCTACACTTCTGCACCTTTGCCTCTCCTACGTGAGTGTGAGATGTATTCATGTTGGAGTAATGGGTCACCATATACATAAATTATGAGCAAGTGCTCCTTTTTTCATTACATGCAAATCACTGAGAGTACAGAGAAGGTATGGACCTAAAACCTCCACAATCTGCATCGTTCCATATTGCATGAATGTAAAAACATCAGAACTTGCATGCAAATGTTTTTATATTGTTGAAATTTCCACCTTAACTCTTCACGTCTCATTAAGGCGACTGTGAGTATGTGGTTTGCACCGTAATGACCGTAAAAAATCATATCAATTAATGACACATCACTGTCATTAATTCATATATGCAAATGCCTCATACAATACCCATCATTTCAAATAGCTCCAAATGATAAATTCATCCCTATAATTATGGTCATGATTCAAGTCAATGAGCAAACAAATTTCATTAATGGATTAAAAGCTAAAAATGGTCTGTTATCCAGCACTTAGAGGGAGGGGATTAGCCAGCAACCATATTAGACTTATCTTCATATGCAAATGGAATGATTAGCAATCACTGCTTCCCCTGAAAGCAACAGCGGCAAATAAAGAAAGTTACTGAGGTCGAAACAACGATGTTAACGATTTTAATTAGTTATGTTTTTAACTAGGAAGGTACAGCCAATCAAATTCTAGTGTTAGCATCCCTGCTGGTTTATGACTTGTTAGGTGAGTCGGAACAAAAGAGAGCAAAGATTGACACAATGTGGAACAACAAATCCACTTGCTGTGAATCCAGCAGAATTACTACAGAGTGATAAAATATCTCCACAACAGGGACTAGGAGACAATGGGTATTTTTTTGGCACAGATGACCGCATCGGTGCCATGCATCTTTGGACCATTTTCCATTGGCATTCCACTTATATTGGCTCCAGAACAGCCTCTGAAGCCTGCCTGAGCTCAGATTTAGGTCTCTGTGTCTGTCAGCAGTGGCTGCTGCTGCCCTTAGCATCAAAATGCAGCACTTCCTCTCAGTGGAGCTAGGCGGCTGATAGCCCTTATCTTATCTCCTGCAGCACGAAGCTGTTGGACTGGGTGTGGGGGTAGGGGGGGTACTGTGTACCTTCCCCAGTCCCTCCGAGCTCCCTCTAACAACGCTTTCTCTCTGGGTGAACGGTCTCTGAGGGCTCAATTTAGACTGTGGATGGTCACCCCCTGCCTCAGATTAATGTTGGAGCGCTGGGCCAATTCACAGGGATTTGCTCTGGCATGTTCAGTAGGCTGTGTTAAAGGTCTTGGAGAAACAAACTCTGACATGCATGTAATGGTTATACAACTGGATTCACTTGCATGAACAGCCGAGCGGTCACTAGCTTGACTGATACTTTCTCTCCCTCGCTCTCTGTCTCTGTCCCTCCAATAGCACTTCAATCTTGGACTCCCAGTTATCCTCTGATGTATCTAGCAGGTTGAATATCTCTCCGTCTTCAAATTGGCTGTGCAGGCAGACCCTGTTGTTAATCTTGAATTCATGAAGGAAAGCTTGAACGAAACCCTAATCCCCTGCCTCGTTATAAAAACATCATGGCACAAATTATCTACAGTATTAGGGCTTGGTGAAGTTCGTTTTATCTCCAGGGGTCCAAAAAGTGCTCTGACTGACTGAGCTGGAGCAGGAAAACACACACACACCAGGGAGGACTCACATTGACTACTTGTCAAAGTCTCTTAGTGCAGCCAGCTCTGTTGGCCGGCTGCACCTCTACCTTAACACGCATCTTCTGCTGTGGAGAACATACAGCGTGGAGAAAAGTGCTTTCCTTCCACAGAGGTCTTGAAAGGAATCTGAAGAATGAGAAGTAATATCATGTAAGAAATTCTTAAATACTGTATGTCGGATGAAAAAAAGGCAGATATTCCAGATCATGTGTTGAACTCCTCACTCGGCATTGTCAAGACTCACTCTTCATATCATAGGGCACAATAAATTTCTGTCTAGTACAGCACAGGAAGATGGTAATATATCTAGTGAAATGGAAGGAAAAGGGTGGCATGGGACACTTGGATGAAAGCACAAATGCTGTTTTAAAGTTGTGCAGTTGTGCTGTACAGGTTGCAACTTCAATATACACGGGAAGTTAAAAAATGTTTATTTTTAATGATTAAGGATCTGAACACCTAAGTGGTTGGCACTTGGAACACACTGTTTGTTAGTGTGGGTTAGGGTTTGGCATGAGGTCGCCCAATTTTAAAGGTCTGCAGCCGGATGCTTTTCGAACCCGTGAGGTAGTCAGTTCAGTCATGATGGCAAATGTTACAGTTCAGCTAATGCCTGAACACACCAAAAATGTGCTTAAGCTTTTTTTAAGTACCAACAGATACGATAACCTTGCAAAGCAGATGGATACACCCGTTTCTTGTTTCTCACTGGCAAATCCATTGTGCAAAGCTCCCGTCTGAACAGTTTGGGCCTGGTTAGAGTGACAGAACCAATAAGCAAGAGGGGCAGTACTTTCGTGGCACGGCGGAGTCGTGACGTAAGCAAGCAGCAACAAGAGGCCGATGCCGTTATGGCGGAAGACATTAGCGTGGATGCTGCTAAAGCGCCAGTTTTATCAGAACTTGATGACATTTCTTCATTAAATGAAGAACAAAGAACAGCAGTGAATTGTTTTCTTTTCAGGAAGACAAAAGTCATGTACTGACATGTCTACAGTCGCCATGGTTCATGTTATGCAGTTCTGTATGGAATTTATTCCTCGGTAGCTGCCCACACACACCTTGGTAGGGGCAACAACGTCGCATTTTTTTGCTGCTCTGATTGGCGAGTAAAGATGTGACAGACAGAATGTTCATCCAATCACCCTCCAAATTTTTTTAAGGCTCTGCCCTTTCCCTAACGCTGTATATCGAAGGTTTTTTTAGATGGATGTGTGAAACACATCCCTCTGGTGTGTCAGGTTACAGATACTAAACAGGTTAAATTGTGAAAATGTTTGAAGCTTGTTTGTATGCCTGATTATTTACATGTTTTACAAGGAATTAGCTGAATGCTAACATTTGCTGTTGGGACTCATTGAAATCCCCTGGTTGATACCGTGAGACCCAATCTGTTGTAAGGAGTATTCCTGAGGAAAAAAGTTTAAACTGTCTTCCTGTCTTCCTTCTTTCTTACATGAAGATTCCCATTGCTTTCAGCATGACATACACTTTCTCTTCAGCTTTGTTTTTGCTCTTTTAGTGGCATCTGTTCTCTTCATGTGGAGTTTGCAATGCCACCAGCTACCGGTACAGTGCTTTAGCTCTCAGCCTATGGTAACTCTGATATTTGTGAAGTATGGACTCTTTCTTATGTAGGTCATTTTATGGTTTGTCAGCCAGATTAACTATTTCATATTTCCATTCATCAGGGAAACCTCCCATACAAAGGATTTGGAAACGGCAGGAGTTTAAAAAAGAAAAAAAAACTCGAAAGATGATTGGATGAACATTCTGTCCGTCAAATTCACAACAGGCCAATCAGAATGACAAGGAAAAATGAGCCTTTAATGATCACAAACTCATGCTGAAACAGGTCAATTCAATGTGACTCTTCGCTCTTGTTTTGCTAACGAAATTTCCAAGTCTAATAAACTGCTGCTTCAGCTACATCCGAGCTAATCACTCAACAGGAGGCAGCCGTTGCTAACGGCTCACAGTACAACTAAACCCTCCCTGTACCACCTTGTTCTCCTTAAATGATGCTGATTGGTCAGCCAGTTCTTGTGGATTGGATCTTTTTAAGGTGGATTTGCCTGATATTCATCTGCTTTGCAAGGTTATGCTTGTGCAGGACTGTGAGGCTTTCAACAGTCCACAGGTCAGGGTCTAAAGGGAAACTTTTAACGACCAGGAGACATTGCTGTTGAGCCGTCTATGCTCAAAACTTTTGATACCACACTTTACTGCACTGTACTACTATTTAGCTTGCAGTTTATAATAAGGGGGATAGGGTAAATTTAGATTGTATCAGATCGTGTGTGACGGTCATGACAGTGACCCAGCATTACATATTCAATATTGGTTACACTGGTATATGGGATCTAGGCCATTTTAAAAAAGAAAAAGTGGCAATAAAAGAGGGTCTTATCAGTAAGTGTCAGTGAGCCTATGTAATAACAAGCTTGAAATATAACCCATATTTTAAGAGTAAGTACAAAATTAAGTGACATGAAATTATAGCAAACAGCAAAGTCACAACAGCACTTAGCCAACTCCTGACAAACATTAGCATAAGGCTGTATTCCCTTAAGCTAGTAAAATCTGGCATGTAAACATAAATATTATCCAGCCAACAGTTGCATTGGTAAGGAACTTACACATTTCATTAATTGATACAATCACATCGTAATGAAAGCTTAGAAATGATTTAACCTCCTTTTGTTCAGGATGCATTTTTAGTTTCTTTCACTTATTTGGGAAAAGTGTGCCCTCTCAAACTCCACATAAATTCCCTAAAATTTCAAAGAAATTATCTAAAATTTCTGTGAACATTCTTTTTTGAAGGACCCCATAAAAATCTTCAAAATTCCATAACTTACATGAATGCATTATCAACAAAAAAATCCCCCAAACATCCAAACAAATTTCCTGAAATTTCCATGAGCTTTCTTGAAAATGTCAAAAACACCTCTGCCCCAAATTTCCAAGCAAATTAGTGAACACTTACAAATAAATCTCAGGTTTCAATGAAAAAAACGGAAATTTAAAATCAAATTCCTCCTTAAAATGCAAACCAAAATTCCAAATACTTCTCCAGATTTATATGAAAATGCCCCAAAAATTCTAACAAGTTCAACCAAACATTGAAACAAATTTCCAAAATTTCCATGAAAAATTAAAAAAAGTCAAAGCAGTTTTTCCCCCTGAACTTCCCATCAACTCTCCTTCCCCTAAATATACAAACATATCCCAAAATGTCTGTGAAAATACTTGAAAATTCCCAAGCAACCACCCTGAGGTTGATTGCTTAAACTTAAATGGCTATTCAGAATAATTATCTCAAAAATTATAGTGGCAGAAATTATTAATATGTTGTAGGAAAGCTGAAATGTAGTGTTCTCATATGTAAATGCATGGTTTTAGAAGGTTAAGCCTGACTAAGACTCATGTCACATGTGCCATTGACGATCAGGAAGTACAAAAATAATAGGTGCTTTTGGTGCCGATTGAAGCATTGTTCAGCTTCCCCTCATCCATAATACTAACAAGTGAGAACACGGCAGTCTGGCATTATAACAGCAAATGATTTCACTTGTAAACAACTTCAAGCACTCAGTTGATTTCAAATCAAAGCAAAGAGGAGGGCAAGAAATAGCAGCAATCCAAATGTGCCATTTCTAAATCTGCTCTACTTTGTGAAGTCACAAACCACCACTCGCAGTTCTCTGTGGATCTAATGGTCTTTTGTGGTGCTTTTACTCTTTCTAGGAAGATATCAGCGTTAAAGTCAAAGTCATGAAACGTCTTAAACACTGCACGTTTAAATTTCTTTCACCATATAACTAAGTGTAACATGCTCCAAAGCTGTGTTTGACAGATGAAACTAAAATCACCGATGCTCTCTCACATTCTAAAATCCTATTACTATGAAAGCCTCTTATAATTGAGTTAGAAATTTCACAGTCTATTACTAATCATGCACTGCGAGCATGTTCAAAGTCAGTCTCCATGTCAGACAGCGTCTAATCCCTGCTTTTAATGTATCCGATCCAACAGTCCCCTTCATTAGGGTGCCTATAGGTTCCTCTTCCTCTCTGTGCTATAATGAAAGGAGAGAGTATGAAATAGGAATGGAGAGAGTGTTTGCTCTGGAGAGAAACAGCAAAGTTTTTTTTTCTCTCTCTCTCTTTAGACTGTGTCCTTATTAGGGCTTTTCTTTCCAAAGCAAGGTCAGAGCGTCTACCAACTTTCAGCTTTATTAGCCTTGGGCTTGTCCTGAGGCACTAAATGGCTCTCACGCAACACCACAGAATGCAACCTCTGATTGTGCCTTATGTCTTTTTTTTCATGTTAGAGTTTTCTCCCTCTCTACCTCATCCTCCTCTCTGTTGCTCTCCGTATTGAAGTTTTCCCGCAGCTCGCCTCTCGCCTCCACCCGTGCAGCAGCGTGGCTCCTCTCTCCTCCAATCCTCCTCATTAGATTCTCTCTGGATAACCTGAGAAAAAGAGCTCCTCTGTCTTCCTCTCCTCTCCATCATAGCCTCTGCCACCCCAACCACAGGATTCATCTGCTGGCGACGAGTGACCTCTGACACCAGCGCCTCGCAGGCAGGATTACCATTGAGTCCGGCTCAGGCTTTGTTCCTGGTAGCCGAGGGAGCAGAGAGGGTCTTTAATGAAATTCAAACTTTGGGCATGAGGAGCCATAGACATCTGAGGACCTTACTTCCCCTCACCTCAGTCGCTATGTGCGCAGATCAAAAAACCTTGAGCCAAGCAGCGTAGAGGAATGTTTCTCCACTCTGAATGCACAATGATGATGAGAAACAATGGGAGGTTTAGGTGAGAACCAAGGGTTTTTGAAGGACTCATATATTCCTCCAAGTGCTGTCAATTACTGCTCTATTTTCTGCTCCTGGTGGCAGCAAGGCTGCTGAAAACAGGCTGAGAAAGTTTCAATAAAATAAGATACACCATGGAGAAAATAAGTCATAAAAGAAGTTAACATCTTTCATTTTCATTTAGTGCTTTGGGAAATGTATCAAACCAGCAGAGGCCACTGGGTTTATCAGTCTGTCAGGCACATCTGTGAAGCCATCCATCTTCTCACTTGAGGTTGCAGAGCCATAATAACTGTGGATTCCATATGTTTCCTCGCCTTTTCCAGATTGTGTCAAGAAAGTTTAAGTGTTTTCATTTCCACACAGTTCATCTCGGCGTAACAGTGCAGGTGCAGGCTTAACTCGACACAAAGCAGGCGAAGGAAAAGCATCCAAGCGTGCAGCGGGGAAGAAAATCGTCTCCCTAACTAGTGAGATTCCCCCCAATCAGCTGTTCATATACACACACTGTATACTGTACAAATGTGTCTGCCAAAGTTTGTTTACTATTGCTGATTACTGGGAATGCATGAAAATACCACCTGGCAGAGAGAAGAAAATCAGGCTTAGTTAAGACGCTCATTTTTAATGATGGTAAATAAATCTATGACGGGAATTCCTGCTAAAATCCTTGAAATAGTAACAAATGGTGTTGCAAATTATAATGCAAATATGATTCTGATTAAACAAAAACTCGATTTTCATTTTTTTCAAATGAAGCCTAGCATTAGTTCATGCAGGACACTAACCCCTGCTTGCATTAATGCTGATGCAACACACTGGCAAAGTTTAAAGTCTTCCACCCCAGCCTCCTCCTTCATAGCATAAAGTAAATCTTTTGAACTAATTTTATTGTATTCAGTACACATTGTCATGTTTCAAGTTTAAAAACTTGTTGATTCATGAAAAAAAACAGAAATATTTGACTTTAAAAGTCATCTATGAAAGTCAACAAAACCTGAACTTTTAACATTTTAAACAAAAACAAAACACTGTTTGACTTTAAACGGTTGTAAATTTATATCAAAAACTTGATTTGTTTCAGCTTCAAATGTCAAACTTTCAAATTCATTTTTTTTCTTGTAAATTTCTGTTTGTGAATATATTACTTTATAACCTAAAAAATGTCTTTCTCCATTTCTCCTCGAAAATGAATGGATTCTCACTTTTTAATCTTTTAAGTTGGCCCTGGTATAACGTATGTTTCAGATCCTGATTTTTTTTTTTTTTTTAATAAATGCACAGCTGATTTTGACAACATAAAACTAGACAGTGTCCCTTGCCCCCCTGTCATCTTTGGTGCCCCCCTAGGGGTGCCCGGACCCCACGCTGGGAACCACTGCTCCAGAGGCTTGCTGATGTGTGTGAAGCTGTATTTCAGCCACCTTTAACCAACGCCCACAAGAAGAAATGATTGCAGTTGGCTCATAAATATATGAAGACTGCTGTTCAAGCAGTTTCATTTACTGATGAAAGTTGTGCTACACTGGATGGTCCAGATGGATGGACTTCTAGATGGTTGGTGGATGGCTACCACGTCCCAACAAGGCTGCAATGTTCTTAACTGCCCATTTCTTGCCATGGTATAAAAAAGAAGAACCGTGCCTTCTGAAGTAAAGTCATTTTCATCTGACAATGCACCATTAAGGCCTTGGCTACTATGGGCATGGAGAGAGAAAAAAACTTATGGTGTTTCCACCATCATCCTCTGACGTCAACCATATTAAGAACCTGTGGAGCAGTGGTACTCAACCTTATTCTACCAAAGAGCCACGATGTCTAAAAAATACTTTAGTGAGAGCCACAGTCCAAACTGGGAACGTAAGGTAGATAATAGATCAGTTAATCTGTAGTTGAAATGAAATTTAACAGTGAATTGGTGGATAATTATGAGGCTAATGGGATACAAATGTCTGTATAATGTCAGATGAAACAAAATGTCACTGATTTTTATTTCATCTTTTATTTTATTTATCACTGACATCAGGCTAAAACCTTGTATCTCATTTTTTAATGATTTCAGTGTTTTTATAAATCAGTGCTATTGGTCACCCTTTACATCTGCCAGTGGTTTTAACTAATTTAAAAGCAATAAAATATGTCGAAAGATACATTTTTTTCATTCCCTGAAAAGTGGTCATTTTGGAGATACCAGTTTTTGGCCCAGCATGAGTGTTATGAAAGTTCCCCCTGGCCTGATAGATAGATAGATACTTTATTTATCCCCTCTGGGAAATTCAGGAAGAAAGAGTTAATTCAATTAATTTAAGAAAATTCATCAAAGAAAATGATGAATTATGGTTGGCTATTTGGGTATTTATATCTCACACTGGGGCATTTATTGGAGTTCATTCTTTATTTAAAGGTGGAGGGGCCTCATATTGGTCTTTGCCCTGGGCCTCCGAATGACTAAAACCAATCCTGCCACACACCTGCAGCTCTCCAGACACATCGTTTCACCCTGCCTCATTTTGGAGCTTTGGTTTTATATTTCTGCTCTTTTGACAATATTTAGGAACATTAGTGCATTAAAGATCAAATGAAACGCCCACATTTGGACAACTTTCACTAGATATTGTGTTATCTCCATATGTGATGCGTGATCCGTGTATGTTATGCTCATTGATGACGCGCATTGGCATAATTGTCATAAGATATGGGTGTGAGAGAGCATCGGCAGGAAGTGGCTGGAGAAAAAATTAAAACGAGGAAATGGGTAGCTTCAGTTTGAACGCAAGACAGCACACCTCACTGAATGAGCTTACTGAAGAGACGCACCACCACCACTTCCTCTGCGCTCTTCTCTTACACACGCTCCTCCATCGAGCACATCCGGTGGTAATAAAATACGGATTTAAAATAATAAATGTTTAAATTTGGAAGTCGAAGCCTGTCTTCTTTGTGTGGGTAACAGATTTATTGATGTGACCTACCATGAATCTTTACTGATGACAGTGTTTACCTTCATAAAGGTTTTTAGTTAATTTTTTTTTCAAGTAAGCTTTAAAGAGCCACAACTGGTCACTAAAGAGCCATATGCGGCTTGAGAGCCACGGGTTGAGTATCACTGCTGTGGAGCATCCTTATAAGGAAGCTCTATCAGGGCGGAGGACAGTTTACTTCAAAACAGCAGCTCCGAGAGGCAATTCTAGCATCCCCGAAGAAAAATAACAGGCAGAAACTATACATGAACTCACATGTTCACTGAATTGAGAGTTATTAATGTGATGTCAAAGGACTCCTATGTTAAGTAGCAAAAACTGACAGAAAAGACGGGTAAACCTAAAGGTGAAATGCCATTAAAATTGGCAAAAGTGGGCAGGAGGGAAAATGGCATAAAAGTGTCAAAAATGAGTAGAAAAGGTGGTGAAATTGGATTAAAAAAAGTGGCAAAAACAGAAAGAAGGGATGGTTAGATGGGACTTTGTAAGTTGCAAAAATGGATTAAATGGCAAAAATGTGGGGTGAGAAAGAGGAAATGGGTTAAAATGTGGATAAAAAGTATACAAAATTGATGGAAAAGGGCTACTAAAAGTGACTTGATTGGGTGTAATGGCACAGTATCCCCTTTTCTTACAAACATGATCACTTCCATCTTAAACAACCACAGAGAATTTGTTAAAATAACATTTTGAATTAAAATACACACACTTTCAGGCAAACCTGGGGACCAACAGCATTGTGACTTTTAATTCAGCAAAGTTAAACATATAACAAATGTGAAAACAGTCAAAATGACTGACATATGTAAAGTGTTAACAAGCCTTAATTGTTCATTTTTAAAATGCAGAAAAAAACAGAGTTTTAAATAAAAAACTTTTCAGTCCTCGGTGCAGAAGCAGCAGCAAAATTGTCTGTGGTATTTTTCTACCCCAACCAGGGGAGGCTGATGCTGAGTCTTTGGAGTTTTACAATAATCTCCACCAGAGGAAGAGGATTCTGAATCTTCACATTTATAAATGATGCCCCCTCTCAATGGTGTTCTGATAGAAGCCCAGGAAAGTAGATCTTTTTCTTCACTAAAGATTGAGGAAAGATCTTCATCAGCAGATATTCCTTCAGATCCTGCATCCTCTTGTTGAGTTGTGTTTGAAGAACACAAAACTCAACCGTCTCTTTCTGAGAAGGTGTTCAGATCCTCATCAGAGGACCACACTTCCATGTCTCCAAAGTTTTTAACATGGGTTATGTCTCCTTCAGAGGACTCGTCATCCTCACTGGAGAGGGAACAAACACCCTCATCAGGAGACTGAGCAGCTGGATGATTGATCCACACAGGCTAATGTTTCTTTATCTCCATTGCACAACTCATCATCAGAGTTGTGGTCATTGTTGGTACTGGATCTAGGGGATGGTGCTCTCTCAGGATGGGAGGCCACAGAGGTTCTTACCGTGTCTGTTGGTTCCTCTGAGATGCAGACTCTCATTAAAGTTTGGGAAGCAGCAGACTGAAAGAAGAATGATGACCAATCAATTAATCAGTCCATCCAGGGAACATGTCGTCTAATACAGTGGGTATGAAATGGTGCGCTTTAAGGAATTCAAGGTGTCGCTGATGTTTAACTTCAATGATAAAGGCCTGGATTGGTTATAGATTTTGAAAAATCCCTAATAACCCAATCTTTCCCATTTGCTGCTGTTCATTTCATGGAATATTGTTCTTTTAACACTCCTTAGTTAAGCCACTGCAGCCTCTCCCTGCAGCCACAGTGATGCAAAATAAGTCCACCATGCTTCTTCATGTCTCATTTCACTTTAAAAAATTCAGAGAGCTCAGTGGACAAGTTTAAAGTCATTTGTACCAAATCGTACACATTTTTAAACTTTTCATGGTCCCCTTATTTTCTTTCCAATCCATAACAAGTTCTTTCTTCAGTGGTTAAGTTTATGTCTTGTCTTCAACATATGTATAAAAGTAAAATGGAAAAAAAAAAAATGCAATAACTGAACACTTTTTTTCTTTTTTGCTGTTATTTAATCACATGGAACATGTAATGATCAAATAAACAAAGAAGTTTTTAAATCAGTCATTGGTCAGCTAAAGCAGAGAGAAGGCAATCTGTATGATGTTAAAATTCCTGCTGTTTAAATCAATATTTTATCAATAAATTAATTTGATTGTTCAGGGTATATTTTTAAACCATGAGCGTTAATAAGTAACCTGACCTGTAAAGATGTTCTTTATTTGAGAAAATGACCTCTTAATGCATAAAATTACAACAGATTTTGATTTGAATCCTTTAGAACCTATCATGGCCGCGTGTCCATAGCCTGCTCAGGATCTCATTTCCAGAGCACTTCTCTCCAGCGATTATTGTTGCTACGTTACAAAAAATAAATCCTGTTTTCCTCATTAGAATCTGTGACTAAAATAGCTTTGTATTTCTGTATTTCAAGGACATATCGCACAGAAGACATGCAGACAATTTAAAGGTATCCTGTCCTGACACAGGCAGCAGCTGCAGACCAGAAAACTACCCTCGAAAAAGATGAAGAAAGACGAGTCAGATTGGTTTCTCTTCCACTACTGTCAGAAGTCCCGCCCCTTCTTGATTTTGATTGGCAAGAGAGGCAAAGTAAAGTAAAGTAAAGTTGTACTTCATTCATCCCCGCAGGAAAATTCATAGTTTACACTGCTTTGTTGCTTTTTACATAGTACACACATACACAGTGATGGCCTTGCTGCTTATTGCTAAGCGCTGCCATGAGCTGTGGGGGGTTTAGTGCCTTGCTCAAGGGCACTTCAGCAGTGCTCAGGACGTGATAACACCTCTCCAGCTACCAGGCCAAGGTAAGGCTCTGCTCCCACCGGGACTTGAACCAGCGACCTTCTGCTCTCCAGCCAAATTCAAAAGGCAAGGGACATTGACAAGCTTGGCGCTGTTACAAAAGTGGAAAAGTTTTCAACTGAGAACACTTTAAGTGCAGAGACAAAAACAGCTGATGCTGAGGGCGTTTTTCTCGCCCAGAATGCTGAGCACGCAGAACACAGGACTACATTGATTTTGGATCTAAAATAAGCATTGCCAGTGCTAAAAAAGTCATGTATGGGCACAGGCCCTAAATGCTTTAAAACTCTGCATAACAACTTGGAAGAATTCATTTCAAATTATTTTGCAAAAAAATACCATTGATATCATTAGTAATTTTGCTGAATAAAATCAGAATTACAACATAACTGTTGAGATATTAAAAAATCTGCCAATTATATAGACTATTTAGGAAGAAAGGAACAAAACAGTACATACATAACAATTTGGGACATAGTTAACTAAAATTTGGTTATGCACTTTATTTTCTGTTTTTGGCACAGGCTGTAAGACCTGTGCAAAATGTGTGATAATATTTTTCTTTTTGGGATTGTGGTTGGAAAGAGTACAGAAAAACGCTGCCATGTTAACAGCTGTTGGGATTATGGTGCCTGCTGCACTCAGATCTGGGCATCAGCACATGTGAAATTCCCAAATCTGAGAGATTGGTGAGCCACAAGTGTAAATCATCATCCGACTGTCAAACAGTGCAGCAGATCTTACCGTTAAAGAGCGGAAAGCATATTTGTTTTCAATAAATCAAAAAGAATTTTAATCTTATAAAAATCAGACTTTTATCATCTATACCGTTAATGGACACAAGGGATCTTCAATCTTTTCAGTGCACTGCTGAGAAAACAGTCCACATCAGAAAAGGACTAAAAGGAAGCACGATAAGATCTTCAACACAATCTACTGAGATTGGACACCAAATTCTTTTTAAAAAAGCAGAAAAGAAAAGAAACACAAAATCCTAGAGGCCTCATCAATCATCAGGGAGGGGGCTCCATAGCTCCAAGCCCTGCTCTGGTTTTGTCATTGACGAAAAATGGCTTTCCATAGAAAAATGAGCGAGATCACACGCACGCACACACCCTGGTCCTGTATTGATTTTTATGGCGGATGGCGGGGCTGGTGGGTAGTGGAGGCAATGCTCTCAGAGCAGATGTCTAATGGTGTTTAGAGACTCTCCACTTTATCAAGCCAGGCCAGCACTGACAGTTAGATGCTGGAGGGCAATTAAAATTAAAGCCTGCCTGATTAGAATATCATATTCATCTGGATGGTAATTACTATGTCTGGCTCCGTATAAATAATTAATTATGCAAAACCCATGCAGCTGCCACTGGCTAGAGTTAACTGACTTTCTGTCAACGTCTCACAGTTCTAGAAAGGATAAAGAGATTTGGGAAATAAGCTCTTTAGCCGCTATCTGGAAGCCCGCTGGGGTGTGCACGCAGCGCCCATTGAAACAGTGGCAGCCTGCCCTCTGTGTGCAGGTGGCTGCAGCACCACATTGTGGGGTTTCCTTTTGAAGATGTATTTAATTTAAAAGAAAACACTCTCTGACTCCTTAACTCACACTCTGCTCTGGTCTCACTTTCTAACATGATCTGTCTCTCTATTATTTTCTCTATATTTTCTGCTTTTTCTCCACTGCTGCCACAGTGTTATGTGGAGGCTCAGTAATTAGTCTGCATCAGTAATTAGTCTGCATTTCTTGCCTTGTGTTAAGATTCATTGACGTTTGATTGCATCATCTCTGTCTGTGTGCACTGACATTCTCAAGCTTGTTAAATCAAATTGTGCAAGCTACTTTATTAAGCAGCAGCTGATCACTGATTATTTTATACTGCTCTATTTAATCGCTTGTAAAAATTTACAGAGAACAGAGCTACTTTCACACAAGCTTAAGAAATTTTCTACATAATTTCTGGACAGACTGGCCCCTGAAATCTTCAAGATGGCAGACAAAGCAGCAGAGCCTACACTAAAACCAACATTAAAATTTCATTATCAGCAAACGAGTAGAATAAGCCAACAAACTGGTAGCTCACTGATCATCATTTTGCACACTTGCTTTGCTTGCAGTGATTTTTCTGGAATACTTCCAGCATTTGTATGACATTTGAAGTTTTGTACATCTGAAAACACGATTGTTTGTCTCTTTTGTTTTAAAGGGGATCATAAAATAGTTCTTATCCTTAGAACGCCAAGCCAGCTTTGACTATTTTTGGTCTGCCTTTATTTTTTATGCAAAAAGCCTGTAGAATCTCAAATCTTCTAAGCACAATCAAGTTATCGACATCTGTTTTTCTAGGACAGCCTGGACTCTCATAATTTGTGTGCTGCAACGACCTCAGATGAATTTATCAAAAGTTATGTGACCAGAAAGAACAAGATAAAAGACAAAATGGAAATTGAGTCTTATTATCAAGATCAACATGAACACAACATCTTTTTCACATCTTTATTTAATTCCTAGAGGCCTTGTCTATCAGGAGAGTAAAAAACACATTTCTAACAGACCTACAACAGAAACTATAACTATCATTTATCTCCATAAAAAAAAACAATCTAAATTTTGCATTCATTAAGTTTTCATGTGTTAAAAAAGTTCATTAATCTCATTTTAGGATTCCAAATATCCTCTTTCATTATTTGGCCATAGAGAACTATTTTTCTCAACTTTCCAATTGGCAGATACCTATCTAGTCTTTTTATATCTTTAGCTGGCCCTGATTGGTCATGAAGAAGAAAGTGAAGCATCGTGATTGGCCGACAGGCTAAGAGGAACTTGTTTGCTTTTACTTTAAGACTGAGGACAGTTAGCAAGACTGCTAAGTTTTATATTGCAAAGAAAAAGTAACATATAGTCATTTTACCATGGATTTAGTGATGTTGAGCTGCAGTATCAGAGCTCCGGATAAACATCTCTCTTTGCCCCTGGATTAGAAATGTTCTGGAAGGAATATATAAACACCAGAAACCGTCCCTAGATGGCCAAAAAGTTAAGCCTTATGTCACAATTCACCCCACAGAGATTTGTCTAATGGTTCCTGAGATAATCTAACCTGACATGTCAGATGGATGTGTTTCACACATCCATCTAGTAAACCTTCCATAGACAAGGTTTGGGAAAGGGCAGAGCCATTGAAAAAAAAAAAAAAAAAACAGGGTAATTTGATGATCATTCTGTCACATCTTTACGAGCCAATCAGAGCAACAAAACATGAGACGTAGCCCCTACCAAGTTGCGCCGCTACTGAGATGTAAACTCCGCATAACGTAAACCATGGCGACTGTAGACTTTTGTCATTTTTGAAAAAAAAAATTAAAAAAAAAACCTCAATGCTGGAATCTGACCAATCCATGTGCTTTGCAAGGTGAACAACATGAGCATTTATACAACATTCAAACTGACAAAAGACAAAGTTGACTCTGTGCAATTGTGAGTTTTCAGGGTTGAAACTCAGGTTGTTGGTGATTGATGTTAGTGTGTACTGGGTTGAGTTGGTCATCTCGTTGCACACCACACGCTATAAGAACAATGGAGTTATGTTACAAGTTATCAAATGATAACGGTACCGGTTATGATACAACAGCAACAAAAAATGGAAGTTTCAAGCACCCAATATTGGGCATTTTCATATTTTATTGATCAGAAACTGCAAGTTAAATCCTCAAACCTGTCTGAATTGCACAACTGGCAAAGTTTTGGTATTAAAACACTTCAGTTTAGACAGTGTGTAGGGGTTTGCTTGCAGTTTTTGAAATCATACTTGAATAACTTTTTCTCAAGTTGCTTGGAGTGTTCTTTTGTCTTCATGGTGTAATGGTAGCCAGGAATACTGATTAACCAGTGACTGGACCTTCCAGACGCAGTCATTCCTTCTGATTGCACCTGTATGATAAAACAGAGGTGCTTTCTTCAAGTAAACTGTCTTCTGGCATTGTTAATCAATAAGATAATGGGGAGTGAATCCTTTTAAAACACTTTGTTTGATTTTGACAACCTGTCTTTGGATATTTATTAGATGTATTTTCTGGCATTTCTGTAATGATGATGTTCCCCCCTTTTCCGATAAATGGAGACACGAAGGCTGTGAGAAATTCCAACTAAAAAGCAGTTCTGCCAGTCAGTCCCATTACCTCAGTTCAGACGTCTCCTGTTCAGGCAGTTTGCCAGACGATTAGCAGAGTACCAACCCCGAAAATGTTGCTCTGCCATCCAACCATCTCTTAAATATAACAAGGTGAAATTGCTCGAGTATCGAGTGTCACAGGAGATAATTAGAAACACCAGCCATGGAAAGAATAGTGGGATGGTCAACAGAGAGAAAAGATGACATCCACAGGTATCGCACATTACATCCACAGCTTTCTTTCCTTATTAAAATTTCCAATCACGCAAATACAAACAATTAGCAAATGTTTAATAAGTGAAGCTGAGATCATGTTCTTGGTGTACACTTCATTACGGTGACCTTCTCCAAAGACATCCATAGCTCTCAAATTAGCTTCATGCTGTTAAGGACGTTAATATGGTAATCAAATGCAGAAGGTTATATAAGAAGTGAAGGTTATCCCATTTCATGTGGGAGAATGTGGAAAAGGGAAATTGAAAACAGAGCAGAAAGACCTCAAGCTCACTTTGTGTATTTATCAACATTTATAAGTCTCCTCAGTTCCTCTTTCACTTCTCTTGTGCAGCATTTAACCAAAGCTAATTGTATCATTCTGCAAAACGGAGCGATGCTGACAAGCTCGAAAAGTTAGAAGCCTAGCATGCAGAATAAATCATGTGATAAACATGCGAGTGCTTGAGAATTGTACGTTCCAAAATCAAGTTTTATTGGGTGGGAGTCTGTGCAGCATTACCTCTGAAACCACAATTGCAGCTTTGGGACTGACTTTGCCTCCCTGTCTGGAGAAACCTTCCTCAAATAGAGCAGCTGGGGCCCTACATTAACAGTATCTGCAGCTTTTATATGCAGCCTGATTTATAATTCAAGGGAAGTGGCTAAATCAAACAAACAATAACACACGTGTGAGCTGAGGAGCTGTTTTCCAATAGGCGTGAATTGAAGCAACAATGTTGTGTGTTCTCTGTTGTTTTACTAATGTTATTATTGATTTTAAGGTTCCATTGACCACTGGGATAAGGTAGCTAATTATGTTGGGCAATGTTTTACTTGATGTATGCATGTTTTCCCTCTTAGCCTGGAGGACTATGTGGTGAGAGATGACTTGCTGCATGTGTTGTTTGATAATCTTTGCACAGTAGGAGGTTTGGTGATTATGGAGATCTCAAGGCTGAAGCTGTTGGAAACATGCTCCAAATAAAAATCATCCTGCAACTGTGGAAAGGAGTTGAAAACAGCCCATGTGGCCTTTGAGACACTTCTTGAGTTTTTTAATGATGTGAAATTCTCACTGGACTGTAAGTTTGAGCTGGTTGTTAAATGCATGGAAAAGGGCTGAAAAATGAACAGCTGGGGGAATAAAGATACAAAAAACCCCAGAAAAAAAACGTTCACTTTCATACATTCAAATATCAGACTAGAAAGTCTAATATGCACACTTGAGCCAAATGTATTTTGCCAGAAGTATTGTTGAGTCAACAGACGTCTGCAGAAAATCTGCTAATCGCTGAACTACCAAGCAGAAAATCAGTCAATATTGTCCTTCCTCTGCTCTCAATTCTGATGTAAAACAGCCCCAGGATGGCAGCCTGCATCTCCACAAACACTTCTGGAGGGGCACCTGGCGTTGCTGGCACGCTGGACCCCACCACGGGGGAAGGAGGGTGAGGGTTTTGGCTCAGACTCCGAGCTTCTGCTCACAAGGTCACAGCTGCCTCGTCGGTGTCTCCCACTGCCTCGTCTGGCACCGGTGCAGCATGTGTGTCCTCTGCTGCTGCCATCCTGCAGGAGGCAAAGCATCCCAACTTCCTTGTGATGGCAGTTTCAGACTGCGTGTTAGCACATGTCATCATAGTCATACCATGGAGGGAGGTCGTCTGTGCCAGTGGGAGGAGAGGATTACAAGCAAAGGTGAAGAAATGGAGACACAGCGTAGCGATGTATTCTATACATCTGCTTATCTTAAGACTGCATTTAAGTTTTACTATTTTAAAGATGATGTTAAAGTTACAGCATGTAAAAAGTACTCACCCTCTTGGGTGTTTTACAGTTTTGTTGATCTTATAAATCAATCATGGTTAATATAATTTGCCTTTTTATACATATAATTGCATAAAACATATTTAATGTTAAAGTAAAACCGATATCTACAAAGTAATGTTAATTAAATTTTAAAAATTATGTAAAATAAGTGACTGCATAAATATTAACCCCCTTTAAGTCAGTATTTAGTAGATGTGTCTTTGGCTGCAATCACAGCACTGACTCTGTGTGGATAGGTCTCAACCAGGCTTGCACCTCTGGACACTGCAGTTTACGCCATTAATTTCTGCAAAACTGCACAAGCTCTGTCAGGTTTCACGGAGATCAGAAATGAACAGTCCTCTTCAATTCCAGCCACAAATTCTCTGTTGGATTGTGATCTGGGCTTTGATTCGGCCACTTCACAACATTCACCTTTGTCTTTAAACCATTTCTGTGTAGCTTTCGCTGGATGTTTTGGGTCATAGTCTTGCTGGAAAATAAATCTCCTCCCAAGCCGTAGCTCTCTTGAAGACTGAATGAGATTGTCCTCTAGGATTTTGCTATATTTTGCCACATACATTTTACCCTCTACCATTACGAGCCCTCCAGGGCAGGCTGCCAAGAAGCATCCCCACAGCATGATGCTGCCAACCATATGCTTCAAGGTGTCTGATAGCCTCAAAGCACCATTTTGGTCTCATCAGACCAAAGAACTTTATTCCACTTGACCATGGAGTCTCCCACATGCCTTTTGGTAAACTCTTGTCGTGATGTATTTTGTTTTCTACAACGGTGGCTTTCTCTTTTCCACTTCTTCAAAATCTTTTGAACCCGGCCAACAGTTGTCGTATGCAGAGTCTCTCCCATCTCAGCTGGTGAAGCCTGTGACTCCTTCAGAGTAGTCCAAGATGTCTTGGTTGCCTCTCTCACTAGTCTCCTTCTTGCACGGCCACTCAGTTTGTGAGGATGGCCTGATCTAGGCAGCCTTCCATTTCTTGATGATGGATCTAACTGATCTCTGGGGGATGTTCAGTGCCTTGGAATTTATTTTTTGTATCCATCCCCTGACTTAAACATTTCAACAACCTTTACTCTGAGTTGCTCGGAGTGTGCTTTTGTCTTCGTGGTGTAATGGTAGCAAGGAATACTGACTAACCAGAGACTGAGCACGCCTGACACAGGTGTCTTTATACTACAATCATCTGAGATGTGTTCACTACACTCAGGTGATCCCTGTTAATAAGGTCATTTTGTACACTTCCCCCAAAAAAGCCCATTTATATTGGCCATGATTGAATTTTTTTTATTTCTTTCTGTCTTTTTTTTTTTGTATTGTCTGATTATTGAAAATAAGTCTGACTTTTTTGTTGTATATATTACTTACAAGATGATATACCTTCATGGTACTTGTTTACACCTGGACAGTAAGCTGAGCAGAGAAGGCCCATTAGCTTGAGCTACATCCAGTCTGCTTTACAATAGCTACAGCAAACCTCAAAGGACTCTTGACTCATTGTATCCTATGGAAGCACATTTTTGCCACTTCAATAAAAGAAAAAATATACAATTTAGGTTAATAAAAAAAACTTAAAAATCTTAAACCAAAATGATTAGAAAAAAGTCATGATTGTAGAATACACGTCTCAAGGTCTATACAAGGAAGTTAACACAACAAAACAATCCACTTCAGGTCTTTACAACAGCCAGAGGTTTGAAAAGTGCATCTACCGACACAAAGACAACAGCAGCTGGTAATAAGGTGTGTCATCCAGCTTTGCCTGGAATAAGCCGAATGACAGCTATGTGAGCGGAGTATAAATCAACTTCCCAATACTTCTCTCTCAGTATCACATGCATCTTTGGACTCGCTGCAGCACCTGCTGTGGGCAGATATCGACCGCAGGAAAAGGAAAAGGGTGTTGTTGGATGCTGCTGCTGGTGGTGGTGGGTAGTCCACATAGCACTTTCCTGTTCCTTTGACTGCATGTTGAAAGGCGTGAGTCCAACCAGAGCGGTGGTGGTGGTGGTGGGGGGCTATGTTGAGTGCGTCGGTAGGATGTTTGAAGACTTAGGAAGAAAAGCGCAGGGAAAATAAATCAAGACTGTTTCATGTAAGATATGAGATTTGCATTGAGCCCTTTTCAAATGAGCCCCTTTATGTTGGAAAAAATGACTGACAGTCATAATAGCTGGTTGACTCAAAGAAAAAAAAGGAGAATGGAAACAGGCAGCGAGCCAAAACCTGGTTTCCTCACAAAAACATAAAGAGAGCACTGGACCAGCTGATTTCAGTTTAGTACAGCTCATAATGTGGAAAAACTGGGAGCTCTTCCTGTCCATAATTGCTACATATTCAGGGTTAAAGGGAAAAAAGAAATATGTTTTGGTTGCCCTAAGTGAAATAGTATGAAGAGCGGGAGCCTCCCTACTTACAAGCCTGTAAATTAGCCACAAGGACGAGGAGAGTGAAAGAGAGGGAGGGAATATATCCACTTTTAAGAACACTGCTGCTGGAAATCTAGGAAATGTATATTTCTAATGCATGCCAACATTTCTAAATCACAGACCTTTTCTCTCTTCATGTTGAGTTTAACCGCTAATAGATAAATGTGTGGAAAAGCCTCCGACGTGTGTATTTGTTTGGCATGTTTGTGTGTACACATACTGTACCAGACAAGCTCACAATAAAAACCCAACTGTAACTTTGATGCACCATGTATAGAGTCACCAGACTGTGACCACTTTTACTGAGGCAGAGCCACGGTGGATACGCTGCTTCATTCGCATGGTGTTGACTCCAATTACACCAGCACCAACATGTTTGAGAGGCCCTGCATTTGCAAACAGCTCCTGTTGTAATTTGAAGCCTCTGGAGTGGATGTGTTGTATGTAACATCATCCTGTTGTAGTGTCAGATCAGTTTGAGGCAAAAGGAGCATTCAATTTCCAGCTGCAGAAGAGGGCAACATAGAACCGCCACAATACATTGTGTGTTTCATCACCAAAACTCTGTGAGGTGTTGCGGGGAAAAATGAAATGGGAACAGGACTGCTAATTGAAGCGGTCACGCTTCCTGGTTTCCATTAGAGTAATTGGCATATCTATTTAGGACATACATATTTTGTGGAAACATGTGCAACTGAGCCGTAAATGACGTATGAAAGCAATATAACGTGCCACAGACAACAGTTACAGAGCCATCAGTTTAAGAAAGCCTCTTTTTTAACATGTTGGCAGCTCATACAACTGAATCAATGTTTCCCACAGGATTTTAGGAGACTATGGTTGGGGGACTGTCTATTCTGTCTATTGGCATGCTCCTCCTGGTGAAAAAATGTACATTTGGAAGTTAAATGCACCGATCTTGTGCACTTTGAGAGCAAAATTAGGAGGTATTGCCTTTGAAAATTTTGTTCTCTTAAAAAAAAAAACATGTGCTCTCATAAATCAAAGATAGACTGATAGTAATTTAATAGGTCAATTCTTGAATCATTTTTACCTCCCCCAGGGAGGTTATGTAATCAGCTGGGTTTGTTAGTTAGTTAGTTTATTCAGTTTGTTCGTTTGTTAGCAACATAACTCAGAAGTTATGGACAGATTTGGATGAAATTTTCAGGAAATGTCAGAAATGGCATATGGAAGGACTGATTAGATTTTGGGAGTGATCTGGATCACCGTCTGGATCCAGGAATCTTTTAAAGGATTCTTTACTATTGGGAGATAGGGCTAATTTTTAGTAGTGGACTAAATCACAGCATGGGGGGACTTAGCTGCCTCGGCGTTGGTCTGCGCTCTCCGAGTGCTTTTCTAGTTTTCTTTCTGTATCATACAGATTTTCTTTCCTTTAAAAATCTGGCATTGAGATCAAAGATTAATTTTACCTTATTTTTAATGGATTTTTAATTTTATGTTCAAAAAAAAAAACATTTAATGTTCATAATTGTTTTATTTAAAACAAAATCGTCCAAACTACAGTGGGTCACATGACCATCTGTGATTTTAACTTAAACTAACCTCCACCAGAAGATTGTGTCATACCCATTATTTTCTGTATGTATACATGTTTACCTTTACTTTTGGATTAGATGATCTGTTAAGATGATACATAAATTTAATTTCTGTGTTACACATTCTCTAGTTCTGTGGTTCTCAACTGGTTGAGTCATGGAACCCATCATCAACTACTCAAGGAGAATTGCTACCAAAATTTTGGGGATTTTTTTTTGTCAGTCAGGTGTATTTCATAAAAAATAGCAGAGCTTGGGCCTAAGACAGTACAAAAGGTGTAACAAAAACAGTAAAAAAAAAAACAAAACAGGCAAGTTTTATAGAGTCTCACAGACAATTTAGCACAATTTTTCTTACCAGGATCGCGACCCAATGAAAAGAGCTTAGCAACCCACTTTTGGGTACCAACCCACCAGTTCAGAACCACTGCTCTTGTTAACATTCTAGAGAGCAATAACTGTCATAAAACTCTGTTTCTCCCCGTTGTTAATGTAACTCAGGAATTAAATCACACAGAGAAGTTGAAGAGTATTTTCTCCCAAATGAGTTAGGAATTATCCAACAAAAAAATGAAAATCAGTGAGGATTTCACTCAGCTACAATGATGTCTTATTTGTGATTGCAAACATTTCTTTACATTCTAAATCTCCTATAATTTTGTATTTCCTGTGAAGTTATTTGTCTGACTGAAGCTCAGTCTTCTCAATCACTCTATTGCTACCCTTGTGGGCATGTGAGCGACAGACATGCAAACAGCGGAAAGCAACAGGGTAAGGAAGTTCTGTGTCTTACCTGAAATGTTTCAAAGCCACTCATACTAGGAGTGTTACACCAAAAGAAACAATAAAAAAACATCAGTATCAGTGTCAACAATCAGCTAACTAGTTACTTTAAACATCAGTATTGATATTGGGTAGGAATGGGCTGTAATATGGTAATACTGTATCCCAGGGTGTTAAAAAATAGCCATGGTATTACTTTGATTATCACCTTGATGACGGTGCTGTGTAATGAGTGTGTTTATAATAAATGCCTTAAGAATATGTTTCTGTATCCACCAGCAGCACCGCTCTGTCTGTGTGTGACGATGCTTTAAACGTTCTGCTCCTGATTTTGAGCATTTTTTGGGCAAATGAAAGACATGCACATATATACTGGCGTACACATATACTCATGCACAGCGCGCCATGGCCTGGCTGGTCTTTCTAAAGTCAAACATGCACTGTAACATGATTCACTGCACTGTGAGTTTAAAACACATTAATTCTACTTTCTGTGTAATTAAGTGATGAGAAATGATGAAGCTCAGCCTACTGCTTGCCAAAATACCACCATCAACTGTTTTTAAAAACATTTAAACTTATCTTAATCTCTTTTTATGTAAAAAGTAGATGAAGTTAACAGGTGTTTGTTGGATATGTTAGGCTTTAAAGTAGTCTGTAACTTTTTATTAGCTTCTTGCCATGTAAACTTTTGGCAGGACGGAGCTCACCAGGCTGTGCGACTTGGAAAAATAATACATCTTTATGGGTTTGCAAGCACATGGAACACAACTTCACATTTGTTGATACTCTATGATAATAGTTGTGGATCCTTATTTCTTTAATGAATAGCTTGCAAAGGTGTGCTGTGCTCACTGTGCTTCCACCCAAGTGGTTGAATAAAGTGTGTTTTAGAAAAACAAGGTAGTAATACCATGCATCCGGGGAAAATTTGGGGAAAATTTTACAGTATTAAAAAATGAATACCACCCAGTCTTAACACTGCCTAGTTTTCACAATCAGTGTATCTCTACCCTTCGATACTTGACCATCTGGGCTATATCAGTTCAGCCCACAAGCCACTGACTTAACCAATGACACAACTGTAGTGTTACTGACTGAACAGATGTTAAGAAAAATCTTTCAACTAGTTAGACTAGTTCTGTTAGCTCTGATATCAACCATGAGTTAACATCAAGATAAGAAACTTCGATCTACATCCCAAACGTGAAAAACTGCACCATCCAGTGGAACTGAATAACCCTGATTTTTTAGATTTTAGTTTACTAAAAGTTAAGACACAGATTGGAGACAATTATGTTGGTTCTCACTTAACTCCTAATAATTTAAAGGAGCTAAAGGAGAATGTATCATGGGAGAAACCTAATCAGAGAATAAAAATGCTATAAGCATGCCTTATATATGGATGCACAATAATCTGGTTAGAGGGCAATATTTTCTGAGTAATTGGGTCATTTTGGCATAATTTCAGCTGATGCAATTAGAGAATAATAATGGTGATAATTTTAAGGTGGGTTAATATTTATTGAAAATGAGCCGTAGTAATAGAGTTATGTTTTCAGAAACTGTATGAAGTAGTGCCCCTTTGTACACTTCAATAATATACTACATAAAGTGATGTGTTTGACCAGTCCTATGCAGGTGTAATATGATGATGGTACTACATTTATTAAAGATGTTACCACCCTTGTCCTGAAAGGCTATTTTGCAAATTTACTTCCATGACACTTTATAAGACTTAACCTTAGTGCTGAAGTCATTCAAGCCTCGAGAACCTAAAATTTTATCAAGTTAATATTTCAGCAAATACTGTGTTTAAGCTCCATTATCTCAAGTTTTAAACACCTTTGCTGCCAGTGCCAGTGAGCTGGCACAATATTGAGTGTCTTGGCTCATTCCTGCATTCCTTGAACACTTGGTGAAGATTTCCCAGAAGCAGTCACCTAATGTTGGCGCTCTAATGGTCGACATGAACCAGTGGAAGCGGGCGTGCTGCCACTCAGTCCTTCCTGTGTGCTGCTTACAGGGCGTAGAGCATTATCTAGTTATGCCCTTGAAAAGAAGTGGCTTCAAACAAACTCTGTGCCCAAGAACATGGATAACAGAGATATAAAGAAAATCACACGTCAAGGATCAAATGTTTGAAAGCTTTGATGAAAGTTTTAAAATGAAAATTCCTCCCTAAAGCTCCCCTCTGATGCCATTTTTGACCAACAAGGGGTCAAAGACAGTGCAAAAGCTACTCTTAAAAGGTAATATTAAAAGGAAAATTCACCTATTGATGGTGCTAATGAAATCTGTGACCATTAGGGGCCTCATTTGTGGCGCAAAACATGTGGTGCAAAGGGATTTGGGGCATGCTTCTGCCTGTGCGACTGTATCTTATACAGTGTCTATAAAAAGTATTCACCCCCTTGAATGTCTTACAATTTTATTGATTTAATAAATCAATCATGGTCAATATAATTTGGCTTTTGGCAAAGAAAAAATACTAAATAGAACTCTTTAATGTAAAAGTGAAAAAAGATTTCTAAAAAGCAATGTCAGTCAAACAGTATGCAAGCCACATAGAAATTGTTTAATGCAACAAGGTGAATGTTCCAGAGAGGCCAAGTCAAAGCCCAGTTGTATTCTGTGTCCTAAAGGGAGAAACATGCCAGCTCTGCGCCAGCCCACTCCTCATTTCAAGACAAACACACCCCTAGGAACTAACAGGAGCACAGGTTTATTCACTGTTTAAATGCAATCCCTGTAAAAAAATGACAACTATGCCAAGGGGAAAATAGGAAAGACACCTGCACTGTGCCCCAAGACGCTTTGAGCTAAGCATGTAGTGCTACAATTTGTGTTTTACAGGTAGGTCCCAATTTATCTGCTTCAGGAAAACATACAGTGTAATTAAAGGCTGCATGGTAGGTAGTTTCACACTGTACCATCTAAAGTCTCACACATGAAAGCAATCATTTCATATTCCTCACGGTCATTTCAATCAATGCTAATTTTAGAATTAAGCTCAACTTATCCCTAAAAAGCAGCATTTTTCAAAACAAATCATAAAAAGGTTAAGAACAGGTAAGAAGATAAAGATGAGTAAATGCTTAGAACAGAATTGTGGGTAATCCGGCCACCCTACCCACACACTGTGAATCTGTTCATTATGTTTATGTATGACCGTTTCTTTAGGGCAGTTTGAAAGGTATGCACATATTCTTACTAGGACAGGATATAGGTCTTTGTGCTGTTTAAATGAAAAGAAGGTGAAAGGTGATCTGTAATGACAGCGTGGTATGCTTCATGAACCTGTCGATTATAAATAGCATCACTCACACATGGAATATTCCAAACCGGGCCTTGTGCTTTAATTGTTTACATAATTTGGCAGAGTCTGTCCTTTTCTTTAAGCGACTGTACAGTCCTTGCCTAAGTCTGTCATTGTGCTTGTCGGGTGTACCATTCTTTTCTCTTCCTTCCTCGCATGTGGAGGCAGCTATCTGAGGCGTCCACGCCGGTGGATTATCCCACCAACCACCAATCCTTTTGCAACAGTTGAGAGGATGAGAGCGCCTGTTGGATCACCTCCAGGGCCTGCTGGTGCCTCTCCTTCTACTCCCCTTCCAGAGCAGCTCCAGGCTGGGGGCCCCGAATCCCCCCATCTCGTCATCCTCTCTGTGCCGTCTCTCAGTCCAGGCCACACCCCAGCAGCGACTGGCACAGGCGGTGTTCTGATGTCCTCTGAATGCTGCAGGCGCAGATGGTTTTCCTTTATATTGATCTGTCCGTCTGTCTGACTGTCAGCCACCAATGTGACATCTGTTTTCTGCTCTTAACATTAACTTGCACCTGTCGGATAAGTAGAGGTGGGAGTATAACTAGGTTCACTATTGAACGATGGGGGGCCTAGCATGTATGCATACATGCCACCACAGTTACGTTAAGACACAGATGCACAAGCACCACAATTATCACATGTATGCATATATGCAAATGCAAACATATATGCATGTTTAACCATAAAAAACACCTGCTGCTAAGATATAGAGAAACACTCCCACACACATCCTGTACACACGTGCTGTATCAGGTCGCTCGCATGGCACCACCCACACGAGATATCCTCAACACTAACATCTGAGCTCTGTGAGGCCCCGTCTCCATTCACTCAATTAGAAGTGGGCCCCGGAACATTCCACACACATGCTAATGCCTAAAGACAACAAAGCCAATGACGGGGAGATTTTGCTCTCTTGAAGCCGGAAAGCATGTGCAATCAGCCTGAAGGGATGTAGTTTAAACAATGTGTAATCAGACAAAATAAGCGAGAAAGACACGTTGAGAGTGAGAAATGGATGGACTGGTAGATGGAGTGTGAAGGGAGTTGCGGGTGAGACCGCGTCAGACAGATGATTGGATGGATACAGGATCCCTGCTCGCTGACAGCTGGTCTCAGATGACCCTGAAGTCCACTACTCACTGACAACCTTTACATAATGAGGTTAATAAGTGGACATGGGAGACGTCTGTGAGAGCCAGCCTTTGGATAAAGCATGGAAACGTCTCTGAGGTGATCAAATACTCTGAGAGGAAATAAACAGGAAGTGGGGCTGCAAGCAGCACTGAAGGGCCCTCGCACCCCAACAAATGTTGGAGTGAGTGAAGTAATTATATTGATACATAAATGCATTCAGGATTAGTGTGTGATCATCCCTGTGAAGTTTGGTGATGACTGACAAAAACACTAAAAAGTTACACGAGGTGTTATTGGCGTATTTTCACTGCAAAAAATGTACCAAAAAAGTAGCTTAAGTTCATGGCCTCGCCACATGTTGAAAACTCACAGTTCGCACGACTTTAGATCTCCAGGTGGTCTAGTATGAGCAGAAAAAATCTGGGGTCAATCCGATGAAATCCCTCAGACTGGTTTGTTAAAATATGATACTTGTGAATCACCTAAAAACACCAAAATTTGTGTAGTGCAAAAAACAAATGTGTAGTGAGCTTCCTGTACATTTTAGAGGATAACCCCAAGAGACTTTTTTTTCATTGTCTAATCATGGTGCATATATGTACCAATTTTCATGCTTGTGGCTCTACTCACCTAGTCCCGTATCTCAGATTTGGGGCTCCTGCTTGATGGACTTTCATGATTCAACCAAAAAACTAAAATTTCCAATCGGAGGCAATTTTCTGTAAAGTTTGGTGAGTTTTGGGGCTCGTCAACACCCCCAAATTAGCGATACTGCCAGAAAAATGATGCATGCAGATAGAGTCCTTGCCGACACTAAGCTTGGAAACATCAGGAGAGGTGTAAGAAATATATCAAAAAGTGTGATATATTGTTATTGTAGGTTCACTATAAACGGGTGTATGTTTACTGGACAAACTCATTTATAGCTGATTTATATGCAGTTTTTTAGCCGAGACCTTAATGCCTCCTCCAGTCACAGTGGGAATGGACAGATTGGCTTCTAATGGTTATCCGATACTATGCAGCAGTATACCTATGTGTTGTTTAATAAGGTGAACTGACCTTTCATCATGGTTATAAATCAATGACACTCTCCCACACTGAAGCACTGCATGCAAATGCATAATATTATCTTCCCACTCTTGCACATACACACAGCATATTCACAGGAAGTCAAATCTCAAGATTAATGCAGGCGTTTCAAGGCTGCACATTCATACATGCGCTCCTAACCTTAGAAAGCACACAAACAAAGTGCCTTGAACCTGGCGGGCAGTGATAAAATAAAACAGATTCATCTCCTGTTGCTGCTGTACAGTTTTGGATAAAAAGGCCTCCGAAATTATCTTGGTAAGTGGTGAAGGCAGCAGAAAGAATAGATGAAGTAAGATTGCATTAGATTGCAGGTAAATGCTCGAGGTTTGTGTTCAGGGCCTTTGATGTTGTCTTTGAAAGGACCTGCTTGGCCTTTTCATTCTGTGATTACTATTCTTCCTGCCAAGGCATAATGGCTGAGGTTCTGCTCAGTTGTAGGTAATGAAGGCATTACCAACAGCAGAATAGAGTAACAACTGTAATGTCCAGATTCCACCCATTTAACTCCCCAAATAATACTTCACCTAAGCCCGCAGCGGCAGCAATAACGGCAAAATCGCAGCTAATGCCATCGCGTCTGTCAGAGGAAACAATATAAAAACAATGTATTTCTTATTGCTCTGTCTCACTCCAGCACTCTTTCTCCCTGCTGATCACCATAAGTACAACCCTAAAGGAAAACAGAGCGTTTTCACTGCCGACATAAAGTGTAGAGGCTTCTCCTGCTGCTGTTCATTCTCCAAATCGCAATTTATTTTTGCATCATCAACACAAAAGAAAAGTGATAAACACTCTCTGTGTGCCTAGACATACTTCTTCCTCATGGGCCCTGCCACAGGCCCTGATAGAAACATAGGTCCACACACACCGCGTGGAAATGTGAGTGTGAGCGGAGGGGGGTATTTGGGATACGTTCCCTGCTTCTCTAATAAGCCACCGGCTTGATGCCACTGCTCTCCTGCATGGGAGGAGATAAGAACTGGCAGAGCGGTGGTGTGGGCTCCCATTGAAACCCAGTGTGCTGCTGTTAAGCCCCCTCACAGCCCCCAGCAGAACCTCAGAAATGCACACACGCAAACACACACCACAAAAGTGCGCATTGGCGCGCACCTACACACACTGGCTACAAAGGCAAAGCCCCCAATGAGGTAACGTTGTGATTACGAATGCAAGAGCGCAGACGGCGCGTGGGGAATATGAGGTGGAAGGAGCGAGCGAGGGAGAAAGGAGAGGTAGAAAATAACAAGTATTAAGTCCACTGAGACAGCATTAAAAAAAGCACAATGCTCTGCTTGTTGTTCAAAAAGAGTGAGACTACTGAACTGAGGAATCTCGACTTTTTTTTATCCATGTGCAGCCTTTAAAAAATTACCACACCAGCAAGACTCATCCCACCCTCATTTACCATCTTCCCTTTTTATATAAATATATTTTTACATGCTTCAGCAACAGTAACAATTACCACATTGAAGAGGGGTTTTTGAATTTGTGGCAGCTAAGGGTTTGTCATTTGCATTTCAAACCGTGTTTTTCTGGCCACATGGGAGTTGAGTTCTCTTCTTTAACCGTTTGAGATTAACCCCATGCAAATGGAGCAGATGCCAAACTCCAATAAATCAGCACTTAAGAGAGCCTACATCTGTGGAGGACATTGTTATGAAGGCCAATCTGAACCCTTCCACACCCGGACGTCAGTAATTGCGAAACTGTTGCTTATCCATCTGTGGAGTGTTTTGTAAAGGAAAGAGAGGAGTCAGCTATTGTGTTGGAGGGAGGCTCGAGTGCTGTTTTGCTTTTGTGCAGAATTCTCTCACCTCGTTAGCACGTTTAGCAGCGAGTGACCATCAGCTGTCAGCTATAAAAATCAGCTGCCGTTGGGCCCTCTGTCTTTCTACTGTCTTTTCTCTCAGTGTCTGTATTCATTTGCAAATATTTTGGTAATAGACTGACAATCAAGCTTTTTAAAAAGCTGACAATGGTGACTAAGGAATCCCTTAGCAACCAACGTCTGCCAGTTTACTGCAGGTGTTAGGAAGACTGAAATGTGCTACTTGAGGGAAGATCTGAAGCTTTGCAGAGTTTCCAGATAGTAATGAAAGGAAATACAACATTTTACTTGCTTGCTGAATTCTACCATTATCCCCCAATTCTCTGTTTGTAAAAGTGCATTCAGCTCTCTTTGATTTGATTTTAATAAATGGAGAATTATGTTTTTATGGCTTGCTCAGACTGAATTTTTTAGTGCAACAGCAGCAAGAACAATGTTTTTCAGTATTTTTGTTCTATATGAGCTCAGTTCCACTGATAATAGAAATCTTGGCAAAGAGTAGATGTAAGAACTTGTTGCTCCATCTCTGATTTTAATCACAATGGACCAAATCTGGGCAGATTCCAAACCACAGCAGCAGTGTGTTTTTTATGCACTTTTGTGTCTTACCAGATGGGCAGGCAGTAAAGAGCCAAAGGAGCCCAGAGCCATATTTACAGTAGAAAAGCGTTTGAATGCAGGGAACTGTGAATTGATGCTTCAGTATTAACTGCAATTGTGAAGCACCACAGTTATAAGTGCATTGGCATTAATGAGTTAATTTTCTGTTTTGTGATTTCACTGATCTTATTCATACTTCAGTTATTATGGCATTGTGACTGTTTCGATTTAATGTGCAAGCCGAAAAATTTTCCACAGGATGTGAGTATTTTGTATGAAATAAAAATATTTGTTTTAGGGTCTTGTCCTTATGGTGATGATACTGTTTTAGTTTTATTAAATGCAACTATACAGTAGTTTCAAAGTTAATCTTTTAATACAATGACCTCAGAATGGCCTCCTGGAAGTGCAATATAAAAATACAAAGTCTGAAAAACTTTAACAAAGCTTAACACAAATTAACATCAACCTAAACATTTCTACATTTTGTAAAACTAATTTCAACTACCAAAACATTTTTACAAATGACAACACAAATTTACATTTTACAAAACAAATGAACAGAATGTCCAATATGTCTGAAACAATTTGACAAAACTTAAAAGAAAACTACAAAATCCAATAGAAATTTACAATGTTTTTAAATAAGAGTTTCTTATGGAGGTATCTTGTATCAGACTTTGTAAATTTGTTTCAAGTTTTCTAAAAGTATTTCAGACTTTGTAATTTTGTATCAGACTTTGCAAATTCATTTCAAGTTCTGTAAAAATGTTTCAGACTTTGTGATTTTGAATTGGACTTTATAAATTTGTCATTATTTTGGACTTTGTTACATACCAAATAAACACATGCATCTTATACCAGAAAACTCGTCCTTTTCCTTGTTATTCTTCAAGTTAACATGACAAGTATGTAACCTCACATACTCATCACAACTGGCATGTTATAATTTTTCTTTTTCAGTGTAGCCATTTAGCTACAACAGCAGCAGTTGAATACATAAACACATAACTCACATGCAAACAGTTCCCAAACAGCAGGCTGTAGACACTACAGCGTCAAATGTCTGCATAATCCAGTCATATTACTGAACCATGTCAGTTGGCATGGTTCCTTTGCCTCTCACACCTTCTTTGTCCACTTCACCACCCTGTTTGGCAATAAATGGACATAGTCTTTGAGGGGGAAGTTAAAGCACTGTGTTTCACAATGATGCACTCGTACCTTTGGCACTAGAGCACACCAAACCAAATTCAAACTTCATGTTGCTTTAGAGAACAAAATTGCAGGTGTGCATTTAAACTAAATCTTCAGATAACCTTATGAATTAGTTGAGACTTGAGTTTATTTTTTTTATTAGACTGTCAAAGATTTTGAGGAAAGTGTCCATTTTTGATGTTGTGTCATATAAAGTCACATGGGGACTTGTTATATGGCTCAGCCAAAGCTCTAAATGCAGTAGAAGTTGGTACTCTGATCCATAGGACTTACACTTATTAATGTTAGGCCAAACCTTAATCAGTTGGAATCCCCTTTAATAGATCACATGCAGTTGTCTCTGTGATTTTCATGCAAACGTATGTATTGCTATCATTTGGAGGAGAGAACATCAGGTAAAGATATCATTGAATGTTTCAATGGTGAAATCAGAGAAGTGAAGGTTAGGCTCAAACTGGGCTTAAATACAGTCTTATAAAGAGAAACAGGCCTGCTTGACTGGTTGTGTGTACTGTCAGTTTCTAAAGCACTATAGCATGTGTTAGCCTGTATACTGTGCACTTGTGTCTCTGCTAGTAGATGGATTTTAAGGGCCATACTGATAGTCTAAAGCAAGGAAAATCCCCCTCAGGAATTCCCCTAATGCCAGAACCTCTGCGAGGGCCGGAGGAGGGGGAGAGCAAAACTGAAAGATTGTAAGGAGAGAAGAAAACAGAGGGATTGAGGAAGAAAGGGTGCTGCCTAGAGGGAAGTGTGCCGGGAAATATATAAAGGAAGAAAGAGGCAGGAAAAAAATAAGACAGATTTTGAGGATTTAGTAACTCAGCTCAGCTGTCAATATTATCAGGCCTCTGAACTGACCTGAGCAGGAGTCTATGGAGAAAGATGTCCATCAGGTAGAGATAGGAAGGGATGTTTCATGAAGACTCAAGCTCCTAACCAAACTGACATGATGACTGTAAAAGAGAGAAAATAATGTGGTGATTCTTGGGTAAAAAGACACAATTAGAGGGAAAAAAAAGGGTGCTCAAATGTCAAAAAGGCCCTAATGATACAAGAATGTCATTGCATATGGCTTTTTAATTGAATGTCATTACATCCAGAAACCATGTCACAAAATTGGAACATTATAGCATATGGGACCATCAACTAAACCATGTGAATTATGTCTATGACATGATTAAGCCTTTGTATGTTTAATTCTAGCTCTTTAAAGACAGCAAAAACACTGCAACTGTTAAAGCTGGCACATTTTAATTACACTGAACATTAGCTAAAGCCAGGTTCAATCACACTTTTGGAACATTTTACGACAAGGTCGACGTGTAATGCGCCAGCCTTTCAGTGATGTATGGCACTAACTGCTGTGTTGTTAATGGAGGGGTTCATTCAGCATGTTAATTTTGATGGTTTTGGTACCAATGTAAAATATGCTTTTTAAGTAAGTAGGCTCTGGGTTGACGTTAACATGTCTTCAATACAATTTTTACTGTATTCTCGGTATGTTACTGACAGCCAAATCTGTCAGATACGATCAGAGTAAAAGGCTTAAATGCTGCAGTACTGTCATAGATGCTAAAATGGTAAATGCATTATACTTACATACCACTTATCTCATCTTCTGACCACTTCAAATGCTTTTATACTATATGTAAAGCTTACTTACTCCCTTATATTTCTATAGTGATGGCGTAACAGAGTATGCAGAGAAAATCTGACGTTGAATTTAATGCTTTTTAAGACCCTATGGCATTATTAAAGTCCTAACCTGTGACATTAACAACACAGTTATGTTTCTGTCATGCTGATTGTAAGATAAAAATATGACAACAAAGGCAATAAAATGTCAGTGGTGTATCTTATTGTAGCTTCTTTTAAGCATTTTGAGACTAGACTAAAAAAATATTTGATATTATAAAGTAGCTGAATGGAAGGTCTGATTTTCACTTAAGAGTCCTAAAAGTACACAGTCTAGAATAATCTGTTAGCAAGTTTTACACTGCAGATGAAACTTAAAAGCATAACAATATCTATTAAGGTTTTAAAGGAGAAAGGGGGCAATTGCCTATTTCAGAATACTTAGATTCTTTAATTCTGATTTTTAGCATTGATGTGCCCATGACAATTTTACTGTTGTGGTTGATAAGCTACAGCTCACCATAGGTTGTTTGTAGTCATGTGATTCTGATGACTCACAGTGTTGTAGTTGAGTCACGAAACCACGAGTCCAAGTCAAGTCCTAAGTCCCTAGTGTTCAAGTCCGAGTCACCAAAGAAAAATCCGAGTCGAGTCCGACTCCAGTCCCCTTTACCTGAGCCCGAGTTCAAGAGAGTCCCTATTACCTGTGTTCGAGTCCTTGACGAGTCCCCAGTACCTAAAACCTAGAACCAAATTAAAATAAATTAATTATTTTTAAGTCATTCCAGCTTTACAGGTGGGCTAAGCTGATGTGTTTCATTAATTTATGAATTTCTTCATTGTTTTATTTAACAGGGCTAGAGGAGCTGTTACACTCTTCATCTAAAATATCAGTTATATTAACAGGATTGTTTTTGTATTTAGAATGGAAAAATGAGACAACATGTTTTTAACTGAACTAATGGTTTACATCTATCTTACACTAAATATTACTCCTTTAAAATGACTGGATTAATTCTGACTTGCTGAAAACTAAAATTCCAGTTTTCTCCGTGGGACATTTGAACACATCATGAAAAGGTCTTAACTTTTTCCCCCCTTTGATACTCTAAAGTCTGAGTTGTCATTAAACACATCATATTTTTACTGTATGCCACCTTGTTTAGCTCACTGATCAGCTTTATCTCACCAAGTTAACGCAGATTTCAAAGTTGGGTTGATATTTTTAACTAATGGATCTCACTTCAAGGTTTAAGAGTTTTTATCACTCTGGCCAAGACTGAGGTGGATTACTGTACAGCAGCAACAGCAGCTAATGTGACAAGTCTGAGCAGCTGATGGAGATTTTCCGCGATTCAAATGTAGGCTGGCTGCGTTTTAGTTTAATTTCTTGTAAAGATTACCGTGGGAATACAGAGAGGAGCCACAGGTTTAAGCTACCTATCAACCTACTAGCTCCTCTCTCTGCCACCCAGGCTCCCCCGCCCCTCCTACTCTCTCTCCTCTGGTTGTTTTCACAGACGCAAAAACAACAAATATTACAGAATAAAATAGTCTTCAGCAAAAAAGGTTAGAGTCCTCCTCCTCACCCTCGATTCCTGGCGCAGTTAAAGCTTGAGTCTGAGTCCAAGTCCGGGTCATTAGCGCTCGAGTCCAAGTCAAGTCACGAGTCCTCCAAATCAGAACTCGAGTCGAACTCGAGTCCAAGTCCTGGACTCGAGTACCACAACTAATGACTGAGCACTGATGACTCACCAATGTCCATTTGGGGTCAGGAAGTGGGGAACAACCTTTTGGAGTGAATAGAGAAAAGTTAGAACTTTACAGCTCTAAGTGGACCTGTGCATTGCAATTACTATCAGAGAATGTTTACATGCTTTGAGTACAATCCCTACATTTTAAAAGAGTCTTGAGGAGTCTTGAACTGATCAAAGAAGCCAGTTGAGTCCCTGTTACAAAATATACATGCTTTTACTTGAAACAGTGATACACTATCAACCGAATAAACCTTATGGGAAGTTACTCAGACTGTCGCCCGATGCTGCCCAGCCGACCAATCACAGGGCTTGCATTCTGTGTAATTTTGATGCATTGCTTCATTTTTTAAAGCTGCATGTTAGGCTATGTGTATAGACTACTGTGTGGGGTCATGACTGGATAGCTTCGATGCAGAAGTAAATATGATGCTTAGGAATATGTACCACAAATTTCTCATTTACAGAAATATCAGCTTAGAATTAGTTGAATTGTAACAACATGCTGCTGTCAAGTATAAGCACTCAAACAATCCTTTGCATATTTACTGTTGCATGACAGGAAGGAAAAAAATAAAAATGCCAGCATGTAAATGTGGCGAATTAAAAGCATTTATGGAATTTTATATCCTTCAAATGTGTTTCCTATATATTGCATGTGTGTGTCCTGTTTCTGTGCCCATGTTTGTGGGCCCATGTTTTTTACCATGCTGGGGTGTAACGATGAGTTCCCTTATCTCCTGCCCTCTCTGTAGTGCGTGTGGCAGCGCTCAGCCGAGCCAGCCTCCATCCTGGCACAGGCCGCTGCCAGCGAGAATGGCAGGACAGAGCCAGCTCCCAGTGCAGCTGTCAGCCGCTCTGAAAATTGGTCCCAAAAAACCTTCATAGGGGTCCCGAAACACTTGTGGGCTGAGCGATGGCAGCTCTGTGACCACTATAGGAAAAACACGAAGAAATATGAATGCTGAATGTTGTTATCAATGTGTAAGGCAGGATTCATGACACTGATGTTTGCAGATTTGTCCTGTTTTAGAAATACCAAGGGCAATCAAAGTGGTGTGCTTAAATACACCTGAATCACCCATTTACTCCTCAATCTATTACATATATTACATGTATAAGGCACAGCAGCTGGTTAATCAATAGCAAATAATCATATAAACTTCCATTATTCCTATATAAAGCCTATTTTCCTTTTGATATACAAATCAACTGATAGGCCTCTCCTTGAAGTGTCCTATACACCATTCCCCTTTTTTATTAGTAAACCAACAGCTTCATGCTCTGTATGCAGATCATGTGAAACTAGCTGTCATCTTTATGCTGAATTTATTCGTCAAGGATGTGTCATGCCCAAACATACGCTTCTAGCAAACATTGCATTTTCAATGATTTTACCTGTTCTTTTATCATAATTGCACCATGCCATTTACTGAGCAGTCGCCCCCTTCTGGATGAAGCTTTGGATAACTATGACCTGGATGACGGAACAATGCTAACAGCCTGACTGCATCGTGACAACTGTGAAGTTTGGTGGAGGAGGGATAATAATATGGGAAATTTTTCTAGGTTTGGGCTAGGTCCTGTATCTCCAGTGAAGGGCAATGCTATACTTATATTAGATTGCTCTATTCCCTTGTGTCTGTAGCTTTTATTGTCTGATCAACAGTTCTGAGCTCTTTAAAAGTTTGTCTTGGCAGCAGTTCAGTTTTGTTTTGCTCCTAGCATGTTTCTGTCCATTACAGAAATAACAAAGCTGAAAGACATTATGTCATGGGTGGCAGATGTGCAGTAAGACAAAAATCGCCCAAAATGGAGAGACGATCTCGTCACCTGAATGACTATCGGCGTAAACCAGAAGGAACGTTCTTTCCCAATAAGCTGGATGGGAGAATTTTAGTTTGAATGAAGTGTTTATATGAAACATTTTTATTCCAATCAGGCATTTGTTACAATTAAATGTGGTCCATGTAAACATAACTTGGTGGAGAAGCTTTCAATGTGGCTGACCTCGGCATGAGTTTTATCCACCAACAAGCTCCAGTCTGTCGAACTCACTACCTCATTGTGTCATTGCTCTGACTGGCCAGTGATGAATGTGTCAGATAGAACTGAGATTTTGAGAAAGTCCTGCCCTTCCAAAATGCTTAGTATGGGAGGTTTCCCAGATGAATGTGAAATATATCCTTACAGTGGGTGTATGAAGCAGCCCATCTGGTGTGTCAGGTTAAACAGAATGCATTCTCTTATTCAATGCAGATTACTTGGATATAAACCGTTTGCACATAGCTTAGACTTTTTCACCACGTTTTTTTGTGTACATGTACTTTTTTGAGTAGTTTTTTAGAATCAGTAATTGTAGTATTACCAGCATCTTATTTTATTGCACCTCATTTGACATCATACCTGTAATTGAGTAGAAATCAAAATTAATAAGGGACAAAATGAGATTCAAGTTTAGCCATCAACTGTGTGAAACTGACTGGTTGTTTGGCTCATGATAGTCAGTCATAGATAACGAGAGAATGAATTAACATTAAAAATGTAAACTAAACTTTATCCTTAAGGCATGTCTTAAACAACCAGGCTGGAGATTCAGATTCTCTTGTTTCAGCCCTGCACATGATGGAAAGATCACATTTTACTTTTCAAATCCAACTTTACAATGCTTTGAGTAAACTTTACATGAATAACTTTTTACTTTTATTTGAGCAGATTTAGTAAGCAGTATTTTTCTTTCACTTAAGTCTATTTAGGTAATTCTACTCATACTTTTGATTGAGTACTACATTCTTGTACTCTCTCAAACCCTAGGATTACCACGTCCCATAAAAAAGTTTGGTGATTAATTCCTATAATAGAATATTGAACTTATTCTATTTGTTTACAAAATAAACTTTGTTTCTTAAGAGAAAATGAGGCTATTCTTCCCCAAAGCACATTCCTTTTACATTTAATATTTTGATTTGATTGGATACATCTGGATTGAGAACCTTATTTAATGGAGAGGTGTTATTAAGGCTCAGACTTGCTCCAATCAATCACCTCAATTATGTTAGTGGAACTCATTTCCAAAAAAATTATTTCTAATAAAAACAAAAACAAAACAAGAAGAGGAAGGGTGCCAGGTAAGAAAAAAATCTTCCTTCTTTGCCCTAATTTCTGATGACAAAACCCTCTCCGACCAGCCAGCAGAGAGCGAGTGTGAAGCCATTGACTCATCACTTCTGGCGAGACAGAAAGCCAGAGACCGATCCAGGGGCAGGCAGCTCCTAGACACCTCGGGGCCCTGTCTCGTGTCACGGCACCCGTCACCTTGCCAGCTATTTCCTGTTGCAGTGTACACACACTTAATGCCCCAGACTCCCGTCCCTCCAATCCTCCCTATCCCTCCTTCACGAGGCCCCTCGGCCGTCATGCATATCAACGCTTTATGAGCGATGGAGGGGAGGAGAACGAGGGATTGGGAGTGGTAAAGAGGCAGAGGGAGGATTGGGCAGAGCAGCGAGGCCTAGGCAACAGTCGGAATCAATCAAGTCTGGAGGATTACTGCTCCACTGGGTTGTGATCAATAGATCCTGAACACTATCCCCTGCTAGGAGGGCTGACAGGGTAAATGAGGGTCCAAAAGCTTCGCCCCACCCACCTCCCTCATCTCATCCCAATTCTCTCTCTCTCTATCTCCCTCCTCTCGGCCAACACCTCCCTTTGGTTGGCCATGATTAAGGAAAAGCAAAGAGGCAAAGATGGCGTTATTGTTGGTGGCGAAGAGGGCAGAGACTCATGTTTGGTCCGATGGTTTTTCACAATAAAGGAGGCGTGTTGCATATTCAGCTGAGAGGAACATCTATAGCCTCTGCCCTGAGGCTTTTGTACCTTTGGGTGAACTTCTGTCTTGGTTTAGCAATGGAGGAAAAAGCTTTACTTTTGGATTTTTTATTTTTAAGCGACAAATTTCTTGTTCTCCGGGACTGGACCTTGGAATGTAGTGCACACCAAATGCTGAAAGTAACATATTAGAGTGTTGGGATGAGTGCAAGTCTGCATTACATATTGCTATTTTTCATTCAGTGCTTTGCTTGTATTTCTTTATTGTCTTTTTTCCACATCTCTGCCCCTGTTTCTTCAAAGGTTGTCCAAATTTTTGATTCTTGGATAGTTTTTAAGGATGCATATTAATGGATTTTTGACAATATATGTTATGCTGACATTTACAATTCTATTTTAGCTAATACTGATACTGATTTTTATATAAATGTAGATCTGACCTAAAACTACAGTCCTCAAAACACACATTAAAATCCTGTTGGTCCAGCCTAAAACTCCACTAACTTATTTGTAAATACGGCCAATATTCACAGGCATTACAGGTACATCTCAAAAAATTAGTATATCATGAAAAAGTTCAATATTTTTTGTTACTCATTTCAGAAAGTGTATATTATATAGACATATTACACATAGAGTGAAATATTTCAAGCATTTTTTCTTGAAATTTTATTGGTTATGGCTTACAGATAATGAAAACCCAAAATTCAGTGTCTCAGAAAATTAGAATATTACATAAGATCAATAAAAAAGATATTTTAAACAGAAATGTCAGGCTTCTGAAAAGTATGTTCATTTCTATGCACTCAATACTTGGTTGGGCCTCCTTTTGCATGAATTTCTGGATCAATTTGGTGTGGCATGGAGGCGATCAGCCTGTGGCACTGCTCAGGTGTATGGAAGCCCAGGTTGCTTTGATAGCGGCCTTCAGGTCATCTGCATTGTTGGGTCTGGTGTCTCTCATCTTGACCATACCCCACAGATTCTCTATGGGGTTCAGGTCAGGCCAGCTTGCTGGCCAGTCAAGCACAGTAACACCATGGTCATTGAATCAACTTTTGGTACCTTTGGCAGTGTGGGCAGGTGCCAAGTCCTGCTGGAAAATGAAATCAGCATCTCCATAAAGCTTGTCAGCAGAAGGAAGCATGAAGTGCTCTAAAATGTTCTGGTAGATGGCTGCATTGACTGTGGACTTCAGAAAACACAGTGGACCAACACCAGTAGATGCCATGGCAGTCCAAATCATCACTGACCGTGGAAACTTCACACTGGACTTCAAGCAATGTGGATTCTGTGCTTCTCCACTCTTCCTCCAGACTCTGGGACCTTGATTTCCAAATGACATGCAAAATTTACTTTCATCTGAAAAGAGGACTTTGGACCACTGAGCAACAGTCCAGTTCTTTTTCTCCACAGTGCAGGTAAGACGCTTCTGACGTTGTCTCTGGATTAGGAGTGGCTTGACACGAGGAATGTGGCATTAGTAGCCCATGTCTAGGATTCATCTGTGTGTAGTGGCTCTTTTTCACGATATTCTAATTTTTTGAGATGTACCTATATCGCCTGTGAATATCAGCAAAACTCTTCACATCTGTTTATTTTTACAGCTGGTAAATCAGTTGTAAATAGCAACAGAAATTGTGACAAAATGTGGCAATACTGATATGCCAATAACATCATCCCTAACATTTTCAGATGCACTACCAGAACTTTGACAAATCTAAAAATTTTCAAACATATTTTCAATCAGAAGTTGCAGTAAGGAATAGACAAGCCAACATGTGAGTGGAGTTCAGAAAGTGTACAGAGGTTTGCTGCGATATTTGGAAATTAAGAGCAAAATTATCCCCCAGTATTGGTCGCCTGTAGTAGGGATATTATTGGCATGTTATCGTTTTCTGCAGATATTAGCTTAGAAAATTACTACTGATATTGGCATATATGAAAATTTGGACAGTGTTGTATTTAACATGAAAAAAGAGGAAAAAAGATCAAAAATATAAAGCAACATAAATTAATAGGAGATATACACATATTTATATATATATTTATATATTTTATGAAATGTGCCTTGATGAAAACAGCATATTAAGGGCTATACATGGATGTAGAGGTAGAGAACACTGGGTAAAGATACTTGAGCATAATCGACTCATGTTTGCCAGTGAAGGACTGCTAAATAGCTCGTGTAAACACAGGACGGGACATAGTAACTGAGTCTGAACAGAGCACGTAAATACACGCTTGTGGCCGCTGTTCTCTACTGCAAACCCACGTAAGGCATTTAAATGTATTAGCGTCACTAATGAACTCTACCCGCTCTGTAGAAACATAAAAAATTATTTTGGTAATCACCAATGCTGTTAATTTAGGGCAGCTGTGGCATAAACCTTACTTTGGGTGGTGGTCTAATAAATTTGTTAAGCACTGTAGGTCCAGCCTAAAACTCCACTGACTTATTTGTTTGTAGGTCAATATTTACAGCTGATATAGGCATGATAATATCGGCATATTATCTTCTAACTTCTTAAACTTTTAAAGTGCATTTATGACTGAGGTTTTTAAACTTTACAGTGTGTTACAGGACTAAAGTCTTAGGTCTGAACTAAATATATATCAGCATAGTCTGGTTTATAACCAAGTCTCTTCCTCCATCCTGAGGTAGATGACTGTTCCCCAGTATGCTCCTGCTCAATGTCTTTGCCTGTTTAAATATTGCCTGTTGCCAAATGCTTGCTTATAAATGGATTGACTCTGGCTCTCTGTGCAGTCTAGGCATGCTCTTAATGCAGAGTTCCACAAGACTTTTTATTGTTATTGAGCCCTGTATAAATGAAACGACTTATTTCAATAGAAATACGGATGATTCTTTGACTCACTTTTATAAAGGCAGGAACTTTGTCACTTTAGATTCTGAGTCTTTCCTGAAGTCATTGAAGGGCTTTGTTATATTCAAATAAAACAGCCAAGTGAGCTGATGAAAGGAGTGTTTGGCTGACTGACAGCTGGGTTTCAGGCCCTGACACCAATCTTCTAACATGTCAGCAGTGATGACTTTAAATTTTGTTAACAGAGATCACTCCTCCTTCCTGCTTTGCTTGTGTATAGAAAAAAAAAAACCTCTCCCCTGTGTGACCAGCAGATGGCAGTCCTGTTATCCTGATCCAGTAGTGTGAGTCTGTGTGCCTGCAGGCTGAGTTTCGGACTGTTCAGGGTTTAACTATGTGTAAAAGTACCCCAGTTCTCGAATGCCTGGCAGCTGAGGGAGAGAGAGAAAGAGAGAGAGGGAGCGAGAAGAAAAAGAGAGGCAGCCCAAATAACAGGTTCCCTGGCCCTGAGCCAACAAACTCACAAATGCTCACACATGCTGCAACATAACAATAAAGCACACTATTTTTCTCTTAATAGGCAATCTGTGTTGCCATGAACATTTAGTCTAATAACTGTTACTGCTGTGTAAATGATGTCATAGGCCTGTCATTGTCTGTAAATTATGTGGCTGTCTTTGACGAGCCTTGTTGTCAATGATCCACCTTCTTTTTACAATGTGACCGAGTCATCCGCCCGAAGCAGTCGTAAAATAAGTCAAATACTTTGCTGTGCCCAGAGGGGGGAATAGCAAGTGTTTAATGTTTCACATCAAATAAACAGAGTGCACAAATGGTTTCATGTCATGTTTGTCTGAAGTGAGGGGTTTCTATGCCTCTAAAATGTGCTAAATACACTACAATGACTTGAGTCATGTATAAAGAAAGGCATACGTAAAAGCAAAGACTGTATACACGAAGAGGATGTAGCCACTGTGGCATAATGGCTGAAAGCGTGTTGTAAACATATGCAGTACCAATAAAAAGTGGATGTTTTACCCTTTAATTGATTTTATAAATCAATCATCGTCTATATTATTTGACTTTCTGACCAAAAACAAGCCAAAAATACCTCTTTAATGTCAAAGTGAGAACAGATTCCTACTAAGTAATGTCAATTAATAAAATGTATGTACTGTACATAAGTGACTGCACAAATGCTCATCTCCTTCCAAGTCTGTATTTAGTAGATGCCCCTTTTTCTGCAATTACATCTCTGAGTCTGTGTGGATAGATCTCAATCAGGCTTGCACATCTGGATAATGCAATTTTATTCAATTCTTCTTTGGGGATCAGGGGTGTACAGCCCCTTTCAAGTCCAAACACTGATTCTCTATGGGACTGAGGTCTGGGCTTTGACTCAGCCTTGTCTTATACCTAATATGTGTAGCTTTTGCTGCACGCTTCAGGTCATTGTCTTTCTAGAAGATAAATCTTCTCCCCAGCTGTAGTTCTCTTGCAGGCTGAATCAGATTGTCCTCCATGATTTTTCTATATTCACACATTCATTTTACCCTCTACTTTTACAAGCTCCATGGTCAAGTGGAAGAACTTCTTCCACTTGACCATGGAGTCTCCCACATGCCTTTTGGTGAACTCTAGTCCAGATTTAATCTGAGTTTTCTTCAACAGTGGCTTCCTCCTTACCACTCTCCCATAAAGCTTTGACTGGTGAAGAACGTGCCAACACACAGACTCTCATTCATCTCAGCTGCTGAAGCTTGTAACTCCTTCAGAGTAGTCATACGCGTTTTGCACGGTCACTCATTGTGAGGACGGCCTGATCTAGTCAGATTTACACATGTGCCATTTTCCTTTCATTTCTTGATGATGAGTTTCAGTGAACTCTGTGGATGTTCAGTGCCTTGGAAATGTTTTGTATCCTTCCCCCGACTTTTCCTTTTCAATAACCTTTTGTCTGAGTTGCTTGGAGTGTCCTTTTTTCTGCATGGTGTAATGGTAGCCAGGAATACTGATGAACCAGTGACTGGACCTTCCAGACACTGGTGTCTACAATCACTTAAGACACATTTACTGCACTCAGATGATCCGGTGAGACTACTAGCACCAAGTGGCTGGACCTCTGTTGATTAAGGTGTCACTTAAAGGAGGTGATTATTTATGCAATAACTCATTTTACCTTACATATTTTTGGTTAATAATATAGTTTTTTTCTTTGTCAAAAAAGTCCAATTCTGTCGACAATAAAATCAATAAAAGGGTAAAACATCCCAGGGGTTGAACACTTTTTATAGGCACTGTGTGTAAGAGAGGGTGGAGTTGGAGAGCAAAGGGCTGACAAACACTTTATTGTCAAAGCTATACTGTCAGCGCCAAAGGCTAATTCATTAGCTGGTTAATTTGATATGCATAACAATTATGTTTCCAAGAGAATGCAGTTCAGTAAGTGGTGGTAGTTAAGAAGAGTTGTATTGCTAAAAGTGCTGAAACAGCGTGAACTTTCAGCTAATATAAGGCACCAGGCAAATAAAATGTAATATTCTCTTTGCAGGTTACCCCTGCTGTATTTTCTGTTGGACATGCCAACAATAATTCAGGCTTTTGTGTTCTTGTAAACTAAAATAAGGCTGTGCATGAGAAACACAGAACCTGCTAAACAGCATTAATGAAGAGCACAGATAATGCTAAATGCTAATCATTGGTATTATACACATATCATGCTACACAGATTTTATTGCTGGAAGACATGTGCAGTAAACTGTGCAAGACATCCCACTGTTACTATGATTTAAATAAATCTCGGAAAGCAGCAACAATACAGCCGAGGAGTAATGCTCAGATTTATTAGCACACCTTGCAGACAGCTGTCCATCACTTAATGCTGCCCTTTTCTAATGAAGCATAACTTGATCCCTCACTAGAATATAAGAATTAATCACCTGTAAATCTGTGTATTAATGGGGTATGTAACTACAGACTAAAATGATTTTTAGACCAGGATGTAAACATGTTTACAGCCTAACAGAGCCAGCCTCAAGTGGCCATTCAACGACCTGCAGTTTTCTCTGCATTTCCTCTTGACTTCATTCTCTATCCCCTTAGTGTCCCTCTTGACTAAAAGCCCATGACAAGCCGAGACATTTCACAGATCTCCAGAGCAGCACACTGACCAAACTCCAGACGAACAGGACACGAGATATAGAAGAAGACAGAGAGAAAAAAAGGAACAACGAGGGAAAAGCATAACTTCATTACTGTTGTAATGAGAGGAGAGAAAGACTTCTGCTGAGGCAGTGACCCTGGCAGAAAAGCTTACCTGCAAACTTGTAGCAGTAATACCTCTGGTCAGGTAATTAGTTATACATTAATAGGCAGAGATGATCTGATCTCCCCAATTAGAGAACAGCAGAGCGATGACTCACAGGGACTTCACTGCAAGTTTCATACTGCTTACTGAGCCATCCAAGTCAGCCTGGTCTGAACTCTCAGTTCACCTTACATCAACTATGAGCAAAGAATCTGATTACTGTGCAATGTCATGCTGTAGGTTACAGTAACCACTAGTCCTGCCATCACATGGGGCAACAGGGACAGCCCTGTCCTCTCAGGACACAGAGGTTCATCACAAAAGTAAAAGCCAAGGAGAATCAACAGACTCTCCAAAAAAAAAGAAAATACTTTACACAGTCAAACACCCTAAAAAGAACTAAGTGGAATCACCTTTGGGTTGCCTTTGCAACATTTTTATCTACCAAAAACCTTCACATTTTTTATTACCTTAGAAAAAGTGAAACTGATAATATCCTTTTTGGAGTATCAATAAAACAGAAAAGTGTTGTCTTAAATGAAGCAAATATAAAATAATGTAATCTTATTTTATTTCCCACTAAACAGCAATGGTGCAGTTTATGTTCCTGGCTAGGAATTTCCATATTTTTCTCAAGGAATATCCACATATCAACATTCTCAGGCTGAAGCTGAGATTTCTGAACATTCATAAGTTAGAAACCCTCTCACTTGGGACAGAAGTGGCTGGTATAGAGAGAGATGCTTTGGCAGAGGAGAAAGCAGTGAGTAAAGCAGATATTTTTCTTCACACTGAAGAAGAGAGTTCCACTTCCAAACGCTTTGTTTCATCGATGATTAGCTTGTGAGGCGGTAGTTCCATTAGTTCCTGTTTGAGCTCCAGTGAAAGAAAGCAACAATTTGCCTCATTCAATCTGGTAAACGACTGACGCGGGGTTCACACAGACCGGCTTGGGTAAAGCACTTGATGGGTGGTAACATTTTCCATGTTGTTATCAGATAAGCTGTGATCATCAGAGGTCCAGCCATCTCTCTGCATCTGTTTGGACCTCTGACCAAAATCACTTCAAAGTTTTCTCCCACTCCTGCTATGACTGGTGTGCTTACCTGGTGCTTTCAGGGTCAGCTGAAGAGGGTTTAAGATGTTGAATAAGCCGAGTTAAATCAGACAGCACCCCATACCATTTAAACAGAGTATTGCAACACAAATTATGCTGCACTGATTTAAATCCCCTTTTATTTCTACTGATTTTTAGCTGATGCAGGATTTATCCTTACACCCTTACAAAAATCCCATGCACGATTAAAAGGAAGACGTCTGACTAAACATACAAAAGCAAATCCCCTTTTTTTAATAAAGCAGAGGAACATTTACACATTCCAATGCAAGATCAGTATGCAAACTTTGGTACCAGCCTCTCAAACCAAAACAAACCGCACCACCTCCTCTTATAACTTATCATTTACTCTGTGTTATTCTAGTGAGGCAGCTTGAAAGAAATATTTTAGACCGAGTCTTCTCTTCAGTTTGGGAAATAAGTCAATTCTCTCTAAATTGTACTCAGTGCTCCTGAGTGGGCCACACTCTCTCTCTGTTCCCAATTTGGTGGTAGCAGGGGCATAGCTAGGGATTTTGGGCCCCCCCAAAGAATATCACACAGGCCCCCCCTTAACTGGCTAGCCACAAATCTTGTGTAATTTTTGCAAATATCTATGTATTTTTGAACTATAATTTTCATTTATGATCAATATTTTTACACGGATTAAATTAAATTTACTTGCATTATTTCGCAGTGCTGGACTACACCATTTGGACATTTTTAAAGGGAGGAGCAGGGGCCCCCTAGAATTTTATTTGTTCTGTTAAATAAATATTTATTTAGGCCGATTCATTTAGTTGCGTTTGATTCCATGATGACACTAATGACTGAGAAAAAATAAATGAAAATGCACTTTTCATTGCAGGCTTCACAGGTGCCCCTCCCTACTGTGGGCCTGGGAAATCCACCCCTGAAATGCTATTGGTGCTGCTATTTGCTGCAATAATCTATCAGGACATTAATACTCAAGATATCTTCTTGTCAAAATGTTTGTTTACAGAATCAACATGGTAGAACTGACTAGTGCTGAAACTAAAAAGTTCCATACAGCTGAGCACAAGCTTCAATGTCTCATGTGGGCCATATATCATTTTATTTCCAGGATTTGCCTTGGGCCAATCAAGAATGCACAATAGGCCGCATTTGGCCTCCAGGCCATAGTTTGGACATGCCTGTCTTACTGTAAAATGTCTTCTCAGTGAAAAAGAAATTCCCCAGCCAATACCAGGGCACTTCACAGGTCATCTTATTGCTCTTCCAAATGCAGCACAAGGTATGTGTGAACAATAAGAACCAATGAAATTATTGCAATGAGTTAAAGTGAGTTTTTTCTAACCCAGACAAGCCACTATTGTTTCTCCACAGGTGTTGTCTTAACTCTGCTCCCTTTACCCCAGAGCACATTTTACACAATAAGCAGTTTGCAACTGTGCTAGCGTAGGAGAGATGATGTATGGAGTTACCTCATTTGTATGTGGGAAACACAGACCCTAGTAGTTGCCAAATATGATCCTCATTTTCATTCCCTTGGCTGGAGAATACACTTAGCAGAGAAATAAAAAGAGCAGTCTAGATGGTTTATTTTGCATTTTATTTCATTTCATGTTCATGCATCTTAAAGGCGTGGGGCTTTTTCAGCAGCAGACGGGAGGCTGGATTTGTCTCATCAATGACACGTACACTTAAGGGCTTATGGGCCAAATCCTGAAACTTAGCCAGAAATAGCTAATGAGTGCCTGTGTGCCATTAGCTCAGCTAAGACTGAAATGCATGCATTATTCACTCACAAAAACACCACAACTTTAACAGTGAGCTACTTTGTATCCCAGGCCTGTCCTTATCAGCACCGGCACATGAGTCATACTGCGCTGTAGCTTTAATGCACAGGATGAAAGTCTCTGAAGGAGGCGTGCAATCACACAGCATGCTACCTTCAATAAAGACAGAGAAGTAATGACAATATGCTAATCAAATTGTTCATATGAGTCTGTTCTTGCAGTGTGTTCCCTTGTCTGGGTGATTTGCAAACACAGTCATGCCACACAGCCGCTGTACTGGAGATAGGTATGATCTAAGGCGGCTTGATTGGAACATAGTGTACTGCACCCATGGGACTCTGCAGGAAGATCTATAATGCACAGCAGACAGGGCACCAGACATGCCTTACTGATAGTGCTAAGGTATGGAAATGCATGGGCAAAATTGGCACCAACAAATTACACCTTGGCACCCATTCATACACAAAGGCTCACACATGCATGGGGTCTTCCCTGAGACCACACATCCTCCATATCGAGATCCCTTTCATCTCCTCGTATTGACTACTGTTATATCCTGTGGCTTGATTGGACCACACCAGACAACATCTCCCGTCGTCTGTATTCCTCCCCCTGCTCCCTCGCTCGCTCGCACCCTCCCTCACTCACACCCTCCTTCCAACACCCTTCTCGTGTTTGCCTTTCATTAGCTTTCATCTCTCCAGCTTATTGAACTCCACCACTGGCATCAGAGTGTGATGCTTTGATGGTGCGGCCGCTCCTCGACATAAATCCATATTTACCCCCTTTACATATTTCCATGCTAACAAATGACTTGCAATGTCTGCCGTTCTTAGGGCATAACAGGACGTATAGTCTGAGCGCAATGTACAGGTTTGCACAGTCTCTGAGGTACCTGAAGTGCCACCACATAAATTCAGTTTTTTTAATGTACTTGCCCAGGAAAGAGAGGGTAAAATGTTTATACGTCTGACTCCCCCCCCCATGTGATGCAGAGAGAGAGAGAAATGTATAGGCCAGTGGGCAGGTAGTGTAAGGAAAGCTCAGTGGGGAAACTTCACATATATTGATACACATAAATAGCATTGCTCATTCTGTCTGCTTTGAAGTACTGCTTCCATCTCTTCTTGCTCATCAAGACACACCACCTCCCCTTCACCCCTATAGAACATCCACACTCACACAGACACACTCACACACGGCCTCTCTGGGGGTACACACTTTTTCATTCTGTAGTTGTGTTGAGCTGTTGGTCGAGTGGATTTAGTTTTCCTATGGGGGTGTGTGTTCACAGGTGCTGCACTGTCCCTTCATAATGGAGGATAAAGCCTTCAGCAGTGTGGAAATCAACAATAAAAAGTGGTCAGTAGGAGGTGTTTACACTTGTTTGATGGAGGTAGGAATGCAACAATGCACCATAATCACAATATAATACAAATCATATAGGGTTAATGATTATATATAAAAAGTAATATCAGCAAGTGCTACTCTTGGGCAGCTTACCAACAGAGACAAGCATTTACTCTATGTGGTTGTCTGTTAACTTTAAAATATTTTAAAAAACTCAACTCACGTTTAACAGCTTCACTCATGATTCCACTGCAACATTTGATCTGAATGACATTGAACATTAACTTTGTTTGTTCCATGTGCCATAGTTAAGTGGCTGCTATGACTGCTGATAAACTAGAAGTCCTTTTTGTCTTTCAAAATAAGAGCATTTTCCAAACCTCAAGTAAAGTAAACCAAGCAGAAGACAGTACAAAAGACATAATATAATATACACTCACTGGCCACTTTATTAGGTACACTTGTTCAATTGCTTGTTAACACAAACAGCTAATTAGCCAATCATGGCAGCAACTCAATGCATTTAGGCACGTAGGTGTGGTCAAGATGACTTCCTGAAGTTTGAACTGAGCATCAGATGGGGAAGAAAGGGGATTTAACACTTTAACACTAGAACTGCCAGTGATAATATGAGCAATTTCAACTTGAGTGATGATGATATGCCGTTTTCTGTGGATATGAGAGGACACCTGAAAAGAACCTGAGTACACCTGAGAAAAACGTACTCAGATGTAGAGTCAGTGGGCTGAAAGAGAGAGCAGAGAAAGTTCATTTGACAGTTTTGAGCAGGAGAGATCCCGAGTTACCTGGTGGTGTAGGTGTAGAAAATGTGAACCCATGCTCAGGGTCAAATCTGCAGCAGCTCCTGTCATGTCAATATGGACCAAAATCTCTTCCACTTAGAATTAAGGCAGTTCTGAAGGCCCCCCCTCCATTTAGCTCCATTTGAGTACTTTAGCAGTGTATTGTTTAGTTTTGCTGAATGAACACTGTCTACAACAACACATTTATTTAGGAAACATTGGCTCAGTGTTGCATCACACCATGAAACATAGCAAGGGCTTGCACGTTTACTTTAACAAGATTTACCATCAGCATCTTGTTAGAAACTTGGGGGGAAAGTGCACAAAAATAGACTTCTCTGAGCACCCTGTGGTGTTAATTGTTTTGCTTTGTGTGTCAAAGTAGTCGACAACAGAAGAGCCCCAGAAAATCAGTGCTTTTTAAACATGATTAAAAATTTTCGCCACAAAGTCAGAGCAAAAGTCTGATGTTTAAATGAATAACTTGCAATGCAAATGAGGTAAAGTGACGGGGGCCTTTTTTTATTTGAAGCTGAACCTTTTGTTGTCAGCTCCAACTGTACTCTCTGTTTTTAAACCCAGCGAGGGACCTTTTACACATTTCAATGGGGAATTCGGTTTTGAATTATTCAACAGACTAATCCACCGTCGCTTGTGCTTTGGTCTGTGTGGGCCTGCTGTTTGGAGGTACAGCCAGTTCACAGTCAATATACAGAGACTGAAAGAGATGAAGAAAGAGAGACTGAGAGATACAGACACAAATGGACAGAGACAAGGGTCGAGGGGAAAAAGGTGAAGTCGAGGGGGGGCTACTTAATGTTAATTACAGTGTTCTTAATCCTGGAAGCAAACAATGATGTCATGGGGCACTCTGGCTAATGCTGTAAAACAACACCTGACATTAGAAGAAAACACACATTAAAGAGAGCAGGCTGGAGCTACTATTACAATGCACTAAAAGTATTTTACATTAATATCTCAATGGAACTATACTTATGACATCTTAAGCTATAAAAGGAAGCCCTTAAACAGTACATTGTTATTTTCTTTATAAAAAAATACCATTATCATCATTTTTCCCTGAAAACCTTGACATTTACTTCCATTAATACTAAAGAAGAGGAGAAGCTGGTCAAACTGCAGACCTTACTGTATATCTGCATGCTAATTAAGACTAATCAAAATGAAAATTACAAATGCGCTTTTAATGGGTTTCCTGTGCTCAGATTTATGACTCTTTTAATGCAGCCTGTTATTGTTTTCCAGCGTTTGATCATCTTATTCCCATGCATTTATGTTCCCTTCTTTTAATCTTTCATTTTAAAGCACTTTGTAGCTCTGTTTTGATATGTGTGCTATAAACTAAATCATTTCTGAACGCCTCATTGAAGGTTTATGTGACTGCTGGTGATGGTTTACATGTGTATAAAGAATGGTAATGTAAAGACATATAAGATGCTGGTATAAAAAGCTACAGTATGCTTTATGTGGAAAATCAAAGCTGCTTTGGCATTTTTAAAGGACCTTAATGCGATAAATTCAGTAATATTGGTCCTTTTATTTGCTGTCCTGTCCCTGCCAGGCATATTGACAAATTTAGCGGAGGTATTTAAATGCAAACACTTGATTCAGGGCATTTCATGAATTTTTTTTTGCTAAGCTGAAAACCTGAAAGTTCTATACATCCTGTCCCTGGACTTAAAATGAACCTGTATCATAAGGACCATATTTTGTACTTGGGACATCAACAACATGACTATGGCTTGTGGCAACCCTACAAGCCACCTAGATGGTACCCTTAGACGTTCTTACTCTCCACATCCACCCCTTATTTCACCCTAAAGGTGTATCAAGAGGCTGTTTTCCCATTCCTCTGGTAATTTGCAAGGACGTGCAGAGCATGACCTGGATCATGTCAATCCTCCTTCCCACCCAATGGTGCCCTCAGGTGGGCTTACTTGTAATTATAGGTCTCATTTTTTTGCCCCCAATATGCCAAAAGTTCTGCACAGTACTGTTAACTTTGATGTTTTTCTTGCTGTGGCAGCTGCATCTGTGCTGCATGGCAATATTGATCATCTCTCACAGAATAAGCTTCTATTGCGACAGTTTCAGATGTTTAGCAGTAAACCAGGCTGAGGAGGTTTTAGGCTGTTGATAACCAGGATAAATGTTGCAGCCTTGTGGTGCAGATCAAAGACTGGGTGAATGCTGGTATATACTTAGTGGTGGTGATAAACTGGTATCAGTACTATCACCAGTACAATTTCTGCCAAGGTATGGATTTTTGCAACACCATCATGCCCGTTTTAGACACTTCTGTTGTGTTGTAGTGCACATGAGAGGCAAAAACAATGCCACTGCTACAGGAAAAAGTGATTTGTGACAGACAACAGCTCACTCTGAGTTTAATCTTCAACATGTTTCACTCTGCCGGCTAAGGTCAAGGTTGCACACATGGAAGGGGGGATAAAGGGGAGTGCTTTCTGGGGTCCACGGTGTTTAGCAAAATCACGGTCCATCATAAAGTTTATCTGTAATGACCATATTTGATATTTAGCCTGAATAATAACCCCTTCTATCAAAGCAGGAAAAAAATGCAGCTGTGTAACAGCATTTTTCAAAGTGTAAACCCATTTTGTTGAAACAGCATTACTTTTCTGTGGTAAGATTAACAGTGTGGATGGGCACACTGAACTAAATTAGTTGGAAATAGTGTCAGAATTTAGAGCTAAGCCATTATATGCACAAATATAATGATACCAGAGAATAAATGTCACTTCAAATATTAAAGTAATTGAAGAACAAAGGTGGAAATGTTCAAAAATGAGTTAAAAGTGGCAAAAAATGGTCAAATTGACAGTTAAACAGTGGAAAGAATGGGTTTTGAATGGTTAAAATGGGTAAAAAAAAAAATGGCAAAATTGGCAGAAATAAGTGGTGAAAGATGGTTAAAAAGTGGCAAAATGGTTTAAAAGTGCCAAAAATGGGTGGTCAAAATGGTGAAAAGCAGGTAAAACAAGGCAAATCAGGGCAAAAAGGGGCAACAAAAGGCAGCTACAGCAGTGAAGGTATCAAAAATGGATGAAAGAGGCAAAAATGGGCAGTTAAACAGGGAAAAGCAGAAAAAAACACAAGTTATAGGTGGTAATAATATGTCAAAAGTGAACAAAAAAAAACATAGAAGGGATGAAAGGCGGCTGAAAAGTAGCAAATGGGTTACAAGTGGCAAAAGTTGGCTAAAAGCAGCAAAAAAATTGTTAATTTGGAAACAAATATGACAAAATCTGCGTAAACAGTGATGAAAAGTAGTTAAAAAGTGGCACGAATAAATAAGGAGCACATCAGAACCCAATAACAGCTTGACACAGTTTTCAACTCCAAGATTATGTAACTGTTAGCCAGGAGGCTAGCACCAATGCTGCTGATCCAACACATATGCATTGAAACTATCAATAAATCACAACTGGAGAGGGCCCTTTCACTGGGTTTGTCAGGGGCCCTGCCAATTCTGTATGTGGGCCTGTATGTGTATGAGGAAAAGCTTTCATTATGTGTGTTTAAACAACTTACACAAAGACAAATTTCTGTTGTCATTTCCAAGGTCTGGTCATGTGTAATATTTGTCTACCAGGCTGTAATAACAGGGCAATAATTACTCTGGTTTACTGTCGGCTCAGTTTCTGCTATCTTGATTTTGGGTCGGGTTCAGAAAGGAAAATGTGTCCCCAATCCTGTTTTAGTGCAGACATGAAGCTTTATCACAGTGTTTATGTGTGTTTCTGCAGCAACACAATGTCGAAGCAAATGTCCAGCAGTTGTTCTAAATGTTGGGAATTTTTACGGACTTACGGTCATTTTTGCTGGAGACAAAAAAACTTTAGTGGAAACTCTGTTTCATGGTGTAAGGATCTGTGACCTACACCTACAGGGGCACAGTGCTCTACAAGGTCTAAAGTGGAACTCCCCAAGAAAAAAAAAAAAACATGCATACTGTTCCCAACATATTCAAATACAAGAACAAATTGTCTTCAGCAACAGTCATAGACACCTTCCCACTCAGTATGCAAATGCTGTGACTATTTCAAAACATGCAGAGTCAGTGTATGAGCCCATCACTGTGCATCATACATGAGCTAACGGCATGTTACATCTCTAACACTGAATGGCAAAACATCCCACTTAATGTAAAAGAGAGAGAGATAGAGTGGGAGAGAGGGAGGAAGGATATAGCAGCTCAAGTGTTTCTCGTTACAGTTAAAAATATGCAAAAGCGCACTGTGTAGCATGAAAGATCAAAGATAAAGGCCATAGGGCATGCACATTAGGAGTTAGAACTGGAGCCCTTAGCTTTACACTCTTTAATTATTGAAACAAGAAACATCTTAGATATTTTAAAGAGCATCTAATAATGCAGTTTGAGAAGAAACACCCGGGCAGGGACAAAAAAAGTGGGAAGAAGACAAGAAAACATTTCTTTAATTTGCTGATAGGATAAGTTTGTTAGGGAGATAAGTGTTGGTGTTTTTCACTGTAGAGATGTCATTTCTGCAGCAAAGTAAGCAGGAAGTTTGAACAAAATGAGGCCAAATGTGCTAAATTTATTGCATGAAAAACCCTGGCCTTGAGTGCAGTTTAATTATTTCAAGTAGTTATAATTACGAGTTTGATTAGCATTCACAACACAGCTCTCTCGTTGTCACCTGCTTACCGTCATCATGCTTTAAGGGTGTTTAATCAGACACTTGTCTAGTGGGTGTGCTGTCGACTTTTGTTGCATGTGCATTTTGTGGTCATGAGGTGCAATTAATGTTTTTTACAATAAACTGCAAAGCTATAAAGCCCTATAGTTTATGTTCATCATATTAATCAGTACTATTCCCTCTGTGAGTTTCTAATGGAGCATTGTTTTTCTCTCCTTTCTATTTAAATTGTTTCCTCCACTGCTTAAAAAACTCCAAACTAAGTATTCCAAACGTTCCTAATTGGAGAAGAAAACATTTCAAGGTGCACTCTGGGAGCAACAAAACTTAGTTGGAAATGCATGTAAATGCCTCAGGGGGAAACATCCAGGACGCGGCTCTAAATATAAGAAAGCCTCCTTAAGTTCTGTGATGGCCTAGCTGGATCGATGCATGGTCCCTGGCTTCTGAAAGCTGATAAGAATTTCATGCATTTCAGCCATTAAGACAGAGCTGGACTGAAGGGCCAAACATTTGTGTGACCGAACGCAGAGGGAGGAAAAAGAGGGCTAAGGGCCACATTAATCCATGTCAGCTCAGGCCAAATTATTTATCACCTTGTGCAAACAAACGGAGTCCTGGACAGCTCGTCTGAGGCTGGGAAGGTGGAGGAGGGAGGGTGTGTGAGGTCCGTGAGGGCTGCCAGCGACGCTGCAGCCTGACCCCCATCACTCTTCCTCTTATCTCTCCTCCTCGGCCCGCTCCTCATTACTCCTCAGACACAGGAGCCAGCGCAGGCCCCGGTGACCGTACACAGAGCTGTGTGTGAAGGTGAGAATAAGAGAGCTGCTGAAGAGGTCCAAATGTCTTTATTTCAGCCTTCTGTGACATTTTTCCACTAGAATTTTCTCTAAAGCTATCATCTGTGGTCGGCTGATCATGCCTGCGAAGATCTCAGCGGAAAGCGCAAATTTACAAGTGAGCATACACTTGTTTTTTGTGCGCCTGTGCCTCGTGTTTGTGTGTTTATGAGCGGCATGTGGAGAGAAGGGAAAAATGGAGAGGGGGGAGGTAGAAGGGGGGTTGTGGTTGCATCTGGACTCTGGGAAGCAGACTGATCAGCCTCTCTCACCCACAGCCGAGCCCAGGCAGCCTCGGAGTTTCAATCAATAACCGGTCCCTGTAGCTGCCCCGAGCAAGCTGTTTGAAAAGTCAGAGTAGCATGAAATGGCCATTATTAAATTACTGGGACGGACACATTTAGAAGGCCATTGCATTAAGAGAGCAAGCTCTCCCAATTAGTGGATCAGCACATTAATAGCCCTGGATGAGAACACCATCTGATCTGAGATTAGACGCACGCCCACATACACACAACCTATTGATCTATTTCACTGGGGCACATATAGCATTTGTAAAGTATAACACTAACTCATGTCCTCTAAACAGAATAAATTGTTCCCTGATTCATATTTGGACTTTCAGAAGCTCCATTACCTTCCTTCAATTGTTTTTCCAGCATTTTGCTGATTCAAACCTCATCCATTTGCAAGTAGTAAAGCTCTTTTACACACAAAGAGGGATTGTTGTTTGAGATCAACATTTCCCCTCTGTCTACTTTTTTCTCTGAGTATGTTCTTCAGAGGGAAAATAAGAGCCTACTCTATTTCTTTAGAGCACAGCAAAGCCCATGGCATCTGTTTAAAATGAGATTGAAAAGCCATGCTGCTGTGTGGAGAGAGAAAAAAAAAACTAATTTTAGTGTGACTCATTGAGAAATAGAGTGACTCCAAGCTCAGTGACCCGCTTTAGTTGAGAATATATCAAGAGTATCTCCAGTCTTAAGTGATACAAAAAGAATTCAACATGGGGGAAATTCAAGCACATTACTATGTGCACTTATTTCCAGAACAGGAGGATTAGTTTAAGGTTCAAGATTATACCAACACACCTCAAAGTGAGAGGATTCGTCCGCCATTCCCCTCCCAATGTGTGCTTTCTTATTCAAGCCCTGCTCGGCTTGGCACATCATTGAGTCTTCAGAGCCCTGGGCGTATTTTTAGTGCTTTGTGAGTGATGTTTTTAATATGAATTATTTACCCCAGAGAGACACGGCTTTGGATGCTAGCCCTTGTTTTTAAAGAGCACCTTGTTTGCTCCTAATTTTACAGCCGGTCAGGCAGAAGTACAGCGGCTAACCTGCAGGTCAGCCTGACAGCTGGGAATTGCCACCCCCCCCAATGCACTTACAGCACTGTTGCATTGCCTGTGCACACGCACAGATACAGACGTAGGAAAGGCTGTGTACATGCACTCAGAGGTTGTGGTGTACCTGAACTACAGGGATGCCAAGATCATTATTTCCCTCTCATTTCAGGGTTGTATCCACCTCCAGCCTCATCTTTGTGAGCACCACCACCGCACCGCCACAATCACATATCACTATCGACCACGCAACCCATCTTCCACCTTTACACTGTGCAGTTTTGCTTCTTACTCACCCTAAGGCAGGAATTTTTCCAACAGGCCATGGTAACTGTGTGTGTGTATTGATTACACACTCCTGTTCACCCACACAGACACAGGCGCAGAATCCAGTTTCACTTGTTAACCTTTGTCCTTTTGGAATGCGGAGTACTCACTCCTATCAAAGTTTCAGTCTATACTGAGATTTCATGCATTATAGGACACTTATGTAGTTTTATGGCAAAGAAGTTGAATTTGCTTCTCAGCAGTATATAAAGCAAAAACTGTAGAAATTTAGTTTGGTGCCTTTTGGCACTAACCAAAGGTCTCTGAGTGCAAACCCACGGCTGTGGAACATAGGCAGTGCTGTTATATCTACCCCTGTTAGACTACGTGCATTTTTGACTAACAAGGGGGCAAAGATGTTGACAATGATGTCGACCAAACTGCATGTGGAGCAGGGGTGTAATGATACATCAATAGAGATCGATACATCAACTATGAGAAAAAGTTATCGAAAAGTATATGTAAATCTGCCTATCAGGTCGTCCTCACAAACTGAAACCATGCAAGAAGAAGGCTAGTGAGAGAGGCCACCAAGACACTTCTGACTACTCTGAAGGAGTTACAAGCTTCAAAAGCTGAGATGGGAGACAGACTGCTGCTCGGGTTCTTTGCCAGTGAAAGTTTTATGGGAGAGTGGAAAAAAGAAAGCCACTGTTGAAGGAAACTCATAAAATCTCAGCTTAAGTTCACCAAAAGACATGTGGGTCTCCATGTTCAAGTGGGAGAAAGCTCTTTGGTCTGATGAGACCAAAATGGCGCTTTCTGGCCATCGGACAAGACGCTATGTTTGGCGGATACCAGACACTGCACTACACCATGAACACACCATCCCCACTGTGAAGCATGTTGGTAGCAGCATCATGCTGGGGGGATGCTTCTCAGCAGCTGGTCCTGGAAGGCTTGTAAAGGTAGAGGGTAAAATGAATGGAGCAAAATATACCAGAGGACAACCTTATTACATTTCCAATTTCCAACTTTTTAAATTAAAACTCTGAAACCTTTGTTTGTCATGAAAATGATCTATGTGGATGTTCACTCAGCCATCTGCCCAATAGCCATGAGACACATCCTTATGTCTTATCAGTGATTCCTTTTTTGCTGGGCTACCACAACAGACCCAGAACAACAGAATTAGAAGCAGCTTGGAGCCAGACTTGCAGCTGAAGCTCTCACAGAACCTGTCCAACATTTACAAGAGATGCACCAATTGAAAAAGTCAGGGCAGATACCAGGCAACAATATAGCCAATTCCCAATTCCCAGTGTTTTTCATTACTTCTTTTGGTGTAAAACTCCAATAATGCTAGCATTTTCTCTTATAACGGACCATGAAAACACATCAGAATTTGCCCAGCAGGTCATGAGCTAACTGTGTGCACTAGTGTCCTGGAGCTGTTTGCCCCCTTCATAAGCAAATTGCTGCCCACTACAAAGTTTACATAGTGCTAAAAGCAAGCAACCGTGGCACTTTGTGGAAATGTGGTGGGTCCTATTCTTCCTGTTGAATCTAACTCTACCAACATATTGGTTTTGAAAGTACTAGTTTAAAATGGAGAAGTTATTTTCTTCTGTTTTGTGGCTTTAAGTCTCCACTTTAAGAAACTATCAGGTTTGTGATGAATTTGATGCCCTCTGTAGTCAAAACAGTATGCCTCATCTCTTTGCTGACCTTTTCCTATAAATGTAAAGATGGTGATTTCTGATTAAAAAAAAAATCATCCTGCTTTTCTTAAAAGTCATCATTTGTTGTGGAAAGAAGGCAGCTTTTGTAGCATGCTGGATTTCTTGTCTCATGCCTACCTTAATGCAGCATTTACTCACATCATAAATAAGAACTTTTCAGACTTATTGCAGATCTTACATGCTTTTGCAGGCTACAGAAATGTTTTTACTATTAATTTTAGCCTGTTTTATAACACTCTAAAACTCTTTTGACAGGTGCTGTAGCACAATGTTTAGGATGTGATCCAGTATGTGATGATGCTGGATGTGACCATAATGTGATTTGACAGCCAATACCTCCCACAAAGCGTTTTATGCTGCATTATTTATTCGTTAATAAGTTTTTTGTGGTGCACCTGTACCGAAGCTGTGCTATAAACATCCCATAAAGCATCTCAAACCTCCTGAGGCCACCAGTGTTTTGAGTGAAAGAATCTTGCTGCTGAATGTTATCCTCAAAAGTCTTTTAGCGCAAACATCCAGTCAGCAGAACTGTCCGAGTCGAGCCGAAATGGATCTGCAAAGTGATGAAATATTGAGTCGGCTCTGATTATGAACTCACCCTTACCTCTCTTACCTCTTGTGACTTGGCTGAGATATTGATGAGGTGAGTTTCTTTTCAGTGTTTTTATGACTGTTATTTTTTTGCTTGCATTTTGCCTCTCGTCTGCTGTATTTCTGGTTTTCAGCAAAGAAAGTGGGTGTTGTTTGAGGAAAAAGCTTCCTGGTCTCTCGTCGGCTGGCCTGAACTCACCCCTCAGATTTGCTCTATCTCAGCGTGTTTGCAGAGGGGAGACGGGGATACTTCTGCACCCTTCTAACCTGTTTGGTTGGTGTAATCGAAAATCCCAACTGCCTAAAAGAACCTTGTTAAAGTATTATAGTATCACGGCCTTACAGAAGTGTAGAGAATGCACAGCCGCTCTTTGTGGTTAGTGGTCTGTACGTCTTATCCCACTGATCCAATCCTGTGAAATCTGATTGGCAAACATCACCTTTAGGGCCACAGTGGCTCTGCTGGTATCTCTGATACCGCCATGTTTCCCCCCTCTACTTCCTCCCAAACATCCTCTGCTGCTCATCGACAGCATACTTGCAAGAACAAACAACAGATTAGATACCAGCAAAAAAAAAAAAAAAAAAAAAAAAAAAAAAAAGGCAGCCTGCTGCTGCTGCTGCTGCTGGCCCACATGGAAGTGGCCCAGATCTGGTGGTGGAAGGGAGGGAGCTGTGTGAGCCTGCTGCCGGGCCGAGGGCCAAGGCTTGATCCCCAGTCGACTGGCGTCCTTCCAGCCCAGAGGAGTGAGCGTTTCTGCTACAGTGCAAAAGCACGGGGCTCGTACCCCCCCACCACCACCCCCCTCTGAGGATGATAGATGCTCTGTCCGCTCCCTACAGCAGGGAGAAAGCATTAGACATCTGTATAATTGACTGAGGATGAGAGAAAGAAGGGAGAAAAGAGGGATGGAGAGAGAGACAGAAGCAGGGAGACAGATTGTGTGGGTGTGTTTGCACTTGAGTGAGACATTGGCTATGGAGTGTGTGTTTTAGAACGAAATGGGAGAAATAACAGAAAGACATGAGAGAGAAAAAAAGTGAGAGAAAGAACGACAGAGTGGCAGAAATGGGGTGGGGGGGGTGGGGGGGGTGAGGTAGGGTGCTGGCACAGATGAGGCTGGCTCTCACTCAACAGGACATCCTTTCACACACATTACACATGTCCTCTCCAATCCTCTCAGAGAAGTAGCGCTGGAGCCAGTCTGCTGAAAACAGGGCCCACACTTTGAACTAATGAAACTACCAGTATTTAAAAAAAAAAAAAAAGAGACTACAAATGTGATCCAAAGTCTCCCTCCAATAGAAATATTCCCAAATCAGGGCTTATGGTTACAATGGGGCAAGGGTTGGCATAGCTGGAAGGGGAAAATTTGGTTAGGAAGAAAAGACCTGAATATCAGAAAGAGCAGCAGAGATTCTACATCCCTTTGTGCAGAGGCAAGTAAGGCAGCCCAAGAGGGGGCATACAGGGGAGAGCTTTCTGGGGCCCAGGCAACCAGGGGGCCATGGAGGTCAGCAAATCCTGGGCCTTTGTAAAGTTAATCTGTGATAACCATATTTAAGATTTAACCTGAATAATAACCACTTTGATCAAAGTAATAAAAAGGAATTCTATTTATGTATTTATTGATTTTTTAAAGCTCATTTTCTTGAAACAGAATTACTTTTTCTGGTATTGTTACCAATGTGAATGGGCACATTAAACTAAACGTCACTAAACGGGTCACTAAAGCGGGTAAATCAAGGAAAAGGTAATTAAAATATTACAGAATAAAGGTGAAAATTGGCAAAAATGGGTTAAAAGTGGCAACAGTGGCTTAAAAGTGTTATAGATTGTCTTAAAGTCACAAAAATTGGTAGTAATAATGGTGAAAAGTAGTTAAAAAGTGGAAAAGAAATAGGTTAAAATAGGCCAAAAAAGGGATAAGCCAGCAAATAGTTTCTCTGGGGCATTTCAGATCATTAACGCTGAATTTGTTGTCTTCTGATCGTACTTCTTCAATTTACTTTGATATGTCTTTTCTGACTGATATTATGTATTTTCTTTTTACTTGTTATTGTACTTTATATCTTTAGACTATGTTTGATTTCATGCATTTTCATTCTTCATATGCTTGACATCATTGTAATTGAGGCTCGCCCTCAATGATTTTCAAGTCTAAATGAAGACAGATAGATAAATATGTGTTGAGAAAGGGAAAACTGGCAAAAACCAGTGTAAAAATTTGTGAAAAGCAGTTAAAAAAAGTCATAGGAATGGGTTTAAAGTGTCAAAATTGGTTAAAATTGGCGTAAAGTGGAGAAAAAAAAATAAAAGTGGAGAAAAACATATTCAGAAATAAGTGGGGAAATGTTTTAAAAGAGTAGCAAAAATCTGTTAAAGAAGACAAAAAAGGTATAAAGCTGCAAAATGAGTTAAGAAAGAAAAAAGTGGCAACAATGGGCAGTAAATGGTGAAAAGAAAAAAAGTGGTCAAATTGGTTAAATTGTGGTAAAAATGGGCGATAGAACTAGTAAAATTGGTTTAAATCGCTGAAAAATGTCTTAAAGTGGTGTAAATGGAATCTAAGTGGTAAAAATTGTATAAATGTGGCAACATTTTCCAGAAATAAGTAGTGAAGTGCTTGTAAAGAGTTAAAAAATTACTAAAAAGAGACATAAAAGGTATAAAGCAGCAAAATGGGTTAAGAACAACAAAAAGTGGCAAAATTTGGCAGTAAATGGTGAAAAGTGGTTACAGAAGGGGTAAAAGTGGATGGTAAAACTGGTGAAAAGGGATTTGAATTTGAATAAACTTGAGAAAAAAAGACTGAAGGTGTAAAAAATGGGTTTAGATAGGGAATCAGTTTTTCCCTTTTTATCAACTGTAGGGACTGGTGTTGCAAATTAGCATTTGCTATGAACACTATGATACTTGCAGGATGCCTGTTCTCAGTTGTCTATGTACTCTGTATCTGCCCCTACCAAATAAATTTTAAATAAATACATAAATGAATGATGGGTTATAGGTGGCAACATGGAATGACAGTGGAGAGATCTGGTAGAAATAAGTGGTGAAATGTGGTTAAAAATTGCAAGAAAATAGTTTGAGACGGGAAAAAAAGGAAAAAGCAGAAAATATGGGTTAAGAAAGGAAAAAAAGTGGCAAAAATTGGTTTAAAATGGCTTAAAGTGGCGAAAATGGGTTCAAAAGTGGAAAAAATTGGGTTAAATAATATTTAATATGAGAACAAATGTGACAAAATAGGTTGAAACAGTGATGAAAAGGGTTTATGAAGTGGTACGAATAAATAATCAGAAGCCAATCATAGCTCTGCACACTTTTTAGCTCCAAAATGAAGAAACTGTCAGCCAGGATGCTAGCACCAGTGCTACTGATCCAACACACATGCACTGATACCATCAATAAATCACAACTGGGGAGGGCCCATTCTCTGGGTTTTCCTGGGGCCCAGTCAATTCTGTGGGCAGGCCTGAAGGCAAGTACATCCAAAGACAGGAGTCAAAGAGGTGGCAAATAAAACCAAATGTATTCTGTGGTAGTATGCACAGACACCAGACTACACACCAACAAAGGAGACTTGATAAAATACCCACATCAGGTCTGAAAGTTATACCAAATGGCCCCTTTTAGAAAAAACATGCTCCTAAGTGCTGGCCGGTGTCCACATATCAAAGCCACCCAACAAAAGGCGAGACTGAAAGCTGGTGCACACAACTTTCCAGGGAAAATAACACAATTATAAGAGTACACAGACTTGTCCATTATTAATGGAGTTGCTTTTCAACTGCCTCACTGAAAAGACCTCTCAATAATTTATCACCATGGAGACGCATGTCAAGTCTGTGTGCTTGGACACTTCATGAATATCAAATAAATATGCAAAACAAAAGGGGGTATACATCATTAAGCAGACTTTAAAACGGCTCGACGGAGCTTCGTAACAAATCGGAGGGATCCCTGATTGTTCTCTGCACCAATGACATCAATCACAATCCTGCGATTTGATCCGGCTGGGGATGAAAATTCTTGATGAAACACTTCGGGAAGCCTCTGTACCACAATGACTGTGTCGCTTGGTGTATAATGATCAGTTTGAGGGGAGCGGGTGGAGAGGGAGTAACGTAGCTGTTAGATTATGCTTTAATGACGATCCTCGATCAGTTATTAACAAGACAACGTTTCTCATTAGTTAATTGAATAACTTACAAAATGGAGTCCCACGCTCCTCATGACTTTGGATTTATTCAAAGCATTAGAAGATGATGAACTCGAGATAAGAGGGCTGAGTGATACTCAGTCTTTATCACTGCTAACAGCCTGCTGAGACATATAGGAGGCTGTGGGAATTGGACTGTGAGGCTTATGGAGTGACAGTGACAGTCATTAACGTGGGAGCGACGCTTATGTGTGAATACATGGTCTGCATGGTGAATTATTCATTATTAAATGGTGCTACAGTTTAACAGGTCTCACAAAGCTAAGATTCAAAATGCAGTTTGAGGAAGAGCAGTCACACAGCACTCAGAGTTCTCTAATATGAAATAAAATGTAATGTTTTTTGATTTGATTAACATCACATAAGGAAACACCTACAGTCATTCTTAGAAATCTTGATTATGAACTCTTGGGAATCATCTGAATCTGCACTTACAACTCTGTAAAGTGCTTTTCAGCTGCCTGCCTTCACACTTCCTGTTTCAACTCACTTTGCAGTTTGTATGTGGTTTCTTGATTGATCTGTGTTTTTAATTGTTTTGTGCTGTCTGCCTGCAGCCTGTTAAATGTCTTACTTCCTGTCTTGGCCAGGATTCTTAGTTTGAATGAGGCTTGATATAATAAATCTAAATTAAAGTCCCTGTAAAGTAACCGAAACTTTTTGTCTGGACACACTAAAGGGCATCAATAGCATCAGTGGGAAGCACAACGGATAGCTTCAAGAGGAAAAATGTAAGAGGCAACATTTTATGGTTCAAACATTATTTAACTTTTGACAAAACTGTGTCACTTTTTGACAGCTCCAGTCTGGAAGGCATTTTAATGATGACATTCAGAGAAGAAAGGTTACCCAGCCACCATTTTTTCCTGCTGCAGTCAGGTCCTTTGGTTCTTCTTCGCTGCTCTAAAAATGGTAGCTAGTACATGCAATGTTTTCTAGCAGCAAAGAAGAATTGATTTCTGGTTTAGAGCGCTAACATTTTAACCCTGTAAAGCAACTGGATATGCCTGTTGCCTTGTTTCTCACTGGCGAATCCATCTTGCAAAGCTCCCATCAGAACTGTTTGGGCCTGGTTAGAAAGGGACAGGACCAATCAGTGACAAGGGCAGTACTTTCAGGTGCGGCGGAGTCGTGACGTAAACAGGCAGCAGCAAGTGATTGGTGCGATTGGCTGACGAGCTTAGCGTGGATGCTGCTAAAGTGCCAGTTTTATCAGATCTTGACAACATTTCTTTGTTAAAAGAAGAACAAAGAACAGCATTGACTTGTTTTCTTTTAATAAACGACAAAAGTCGGGTACTTACATGTCTATAGTCGCCATGTTTTGCGTTATTCCTCGGTAGCTGTGTGTGCGCAGCTTGATAGCGGCTATGTCGCGTGTTTTGTTGCTCTGATTGGCCCGTGGAGATGTGACAGACAGAGCGTTCATCCAATCACACTCTGAGTTTTTTTCAAAGCCTCTGCCTTTTCTCAAACGTTTCCTATTGAAGCTTTCCCAAATGGAAGTGTGAAACACATCCATTTGGCATGTCAGGTTGCCAACATTTAGCATGGCTAAATGGAGCAAAATATAAAGTTAAATCATCCGGTATTGGATTGATGCATTAACATGTATACTCGTCTATACCAGTACCTGCATTTTAAGTAGTACTGGTCATCAGTAGTGGCAGTATTGATACCAGTTACTTCCCACCACTTGTTGTCCCTATTTTTTACAAGTTTTAGTCCATAAATGCCTCTTTTCTTCAGTGTGTGCTGTGAAACAACAGAAAAGGAAAGTTAATGCACAATCTGCTGGTTAAAACAAGTATTGTAATACATTTATACTTGCAGATTGTATTTTTCTAATGATACTGCAAGATACTGTAAAATGCTTAGATTAAATGTAACTGCTTTATCCTGTTCCCTAAAAGATGCATAAATACTAAGCTGTTTATTGCCATGTTTTGTAAGAAGTTCTGGGAAACAAAGGGTGCTCTGTGCCATTGATAAGACAAGATTATAAATTCAGCAACAAAAGTTTGAACACTGTTAATGAGCAGGTTTTATGCAGGTTCGGTAGTCTGACAGCATGTTGTGGAGCAGCTAGCTGTCATGTTGCCTCTCGGCTAAATGCCATGCAAATGACTGGCTCTCCCTGAAGACCGCTACCACTCATTTGGTTTGCTGCTTGATTTGGTTCCGACGGTTGTGCGTATCAATGTCTTGCCTGTGTCTCTCTCTGTCTCTCCCCTCCTCGTCTTCACACACAAAATCACTCACACATACTCAAGACAGCACCCACTCTGTAATGGCAGCAAGGCTTACATGGAGATGCTGCCCGGACTTTCATTAATACACCACTTTTTACCCAAGGAACTAAGGCAACAACATATCTATTTTCATTTCCGCTCCATTTGGGTGAAAAACACTTCATTTATGTTCTGAATGCCACGATTGAGAGGAAAGCATTAGAACATCACATGCAAAGCTACACCCTGCGTTGTGCATGCATTTCCATGTGTATCTGTTTATTCTCAGTAGATGGAATTCATGTTTATAGATGCACAACACATCCTGTTAGCTTAGTCAGGTCATAGTTGAGGGTTACTGTATGTGTGTGTGTCTGCACAAGCGTGTGTGTGCATGTTTATCAGGGAATTGGAGATGTGGGCCTATTTGGGGAGTCTCAAAGCGAGCAGGTGAGAGTCATGCTGGGTGTTCTCTCGGTTCAGCGCTAATGGAGTTCAATCCGGATCTCTCCTCGCCCTGTGGATCCCAGTGCCCAATCATTATGGGCTGGCTAATTTTGGCTTTGCACTGTGAGTGTGTTTAAATAGAGGGAGAGAATGTAGAGGGAGAAGATACAGTATATAAGTCTAGATATATTTGCTCTATTGGAAACATGGACTTCTATTTGCATGCTGCTCAGTGAGGCAAACCTAGAGAGCAGTGGTAGGGAAATGGGGATACAATCTAATCATTATTTCCTCTCTTTGGGTCAATATACAGTTCCTATAAAAAGTATTCACCCCCTTGGATGTTTTTTTGATTTTATAACTTAGTCATGGTCAGTATGATTTGCCTTTTAGAGAAAAAGAATTACAAAAAGCCCTCTCTAATGTCAAGGCGAAAACAGATTTCTACAAAGTGATGTCAGTTGAACAAAAATATGTGCTGTAGATTAAATGGTTGCATAACTATTCACCCCCTTTAAAGTGACTGACCTAATTCAACAGATGTCAGCCACTTGGTGCTAGTAGCCTCACAATCAGTGAAATTGAGATCACCTGACTGCAGACAATGTGTCTCAAGTGACTGTAGTCTAAAGACGCCTCTGTCATAAGGTTCCATCCACTGGTTAACCAGTATTAATGGCTATCATTACACCATGAAGACAAAAGAACACTCCACCAACGCAAAAGAAAAGGTTATTGAACAGTATAAGTCAGGGGATGGATACAAAAAAATTTCCAAGGCACTGAACATCCCCTACAGTTCAGTTTATTACATCATCATGAAATGGAGGGATTATGGCAAATGCGTAAATCTGCCTAGATCAGACTGTCCTCACAAAATGAGTGACCGTGCAAGGAGACGAGTGCGAGAGTCCACCAAAACACCTATGACTACTCTGAAGGGGAGATGGGACTCTGCAAAAATTGTAAAAAACTTGTTTGCAAAAAGCCATGCGGGAGACTCCACAGCCAAGTGCAAAAAAAAAGTTATTTGATCCAGCGAGATGAAAATGTTGCTTTTTGGCCACCAGTCAGAAAGCTATGTTTCGCAAACACAGCACATCACCACAAACAACTATCCCCACTGTGAAGCACGGTGGTGGCAACATCATGTTGAAGGGGTGCTTCTCAACAGCCAGCCTCGGAAGGCCCATAAAGGTAGATGGTAAAATGAATGCAGCAGTATAATAAATGTATACTCATCAAAAGACTGAGGCGATCACTAAATCCACAATCTGATGCAAAAGACTCAAGTCCACACTATTGATACAGAGTTAAAGAGTGTATGAATAAGCACTATATATAAACACTACAATATGATTGTGAATTACCGTTGACTAACATTTGCTGGCCCGTGCCAGTCTATCTTCCCCCAAAGTGAGAATGCTGAGCTACAAAAGCTTCGCCTTCTTTATTATGAATGAGGATGTGAAAAGGACATCGTCAGTGATCCCACATCAGCACTTCCCCTGTGACACTCGATACTCCACTTGATAAATGTCTGTCATTGTCTCTGCTGTAAGTGTGCTACATAAGTTCACCTCTATTCAAAACATGTGAGAGAAAGAATCAGAGCCTAGGAAAAGCCTGTTCAGCAAAAAGGCAGCATGGAAAAGGAGAACCTTGTCACCAAACTGGGAGTCTAAAATAGGATTTGCATCATCTGTGGCGCCTGGTATGCCATCATCTGCTGAAGCTGTGGGTGGAGGCTGCAGAGCATGGACAGTGCTGTACATGTAGTGTGAAAAATGCCCCATGTGGGCTGGTGTGACCACTGTGCAGAGGCTGAAAATAAACACCTTATTTTGCTCATGCAGCGCCATAGGAGCACTCTTTCAATTCCTTTGCTCGCTCTCTCTACTTTTTTTTTTTTGTTACAGTTCACCCATAAACAGAGGAGCCACTTCATACATCATCTGCCCCCACAGAGCCCAGAGGTGCTCTGCACCCTCGAGTTAGAGCTAAGAGACCCTGCTTCTCCTTGAATGTGCACAAATGGATCACTATATCGGACTGATCTCATGATCTACGGCCACTCTGGGTGCATGCAGACAAACTCTGCGCACCAAGTGCAGAGGAAAAAAGAAAAATTTACAGTGCTATGATCTTCATCATTTCTCACCTTCTCTCTCACTTATTCTGTCAGTAGGCCCACAGTGAAGTGGGGCTGTATTGATCTATTTACCTTCTCTTTCCCCTATTCTCTCTCCTTCTTTCTCAACAGCATCACTTTCTCTCTCTCACACACACACATCCTATTTCCCATAACAGATGTAGCATTTCATCAGATGAAGACCAAGGCCAAGCTTTGAGCTTTCAGTGCTACATGGGATCCATTTAATTTGCAGCAACATGAAGGGAAATGAGGCCAGATCTGCCGGGCTCGACTCTCTCCACCATCCAGGTCGTAATGAGCAGCGGCTAATCATGCTCATCCATTTACCCAAAGATGAGAAAAGCACCACATGCACAGGGAAATGTCTCTATAGTGCTTTTCACTATTATATACCCGGCGGTGTTCACTTTTCTATGCTTAATTTTACAAATAGGGTCCTACAGTGGGTGTGTAAATGGCTGCCACAAACATGTTTACCAGTGTGACTAAAGAGTATGTTAAAACATGGTGGCCCCTGATCAAATTAACGTAACTTAGATGGATAATGCAATGCTACCTCATTTTAACACACAGAAAAATAAGCTACATCTTCTTTATCCTGGGTGCTAATCTATCACCTTACAATTACTGTACGTATGTCCTGGGTCTAATAATATTTCAGCATGTAAATGCATTTCCGGGAACTGAAGCAGAACAAATGCGCCAAAGCACAAATTGTTTTTTTCCTAGTTAATGGGTATATATTTCCTGTTAGACGTACGGAATAAGCCTGCGTGTTTTATAATGTGTTGAACAAAAGCCATAAACAGACTGTATTCATCAGCAGCAGTATGAAATACACCTTGTATGTGCAGCCTGGTTCTTTAAAAGGGGAGGAAAAGTGCACACCAAACTTTTTAACATACGCAGCCCCATTTGCTATTCTTGACATGAAATAGAGTTGGCCTCTCTGAGGGATTGGGGGTCTGTTTTTGCTGATTCCACTCTGGTGGTGAGGGAGTGCAAGGTGGGCTGGAGGGGTGGGTGTGCGATGGTGCGGGAGCTACAGAAAGCCAGAGGTCTGGGGCGTGTCGGGGCCGCCAGTCACTGTTGGATGTTAATGTACTGAATAACAATCGGACCCGATCTGTCATTAACATCTGTAACCAGCATGCCGCGCTGAATGACTAACGACCTGAGGACATAAATTGGAGGAGAAAGGCAAACAAGACATGGAAAGTTACAGTGATCATGAATAACAAAGCGTGTGCTTTTTAAGTTCCCTGGGAATTCAGATGGCGGGCAGAGATACAGTATAGGCACTCTGTGGCAAGTTCCAGTGTCTCGAGTTTTCTCCGGAGAGTCAAAGACTTTGGAATTAAAAATTGCCGCACATTCGCTGGAAACACTCTATGAAAGGTTTATGAGATGCAATCCCTAAAGGGCCTTAAACAATGACAAACTCATCCTAACTACTGGATATTCTTTAGTTTGCAGTTGGGGGAGAAAGTAACTGCAGCACATTCAGCCAACAAAAACTGCTCTTTCTTCTCTCTCTATTTTTCTCTGGCTTCACCCACTATAGAAAAAAAAAGCGAGCATTATTCGAATCCACAGCGAGTGAGCAGAGATTACACATACGGCGGCTTGAAGTGACTGATAAAAAAAAGTGATAAATTGATTCACAGACATGGCTGAATGAGTGAAGTGACACCACATTCCTCCAGAGCTTTGTGTGTGTGCTTGTGTTTAATTCTGTCTCCAGCATGGCAGCACAATACTCCACTTTTTTTTTTCTTCTTTTTGGTCTCGCACCGGGCAGCAACCGTTTCTCCTGAGACGCCGTCCCTCTGGAAGTCCATCAACACAACATGGTCAGCAGAGCAGAATGTGTGTGTGCACGGAGAGAGTGTGTGCTGAACAAGCAGACTGATGCACAGAGCTTGGCTCTACACCTCTCTGTTCGCTATTGCACTGCAGTTTCATCATCCAAAGCCCAGGTTTGATAGGCAGTTCCTCTTATTAGAAAACCTGGAGGGGGCGAGCCAGTGTTAAAATGAAACCCTCTTTATCAAATTGTGATGAAGAGCCTGAAGTGAACACAAGGTTAACTAAATTGCATATCCCTTCTGTTGAACTCTTTACACTCTGCCATCAGCTCAGCTCACAGAAAATGTAAGACACAGGGTTTTTGTAAGTACAAACGAGATGAGAGAGGTGTTTCTCTACCTTAAATCACTGTGAAATGTGTCTCACTTGTTAGAATTGCAGCCTGGTTCTAGCCAGAGGCTGAGATGAGGCGTCGGAGGTATTTCTGGGTCTCCAGCATCGCATCACCAGAAGCCGCTGTGCGCTCTCTTCCACCACACCTTGACAGTGACTTTGTGTGACAGCAGATATAATGTGATTTCTCCTGTCCCCGGGGTCTGAGACTGATGATGGAGACTTCTGGGCTCTGCTTTGCTCGCCGGCGACATTCATGACAGAAAGGAGAAAAAAAATGCTTGAGCGTGATGATCAGTGGCATTTTTCACACGGCTCGGAGATCCCTCAGTCTGCGCCCTGTTGCCCATGCTTCACTGACAGAGAAATTAGGTCCCAACATTCAACCTGAAAATTTCAGGCCCCAGTTTTCATCAGCTCACTGACACTCTGTCAGGCAACTTTAGCATCTCCATTTTTAACCCAAAACAAACACCGTGTAGCATCAAGAGCGGTTCGGCTTGTTTTACAATACAGTCCAAAGTTTACAGCGACTGAATGATGGGAAATGTAGGACGTCACTTTTACTGTCAGCGTGTCGCATCAGGTGGAGCTGTGGGGTGTCATACCTGCAGGCTGTACAGGCCTCTGCTGTCTCTGCAGCTTATGGGAAAACACAAAGCTAACCACTTCTGTCAGGCTTGTTTTGTCCGGGTGTTCAAAACAGAAAGTGTTTCTGTTTGACGTTTCAGAGCCAAGCATGTAAAGGTGAAGCTACGAGTCTGAAATCAGTTGTTTGCAATAAAGTGTTTCATTATTTTAGACAACTATAGAAGCCACTGAATCATCTACTGAGAGATAATATTAGACATTTGAAGGTAGTAGCCTCTCAGATAAAAGGATATGCTGCTTGTACAGGATACAGCTTTGAAATCAAAGCACATACAGTTCACTGGTGCCTTGTTTCCACTTATTGGATCTGTATGAAGGCCGACCAAAAAATCCATTTATTCCTAAGGTGATCCCTGTGATATCAGATGGGCCTGCTAAAGTCCTCCCCTTTAACATCATTTGGTCTGGATTTTCCTCAAGTATGTAAAAAAAGAATTAACTTCTGTAGTGGATTTTGGACATTACAGATGTCTTAACTTACAGGGTCCTAACTGGCTAGTATGCCATGATGACTGTCAAGTGAGTTTGTATGGTTATTAGAACTTGATCTGGTCCTACAACATCCTGAATCTGAATAGTGTTGTGCTAAAACATGACTATACTCCCACCTTTGCTTCTGAAATCCCCTCCTCTGATGATAAATATTTATCTCTGTTTTATCCCTTGCTCTACTTTTTACAGTGGTGGTCTCACCCCAGCATTTGCTGTGCAATTAAAATGTTTATGACACACGACCAAAACTCAGGATGGACCAGGTGCAGCACAACGGTGAGCCCTATTAATATCAAGTGGTTAAACCGTTCCCACTCCTTTTTTAAGAATAAAATTCTTGAGATGTGTGAAACATTCAGCCCATGATAGAGGCAGTCTTTTGTTTACGTAATAGCTAACAAGTCATGGTCATTTTTTGACAGGTGCAAGTAAATCATACAGTTCTTATCGCCCAATCCAAAAATATGATTGTGTTCATTTTCTGCTATTCTAAGGACCCATAAGTCAATCATCAGGAGACTGTTCTTTAACTACTATGTAGGAAAATCTTCTCTTTTAGATGATAAGCATGAATGATTATTTGTTTATTGATCACAAAGAGAGAAAGAGAGGGAGAGAGCCAATGGGAAAAGAGCTTAGATCAGTAACAGTTTGATTTTTTCTTTAAGACAACATAAAGACAACCAGATCAGAAAGTAAGATTCAGCTTTAATTACCATCTTTCCTTCTTTGTTTCCGTCCATTTTTGTGTTGTCATGAAGAAATGTTAATCCAGTAGAGAAATCACGTGACTCTCAGCTGGTGCAGAATTAATGACTGTGGATGAGATCAATGAGGGAAAAATGGTGATAAAACTTAAGTTTTCTAACTTTTACCTTTTGAGACTTGAATCTTCACATGTAGCTCTCTCTCTGACCCTCATGGATCATTTGATGACCAGCTGAGAAAAGTTTACACAGCAAAAATGCTAGGAACATGCACGCCAGGAATAAAAAGACAAAAGGGATCATCCACCAGTTTATTGATCCTGGATGAATGAATTTTAAAATGATAAAGGATCATCAGGTGACCCAAGGATGGGCCGTTCAGTCTGTTTAAGAACTAATCCCCTCCGGTATTCACGGCACACCTGCCCCCACACACCTGCGAGGGGCCGTGCGTATTTCTGCCTTCTGTGGTGAGAAGATCAAGAGGGAGTTGGTGTGGACATAAGCCCAACTGTTGCGTATTTTAAACATGTTTCCCACTGGTTTGTCAGTTTTGCAGTGTGATAAACGGGGGATTGCAGGATTTTCCTGTATTACAGGTGTCAGACTTGATGTTTTTGCATATTTATCACACTTAAATGTTTCAGATCATCAAACCAATTTTTATACTTCACAAGGACAACCCAAGTAAATAGAAAATGTAGTGTTTGAATGATTATTTAACTGTTTAAGGATGAAAAAAAATCACAACCTATCTGTCCCCTTGTTAAATCATGAGTTTAGTATGATTAATCACAGTATTTGGAAAGCTAAGTTCTATTTCACTAGCTAAACCCAGGCCTGGTTACCGCCAGATTTGTTGAATCAAGAAATCACTTAAATAGAGACAAAGTGAAGTAGACTGCAAGATCTCAAAAAGAAACACATCATGCCATGATCCAAAGAAATTCAAGAACAAATGAGAAACAAAGTGATTGAACTCTATCAGTCTGGAAAAGGTTACAAAGCTATTTCTAAGGCTTTAGGACTTCAGCAAACCATGGTCAGAGCCATTATCCACAAATGGAAAAAACTGGGTACAGAGGTAAACCTTCCCAGGAGTGGTGGGCCAACCAAAATGACTCCAAGAGTGCAATGACAACTCATCCAGGAGGTCACAAAAGAATCCAGAACAACATCCAAAGAACTGCAGGCCACACTGGCCTCAGTTAAGGTCAGAGTTCATGACTCAACCACAAGAAAGACACTGGGCAAAAATGGAGTTTCAAGGCCAAAACCACTGCTGACAAAAAAGAACACAAAGGCTCATCTCACATTTGCCAAAAAAAACATCTGGATGGTCCTCAAGACTTTTGGAGAAATATTCTGTGGACTGATGAGACAAAAGTTTAACTTTTGTTACATCTGGTGTAAAAATAACACAGCATTTGATAAAAAAGAACATCATTCCAACAGTTACACATGGTGGTGGCAGTGTGATGGTCTGGGGCTGCTTTGCTGTTTCAGGACCTGGACCACTTGCTGTGATTGATGGAACCATGAATTCTGCTGTCTACCAGAAAATCCTGAAAGCAAACGTCCAGCCATCAGTTCATGCCCTCAAGCTCAAGCGCTCTTGGGTTATGCAGCAGGGCAACGACACAAAATATACCAGCAAGTCCACCTCTCAGTGGCTCTACAAAAAAAAAAAAAACATAATTAAGGTTTTGGAGTGGCCAAGTCAGGGTCCGAACTTAAATCCAACTGAAATGCTGTGGTGTGACCTTCAACAAGCAGTTCATGCTGGAAAACCCTCCAAAATGGCTGAGTTAAAACATTCTGTGAGGAAGAGTGGGCCAAAACTCAGCCACAGCGATGCAAAAGACTCATCACCAGTTATCAAAAATGCTTGATTTCAGTTATTGCTGACAAGGGTGGCACAACCAGTCATTGGCTTCAGGGGGCAATTACTTTTTCACACAGGGCCAGATAGGTTTGGATTTTGTCCCCCCCTTAAAAAATAAAATAATCATTCAGACACTGCATTTTGTATTTACTTGGGTTGTCTTTGTTAAATATAAGAATAAGTTTGATGATCCGAAACATTTAAGTGTGATAAATATGCAAAAAACTCAGGAATCAGAAAGGGGGCAAATACTTTTTCACGACACTGTATCTTGGACGTAAAACAGGCAGGGCATCGGGTCATACACAACTTAAGTGGATTATTAGTTGCAGTGGAGATCTCTCTCTCATGCTGCTGAGTCAAAGCATCCCAGCACACATGTGAGCCCAGTTGTGACACAGGAAGGAGGATGCAAGTCTCTCTGGTCAGTGAGCAAACCGGGTTCTTCTCCTCATCAGTTAGTTGCCCATTTGAACAACATTCCTCTTCTTCTTTAAAAAAAAAAAGGCTAAAACACATAGATGGCAACTGAAAATGTCAACGTCTCCACAGTGCAAAGCAGTTCTTTCCAATCAGGGGGTGGTTCCACGACAGTGGGACATCACTTGAAAGCTATGTAGATAATGTCAGTGTGTCAATGTCCAATTCTAAAATACTGTCTGTGGTCCAAAAAACTATTTTATCTAGGATTTTATCCAGGTGTTATCAGGACAATTGCTTACATAATGTGGAACACCAAATTATTAAATCTTAGGAAATAGCTGAATTTCAAAAGTGATAATGTAAGATCTCTATTGTTATGTTTAGAACTGATCAGTTCATCATTGATTTTTGTTTGGGCCTCCCCCCTGCTTCCTCTAGCTGGCATCACATGGTCGGGGGCCTTTACAGACTACTTTAATTTAAAATTGTCCCATTCCTTCAGTTCTAAGAACTCATCCCGGTTTTGCTAATTCTGTCATTACTTTATTTCTTGTTCTTGCCACATCTGCTCTTAGCACCTACTTTCAAAGCACTTAACGCCCACACTTTAAATTCATGCTTGGCTATTTTTATCCCTAATAAATTAAAGTGTTGCTCCTTGAACCTCTTCTTTGTTTTTGCCTGGGTATGTCAGCCGGAACAAACAGAACCAGACAACTTGGCCTTGTCTGCTCCTCTTCCGCTGCCTTCTCTCTGTCCTTTGCCCACACTCACACCACACACATTTACAGCAGCAAAAATAAATAACCTGGATGTCTTTCACCCTAATAGTCCCCTTGGTAGTGTACAAATGCAGCCACAGTCACTGTTACAGGCTCCAGTCAACATCTAGACGATCACACTCCCTGGTTTATGAAACACTGAGTCCCAGCTTCCTTCCTCCCTTCCTTCCGGCGTTTTATTCCATCTAAATAATGCAGCCACAAGGAGTCATTGGGGGGGATCCATTATAGAGGGACTGATATAGAACGCTGGGATGCATGATCAGACACTCTTATCACTTTCACAGAGCATGTTATAGTGCAGCAGGGAGAACTTTGTATTGTCATGTCTCTCCTAAGTGCTTAACCCTTTGGCTGATGTGATAGCGGTACGCAATCTGAACAGTTCAGGATTTATTATAGAATTCCCCCATCTACATTAGATCCAGATGATCTATGAAGAGGCTCGGATATGTGCTCATGGAGTATGGTTAAAGGACATTTCAGGGCCCGGGTGAAATTAACTTTGTGCTGCAGCAGCAAGTGTGAAGTGAGCGACTACAATCGTCATGGTTGGGGAAAGAGGACGGGAAAAATCTATCAGGCAGTCAGAAAAAAAATCCCAGCGTCCATTAAGAATGCACTCAAGTCATTGCTGTGCAATGTCATTAATATTCCCTTTTTCCTCTGACGTCATGCAAAGGGCAGGAAGTCCAAATACTGCATAACTGTCTGCAGCTGTGTTTCAGGTTGAGTTCAAAAAGTATTAGACATGTATTTTTAGATATTTTCTTTTCTTCATAAATATCCATAATCTATAAAACAAACCAATTGCAAAATGGCAGCAAACGTTAGCATTCAGCAACTAGCCGGCTTGCATTTTACTTTGAAATGGCTGAAAACCATTCCTACGTAATTATCACACTACTGTTAGCCAGGGATTGGCTGAAAACTACAACTCAAATTCCCCCAGAATTTGGAAAAGCAATCTGCAAAAACTACATCTAAAATTGTGAAACAATTTCAGGAATTCTGTCATTCAGTGTAAAATTATAAAGACTCTGAATATCCCACCATCTAGAGTACATTATGTTCAAAATATTCAGAGGATATGTATTCAAGGGGCAAGGCCGAAGGTCAGAATAGGGTTTTTGTTATCTTTGGGCAGCTCTGCATTAAAAACAAGCATGATTGTGTTCTTCAATCACTGCATGGGCTTACGAACACTTCTACAAATCCTTGTCTGTCACAGTTTACAATGTCATCCACAAATGCAAGTTACCATGATACCATGCAAAGAAGATGTCATAGTGTATGTAAACACGACCCAGAAACGCTGCTGTCTTCTCTGGGTCAAAGCTCATTGAAAATGGACAGACAAAATGGTAAACTGTTCTGTGGTCAGATGAATCAAAATTTGAAATTTGAAAGAGGAGAGGTCCTCTGGCATGGGCAGCTTACACATCTGGAAAGGCACTATCAATGCTGAAAAGGATATACTGTAGCGTTTTTAGATGCTCACATCAACACAACATCACTCTCAGCGAAGGCCTTTCATATTCCAGCAAGACAAAGCCAAACCTGTGCTGATAGAAAACATTTAAGGCATCATAAAATGAAAAACCCAGCGATGAACACACAGGACTGTTAAGCAGCTAGAATCCTACATCAGATAATAATGGAACAACATTCCTCTCTCACAACTCCAGCAACTGGTCTCCTAACTTCCCAGACATTTTTCAGATTGGTGTTAAAAGAAGAGAGGATGCTACACAATGGTAAACATGGTCCTGCCCCTATGAGACGCATTACAGCCATTAAATTCAAAATGAGCTAATATTTTTCATGAAATGGTAAAATGTCTCAGTTTCATCATCATGTTTATGTTCTACTTTGAATTAAATATTGGTTTATAAGAACTGAAAATCATTGCATTCTGTTTTATTTACATTTAACACAGTGCCCCACCTTCTTTGGAAAACTGGTTTTATTTGGTCATACTATAATACAAAAAGGGAAGAAAGTCTCTAGCTACAGACAATGGCTAACGTTAGCATTCAGCAACTTACTAGCTAGCATCAAAGCTAGCTAGAAACTGACAGAAAAGTACTACTCTATTACTCTACTAATATGACAAGATACTTTAGGAAAGACTTAAATGTCTAGCTAATGCCCTAGATTACAGAAATTACCAGGTTCCAATGATAGCTTAAATTAGCCATTACAAGCTAATATTAATCATTTTAGTCATGTTTCATGATACACGTTACCATAAAGCTTCTGATATTATTATTATTGTGACCAAGAAGAAGACTAAACTATCTGGCAGTGTTACATGATACAGCAAGAGAGACTTAGCATCTAGCCCCTCTGGTTCCATCATCTCAAAGTTAATGGGATTTTTGATTGAGTTTGTAATTACATGTTTGTAATAAGGCCTGTGGTACATAAAGTGGGTTGGGAAAATAGCACTACATATAAAATGTTGGGTACATTTCTTAAACCAACCAGGGACTGAAGTTTGTTTCTTGGTTCATCCGTAAACTGTGTTCTAAGGACTGAAGTGTCAGTTCTCAACATTTAAGTATTGGTATCAATATGGGCTAAAACTAATTTGTAAATATCACTATACAGGGTACACAAAAATACTGTACAAAGCTTTGAACTAATGTTATTGTCCTCAGTACGCAATGTCATAAATGTATCATCCATATGGGGTTTCTAGCCATGCACTCCCTGGAAAGTCATAGCATGCTTCTTGACTAACCCAGGGAGCATCTTTTGAGCAGAGCCTTCTCCACCAAGTAAAACTATCCATTTAGCAATAAAATGGTGAAATGTATGACGAGAGTGTTCCTGATGGAAGCACAGGTTTTGTTTTACTTTGGAAACAGTATGAAACAAAGTACATGATACAGTTGGAAAGACTTCAACAATTGTCAGGAGGTGACTGAAAACCAGTACTTTGGTGAACATGTAGTACCCATGCATAAATCCCTAGCTAGCAGTAGCTAGCTAAGCTACTAGATGTAGGAAGAAATGAAGAAAGAGTCCTAAGTCCCAGTCCAGTCCCTTCCTCACATAATGTATACGTATGTAAATGTTATGTTAATAGTCAGGAATCCTGCGGAACCTTATGTTAGCCAGGAATTTATTTACTCTAGGTTACTAGAAAGTGTGTGAAAGCATTAGCATTATTGTTATTTTAACTTAAAATGTGACCTTACTGTATGTCAGGGGTGTCAAACTCAAGGCCTGCAGGTTAAATCCTGCAGTTATACCCGGCCCACCAGATCATATGATATTTTTATTATAACTGGCCCACCAGTATGAGGTCTGCAGATTACCTCCAGTGAAAAAAGGAAAAATTTAATGTTGACGTTTCTTAATATCCTTGTTGAGTTATAAAAATTAGAAAAATTAAGCAGTGAAAATAATTTGAAAAAAAGTGGGAAAGAAATTTGTGTTTCTCTATATTTTCAATTCTGCATCTCACAGTTATGACTAAAAGTTATGGTTTTTAATTTTCATTTCATATTTTAACTCTTTCATCTCACAACTTTGACTTTTTATTTCATATTTTTACCTTTAAGATTCACAATTTTAAATTTTTTTTTTTTTCCTGTTTTGACCTTTTAAAGTCTGTTTTTTAACCTTTATCTCATGTTGTGACCTTTTTCAACTCCTAACTTGAACTTTTATTTCATATTTTTACCTTAAAACTTGTGATTTTTAATTCTTTTTCATATTTTGACATTTGAAACTTATGATTTCAGTGTTTACCTCATATTTTGACTGTTAAAAATCATGATTTTGAATTTTATCTCCGTTTCTGACTTTTACAAAATCCTGGTTTAAGTACTTTATTTCATATTTTGCCTTTTAAAACATTATTTTGACTTAAAATATCGTGTTTTAACTTACCATCTTCACATTTTAAATGCAAAATCATTTATCATCTGTGCCAAATTTTTTTTCATCCATAATTTATTTCTGGTGAAAATAAGGTTGACATTTTAGGGTTAAATATCGACCCTCAGGTTAGACCAAGGTTCAGAATCAGGCCCCTGCTGTGATTGAGGTTGACACCCCTGCTGTATGTCCATCCAGATTGTACTATCCATTGTTTATTCAGCATCTGATTAACTGTGTAGGTGAAATCATAAAGACAACCTACATTTATCTAACAGACAACTTAACTATGCAGCAGGACATTAGAGCCTTATTGGAGCTCCCTGGAGCACGATGTCAAAGGAAAAAGGCCGCCATGTGGATACGGTAAAAAAATGAGACATTAAGCGTTGAAGAGGCCAACATTGCCAGATAGTTTATTTGATGACTATTCTTTTCATCCTCAGCAGCTTCTCTTAGAGGATGCTGTTAATTACACAGAGTCTACTGAAGAGCAAATGAGCTTGACAGTGTTCCATCATGTTGTCACAAGAGGCAGCGGCTGAGTGTGTTTGCGTGGGCATGCACGATCACAGGTGGAGTCTGCTACGCTCTTTCTCCTTCCCACTAATCTGCCTGTCACTAATGAAGTCGGAGGCTTAAGTGTAGGAGAGAGCAGGCGTCATCCATTAGTCTCATCCATTTCCATTAATGTTCACGGATTACTTATTATTCCCTGATTAATAAACACTCGGTAAGCGTGTCCTCATAGCTGCCTCAATAAGAACAGCTTCATTAATGATTAGTATTAAGGCTATTAATATCCCAGTTACTGGCATTCACAGCTAGAAGAAGCTCGACCTATATTATAATTGTGAGTGTTTTTGTGAAAGCACAGAGATGAGTGCATTAGTCACTGACATTAGCCTCCACTTTCAAGGTAATGATTTCATAAACAATTCACATTACCTTGGTATTTGGACATCCTTGAGCAAAAACAAGTAATCCAATTAGTAAACTGAGTGAGGCGCTATTGATTTCAGGAAAACATTACCCAATCAATTTTGGTGGGGTAATGAAATTCCTTTACTTTGTGTTCCAAAACAGTAGAGAGAGTGTGTCTGCACATGCATGTGTGTGTTTATGCTAAAAGGTAAGAATATAATTGAATGTAGGCATGCTTCTCGAAGCATTTGAGAGTACAAAACCAAGAAATAAACACACAAATACACAAAAGCCATTGGTGTAATTCATTTAGCCCGAGTTTGATTTTACTAAACAGTTAGGTTACACATGTTCCTTCTGCTTTAAACACAAATTAACTCAGCATTATACTATTTTCTTAGTGTTTCCATTCAAACCCCTGCATCTTGAGTGGCAGTCAGTAAAACAGTGGCAGGCACAGATTGTCACACTTGTCCTCAGCACTGCATGCCTTAAATATTCATGTTAGACAGGACTTGAACCCCTGCCACTGTAACTCTTAGTTGGATTATATATTGGACACAATTAGATTCTAGTAGAGTGGTATAAATAGCCTAGGGATGTTTGCATGAATTACACCCTGCCGGAAACTATTGTAATGCATTGTGTTGCAGTGTTCACATTTTGCTTGTGCAAATCTCCCTGGTCTCATGACACTAATCCCTAACATAGTACATTCTATGTTGTCTCATTTTACACCATGCCCGAGGTTGTTTTCCCTTCGATAATCTCATAGGCAAGAATAACTTGATTAGACTCCAAAAAAAATTCAAGGGTGAAACTATTGATTGTATGCAAATGGAATTAATCTAAGACACAATTATGTTGGCCATATTTCCTAGTATTATTTCTCTTGGTTCTTTAAATCAGCAGCTTTCACACACACACACACATACACTCACAGACACACACTCCAATCCAATTATATAGATAAATAGGCTAATCATGCCACAAAATTTCAATATGGGGTCTTCGGGCAGACGATAAGCATAATCATTCACAGCACCAAATTTACAGCACAATTTTAGATAAGAGAGATGGGAGGAAAGAGAGAGAGGGCGAATTTAACAGATAAATAGTTCTATATTAGACATTAACATATGGATCATACGGGAGCCAGATAATGGTGGAGACATTTCATTAACGGAAATAAACATTTGATTAAAAGACTTTTCTACGAAAATCACTTCCCGTAATTCATGGTAATGTGATGAGAGCTGCTGACCAAATATAATCGCTGCAGTTTGTGGATAGAGACGAATGTTGTTGACTGGTGCTTACTGCATTTAAGAATGTGCAACAAAGGGGAAGACTGTATGGAAGTTTAAATCAAAATGAAAAGGTGACAAAAAGTCATGAATATATTTATGTAAATGAGCTGACCATAGTAGAATTTAAGATTATGTTTATAGGGCACTGAGGACCCTTTTAGAATGCAGGTATTCCTTTTTTTATTTGTCTTTTTAGGTCTGCCCAAATAAATCACACACCGGGACTTTAACCCATTGACATTCTCAAATTTCAGCCACTTGTTTCAGCCGATTTTCAAAATAGAGCCATTTTTCAGCAAACTCATTTTTAGTTCTTCATGCCCTCATATTTGGCCAAAACAGGCTTTTTTAAAAAAATAACTGAAAATGACTGCCTTCCTGCTGGGTTTCCATCATCACAATGAGAGACTTTTCATATACGGGGCTGAATTTTGAATTAAACAATTGGCCTCATCAGACCAAAGAACTTTCTTCTATTCGACCATTGAGTCTCCCACATGCCAACTCTGGTCAAGACTGAAGGAGTTTTCGTCAACCATCACAGGTGTTTTGGTGCCCTCTTTCTTTCTTGCACGTCAATCAATTTGTAAGGACGGCCTGATCCAGACGGATTTACACATGTGCCATAATCCTTCTGTGTCTTGATGATGGATTGAGCTAAAAGGGATGTTCAGTGTCCTGGAAATGTTTTTTATTCATCATATAATTTTCAATAACCTTTTCTTTGAGTTGCTTGGAGTGTTCTTTTGTCTTTATGGTGTAATGGTAGCCAGGAAAACTGATTAACCAGTGATGAACTATAATCACTTGAGACCACTTCACTGCACTCAGGTGATCCCCATTTTTAAAGATGCACGGTATTGGATTTTTACTGATATCCGATACAGCAATATTTATATTTTCATATTAGCAGATACCAATATCAATACTGATATCCAAGTATTTTATTCAGACTTAACATTTCAGTCCTTTCAACACAATTTAAGGTTTGAGGATGAACAAAGAAACAAACTCTAGTCCTTAAAAAACAAGTTTAAAGAATGAGGATACATAAAGAAGAAGACCTCAACTGACATAGGTCTGTTGGTCCTACCTATAACCACTAATTTATGAATAAATATAGCCAGAGTTTACAGTCAGTATATGCTGATATTCACAGCCAAAATATCAGCTGTAAATATCAGCAGAAATGTTGGCATCTGCTGATACTGATATTTGCCTTTTTAAGCTAATATCATTTAGCTATTACCAGTTGGTTGACCTCTAAAGAATTAGGCCAGTCACATTAAAGGGGGTGAATATTTATGCAATCACTTATTTTACCTTACATATTTAATTGAATTGACATAGCTTTGTAGAAATCTGTTTTCACTTTGACATAAAAGAGGTGTTTTTCAAAAGCCAAACTGACCGTGAAGAATCCTCAACTCCCGTTATGCAGTGTACATCCCATGGCTGCGCACACATACCACTTTTTGATGCTCTGATCAGCTGGTTAAGAATGTGCCAGTTAGAATATTTGTCAAGTCACACTTTGAGTTTATTTTCAAAGGTTCTGTCCTTTACAAACCCCGTCTATAAGGTGATGTCTAAATGGATGTGAAATCAATCTCAGTGCAGTGGATATGTCAAACAGTCTATCTGGTGTATCAGGTTACCTGAAGCTCCCCACAGAGATGAATTCTGTTACCTGAGTATCTGCACTAAAAATTTTATTTTCACTGTTTCGGTGTAGATCAAGCAACACTAGAGCAACAGTATAGCATGAAATAAACTGTTCATCATTAAAAGTTCTACCGCAACCCATTTGTCCTCAGAGGACTCCACTCCTAAACAAACTTACCAAGAGTTTAAACTGTTAAACCCACTGAGCTAAGCAGTTTCAAGTTGAAAATCAATGCTTTTCCATTACTCTTGTTTGGCTTACACAGGCTGTCAGGAGGAGTACTGGGTTGCTGGTTGCCAATTTGTAAGTTCTCAGCTTCTTTTGAATGTAAGGTGTTGATTATTTGATTGATTTGGTTGTTTATAAGTGTCTCACTCGTAAAGAATTATCTACAGAGCTCACCTCTCCAAAACAAAAAGACTGGGTAGCAGTTCAAATCCTAAAGGAAGCAGTTTAGCATTAAGTGTAGGTTTGCTCTCATGCTACAAGCTAACTCAAACCTACCTGCTGAGATAATTCATGCATCTGGTTAACCCCTTAGAGTCCCAGGTACACCCATATTAAATTGAATGGTGTGCTTGAACAATCTGGAGTACAGGATTCACTGTAGCTGCTTTTAGTATTGAGTAATACAACAAAAAAACAAGTTATTTTTTCCCATCTGAATTTGTATTGTGAAAGAGAGGCCTGTAAATGGCTGTAGCTGGGAGGTTTAAGCTGGAAAGTCAACAGGGCCAAAGCATCAAGACGCTGAAAACAACAGAGCAGAAAATGGGGATTTTCCACCTGTTTTTATGAGGAAATGAACAGGCAAGCTGGAGACCCCAAAAAGGATCGATCGATTACCTGGGCCCAAAGTAGGGAGGGGCCCTTAGGAAGCCTGCACTGAAAGTGTGTTTTTATTTATTTTTCTTATATTAATTAGTGTGATTATTGAATTTAAAAGCAACTAAACTGGTCAACAGACAGAAATTTGTATCAAATATAGTGAAATAAAATGCTTAGGGGGGGCCCTGCTCCTCTTCAAAAATGTCCAAATGGCATAGTCCAGTGATGCAAAATAATGCAAATAAATTTAGTAAAAGTATTGTTCATAAATCCAGAAATTATGGTTCAAAAATATATTCAAATGCATATATATGTGTGAAATTGATGTAACATTTGTTGCTTGGCTAGCTGGTTAAGGGGGGCCTGTGTAATATTCTTTCTGGCTACGTCCCTGTAGCATTGCCAGGATATTATTACAGCAAATACAGTGGACTATTAAGAATAACAACTGCAAATTTGAAATCATAATACCAGTCCATGGATCTTTATAGCTGTAATCATGTTTTGGGACTTAATATTTGACTGGATTTAGTTTGTGGACTCTTTCCGATGCAGCAGGGCTGTTTTTGATGGTATATTATGATCAGGAGAGCTTCTAATGGTGAGCTGTGTGACTTTAATTATTTTTCATTTGTTGTCAGATAAGTGCATAAATTGTGGCTGCTGCGGGGGTTTTATCCTGGTATTGTTTACATGGTCAGAATCCTGAGAATCAGAGCCTTCTGGTGGTGTATAACATGTTAGAACTGAATAGTTGCAAAAAAGATCTACTGTTCTGTTGGTGGGCCCTGAAATTTTTATGGGGTTGAGTGTTATATTTAAAAATGACAGTATCATGACTTCAAAAAGAAAGACAGCAGCTGGCTTAAATATCCAGTAACCACCAACCTGCAGAAGTTATGCCTAATTAGCCTGATAGGACAACCCGATCATATTTGCCTTGTCAAAGTCTGAGCCAGTCACATCCTTGTCTTCCCTCTTCCTCTGTCAGGCAATAAAAGTAGATTACATATGTTCTGCACACATTTGGAATATCTTTTCTTGGTCTCATCACTTCAGCAGTTTTTTCATCGCCTGATAACTCAAACATCCTGCCTGAGTGGAAAAAAAAAAGAACTCCCATACATGCTCAATTTAGCTTATTTCCTCCCAGCCTGCAAGTGTTTACTTCTTTGATTTATTATAATCAATGATACATTTCCCTTTGAGAGAGCTAACTGTGAAATCTTGTGACCGAGCACATCTGTTTAGCTGATGGCGACACAGACTGTACAGAACGTGTGAAGCTTGTGTTTGTGTGAATGCACGAAGGTTAGGGTGAGTTGAGTGTGGGTACGTTGAAAAATGCTGTTCTGGTAGACTTCCACAGAGAACAGAGGCCTGGTGTGAAGTTTAGGACTTCACTCAGCGTCATTAAAACGTCTCATTTGCATGCACGCACATACACACAAGGGTGCACGGTAATGTAAAGTGTACTCACTGTTCCCTGCATGATCAGGGAAATCCTTCCAACTCCACATGAATGTCTGCTTAGACTAAACACAGCACAGCAGGGCTGTCTTCGCACACATCAAGCAGCAAGAAACAAATGCTTGCACAAGCCTGAGCTAACCTTTATGCATGTCCAATAATTCACCCGCGTCCCTTCCAGCTTGCATAAAACCACAATTGGTGAAACTTTTCCATCTGAAATCTCATTAAACAGGCACAACAGCTCCAGTTTTATGTGTAACATTACAGACCCTGACTTTTAATTACACAATAATGATCATTATTATTATTGTTATTATGCACGGTGGGAAAGTCCACTTTATAGTCATTGTATAATGGCTGGAATGAAAGGTGTCATTTTGAAATATGCCACTCTTCAACAGGCTGTATATCCTGCCCTCAATCCAATAGACCTCTGTGATGTCTCAACCATTAAAGAGCTTATTTCATTATACATCCCCTGTGACAGTTTAAGTGCCAAAGTCACCTCTATTGATGGTGCTTTCCCTTGTGAAACCGACTAATGATCAATAACAAAACAATGTCCCAGGCATAGAAAAATACTGTAATAAAACAGGGTGAACAGGATGTGTATCTCAAATGTAAAACACCTTTAAAAGAAGCACTGGCTTAATTAAGAATCCACTAACACAACCATCAAAGGCTTCAATCACATATCTCCAAGTGCACTTAGACCGCGATTAAATCTGTGTGTAATGATGCTGATCGATTAGGGATGTGTATTTGAAGGATAAACACGTGTTTTTACTCCGCTTTACTTAATGAATGCCTTTGTCCAATCACACGGTGTGATTTAGGGCAACACATATGTGAGTCATCAGAAGGTGGCCTTTATAGGAAAACAGTGCCTTGCTCCTGATGGCAAGTATTTAAAGGTTAATAAACACCACAGTAAAGGAGGCACCATTAACAATAAAGCATCTCTCTATCCAAAAAAATATGACTTCCCTCTCATGTCCTGTTTAATTTAGAGAACGAACCCGGGCTTCATTTAAGAATCTACTCACTGGAGCACCTCTTGCACTGATGGTCAGCTAATCACCGGGAATATCTGATTGCTGCCAAGTGTCTCCCTCCTCTTCATGTGATGGCAGCGTCTCAATCATGATTACTGAGCGGCATTGTTAAATTTCTTTAGATAAGAGTGACGGCTAAATGCCATCAATGCAAATGTGATAATACTGACCTTTTTGAGTCAGGAAATGGAACTTTATTTCATGAGCACCTTAGCCCTGCTTATTATGAAATATCCTGCACTGTCAGTTACTGCTTTATAACTCAAATACTAGTGATGCACAATACGTATTTCTTAACTGATAATTTCCTACTCTTGGTGTCTGATAACTGATATCTGTTATTTTCAAATGTTGATTGAAAAAAAAATGTTTATTTATGTATTACTTCACATCTGGGGGTGGAAGGGGTTCATACATAGCAAATATATTCATAACTAATTGACATCACCCGTGTTTACATCAAAAAACAAAGAACAATTCTGACTTTTTTTTTTCAACTTTGAATATTGCAAAGCTGAAAGAGAGCTAATGTTTCTCATAAGGATTTAAATATGCACTGACATAAGTCATATGAAAGATGGGTAAAAAATATATAAATACATATACATTGTAATATGAGTCACTGCAGCTCATATTAAAGATGCAGACACGCAGAAAGAGTTTGGTCGCTTAATGTTGCTGTTAAGGCAGACATTAAACTTGGGGTTGTTATCTGACTGCTCTTTAGTGTCGGAGTGAAATATGAGTGGACTCAGAATGAGCTGCTGCTTCGCTGCTATGCTAGCTGCTTTTTTTTACAACACATGCACGCACAAACAAAAACATCAGAATTTGGATCAGTGATGTGGATCGGCACCATCAGTCCACAATATTAGATACGAAAATAACTACTCTATGCTGATACTCATATTGTATCTGATCTGGCCCATTTCTAGTTTGCAAACAACTAGCTGTAGACTTCAGCAGAGTCATATTTGTGAAAAATCTGGTAATATTACTCTACCTCATCAATGTACATTGTCTGCGTGTTTTTTTTTTTTTTACTAAAGTGCAGTTGCACTCAGAGGTCTTTGGTGAGCATCAAACCATTTCCTTACAAAATGTTGCTTTTGAAACAAATCATACCTAAGTTTAACATTCAGATGATCCGTTTGAAGAAATATGATGTATATCTCAGTATTTACAATGTTTAAGAGCGTTTTCTTCAAATGTAAGACACATATTTAGATGCACAGTACATCCATGAATCCAATATTTTTCCAAGATGCATAATCAATGGCAGCAGTGTTAGCAGGACGACACAACAGCTGAATCTATGCAGATTCGAGGAACGTTTCCACTGCTTGTGGGTCTGAATATGGTCCATGACCTGGAATGAATGTGCTCTCAATCAGCCAATCAATCGGTAGCGCTCGGGGGTCATAGTGAATATCTAATCCCATGGGTAGCTTGGGGAAAATCTGGATTATATTGCATTCCCACTCAGCAATGACTGTTTCTGCTGGGAGCCAGAGCAGACTAATCAAACAACATTACGGTAGCAGATCAATAGGCAGACAAATTGATGCATTGTTCCTCATCTAAATCTATTTGATTCAAAAAACATATTAAAAGCTCATTCATACATCCACATCAATTTGTCACAAAACATTTCAAATGGTACAAAGGATGTATTTCTATGCCTGTTTGCTTATTTTTACACAAAAAAATGTTGACACAAGCACAAAAAGCAGCTCAGAGCAGAACAAAAACACTTCTGTTGTGCTGAGCAGTGTATCAGAACACCCTGCTGTATCTTATCTAAGCAAAGCAAGAGGCAATCTACAAAACTGATACGGAATCAGTCCTGCAAAGGTTTGAACTTCAGCGCTGATTCATGGCTGACTCTATCTGCTTTGATACAGACAAAGCTTATCCATAACCATGGTGGGCTTATGAAAAAAAGAGACAACATGAGTGCAATATGCTCTGAAAACAGAGTTTATTGAAGATAATAATTTACATTGACATGGTATCTGTTTTGAATTGAAGTCGATATCTGCTCACAGTAGGTTAAAGGATGTGTGTGGGGGAGTTTAAGGGGGGTGCAGTATAATGCATAAAACCTGGCTGTGTAGTCTAGTGCCCACTATCAGTTGAGAGGAGCTGCATACATTTCTTTCACAAATAATCTAATCTTTTTAATTTGAGAGATAAGGTAGAATTGACTGTAATTATGTGCAGCTGGGTCTGTGAGGGATTCATAGAAAAAAAAAATGAGGCTAAGCCCATCTGCTGACTGGGAAACCGGGGGAGGCGGCGACATCGGAGAGAGAGAGAGAAAGAATGAAAGGGAGAGACTCTAAAATCATTAAATCAGCCACTATCTCCTCTCCTCTGTCACTCAGAGAGAAAAAAGAGGCACTAATGAAATATTAATGCCTTCCTTATTTTGAGATTTACATTAATCTTTCCTCTTTCTTTCTGTCTGTGTGTCTCTTTCTCTCTCTTACCCACATTTCTGTGAGTGAAATTTGAAAGCTGTGCTCCGAACGACTTGAATATATATTTCTAATGAGACGCCGCTGCTACAGAATGTCTCATTTTTCTACCTGTTTTGCAATCCAAAGTTGCATATATTGCACAGCGAATATGGTAGTGTGCTGAATGAGACAAGGAGGGGGAAGGAGCGGGGTTGCTTGATCTGAAAGTGAGGAGACAGAGGAAATGAGAATGAAAGCAGAGAACAAGAGAGTGAATGAGAGAGCAAGAGGTAGCGACTCCGGCTGGAGCGGAGGAGCAGGCAAAAAAAAAAAAAGAAGAAGTGGCACTTTTTTTCCGTGGCATCGTCCCACTTGGCAGAGGTTCAAATGAGGAAAAAAAAAGGGGTGGGGGGGGGCGAATGGACGCTCCCAAGAGGTGGGGAAGGAATTAGAAGTGTGTCAGGTAAACTAGCTGCAGTTTTCTCAATGTCCGCCCCCGCCGAGACCCAAAGCAAAAGCAAACCTGACACCACTGACGCTACCAGCTCTCTCCCTCACTCTTACACATACACACTAGCTTTTTAGGTATGAGTGTTGGAATTACCTCAGTTGTGCTTACACACACAGGCGCACACACTAAATATGAAACCTGATGTCAGCCGCGGAGAAACTGCTATGTATGCATTTGACTTTGGAATGGGTTCAGAAATTGTAAAGTGTGAGGCCCCTTGATACCGATCAAAACTGTTTTACCTTGACGACTTTGGTATGAACTTTCTACTTACATACAGCACACGTGCAGTAGTGGAAACCCTGAAACAGCTGCAATTTTACCAGTGCACAGTGAAACAACCCTAAGTGCAGATAAGTATGGGTGGTATGGAACATTGATTCTGGAAGTGTGCGTTTCTCTGCAGCATGCTGCCTCCTGCCATCCCATCAGTGCTTCATCATTCCCAGAGCGAGGCTTTCCTGGCAGAACCGAGCGTTCCCCATGCTGTCCTACACAATGCAGTAATTTCCCTGAAGTGTTCCCGTTGCAGCTACATACATTTACCACGCAGACGTGTGAGTTTCGCCCTCCGGCGAGCAGAGCTGCAGTGTGGCACTGGTGTGGCAGTTATACACCATGCATACCAACACAACAAACTGCAAACTGCAAGCTGCTGCTACTGCTCCTGTGCCGTCTGATGCTGTCTGTGCCTGCAGGGGGGGAGTATGTATGTGTGTCTGAGTGCTAGAGTGGAGGTGATGACTGCATAGGGGGAGGGTGTGTAGGTGTCTAGTGTGTGTGTATGTGTTAAAAAAAAGTGATACTATGCCGTGCCAATCAGCGTGATAGACACTCTTCATCTTCCATAGAGACCGAGGACAACAAAGAGCAGACTTAATAGGCAGACATGGCTCAGAGGACACTAAAGACCGCCTCCAACTCTGACATCCACACACATTATTAGGACAAGATAATTGGCTCATTTTACTCATACGTCTCCTGAATGAAGGGACCTGTTGTGCAGATATACACTGTGGAAAGAGCATTTATTCAAAATGTAAAAACCTAGAAATTTAGCAAGTATGGAAAAAGACACCAAAAAGCATGCAAAAACGCAAATGAGACAAAAATGTAAGTATATAAAGTTAACTTTTATTGTTGCAAACATGCTCTAATTGTTTTAGGGACTAACTAATGTCATCCTGACATAGGTCTGGGTCTCGTATCCTCTGCACTGATTATGAAAAAATCAGAGTTGTCATGATAGCAATGTTTTGAATTTCAACACAACACTAGTTAAATTCTAATGATAACAATACTGGTTTGGCAACAAAAATGACCTCCTGGATGCCCAAACCTGCTGAGCTTGGTTATTTTTTATTTCAAACCTGAACAAAAGAAAGATTCACTAAACAGTAAAACATCCCAAAATCTGATCAACTGTGTAACGTAATAAAAGGAAAAATAACCTGGGTTTTTGTTACCCAAAAGGACTCTCTGTTCTTGTCACTATTTTGCAATGCAGGCTTTGGTAATGGTCTTGCATTGCAAGAAAAAAGAAACACAAAAACACAGAGGCTTTCTGGGTATAAAAGAAAATGAATAATAATAAAAAGATTGTGTTTGTTTCAGCCCCCCCCCCCCAAAAAAAAACAAGCCTATGATATTTTTAATGCTAAAATATAATTATTATTGATATCCATGAATTTTCAAATTTACTGATTTACAAAATCAGTGGAGAGCTCACTGAAAATGAAAGAGTCTGAATTAAAGCACTTCATGATGCTGGATGGTCTCTGAGACAAATATGACAGGTGGTCTAAAAAATGTGTTAAGCACTGTATGTTGGAATATGGTTGCTGTAAACATATGAAAACACAGATCTACATGTGCCTGAATTTTGGATGAGACCTTTTGAAAGTTTTTCATCTCTTTCCTGGTTTGGTTTAATTTGGGTGGGGCCAATATGTGGGCTGGTGATGTCATGAGTGGGAATGACCCCGCCCCTCTACTACTACAATATAAATCACAGAGCAGTTCATTTCAGTACAGTCTGTGGTTAGCTGATGTCACTGCCTTTATTGAAAGTTAACAGTTAAATTATGTTTTTGTGAGGTAAATTTGTCAAATCTATTTGCCACAGTGGTCTATGTATCAATTAAAGTATCATAACAGAGATTTGAGCCAGAAATCAGACTTTGTCTCTTCTTCTTCTTCTTAGGTCAACAAAAGGTCAAGAGACAGGCTAATGGCATGAGTTCTTTCCTCTATTAAGATTGTGGCATTTTTTTAATTTGAGGGGATCTTATTTCTCCGGAGTGGGCGTGGCTTCAGCTCATTCAACAGACACGCCCACACCATCCAGGAGTAGATTTTACTGCCTCATTTTTCATGATTTTGATGTTTAATTTGATAAACTTAGAGATGTTTTATTTAACTGAAATTTGACCTTGGGGTTCATAACACAGTCACCTGTCATACAACAAACCTAAATACAGATCTGTTTTCACTTTACAGAGTCCTTAATAGAAAGAACTTGTTAAAAATAATTTGTTTGTTGCATAAACAGAGCTTCACCTGAGCCACAATTTGCAGTGAGTGTATAGTGTCACTGTCACAGGCTACTGCTTTGAATCATCTTGTATTTGTAACAAAGTCTACAAGTTAAACACACACTAATAAGCAATTGTTTAGGTTTTACTGAGGATGTGAATCACTGCAGCTCTAGACTTAACTCAAACCATGTCAGTCCATCCCAGCACATAGCCTGTGCTAAAGCCCTAACAGACCAACAGAGACAATCTGAGAGCAATCATACACACTTACAGTAATGTTGCTGTCATTGCAGACATCAGACATGGAGGAGTAAACACATGTTCATCAGATTGCTATGGTAGAGTTCATGCTAATTCTAATGACTGACACCTGCTCTGACACGAGGAGGAACTGGTGCTGTTTTGTTAGCGAGAGTGTCGGTCCATCTGGCTCTACTCCTGAAGTGTCAGAGTAAGACTAGGGCTCAATCTTAGCTGTTGTCACAAATCACTCTCTTGCTCTACTTTTATTTACCTGCCACCTTGGCTGGTATGTTGAGGAATCAGTTGCATCTGTTTTGCCTTGCTTGTGCACTACAGCCAATTGCATGTGATTAAACCAGCGATGATAGAACTGCAAAAATCCCTTTCATAGCAGAAGTAATGCTGGTGTTGGTGGTGATACCTGTTTACCACCCACCCCTAACTGTGGATTAAACCTAGTAAATGTTAAAGAGTATATAAGCCCAAGGTTTCAGCAGGTTTCAGGTGCTGGAGTTTCAAAAAATGCGTCATCAACCTTTTTTGAATAGAAAACCATGGTCTATCTGACAAATGGGGAAGATTACTACACTACCCATAATTCCAGAGTTACACAGCAACTTCTCTAATAGGTGGAGCTGTGAATTTCAGCTATCAGCTTACTAGTGATAATAACAGTTGTGGAAATGGTGAGTGAAAACTGTAGAGCTCTGTGGTGATGAAAGTTGGTGCCTAATACATCAATTAGCAGTTGATGAGCCAGTGGCAAAAATTTCATCACAGCTAACGGTTTCAATCTGTAGAGGACAGTTAAGAACTGACTTGGACTGATGCGCAAATTTGCTTAAAATCCAACCAGTTCAGAAAAAATGATTGACGAACGTTTCGCATCAGCGTACAAACATGATTAGAACAACCTGAGCTCAATTTTCCTTTTTCAACATGCAAAAAAATTGCCAAAAAAAAAACTGACTCAGTGTGCAAAGGCCTTTACTATGTTTTTTTTTTTTTTACAAATTGAGGAATTTAAATATTTTGTGCTCAAATGTAAGGATTTGATCTCTAACCAATCAGAAATAATTAATATCTATATACATATTAGTGGTTTAAAGATAATCTGATATGGATCGGTTAACCGATCTTAACGTCAAAGATCCATGTGCATCGGTCTGTGAAGGCCTGGATCGGTAAAAATTAAGCATGAACTGGTCTTTGGACCAGTTTTAACATTAAAGATCGGTTCACTGGGCCTCTGCAGCTTTTAATTTTAGCTCTCTCCACCATGCTCGTGACCCAGGGTGACCTTTTACCTTTATATGAGTTACAGTAGCAGTGGGTGCTCTAGGTAGCTGTATGTGTTTCACCACTCATTGCAGAAACATCTTTCAGTTATAGTTATGCGCCTCACAAATCAAGTCATGTGGACTTTATGTGTTGGAGGGCTAACTTTTGACATTTTGCCCATCTGCACTCTTTGGGCAAAAGCGATTAAGGACAACGGCAGCTCTTGAATATCACCTGTTAAGACAGCGGAGCTAAAGTTTAGCTAAGATGCTAAGGCCAAACGTAGCACAAGCAGACTCGAACATAAACACTTTTGAGTTAAAAACTCAGAGAAGTCTCCAGTTATCACCGTAACAACAGCCCCTCTATTCATGGGGTTTATAACTGTAACATGTTGTTGGGGAGTGATTGTTTTGGTGACAAAATCAATACCTCTGAGCTCACTGATATGATATTAAACAGAGAGAACTTTACTGAGCTGGAGATCATTGAGTGATTTAATTCAAGAATGAAAACAATCAAAACACACAGAGAGAGAGGGGACGATGTTTGAGCAACATGTAGACTAAATATTCATGTTAAGAGGAATTATGAAAGAAGAAAGTTTAATGTAGAGAGATGTTTTTATTTTACTGTTTTCAATAATATTTTAACCCCTTAGTCTCCTGTACTAACAGACACACAGAGCTCTGTCTAGCCAAATCTCCTTTTGATTTTTAAATTGTTTTTAATTTGTGCTTCTTGGGTAAATTTGATATAGTTTTTACTGTTATCAGGATTTTTAAAGCCAGGGAAGCTACAAGTACAGAAGGACAAAAATGTATACCAGTAAAAACTAATCTTGATATTAATCCCTCAACTAACCTTGAAAATGAGACACATCAGGATACTTTTGATAAGAACTTCTTCAACATAATTTATATAATGTATGTATATAATGTATAATAATGCTTGCACAGGAGGCTTTGGATTTTGTCTCTTATGAATAAGAATTTGTTTAGTTATTTTGATTCCATAATCAGATTTTACTGGATCAAATCAGACCAAGCTGAATTGAAAGGAACTGGACCAAATCATTCTGTATTTCAATGAATCATCAGTGAATCGAATTGTTGCCTGTGAATCGAGATTTGAATCAAATTGTCTTCAGAAGGAGAGATTCACACCGCTAATGCATATGTATTTTTTAATTTGAAAAAAAGTAGTCAAAGGATTGGTTACCTACAGGTCTTTGCAGACTGATCTCTAAATTTTCTCCGGAACAAGTTCGATTTTGTGTGAATTTGCACATTAGTTCACGTCATTTAGACAGGTGATTGATGATGCAGATCAGCTCCTGCTGCTTCCTTCTTATTCGCTTGCCCCCTTTCCCTCTCTCTGCCCCTCTCACAGTGAACCAACACCTTAAACACCGTGATATGCCAGTGTATTATGGGTATCAACCATGGAATTATAACTGATAAAGGCATACATTTGTCGCCTACTTACAGGTCATAACAGAGACTGAATTAAAACATTGACCCACAAATTCCACATACTCTGTGGAAAAATAGTCTGTAAACAACAGATCACATTGCTTTATGAAGGTGATTTGCTATATACTTTATTTTTATCTTGTGATTGTTTTGCTTGTACTGTAGGCAAGTATATCACAGGGTTAGGTTTTCTAAACAGAGCGTGTAGTTTTTTTTTTTTATTAATTCTGTGGTTTATCTACGTCACTGAGTTACCCCTGTGACCATCTGGCCAGCTGATGGCTTGTGTGGCTTATGCCACAAGATGAATAATGTCGATACAGTGATGTAATTTACAGATGGGAGTCCGAACATTGCGCTGTAATTTGAAATATACCAGATGTTTTATATGTTGTCCTTCCTCTTTGGGTTGATGTGCTCTATGAGGGTTGATGCGCTTCAACAGTGGCCTCTGATGAAAATAGACCTGGCATGTATCACAAGCAAAACAGCTTGGAGAGGCCCTTCAGGCATGAGCCAGAGATGGACCGTAGCCCCTGCAGTCGAATTGCAAAGAAAAGGGAGTGAACGAGTGCAGATAGCTGCACAGACGGAGTATGTGGACTCAGAGAGTAAGGGTCACCTCAGGTCTTTCATGCAAGTCTGTGACACAACCTTGCCATCTGTCAGAGACTTTCTTTCTCTCCCATCCATGGCTGGCATCACATATCATAGGAGGAGGTTTAAATGATGGAAATTGATGGACACCAAGTTTACTGTTTGAGGTTTGCATTTTTATTTTGCACATATGTACAAAACAATTATGCAATGATTTTTATTCCAAGTAAGATGTGGGAAGAAATTAAAGTATGACCACAAAAAAGCCACAGTAAACCAAAGCATGATAACTTAGTTCAAGACCTCTCTAGCACCTCTGAGAAAACATTCTGCTCCTTGTGCTCCAATACCCCATCAGACTGTCCCCACTGCTCTCACAAACATGTTTATGACCAGTCTAAAACACAAACTTATTGCTGATTTTTTCTTGTTACATTCTGCAGGTAATATTTTTTCATCCTGTGATAAATCAACATGATTTTTAACATGCATTACCAAGGATTAAAATAAAAAAAATCTTATCGTAAAAGTATGCCCTATTCTTGAATTGTTCATCCGGCTGACTTCTCCACTTCTCAGGTCTCAAGTAGGAGTCTAGGAGGCACCTTGACAGTGTGTATTTTTATTTCAGTTCTCCAGGAAAAAGAAGGAACAGGGGCAAAATTGATCCACAGGCTATTCTTGAAAATATGTATGAGTGATGCTGCTAGTCTCTCTGTCTCTCTCACTCTCTCATTACCCAGTCTGAGCAACGGACTTCCATAATCCTGGAAGGTTTAGCGCCGCTGTGTTGTGATTGGTTAGACATTACATCAGGGTGATGTAATACTCCCAGGACTGGCTAGTGTGTCGGGCATGGGGAGGGAGTTAGGATGGTGGGGGCGGAGGGGGTGGGTGGGCTGAGTACTGAGCGAGCAGAGAGGTGGGGAGACAGGGGGGGTTTATTGAGCAGAAGAACTCTCTCTCTCTCTCTCTCTCTCTCTCTCCCTCTCTCTCTCTCTCTCTCTCTCTCTCTCTCTCTATTGCCTGCAGCCAGTGAGTGTGCATGTGCAGCCGCCACAGAAAGCCTCTAATCCCAAAGCACACAGCGGTGCTTTGGAGAAGGAGGGAAATAATCAAGACTGTTTCCATAGGCCCCCATCTAAAGGCTGGAGATAAGCTTTGCTGTGCATGCTGCCGTGTGTACTGGTAGCAGCTGTGTGTATTGGGGATACATACACAAAGTAGAAATGGGATTTTTGGGGGGACTGAAATTCAATCATTAATTGCAAATAGACAGAGGAGAGAGAAGATGATTGTTTGGCAGGGACAGAAAATGCCAAGGCATTTGGTGTTTGTGCATAATGACTCATAGCCAATTTCTCACTTCAGTGCAAGGTGCTTTTTTCCACATGGATCCAAAGGTTTTATGCCATATCTCTGACTTGAGATGGGGTTTCTGAACAGCAATGCCCAGGGCACAAGCAATGTGTTTTCAGCCGATTACTTTCATAGCATGGCAGACAATGCTTTAAAACGCTAACAAAGTGATGCTGGCAAAATGAATGATAAGTTAAAAATGTACATCCAAATTGAAACATATAGTGGTGGACAGTGCAGAACATTTAGTCTTATTTGTCAAATTAATAAAATGAAGATAGAATTGAGGAAAAAAAAAACACTATAGAAGAATAAATTTGTGCCTAGTGCAGCCTTTCTCAACCAGACTACCAGCATTGTCAGGAGTGCAATAAATTCAACCATGCAAAATGTGCACCACCCATTTGTAGATCAACAGCAATAAGGGTTGGGTATCGTTTGTTTTTTTTCAACATTGGTGCTAAATACATACTTTTCAGATGGTGTTGGTATCTAAACTGAAACTGAATCTGTACTTTTAGGCAAAAAAAAAGTTTGTTGATAGTCAGTGGTTGGCTTAGGTGCACAAATAATTCAGACAAATATATTAAAAAGAATCCTAATAGAACGGTAAAGGAAACAGGTATAACTTCTTTGTGTAAGAAGCTTGAACAAAATACATATACTTGCACCAGAGACCAACAATAAAGTAAATGTGACTGTCAGTGTAAGTGTAACCCTGGTAGGAACACATGAGCAGAGCACATTTCTCCAGGGAGCAAAACAATTAAAAGACATTCATGCTCTCTGAAATAAAGCGAGTGCACATAACTCATCTACCATATTTCATGCCTTTCATTAGAAGTGGCAGGGGTCAAGTCAGGGTGGCAGGGTACCAAAATGATGCACCGTAATCTGAATTGTAATTGAGTACAGTAGGTACTGTTTTCATAATTATCCCTATCAGCTATAAGCAAAAAGTCCGTTATTCTATTCTTGCACGATACCAGGTCAACATCACAATCTGCAGCATTAAACTTCAAATGAGCAATAAATCAAATCTTAAAATTTAAAATTCATTATGAAAAAAAATCATAAAATTAATCAATAAAACCTTACTCAACCCTAAATTGTATTTTAAACAGCTCTACCTAATACTCTAACCCTCTTAATTTTCCCCCACGCACAAGCAGAGCACCCCCCCCCCCATCCACCCACAACCAAGAAGTCTAGATCCGCTTCACTCCGCTCTGAGACTAATAATTACATATTAAGTGCATCAGGTTAACCAGGGGTGAAAAGTAACTAACTACATTTACTCAAGTTACTGTAATTGAGTAGCTTTTTGTATACTGGCACTTTTTAATCTCTACTTTACTTTTACTTAAGTATAGTTTGCAGGGAGTATTGTACTTAGTTACATTTTAAAAAGCGTAATAGCAACAATAAAATGTTTACAAGTTTGACTTCCATAACACCTGCTGTCAGTAGCAAAAAGTGAAAGAATGATCCCACATTTCATCTTGTCATGTTTCCCCTTAGGTTAAGTAACACCTTAAAAAAACAATCTTGTTGGAGATTCATACTCTCTTGTTTGTATTGCACATTAAAGAAATATCACATTTTAACCTTGTAGATCCCCAGAGCAGTACTTTAACTTCTACTTAAGTACATTTTAACCAAAGAAACTGTACATTTGCTTGAGTGCAATAGTCTGGTGCCTTTTCCAACTCTGAGATTAGCTAACATTCAGGATAGAGAGGTCTGTTAATGGGACAGAGAGGATCATCAACAATAACACAGAAGGAAAAGGACTAAACTTTGACCCAGATAAAAGTCTGAACACTTTTTTGTTTCCTTTTCATTGATCTGATCCACAGAGATGCTGCTGCGTACGTCTCTGTTTGCTTTCATACTGCTTAAAAATTTCATCCAGAGACCAACAAATACTGAAAACAAACTTTAAAAGACAAATGCTTAAATGCCCTGATTGTTAATATTAGAACATTTCTGATGAGAAGAAAACCATCATTCACTGATGACCTCTCTATCCTGCTAAATTAAAACACATATGTAGGACTACATGAATGACGTTAAGGCCAAGGCTTTCTGTGCCTCTCATCTCGCCACGCATCCCTCCTCATCTGTAGTTCCATTTATTGTTCTGCTCTTTTGAGTGTCAGGTATGAAGTCTTACAGTCAGTATGGTAGCATATTGCAACTATAAGTCTGAAGTGCAGGAGTACAGGAAATGTTTAATTGATGGCATTAGAAGCTTTAAATGAAATATGCCACATGAGTGCATTTACTAGAGGAGGGCACCAGTGGACACCTCACAACCTCATGCATTGATAGTAAATATATACTGATTTTAAAACTGAACTAAGAAAAAATGGTCAGTAAATATACTTGAATAACATCAGTATCACCAGATATTGGTTTAAAATGTGAATTATCTGGTATCAGCAGATTTATTTGGCTATAAAAATCTGTCCATATTAGCTGTAAATATCAGCCATACAAATACATAAGGAGTGGAGTGCAAGACTGGACCAGCAGACCTTTGTCAAGTGAAGTATTTTCTATATTTATCAACATTCTTCACACTTTCAAGTCTTTTAAGGACCGAAATTTGTAATTTGTTCATCCTCATACTTCAAATTGTGTGTTTTAAAGACTGAGATCTTAGGTTTAGCTACATTTAAATATTATGATTAGCGAAAATTAGTTTGTAAATATCAGCATGTATCAGATTACAAAAAAGGGTCCCCTCAGTACTATCTATGTGCAGAAATCTATCTGCAGTTGTAGGGATTCAGAGCGCTTTTTTTTTTTTAATTAATCTGTTTTGACTGGGGTGACATGAGATATGTATTTTTTTATTTTAAATGTCCACTCCAATTTTTCAGAAAACTTTATAGCTGGTTAAGTCACACCTTACATACTGGGGCTGTAGCCCTTACGATGGGTGGCATGTGGTTTCCTTTCCTGTATGCTATTTCCCATTCCCTCCCCTTAATTTACTACTCTTATCCACTGTCCAATGTAATAAAGGCTAAAAGTCCACAAGTAAATCTTAACAAAGAATACATTCACTCTAGCAGAACATAAACTTTACAACTACATTTAAAAAGTGGATAAAAACAAAAAGGAAAGGCTCAGATTCTAGCCAGGAAGCATTATTTTAGAGGAAAATTGATAATATGCATGACACAGTCTAATAAGGCACAAATTTAGACCATTACTTTGTCTTTTTTGACAGCAAATTTGAAGCAAAAATGCAACAAAACCTCACCGTTCAAGGGCATACACAAAGTGTAACATTTGACACAACCATGATCACTGCAACCAAATATTAGGACTGCCAGATATTAAAAAGGCCATCCAAACTGGAGGTCAAACTCATGCAGCATCCAAATAAAAAATTCGTCCCACTCCGGGCTTGTCATTTGGCCCTAAGGCTTCATGGATGTCTTCCATCTGTGAGTTGATTTGGAGGAGAAAATGCTCTCAGTTGCCCAAATTTACAGATAATGGATTCAGAGTGCTGAGGCAACTACAGGTAAATATGGCAAAATGCATTCTCCATTTTAGCGACTGCAAATAAAAGGAGACTATTTATGCAGAAGAAAATGCACTTGCTTTAACTACAGTGTCTGTGTGAAATAGGATTTGGAAGGAAAATAAGCCTGAGGAGACCTTCTGAGTTTTTGGAATAAAACATTGAATAATGGCATGAATAAAATGTGTAAGCTAAAATTATGAAAGGTTAAAAGGAGAGGGTTTGAAAGCTTAATAGAACTTGCTTGCTGAAAATGGGGTCAAAGGTGTCTCAAAAATCAGTTTAAGGTCATACATAGCCCAGAGGAAAGATCACTCCCTTATCTTGTGCTACATTTTAGAGCAGCAGAAAATGGCAAAGGGTTTTTATGAGCAAACACATGCACTTTTGCTGTTTTATTCATTAACACAAATCTCACAACCTAACTTCCTGTTGACATGCACACTCTATCTGCTGTCAGCCACAAACCTGACACAAACCTCTGAGGTATTATGAAAGCAGAGTCGGACAGCCTCTGAAGGAAAATGGAGGTGAAAAAAAAGGGAAAACTACCTGAATGACAACTTGTCAGAATGAAAGACTGCCACTTCTGACTTTGCTTCAGGCTAGAAATGGAAACTAGGTAATGACTACAATGATCGCACACAGGCGCACACGTACTGACACTGACACACAGTAACAATGGCTGTTAGCTTGGAGGCTGTCTCCAGTGGTTTCTGGTTTAATTGTTATAATTAAGCAATTACAACTGTTTTCTGTAGCTTTATTAAGTGTCCTGTGTTTATTTCAGATAGGAAGTCAGTATTTCAAAGAGGCTGGAGATGTATTTTTATATCTCCCTCTCTCTGAATGTTATTTCTCTCCACTTACTGATTTCCATTTTTATATAACCTGTCAGCATGGATCTTTGAGCGCCCTGCTCTGCACCAGCCAGCCTGTCTGCACTCCACTCTGATCGCCCGTCCCCAGCTGCACTGCAACATGTTGAAACGCATCTCCCCGTGTGCTCAGGTCTCTGTGTTTATGTCCTTCCTGCATCGTCTGCAACTGTTCTCCAGCTTGTCTGGAGCGCACAGCACTCCTCTCACTGTGACAGAGGTCAGCGAGTGCTCCGAGCCACGGCTGACGTCATGTTGCTGCAACCCCGCAGACACACCAGCAGGCAGCGAGGCTGGCAGACAGACGGACAGGACAGCAGACAAACCAACAAGCAGACTGGGTGTATTTATAGTCTCTCTTAGCCTATGAGTCCTCACAGTGAGCGGTTTGGCCAGATACGCCCTGAAGGCAAACCCCTCTTGAACATGTTGTGTTGATTATGATTCATCCACAAGTCTGCATGCTACAAGTGTAAGCAAGAGTGGTTAAAGTGCTCCTCTTTGTAAAAATACACAGTCAGACAACATTTTGCACTTCAGTTATCATTTTAGGTAGATCACTCTCTGCTCCTGGAAAAGGGTGCATGCTGGAATGTTCATCTCCCACGGTTAATAAACACATTGTGCAACACATCAGCTAATAACGCAGTGAGGATGTGCGCTTAGCACAATGCTTTACACCATTACTTATCTAATAAACTGTAGGAGGCAACCGCCATTAGCATTGGCGCTGATGCTGATATTCACCTCCCACTGGCAGGCTTGTGCAAGCTAATCTGCCGTATACTGTATGCAAATAGGAAACTGTTACTGTCAGGATGCGGTCTAATTCCACATTATTCTCCAGGTAGCGGGCCAATCAGGTTGACTTTGAAACGGATCGTGGGTGATTAGCCGGGAATGCTGGGAGAATGCCGAGGTCTCTCTGGTGAACCCCGCAGCTGGTGCCGGAGTCAGTGGAGCAACGATCCAGGTAATTAATTCTTTGACAAGCATCAGTGATTTGGAAAATCAGTAAGAATGGCAGACGCTGATCAAAAGGGAAACACGTGGAGAGATGTTTAAACAGTGGGCGTTGGAGGCGTCAGTCACGCGGGGGCCCAGACACAGGGCCCGCAGCCCAAACAGCAAACAGCACAATGCACTGAGCTGACTATCAAACAACAGCAGGCTGAGGGATGCACAGCGTGTTTTTGGGGGGTTGGCACTCACAGAAGTTATGCATAGAGTAATGCACTCACACATCCAATTAATAGAAGTTAATTTCTTCAGCACTCAAACACATAGGCAAATGTATCTATATATCCATCGGCATGTATTCAGATTTATATGCAGAGTATAAACATACTATTACGGTGCACTCAACTTGTACAGTAAACAATTCACATATATGGGCTCAGCGCAAAATTACAGATAAACCACACATGTATATTCAAGTCACAAATCCATGCGTTCAGTACAAACATTATGAACGTACACTGCAGGAACATAACTCAATATACGCACGCGGACATGTGGTAAAGATCAATTCATTTTCAGTATTTATTATACATATTGCACTAAGCCTATATCTGTTGAATGAAATGCAAACAATGGCATGATATTCATGGGCATGAGATCACATAGATGCGAGCGCACACTCACGGCACTCTTCATAAATACACAAGAGGTCGGGTTGACGTTACTGCCATATCCTTGATTAAATCATGCCTATATCCTTTATTTGATTGTGTGGCGAGAAAGAAAGAACACACAAACTGAAAAAGCGTAATGAAACATCATCGGCATGGCCATTACAGACGCGCTGTCCAGAATACAAATTCCCCATGCAGGTATTTGTTTTCATCCATCTGTATTCATTATGCGGGTGAATGTATCATTGGAGTGTAGCTATTGATCCTGTATTAAATCTCATTGTTATATTCCTATTCAGCAGCGAGCCAGGTGAGGGGAGAAAAGAAGGGTGACCAAATGTCATGGTGACAACATGCAGCATTGTCAAAGGTAGCTTTATCGATCAAGATAGACAGAAAGGGAAGGGGGAGATATTTCTGCAGGACCCCAACCGTCTGACATTTTAGAAAAGCTGTCCTTTCTGTTTTGTCACCCCTTATTGAGGCACACAAAGAGCATGGATGCCTTGACTGAGGCAATTTGAGCTGTGGCCTTCACACCCAGCAGCGACAGTGAGCAGGTTCATGTGTCGCACAGCAAAGTAGGGAGTCTTGTTCATTATATTTATCGGTGGTAATTTCTCAATTCACATGCTGCGTTTCTGAGAAGGTGGGCTTAGCATTGTGCTCGTTTCTTGCTTTGACATTTTAAAGACCTTACTGTCAAACCTTATCAGCTGTTCATCTGAAACACTCAGTGGATGGAGGCTCTGGTTTGGTTAGGGTCCAATTAGCTTGCCAGCCGTGTACAGCAATTCTTCAGACAACTTAGATGACTCAGAAACGTCCCCTTTGGGACTTTCCCTCATTTCTTTTCCCACTCAGACTCAAGCCAAAGCGAGTGGTCAAGAGAAAGCAAGTGAGGGAGCACAATGAAGCGCGCAGGCTAGAGGATGACTAAATGAATGTTGTCATATCAAAGCTGAACTGCCACCAAACATGTCAGATTGGTGCAACAACACAATGAGGCCAAGCTGCTGCTGCACTGTGTTGACCAGGGAGAGGAGCCGGCGGCTGTGTGTTAATGCGGGTCAGAAGGTGTGGAAGTTTGCTAGATGAGCTTCACATTTCTCTCCATCTCGCTCGCCCTGCCTGTCTTGTCTGACTCACTCAGGTAATTAGCAAAGACTTGCATTTTCCCCATGTATGGCTCAAAGCGTCTTGTGTTAAAGCAGTCCAGATCAAAACGGCATGTCATACCACATTATCTTCAACACCGCTCCACGGCAACAGCTCTGCGGTCGGCCCTGCTCTTCCTCTGCTTCCCTGGATGTTTATCTGCTGCCAGGACGGCAAAATCTCCACGTGCATTGTTTTGCACCAGGGGGAACCTAGGAGAGGATTAAACAGATCTCCTGATCTCTGGAATGACCTTGCATTGTGAGGCACCGACAGGAAGAGCATTAGCCCTGACTCTCCACACGGGTTCCTTTTTCCTTTCAATCTACAGAAGCGAGACCCCTATCAATCAGAGCTCCTGCAGACCATCTGGTTGGTCTGAACTGTTTGGTGTCAGTCCAAAAATGGACAGTTGCTCCATTCTGAGTGAAGCTGGACATATGTAAGGGTCAACTCATAACATTAATCTAAAAAAGAAAAATTGAGAACAGAGGAAAAAAACAAAAGTGTTGCTCCCTACTCCTACATTTACTCGAGCAGAAAAACCTTAAAGAATGTAGCTGAATTATAAAAGCATGGCTGGCAAAAACTACACTAAACTGAAGAAGGAGCACTCCCCTGCAAGTTGTTTTATTCCCTAGGGGTCACTTTCTTGGTAGCAGACAAGACACAAAAACAAAATCTTGGCTTTACTTACAGAGTGCAAGTGAGGAAGGAAATATCTTGGTTTAGTGAAGATTAAAAAATCAACTATCAACTGTCAGATTCTAACAGATAACACAACCCAAAATGATAGAAAAAGCATCCCATTTTTCCAAGTTATTTACACATTTGTTTTCCCATGTCACCCGGTGGTCACAATTTGCCATAATGTCACACCGCGCAACTTCATAACTCAAATCAAAACACAAGACACAGACATCAAACACACTGCTAGACTCAGCCTTGCCAATGGCCATCAAAGATTAATGTCCATGAATGCATTTAGATAGTGCGCCTAACAGAAGCTGTCCCCACATCTTGTCTAATGATCATCAAACCCAGGATTTTTTCAAATGGGCTTTGAACCCATTATTTAGACATTTGCCTAGATTTATCTACAATACTGTTTGAGATTTGTCATCCAAAAAGGATTAGACTTGACTGGTGTCACAAAGGTCAATTTTAGCATAGCTCATCTTAAGAAAGAAGCAAAACTGAGGAGCTTGAGCAGGGATGGGAAACCCTTAATTTCACAAATCAATCATGCTAAATATAATTTTGCTTTTTTAAGGAAAAAAATACTTTATTGTCAAAGTGAAAAAATACATTTCTACAGATTTTTGTGTCTTGAGAGTGTTGTAATTAAATTGTATGGATAAAGTGCTACTTTTAATTCCTCTTTGGCTAACCTATTTCAAACTAATTACTCTTAATGCCCTCATTCCTTTATTTGTCAAGTTGCTGAGGAACTGGTGGTGGTCTCACCTTAACCTCATGCCATTCTCCTTCCTCTTACCTTACCTTAAAAGAAAATGAAAACCTTAAATTTCAATGACAACCATGCGGATAAATAATATCTCAGATGTCAAGGCATCTAATGACAGCAGATTATGTTTTATAGCTTTACAAATAGTCCAACAATGTCCGATCAACATGTTTGGTTTCACAGGGGAAAGACCAACAAATTGTGAAGTCCTCTGGTATTTATCACAGATTAAATAAAGCTGTTGTACACTAATATGATTTCTATTTGGTTAAATACTAATGTTATTTCTGTGACAGTTCATGAAGTGAACATGTGATGCCAATAGTTACACAACATGGTATGAAAATTAAGAGCTGTACCATGTGAATTTATCAAATTTAAAATAACATAAAGGTTTAACTGGGGTTAAATTTGAACTAGATTAAGAAAGACAGACAAGGTAGACTACATTGATCTAATTTTGAAAAAGGCTATATCTCAAAGTTTTGCAAATAGAAATAACAATCAGATATGACAACCACGTAGCGATCTTTTTAAAGATTAGCTAAAGTGAGAAGTAAATGAAATACTGAATAGGCCTGCAGAGAAACCTCTGATCTAAAGCTTCATATTAACAAAACTTTTCTATGTTAATTCAGATCACTTCTATAAGGCCTACTGATGAACGAGGCTGATGTGTGCCTGAAGGCTCTGCTTTGTTTACATGAAACAAAGCCCATTATAAATGTCAGGAAAGTAAATATATGACCACATATCAATGCCAATGGTCCGCAATGTCTTTAGGAAAGGCTACAGATATCTGCCCAGTCCAAATATCCCCTGATTTGAATGGAAATTAGTCTGTTTTTCTCCCGTTTTCATCTGTTCCCCAAAAAGCCGACAACTGTTTTGCCACTCATCCCGGCTGAGCAGGAGTGGTGGAAGTATCGATACTGAAGTATCAATATATCTATACTTACACAGTACTCTTTTGGTATCAGTTACTCTAACAAAGTATCGATACCAAATGAGTACTTTAAAATATGTCTTGCCACCGCTCCTCCCAGGGCGCTTCCCTGTCCCCTGTCTCTCTCCTCCAGACTGTTTTGCCTTCACTGCTTGTCTGGATCCCGTGACTCTGGAGACCAATCAGACATGTCTACCCTACCATACCACGTGACTTTGGGGACCAATCACACACAAGTAACAAATCTCAACAGCTCAGCTCGCGTGTATAAACTCGGCGTTTCTCACTCAATGTGGCCTCCAAGTCAATTTCAAAATTGTAAAAAAATATAACAATAAGTACCGTGAGACCACATCTAAATACCACAAGATGCATGAAGACCAAATTGTAGATTAATACTTCTTTGATGATCTTTGATGACTTTTATTTCTTAAATTTCCTATTTTTCCTCCACATTTTTTAAAAAGAAAGGAAATGGGGTATTTTTACATTGCAGATGTTTTAATTTTATTTTTAATTTTGTGCCATAACTGTTTATTTTCATCCATTTAATTTTTTGCCTGCCTGCACAAACATTTTAATTTAACCGAAGTTTTTAAATTGAAGTAAATTTGAGTTTTAGTTAGTAAGTAAAAATGAATGGAAATACATTTCTGAATGACCTGGATACATCATTTTATTTGCCTGTAATGTGTACCTTTTAAATGATTGACAGTCCCATATTAAATTCTTTCTTCAAAAGTTTCAGTATCTGTAAAATTACACCCAAAACTATCGGTATGTTATTAAATTAAAAACATTTGGTATCACACATCCCTACTGAGCAGTTGTGTCGCATGCTGAAAGTGGCATCAATGCATGCCCTCTATTAGAAGTAATCATGTGAGATATTTTAAATGTTTTGACCTGTCATTACCTTGTAATAGCACATAACTTTGCAACTTCAATGTTTTTTCATTAAAAGAAATAAAACATCAGAAGCTTATATAATGTATGAAAAAATGTAGCTATTACTTACAAATTCATGTCTGTCACCTGCAGCAGTCAACACCTTGAAGCGACATTCACCTTAGACGGTCCAAAGAGGGTTTTCAGTTCTTCTTTGCTTAAAAAAAACCCAATATGTATCTTTAGACTAAGTTCAATTTATCAACAGCTAACATAAGTCATCGTACTATTCGGTTTAGCGGTAGTATTGCTTGCAATGCTAATATTACAGCTGCTACTACTATGACAGTTATGCTAGCGTCGCTAGCACGGTAATCGTGATTAGCATCTTGAATGAAAACAACGCTGAATTACTGCAGTACAAAAACACACGCTTACCCATTGCACACAGTTACAAGTCGTCAGAGTGTTGGAAGTTGCCATGAACAACTTCATTGTCAGCCAAAGTCAACAGCTTTCAAATGTATGTCACAAAGCTGCAGGTAATTTGCTCCGACTAGCCCCTGCTGGGTAACCTCTACAGCCCCTCTGCCTTTACAGTGACAGGTGATGGGGCTGAACGTTCATGACAGCCAGTCCTGTCAGAAGAGAAAAGGTGATATTTTCTAGGCTTACTTTATGAGAAATGTGTATTTTAACAAGGCTATTAAATGACAGGCTAAATATTCAAACATAAAAATATGCTTGCTGTCGTAGAGATAATTAGGGACTGTCGAGACAGTGATAGCAAAATAACCTGGAGAGGATTTTTTACTTTATAATTTTTAAATGTCATTAGCTTCACAAAGTTGTGTCTGTGTTGTCTGGATTTCTTTGCATTTCATTATTTTTTATTTGTCTTTTGATAACATTGTCAGTGATTAAGGGATATAGACCAAATGGCAGTCAACAAAGTATGGTATTTTTGAACTCTACAGGCAGAATTCTGATAAAAAAAAAAGCCAGAATTCTGAAAAAAAAGTCAGAATGCTGAGAAAAAAGATGGGAATTCTGAGATTAAAATAAGAAATTCTGACTCCAAAAATGTCAGAATACTGAGAGTAAAGAATTCTGACTTTAATCTCAGAACTCTGACTTTTTCTCACAAGTTAAAAAAAAAGAAAAAAAAAAATATGTCTCAAAATTGTTTTTTTTTTTTTTCAGTGTCCCTCATCCTCTTCTGCATATACAACAAGGTACTTGTCTATAAAACTGGCTGAAATATTAGGCTATTATTTCATGATTTTTTTTTCTTTTTTTTTTTTCTTTTTTTTGTAACCAGAGCGAGGCTTTTATCAGCTCTGTCTCCTGTATTAGCATTACTCTGCTGAAAACTCTTGTCTAATTGCTTTAACAGCATTTTAATGCAACTGACTTTAAGCTCTAATTGCACAATCTTGTTGCAACAACACAGTTTATTTCTTGCAATTTGAGTCCAATTTGCTATTTGTTTCATTTGTTTGTGCAATCACAGCTTGCATGAATGCACAAGGTAAAACCATTCAAAGTTTGGCTTTGACCATAAAGAAGAAAGGACCAAAGGCTGAATGAAGTAACTGTTTCTTCATACAATGGTTTGTCCTCATTATGGAAGAAGGGATTAGAAACAGAGAGAGAGAGAGAGGGAAACTGTCAGTTAACGTCTGGGGGGTAGGTACAGTAAATGGTGCACAGAAACTTTGAGTGAAAACCTTGCACAGCAATAAAGTGATATACACATGAATAATGCAGGAGCATTTAGTTCAGTGCTTAGGCAGTAGGGGAATCAGATGTCCCTGGTGCCCTGAAGGATTCCAGTCTACTGAGCCAGCGTCTCTGGTCGAGAATAGACCAACACAGACCTGAAGGAGAATCCCAGCGCTCAACACTCACCTGCCAAGACACACACACATCCAAGAGTGACACATATATACCATGGAGTATGCACACAGGCACATATTCAGCCTCAAATAACTGCACAAATTCGAGAATATATATATGCACAATGAGAGGCAACCACACACTCCACTGTCTCCACTGTGATTTGTGTCAATAAAGAGTCCTCTGAATAACTGGCATAATTCATTAAAATTGTTTGCCAGAGATGATATCACACATAAATGAAGCACTGTGTGTAGAAAGAAGCTCTGGATAATTGCAAAAACATCACTGCAGTGTTTGCTTTGCTTTTAGGTAATGCATGTGGGATTGGGGGTTTAAAAATAAACCTGGAGAGTCAGAAACTGTGGGACTGTGGATGTGAGTGGGCAAAGAGTTGGAGTGTTAATTTCACAGAACTACAGAGGAGATTACATTTTGTCGCCTCAGCTGCCCAAAGAATCAGCTAATGACTAATTAATTACTACACATATCCAGATGAAATCAGCTGCTTCTCCTTGCTATGCATATTCTCTTTGGCTGTCGTTCAGCTTCTCCCCTAGAAGATCCAAAAGAGGCACTTTCTCAGAGATAAAAATGATGTCATTATTTTGGGGTTTTCAAAAGATGATGTCATCTTTTTTCAGGAGCAACAGGCACCAAACCTCTATCATGTCCTCCCACCGCATGTATTTAATGCTCTCACTCAGTCTTCGTACATATGGCATTTAGTCTTAGCACGTGTGTCGACACCTCCACTATTTACCAGCTTCGCCTCAACATTAAACCATTTGATTTCCATTCAGCCAATGCAAATGAGGCCAGGAGAGCATCCCCTCAGTAACGTATGCGGCTCCTCATTTGCTGCCATGCAGGGCCACTGAGCTGAGGACAAGGGGGCGGGTCCACTTCCACACATCAGAATGGTAATTCACCAATCAGTGAGGTGACATGCTCGGCAAAAAAAGAAGGGAGAGCTGCACGGCGCTGACAGGGGACATCAGTTTCACGAAACATTTCCTTCTCTGCACCTGAAAGCGCGGTGTAATCACGCGCAGGGGCGATGCACCATGAAATGGAATGGGCGCCCAGATCCGGGGGAGCGGACACAGTGCCGTGTCCACAGAAATGAGGGTCATTCTTTACGCAGAGATGCCAGTGTCAGTAGAAAAGGCCCCGCAGGCCTAGGTCAGAGAGTCTTACGGGCAGCTTTATGATGCTACTCCCTTTCATACTTTGATTTCTGCTTTGGAAGATGCACTGATATGTTTAAAGCTTTAGAGTTATGAAACAGAATGAAACTGATGAGAATTAGACAGCCTGTCATTAGGGAGCAGGGTGACTGACATGAAGCCGTTAGAGAACACTATTTACACATGTACTGGACAATTTAAGCAAAAAATAAGTTACTACTGCATTCAAAGGGTATTGATACAAATAGTTCCTCAGGAGCTTTAAGTTTAGCTGACGCTTGAGAGAAAGTACAACAAAAGCAAAGATCTAGACAAGAAGAAACAATATTACTAAGTGCCACGAGTCCATCTGGATGCAGGTGCTGCCATGCAGTGTTAAAGGCAATGTACAAAGTCTACGAGCTTGTTTTTTGGGGGTAACTTTTAGAGCAGACACATTCGTCTGCATCAGTTACCACATGCTCTGAAAATTGCACGGAATGGGAAAACGTTAACCTGACACCCCGGATGGGTGTGTTTCACACACCCATCTGGGTAAGCTTTAATAGGAAACGTTTGAGAAAAGGCAGAGGATTTGAAAAAGTGTGAGTGTGATTGGATGAGCGTTCTGTTTGTCACATCTCTACAGGCCAATCAGAGCAACAAAACACGTGACGTAGCCGCTATCAAACTGCGCGTGCACAGCTACTGAGGAATAATGTGAAACATGGTGACTATAGACATGTAAGTACTTGACTTTTGTCATTTTTGAATAAAAACAACTCACTGATGTTCTTTGTTCTTCTTTTAATGAAGAAATGTTGCCAAGTTCTGATAAAACCGGCACTTTAGCAGCATCCACACTAATCTCTTCCTCCATAACTGCACCAGCTCTTGCTGCTGCTTGTTTACGTTACGACTCTGCTGCACCTGAAAGTACTGCCCCTTGTTGCTGATTGGTCCTGTCACTTTCTAACCGGGCCCAAAAGGTTCAGATGGGAGCTCTGCAAGATGGATTTGCCAGTGAAAAACAGGCGAAACAGGCGTATCCATCTGCTTTGCAAGGTTAGGAAAACGTTAGACCATGGGCAGAGTGTACACAAACTGTTAACTACCCATAGGTGAATGAATGATGGCTGCTTAGTGTCCTCTGAGTTGTTTTGGCACGCCAGCTGTGCATGCCCTCAAACATTAACATGTGAAGGAAAGATGCAGTATATGCATGTCTGGTAGAGGCAGTATAGAGGCAGAGAGGGTGTGACAGAGTCAGGACAGCAGCTTAGAAAACACAGATCCAAAAATGGCTGTAAAAAAAGCTGTGGATGGATAAATTTTGTTTTAGGAGTTGACATTTACACATGTACAACTAATGGAAATCAGATTGGGTTATAGGCTCAACTTATGACCCTGTAAACTGGTGACTTTCAGCTGAGCATGTCTATGGTTGTGTGTTTAGTTTGGCTCATTAAATACAAATATACAGTATACGTTTATTTTGATATTATAATGAAAACTAAACAATAAGCCATTTAAAATGATTGATTTCTGTTTCAATAGCTGCTGTATCAATGACATCTATGGATACAGCAGCTATTGAAACACCAGTTAGCATAGTCACTATTTAAAATGAAACACTAGGACCATTAAGTCCATGCAGAGAACAGAATGTTGCAGAAACTAAGACTTGCAGACTATGCTGATAATGTGTCCTGTTGTCACGTGGCATCAGTCTGAGCTCATCTGATGTCACTATTGTTCATTGATGTTGATGTTATGTTTGTTTTGATCTCAGATTGAATAAATTGGTAACTTCCTCCAGTGTCGACATGCTTGTAGTTTAAATCCCGCACATCAAATAGATGTATACAGACTGAGCTCTCCCGTGTGCCCTTTAGAGGCTTCCTCCAGTAACTTGCATCATGTATAGGCAAGTATATTTACAAGAACACTCATGACGCAGCCAGACCAATATGAGATCAACTTTTAGACATGTTTGGGCCCAAATTGTTAAGTTGAGGTGCTAATGTGGTGAATAAACCGCCTGAGGCCACCATCACACAGGGAGGAGGACTGACAAACCCTGGTTGTGCTCTGGATGTCCCTGCATATTACCAGGGCCATGGGAAAACAATCTGATGAAAAAAAAAGAAACATCTTTAGGATGGAGTGAGGGGTGAATGTGGTGAGTAAGTAGAGCTTAAGGTACCATCTGGGCTTGTAGGGTTGCCAGGAGCCATTGGTTGTTCTGTGGATGTCCCAAGGGCCCAAAAATTGCAGGTCTGCGGGTGTATTACCAGGGGTAAAAAGGGCCCAACAAAACATGCCATCGAGCTTGACCTTGGCTTATGTCGAGTTTGGTCTTGACTGCATGCCCGTCTTAAATAAATTGTGCTCAGTTTTGACTGTTTTCTGGGTGTTTTTTTTTTATATTAGACTAGCTGACTAAACACAATTATTATTTGCATTTATTCTTATGCAGAATCATTTGCCTAGGAGTATATATAGACAAAGGTATTTGTCCACACCTGTTAATGTTAATATACAGATGTAGTGTTTGCACTGTATTATTTTTGTTTCTATGTGTGTGAGTGTGTGTGTATAGTGGCGCTGTGGCTTAGTTGGTTAAAGCGCCTGTCTAGTAAACAGGAGATCCTGGGTTCAAATCCCAGCAGTGCCTTTCTTGAATTTCCCTTCAGATTGATAAATGGATTATGTAATATCCATTGCATGAGCTATACACTATATGGACAAAAGTTATTGTAAACTATTGAATTCAGATGTTCCAATCTGACCTACTGGCAGAGGTGGAAAAAGTACTAAAGGTACTAGACTATTGTACTCAAGTAAAAGTAAAGTAACTTTGGATAAAATTTACTTAAAATGGACCCTGCATGATCAGACAAGTTCATCTTGTTAGATAGATATATGTATCTCTCAAATGTATATTGAACTAAAAAACTCACCAGATATCTGCATTTTGAGTAAATTTGAGCTTATAAACTCACCAGGAGGCCGCCATGTTTTGGCTGATAGTGTGATGTCACAGTTCCACAGCGTTCCCTATGAGCACTCCTTGCTTTTCCTGTGCAGTAACTGTTTTTCAGACAGTTTTGCTGCTTGCAGCCATAACAGCTTTCATACCAGACACCAGTTTTCTGTGTGTTGGTTTTGTCTCCCTGCTGTCAAAGCTCTTTCATTCCTCCTAAGTTTTACCTCAATAAAACTCCCTACAAATTACTAGATTCAATGCAAAGTGGAAGTGTTCCGGGTGCTTTTCAAAATAAAAGCATTATGCACATACAAAGGGAGTTTCTCCAAAGAAATGCAAAAGGGGACTTTTATTTTGAAAAGCACAAACCAGAAGTGCACTTTTGTACTGTGTTTACTTTTACCTGAACTGTGTGGAAACTGCAAGCTTCATGTAGAGTCAACGTTTAGGGAACAACTTTATTAAACAGACGCATTTTAGCTAGAGGTCTCCATCAGGTTCATCAACAAACAGATTTCAAACATATTATGCAGAGCTGGATGTAAATATTTGCTACAAGAAGGTAAATTTTCCTGTCTAGATGGACAGATAACTGCTCATGGTGCAACTAAAAAATAGAAGAGACCTCAAATTTTAAAACCCTCCATGCGTGCCTAACACTGACTACCAGTCTGAAACAGCGGTTACTGCATAAAAACGGCGAGGAGCACTGTGGAACTGTGACGCCACGGAACCAGCAAAACATGGTGGCCTCCTGGTAAGTTTATAAACTCAAATTACTCAAAAGGCAGATATCTACTGAGTTTTTCAGTTCAATACAAGTGATACAAAAACCTATCCAACAAGATGAACTTGTCTGATCATGCAGGGTTCCTTTTAAGTCGAAGCAAAAGTAGAAATCTATTATCTCCTCAAGTAAAAGTAAAAGTAAGTCATTTAAAATATACTTAAAGTACTTTGTCTTGGCTTTTAGTGTTGATTTTTTTTTACTCAGTACTTGATTCTTTTTAAAATGTAGTGAAGTAAAATACTCCCCTGAAAATATATTTTAGTAAAAGTAAAAGTAGTGATTGTGAAAAGTACTCAAAAAAGTACAAGAGCACAAAAAACTACTTAGTTACTTGAGTAAATGTAATTAGTTACTTCCCCCCCTGGCCACAGGTGTATAAAATAAAGCACCTAGCCATGCAGTCTCCATTGCCAACATCTGTGATACAAAACGGGTTATTCTGAAGATCTCACTGACTTCAAGTGTGGTACTGGGATGGATGCTGCCTTTACGATAAGACGGTTTGTGAAATTTAATCCCTGCAGGATATTCCACAGTCAACTGTAAGGGATATTATCAGAAAGTGGAAGCATTTAGGAACAACATCTCCTCAGCCATGAGGCAGAAGATACTGTAGAATCACAGAGCATGGTCATCTGCTAAGGTGCAAGTTGCTTATAGTCACCAACGAGCTGCTGATTCCACAGCTGAAGAGCTCTGAACTTCCACAATGCAAGCACAGAAAGTTTGTGGAATGGGTTTCCAGGGCTGAGCAGTTGCATGCAAGCCTCATATCAACAAGTCCAATGCCATGTGTAGGATGGAGTGAAAACACATCAACACTGCACTGTGGAACAGTGGAAACATGTTCTGTGGAGCGACGAATCACGCTTCTCTGTTTGGCAGATAGGTGTGTAAGTCTAGGTTTGGAGGATGCCTGGGGAACATTACCTGCCTGATTGTGTTGGGCTGTGATTAACTGTGAAGTTGCATGGAGGAGGGATAATGGTATGGGACTGTTTTTAGGGTTTGGGCTAGGCTCCTTATCTCCAGTTAAGGCCAATCTTAATGCTTCAGCAGAACCAAGACATTATGGACAAAATTACGCTTCCAGCTTTGTAGCGACGGTTTGCAGAAGGCCTTTTTGTATTCACTTGAAGCACTTGACCAGTCTGCACAGAGCCATGACCCCATGTTTCCCCATGTTGCACCTTTGGGATAAAGGAGAACAGAGATTGTGAACCAGGCCTTCCAGTTAGTGCCTGACTTCATAAATGCTTGACAGAATGAATGGGCACAAATTCCCATAAAACACCACCAAAGTCTTGTGGAAAGCCTTCCAAGGAGAGTGGAGGCTGTTATAACTGCAAACAGGGGGAGTGTCACTCCATATTAAAGTACATGCATTTGAATAAATGTCATTACAATCTGTGTTAGTGTAATGAGCAGGTGTCCAAATACTTTTTTCCACATATATATCATCTTAATGTTTAAATTCAATCTGAAGATATTGTAAATTGAAAGTTGTGTTAAAGGATTGCATATCTGCTTTTATTTGCAAAACCCCATGGAATACCCACATCAGCATGTACCGCCTGTGTTTTTGTAGGCCTAAGCTTGTATTTCCAAAATTCCCCACAGGTCATGTGTATTGTACAACACATTCGAGCTGGTAGAGGAACAAATGTGTGCCAAGTGAGATAAGAAATGACTGCTGCTAATAGACTTTTGCTCCCAGAGAAAGTTTAGCGCAGGAGAGAAAATAAATAAAAGACATGATCTGAATCCTCAAACTAGTGCCTTCCTCTATCTGCCAGATGTATCAATGTTCCTCCAAGCAATCAAGAAGTAATTCCCTTTATCGGCCGACATGAATATTAAAGTTTTGTGCTGGAGGGATCGAGGGTGTAAACACCAGCATCACCAGCACCTGTCGGGGACTGCAGTGGATGGTTGATGAGCCGGATGAGTGGCTCACAGAGCAGTAACAGGGCTGTAAAGATACCGACAGTGGCATTGGACAGAGCTGTAGAGCAAGAATGCTGATTAGTGGGAGCGATTAGCATCTTTGTCTTCGGGTACTTGTCACCCGACACATGTAAATTTCAACCGGCGCGACGGTGACAGACCCTCACATTAACGTTGTTTACACCCCATGCAAATGAAGAGTAAACAAACAAATATCTGAATACAGAAGGAGTGGAGGAGGAGAGGGAGGAGGAGGAGGAGTGGTTCCCCAGACTGAAGACCTTTTTACGCATATGCAAATGGTGCTTCTTATGGCAAGCATGGAGCAGGAAATTAAGACAGGGAGAGGCAGAATTACAGAGCGGTATGGAAATGTGCAGATGTGAGGATATGCAATGCTGCTTCATTATGACCGTAAAAATGGCCCGTGTTAATATTCAAACATCTTGATAAACAAAAGACACAAATGAAGACGGTCCCGGAGGACCGGGACAGAACACTGATGATCTTAACACTCGCCAAAACAACATCCAACTCTGGGATAAAAGTTGTCTCAGGGTGTTACACAATTATTCTCTGCACACAGAAATGCACGCTCTGTGATGAATAAACAAAGAGTGGAACATGCTGGAGCACTTAATGTGCATCTGGGGTCAGGTCTGGTATTGCACTTAAAAACAAGAGTGGCCATGAAGGCCATGGACACCTGCAGATCATTTATCAAATTGGTTGTGTGAGTTTTTCAAACGTCTGAGCTAATTCTGTCAGGAGCGTTCCTCTGAAATCTATCATAGGATAAAAAATGACGTCTGGTTTTATCCTTTAAAAGTTGAACTCAGGTCTGAAAAACAATCTGCAACTAATAAAAGCTTTTCTACATTTTTTGTTTGGAATTTGCTTTATCTGGTTGTGTGCTCTCGGCTCGTCGCTGTCTGTGTTTACGCTGGCATTAGGGTCACCCGCAGTTAATGGACAGAGCAGAGAGAGGGAGGGAGACGATCGAGCCAGTCGTCCTTGTGTGCAGTGCTCTATACTGTTGACTTTGTCATGGTGCCATGTTGGATGGTGTCCACTCCATCATATCCATGCCCAGATGCTACAAGAGAGATAAGTGGATTGTACAGAACAGGCTTGTCAGGGATCCCATATATTCACCCTGAATCTGTGGATAGTAGAACACAAATAGGCTTTTAACGTGAAGTGATTTAGATTGAGCTTTTTTTCTTCTCCTCTACTCTCTTTTATTATGGATTGTTTTACACTGACATCAACTTGGCTCAGCGTCCAGCCGTGTTTCTTGGAAACAAAGCAAAAACTGCTGGCAGTATCAAATGTTTTCAATGGCTTTAAGAGGCCAGAAAGTGTAACATTAGCTACCTATTTGAATGCTTAGCTCATGGAGGTCTGGGATGATTCCTGAGACATCATTAAGAGGAGACATATAAGGCTGCTCTCCTTAGAAGTTATAATCAGAAACCAATAGATTTGATGGAAAACCTGAAAATTACCATTAGGTTGTGCATATTGATTTTTGGCGTGTCCTTGCTTTTATTATTGTAATGATGCACTTGACTCTATAATGAGCATTCTTAAAAGGAAAGAAAATTGTTAATTTGCACCTTTTTTTTGATTGGATGGTCTCTCTCGCTGTTTGCTGGGCTTTATCAGGTTTATTGCCAACTGATTATTTTGTGGAATGACTCCCTCACAATAACGCCACTGATGCATTAAGTCAAGATAAAAGCAATCTAAATATGAACATGCACGATGGCTACGCTAAATGCACCCCGCTAATGGTTTCATTATTTCATAATAAAGGGTTAATGTATATTCAGAAAGCCTATTTACTCAAATTGTTCTTGCATATCTATGGCTCTTAACAGAAGTTTTCTTCTGGTTTTAAGGGGTTTCATTTGAGCAGACTTTCAAATACAACCAGAGCTCCCGTGCAGCAGAGGGTTAAAAAAGAGATTAGTCAGCTTCCCGTCTCCTGTGCACAATCACACCCTCTCCTACACCGCGTGACCCTGTATATTTTTGAACCTCAGCCAGCTCTCTTCTTAAAGAGTCCAAATCCTAGTCCCTGCCAGTCAACTTCAAAGCAGTCAGGCTGTGGCTGTCTTTCTTAACCTCCAAATCTGGCTGGTCTAGTTACAGCTGCACCGTGGGGACAGAGTGGGCAGTGTTTGCATTTGTATATATATGTGTATGTGCGCTTTTGTGTGGACAGAGTGGGCAGTGTACTGGGCCCTGCTGATTAACCCCTGGGCCAGGGCCGTTCTCCTCAGCCAGACAGATCGGCTTTCGCCAGTCCCTGCCCCTGTAACGGGAGCCCGCTCCAACAAGCCACTTCAAAGAGATGGAGCCAGCAGGAATGTCAGGTTCAGAACCGGGGGGAGAGAGAGAGAAAAGGAGTAAGAGAAAGACAGAGGAAGTGGCTTGTGTACATCGATGTGTTTAAGGGGGAAGGGCGGTCTCACTCTCTGGTCAGCATCAGGACCTTCCTCACCCATGCACTTCCCTTTTTTTTTTTTTGTTTCTAGTTGTTTTAATTTAATTTGGCTGCAAAGCAAAAGCAGCCAGTGGGAGTTTTTTTGGCCTGTGCCTGTATCAGACGTGCCTCTTTAGATGGGCAGCATGTGTTCGGAGCCGCTTCTTTTTCCTCTGTGCCTCAGCCTTTCTCTGACCTCTCCAAGCCAAAGAAAATCCATCACGCTCGACACGTATTTTTGGTCAGAGTTGCCAAAAATCGAACAACTCTGTAGCCGTGAAAGGATGATGTAACTCCATAGCAGACAGTGAATTTGTTTCTTTACATCATGATGGAGCACGAGGGTGGAAAACTGACATTTTTTGATCAAAGAAATATGACACAAGGAGAGATAGGGAGATGATGATGTTATCTCACTGGCAAGGCTCGCACACAAAAAACTTTGATGTATCTTGTATCAATTTCTGCCAGCAAGTGTTGCTCGTATACTTCACGTGACAAAACTTATAATCAAAATAAGAAGTTTACTACTCATAGAATAAAAAATCACTGCTACAAGCATGCAAAACCAAAAAAGTCAAAATAGTCTGTATAATTGTAGAATTCCCAAGTTGCCATCTTTATCAATCTATGTCTAATTTCTTTTTATAAAAAAATATCTGCTTGCATTTGCAGGTGATAGATGTCATCTCCAAACTGCAACCACCAGGGGTGAAAAATTCAGCCAATTCAAACATTCAAAAGACTGCAGTTGCTCAAGTTTCCACTTGAGACTGGCTGCAAAAGTCCCACAACTCCCATTAACACCCATATTAAAGTTTTCATTTTGACAGAAGAAATAAACATGTTCCCACCCTGGTTCAAAAATAAATTTTGTTTTACATAGCCCCTGTCTATTGGCACGCAATGCATGATGGTTGAATTGTTTTCATCCAATTTGAAAATAATATGGCCAAGAGTTATGCATAATTAGGGCTGTAGCTGATGGGACTGACTCACCTCAACTCCACTTTGCCTGTTGCGTAGTAGTGCATTTTCAATATGAGACAGAATTTCCAATATGCCAACCTGTGGGGGATGTCACTGTGACTACATCTATGTTTCAGGCTGGAGATGTACCTGATTAACCTTGCAAAGCCAAGAAATTGACCAGTTTCCATGTGTGTCATCGGGAAAATCCATCTTGCAAAGCTCCAATCTAAAACATTTATGCCCGGCCTGAAGAATTACTGAATCAGTCAGTGTTGTTTGAGGAGAATGAGGCGGTAGCTATAGGCGTGTTCTAGTTGTACTGCAAGCTGGTAAATAATGGTTGTTGGAAGCTTTAGCTGCAGTTTTACCAGAACTGGACAACACAACTTTATTTATAAGTGCAAAGGAAACATATTTTTGCTCTCCTCCCAACTGTCCTTGCAAGAGTTTGTGGTTATTACGGGTATGGTTTAGTTGTATCGCAAGCCACTAAACAATGGTTGCCACAGGTTAACCAATGAACTCAGATGTAGCTTCAGCGGCAGTTTTTATCAGAGATGTACTGAATGTATTCACCAACTGGCTCCACCAAAAGTAAACAACAACTGCCTGTCAACCTCATACTATATAGTTTATTGACTTGAGCTGCACAAGTGCACATGCACAGTAGGTCATTATTTCTCCTAGCTCTGATTGGCGTGCAATGATATGACATTCAGAACACTTACATGCATGGTAAACAAAGCCTGGTCAGCTCTACAGTCCTGCCCTATAATTAAGGAAGGTTTATGTAACCACTGTACCAGGGCTAAATACTGCTAGTGCCATGCTCATGGTGAATAATGCTGGTCTTTATTATAATAGGGTATGGTCTTTATTATCATATTAATGATGAACGCTGATCTATTATGATAGGCCACAACAGAGAGTGAGGTCTAGAGTGTCTTGAGATAAGTTTGGTTGTGAATTGGTGCTACAAACAAATATGGTGAATGGTGAAATACACCATATGGAAAAAAAAATATTGGGATTCCTAACTATTATTCCAACAAGGACAGTAATGAGATTGCATTCACATGAACGCACTTTAATATCGAGTTGGTCCCCCCTTTTGCAGCTATAACAGCCTCCACTCTACATGTGTTTTGAAGTGTCTCTGTGCAAATTTGTGCCCACTCATTCTGTAGAGCACTTATGAGGTCAGGCACTGATTTGGATGAGAAGACTGGGTTCACAATCTCAGTTCCAGTTCATCCCAAAGGTGCCTGATGGGTCAGAGCTCTGTGTGGGCCAGTCAAGAGCTTTCACAACAAACTCATTAAACCATGTCTTTATAGAAAGAAAAGTGCCTTCCCCAAAATGATACCATAACGTTGGAAGCATAGCATTGTCCAAAATGGATTGGTATGCCGATGCATTAAAATTACTCATCAATGGAGATAGGGGGCTAGCCCAAACCCTGAAAAACAGCCCCTTTACCAAACTTCACAGCTGGCACAATGCAATCAGGCAGGTAACATCTTCCTGATATCCGCTAAACCCAGACTCGCCCATCTGACTGTGTAATTTGTCACTCCACAGAGCGTGTTTCCACTGTTCCACAGTCCAATGTTGCTGTACTTTACACTATCCAGACACAACTGGACATGGTGATGTGAGGTTTCCTTGCAACTTTTTTTTTTGCTTAATACCAGTGGAAGTTCAGAGCTTTTCAGCCATGTAATCAGCAGAGCAACTTCTACTTTTATGTGGTTTTCTGTTTCATAGCACAGTTGCTGTTGATCCCAATCGCTTCCATTTTCTATTTTCTCTTGCAGTTGACTATGGAATATCAAGCTGGGATGAAATTTCACAAAACATCTTCTTGCAAAGTTGGCATCCATCACAGTGCCTGCTTGAAGTCACTGAGCTCTTCAGATTGACCCATTATGTATCACAAATGTTTGGCAATGGAGATTGCATGGCTAGGCTAGGTTAGGTTAGGTGATTTTATACACCTGTGGAAACTACCTGAATTTACTAACAGTAACTGAACACTATCCATTGGATAAGTAGCTTCAACCTAAGAGAATTCAAGAAAGGCACTGCTGGGATTTGAACCCAGGATCTCCTGTTTACTAGACAGGCGCTTTAACCAACTAAGCCACAGCGCCGCTTGTGTGCATGGCAATAAAACTGATAAAGTTGGAGCATTACATGTGTATGTAGAGGAAATAATGTAGAAATGAAGTACAGATGGTGTGTTCTGACCATCAGTCACCAGTCTGAGCTGATCTTGTTGGTGTAGATAACATGGTCCTGACCCCTGAAGTAGCATTCTCATTATAGTAACCTTCTGAAGTGTCTCCATGTTTGTAGTTTACCCTCACACACACACACCCACACACACACACACACACACCCCCACACACCAGCCAGTTATATACAGCATGAGCTCTCTCACTTGAGGTACAACCCCCCCCCCCCATAATACACATGTATAGTTCTGTATATTGACAATTACACTAAAACACAGCTAGCAGACATGAAGACAAGTTGAAACAGCCGGCTTTAAACAGTCTTCAGTCGTCGAACATCTCCTGCTCCACTCTCACTTCTGGTGTTGGACTGTGAAGGATGGAAAAGCACCAAAAAATCTTGGCTGTAAGCCCTTTATCACTAACTGCATGCTGCACAGGAAGGCCCAAAAAGTTGCCCACCACTCCCAGAGGCTAGATCAATACTGAGCGGTTACTAGATTGCCCTATGGGTTAAAATTGTCAAACACACTTAAAATGGAGGCTTTAAACCCTCCCTTGAACTTTTATTTGAGCATGAATGTGTGTTCTAAGTGTGTGCCTGTCTGACTGAGATTCATTTTTCAATGGGACACACCCATACCAACGTGTTGTCATGAGATTCCTTGATGTCCCACAGGAGAATCCCCCAAGGAGGTTAGAGTTTGCTGTGCCGCTCAGTCGATCACCCAACACTGCTCTGCTTTTTTGTGGCTCTGGGAGACAATGAGCTGCTGCTGGAGAGTGAGAGAGAGAGAGAGAGAGAGGCAACCTGAACCTGACACAGGAAGCTCTTAAAGCTACACAAAACAAACTGCTGAGCTCTGGCATTTCCCCCGCACTGAAAGACTATCTCCAGCGTCATTAAAGGTGAACTCAGTCGTCTAATCTCTTCCAAAGTCACTGAGCAACCACCGCCTCCCCTCCTCCTTTTCTCCTTCCTCCTTTCTTTCTCGCCGTCCCCCTCATCAATGAAATGCCATCAGATCTCTGGGGGGTTAGAGGTCACAGGACAAAAATGTTGCTTTGAATGCACTCTGTGGCAGCCTGAAAGAAAAGACTGCGTGTTTTGTTTGGCTCTGATCGATGGAAGGTGGCTCACAGGAAGCGTCGGGCAACAAGCAGATCGTTTTGTTTAACGCTCATCCATATTCCTCAATAGATGCATGGTACGCCATTTAGTCCATGTTTTTGTGTGAAAGTGCCTGCTTATATAGATTTCATGCATGCATATTGTGTAACACCACCGAAGATTGGCATGCCACTCAACACTGCTGGGGCAACAATCTTAGGATGTGTATTTTCTTGTTTGAAACCCTCAGCAGGTAATCAATACCATGCCAAGGAGAGAGCGGTAAATAGCATGTCTTGTGATGCGCATTGAAAAAACAACAACAGCAAACAAACAGAGAGCCATCCAGCCATCACCACTGAGAGTATAATGAAACCCCTGCGAATGGACATGCACATTTGCACATACAAACACATTACATTCTCTGCTAGCACAATACATATCATTTTGATGTCATCCACATTTGGCTAAGGCCATTTGCACCTCACGTGTAATAATGCTGCCAGCTATACAAATAGCACTGTTTGGAATTCAATTATCTGTTGCCTCTTTAGGTTTTTTTATTCAGGCACTATGAAAAGGCCTCTCTCTTCTCTCAGATAGTGCAGTCATTGAGCAAAGGTGGAAAAATGGTATTCACCCTTCCTATTATCCCATCAAAATCAGACCCCACTGCTATGCATACCGCCTCATTACCTTAGTGAAAAAGCCACCTTAACCTACATTACAAGCTGGCCCTGTAATTAATGACTTTTTAAGCTATTGAACCAAAAGCAATTAGGTTATAAAGGAGGGCTTGTTCAGGAACATGAATACCTTTCCTTTATTAGACGCATCCTTGAAGAGGAGATGCTAACCAAATGTGACAGTCCCTGGAATTAAGATGCTAATGTTTCCAGTTATTTGAACTTGTCAATCAAGCTTTTTTTCCCCACAAAAACAAATCGAGAGTTCAATGGTATTTGAAGGTTGCAGCGCTTCTGTGCTGTGTGTTTACACGTGTATACCAGCTTAGGTGCGTGCATGTTTGTGTGCTTGCCCATGCACGTTAAGCGGAAGAGAGCAAACCAGATACAAGCCTATTTCATCAGCACAGTATGCAGCGTGCAGATAAGACTTCATGCAGCACATTTTGCTCTGTATTTGTTTTAGACTTTATCGCGTGTTCCAGTGGAGGTAGACACAGTCGAGACATGTGGTCTACATTCTAATGCCTGCAGGGGTCAGCTCGGCGGTCAACCAGCACATTACTCTATGTCCACACAGGACAGGTTAGAACGCACAAGACTAATGCAGCAGCTCATCCAAAAGGTCATGTGTGGATATTAATGTGTAACTTTAACTGAACCTGTGTGAGGAGCGAGTCAGCTTCCTTTCAACAGGGCAGCAAACTGCACAGAGGGATGAAGACGTCCACATGCAAAGGTTTTTTTTAGTATAAACAGACTTTTCTGAGAGTAAATGAAGTCAAAATAACTCACTGATATTTTTTGTTGTGGTTCTGCTCCAGACAGTAATCGAAGGCCTGAGCATAATTAGTCAGGCTTTTGGAAAATGTCTTTCCTTCAGATTGATCCGGCCAAACCTTTCACTGCTCCTCATTATTCACCAACATGCAGCCCAGGAACGGCCTGCCTGACAATAAATCCGCAACCGGATAAAATTCCTCTCATTGATTTGAACCTGTTGAAGCCATTGGAACAAAGATGTCAAGAATGTAATTGCCGTAACCTGATCAAAGATTATATCCTCTATATATCTGGCCAAAGGGGATGTGGATGAGTTGGTCTTGGACAAAGTTTTAAAGCCTCTAAAAAGAATAAACCCACAATATGTTTAATGTGTTCATAACTGTAAACATCTCAAGCTACAAGTGATCCAATGCCTCTAAAAAGTATTCAGCCCCTTGGATGTTTTATCCTATTATTGAAATTATATGTCAATCATGGGCTATATAATTTGGGTTTTTTTGCAAAAAAAAAAAAAAAAAAAAAGATTTCTGCAAAGTAATGTCAATTAAATAAAAGTATTTCAATAAGTGACTGCATCAATACTCATACCCTTCAAGTCAGTCTTTTGTAGAGTCACCTTTGGCTGCAATCACAGCTTTGACTCTGTGTGGATAGGTCTTAATCAGGCTTGTACATCCGGACACGGCAGTTTTACTCCATTCATTCTTTGCAAAACTGCTCAAGTTCTCACAAGTTACACGGGGATCAGGCATGAACAGCCCTTTTCAAGTCTAGACATAAATCCTCTATTAGACTGAGGTCTGGGAAAAAATGGGCAGGAAACAGTAAAAAGCGTTTTAAAAGTAGCAAAACTGGGTAAGAGTGGAAAATTTGGGTCATGATGGGCAAGACAGGCAAAAATGGGTTGGAAAGTGGTGAAAAGTAAAAAGTGGCAAAAATGGGATGAAAGTGTCAAGATGGGCAAAAAGGGGTGGAAATGGTAAAAAGTGGTTTTAAAAGTGGCATAAATGGGCAAACATTGGTAAAGAATGGTAGAAATTGGCAAAAATGGGCAGGAACAGCTGAAAAGTGGTTAAATGGTGGCAAAATGGGTTAAAATGGCTAAAATGGGATGGAAGTGTAAAAAAATGGGCCAAGATAGTTGGAAAAAGGTGCAAAATGGGTGGGAAAATGATAAAAAAAAGTGGTTTAAAAGTGGCAAAAACACGATAACAAGCAAAAATTGGCAAAGAAAGTAAACAAAGGGCACACAATGGATAAGAAATGGTGAAAAGTGGTTTAACAAAGGAATTAATGGATCAAGAAAGGGAAAAATTGGTAATGTAGGCAAAAAAAAAAAATCAGCTAAAATGGGTGGGAAAATGGTGAAAAGTGGTTAAAAAGTGGTAAAAATGGATCAGGAAAGGGAAAAATTGGTAATGTAGGCAAAAAAATGGCTAAAATGGGCAGGTGTCAGGAATCAGCCTAGAGGGCACCCAAGCCACTCACACACACATGCACAGACACTCCACAGAAGTAATTAGTTACACAAAGGGGGGGATGCGGCTGTGGCCGTAACAATGGTGAAAAGCAGTTAAAAAGTGGTAATAATGGGTCAAGAAAGGGAGAAATTGGCAAAGAAAGGCAAAACATTAGCTAAAATGAGTAAGAAATGGTAATAAAAATGGTTAAAGGTCGCTAAAATTGGATGAAAGTGTAAAAAAAATGAGTCAAGAAAGGCAAAAAGGGGAAAAATGGGTGGGAAATGGTGAAAACTGTCTAAAAAGTTATTAAAATGGGATACAGAAAAACTTGGAAAAAAGGGCAGAAACAGTGAGTTGCTTGAATGATGTCATTTGATCATCAGAACTCAATAACAGCTTTAAACACTTTTTATCTCCAAAATGAGGGAAATGTTAGCCAGAATGCTAGCACCAATGCTACTGATCCAACACTGATGTCAATAAATAACAGCTGGGAAGGGCCCATTCACTGGGCCTACCCCTGGCTGCGCCTCAGGATCCTGTCCATGAAAATCACAAACAAGAATCACAGACAAGGGATGGCCCTGGTGGAGGCCAACACGCACCGGGACAAGTTCATTACAGAAACATGGAAATTGTTTTAAATGTCTGTTTTCTTTTCTGTCAAAGAAATTCTTGACTTTGATCCTCACAGAAGATTGTAGCTATTTCAACCTGAATTTCTAGGGATTTTAATGGACACATTTATACCTGCTGCAGTGTATTCTGTTTTAGATAAAACTTGTTGGTCCAATCAAAGTTCCTTATAAAATCATACAATTTCAATGGGTCGCATTGTCCTTTAATCACGGCTCAGTCAGAGCAAACCTGAGGCATTTACTCTCTCAAGTGGGTAATTTATTCAAGCATGATTGCAGGAGCCATCAAATCAAACTGAATTTGGAGGTTGTTTGTGTGCAGTAGAGATTTCATTCGTATGTGTGTGCTGCATACCCACGCTCCTAATCACGCTCACAAAGTTCAATGTACAGCAGCAGGAAGGCGATTGATCAGCGTGGTCATTAAAAGGATACTTCAGCAATCGTTTGGCTTTGCTCTTTGAAGTACCCAAACAAGATATTCAAGCATCAGTAATTATCGGTGTACAAGAATCAAATGCTTTTTTGGAGGGTTTATTTTCTATAGTGGATATGGAGAATAAAAAAGAGTTTATGAGATAAGAAAAGGCAGAATATTCCCCCCAAAACAAGCAAGACTGACGACCATCAGCCCATCAGCCCTGTGCTTAAAACGTGTTCCACCACTCTTCCAAGCCCTCATTCCCTTTTTCATAGCAAATTTGTTTTAGAATTCATTATTCACCATGAAATGTTAAAAGTCTTCTTCATTAGATGGTGTAAAATCCCTCCCTGTCCGTGTCTGCCTCTCTGAGGTCCAGCTAACCATGTTAATCCCACAGCTGCGAACCCCAAGCCTTTCTCCACCAATACACACGCAGGCCTGCTGTCTAAATAATTGCCTCATTAGTGTGTGGTGCACAGGTATGGCATAAATGCAAACCTTAGACAAGTGTGTATGCAAATCTAATTGCTTGTCCAACACTCTTTATTCATGTGATCAAAAATCAGCTGAATTATACGGTGGTTCTTGGTCCCTGGAATGGAAATTTAGGGATAACTAATGCATTTTCAACAAGGTGAGCAGTGTGCAGCAGGTGGGGGGTACAGTGACAGCTTTCAACTTAGCTGTTGCTACAATTTAGATGGACATTTTTAAGGAATATTAATGGCAGAAAAAAATTAGAACAAGAATCAAAATATAAACTTCAGCCTGTCGTAGACCAGAGCCTTGCATAGTAATAAATTGGCCTTCCTAAAATCTAGAAAATAGCCTTTGAACCATTTTCCTTTTTGGGGAAAATGCACACAGAATAATTCATGATTGGCTAAACAGCATCAATTTTAACAGGCAACATTACTGCAGCTATAGCAGTAAGTGGGTTGTTATTCGAGATGGCAAAAGCAACTCTTACCGAAGCCACAACGTTTAATTTACATGCAATCAGAATTGGTTTTGAAAAATGCAAATGTAACCGCATGATCTGACACATTTAAATGCATCTGTAATCAGCAGAATCAGCAGTCTGAGCCTGTTTATTAACTCGTGTAACATAAGTTCTTTTTTATGGGGCCAATATTTTTCTTTTAAAAAATGCAAACATGAATTTATATATAATTGATCAAACAACATAAAAAACACATACAAGGTATCCTGAGAGGTTAGAGGATGAAAAGTGTTTTGTCCCTTACCCTAAACCTCACAGAAGCAAAGTTTTATGCCTGCTTTGGTTTGAGCCACACAGACCACACAGTAGGCTCACCATAACCATTAACAAGGATGTCTACATTTGTTTAAAGGTAAGGCAACAGGGTTAGTAAAGTTAGCAGCAACGTCACAAGAATAAATCCCCTCATATATTTTGTTAGTATCATCTGTAACCAGAGGTGGGTAGTAACGCATTACATTTACTCCGTTACATGTACTTGAGTAGTTTTTTGAAAAATCCTACTTCTGACAGTAGTTTTTGAGCAGAGTACTTTTTACTCCTACTCCGTTACATTTGTGATTAAAAAATGATACTTCTACTCCATTACATCTGGAAATACACTAGTCACTACTTTTACTTGTCTATAACTCATTTTCATTATTTTTTTTTTTAAACTCAGCTGAGCTCTAACAGCAGCGTGAGGTAAAATCTTCATCACCACAGAGTAAACGGAGGAGTGACCCCTCCCCCTTAACTATTAACAGTTGGAGATAATGGCTAAAGATGTAATACCTGCGTCTTCTTCAGAGGAGCATGTTCATCCCTGGTCCTACATCAAGACTCTTTGCCTTTCAAACGAGGAGGAACAACAGCCACATAATGCCTGCCTACTGTCTGCCTAAAACAGTGGAAAGGTCAAGCTTCAAAAATAGCATGTCAAGTCTACGAAAGCACGTTATGGTAAGAAAGCTAAACAAGCTAACGACTGCATTGCTGGTTAGCTTAACATGTAAGTTCAAATCTCTGTTTTAACTTGCAGACTGCAAAGACACAGTTGTGTCATTGATAAATGACGTCACGTGTCCAATCACCTCTGTAACTCTGCCACAACTGTGTTTTTTTTTAAGGGTTAATGCCCGACGAGGTATCCAATTATCAGGGATTAATGGACGACACGTTGGACGGTTGCCTCCACGAAGTGTATTAATCCCTGGTAATTAGACATCTCGAAGGGCATTAACCTGCTTATACCATGATCACTTGTCAACAAAAATAATTAATAAAACTACTTATTTATAATTTCATATGTTTTATGATCAAAATAGAAAGTTTTACTAAAACAATAACTTCTTTCCCCTAGCAACACCTGAGGGCTTGACTAATAACTGGGATAGCCATTCCAATCCCGTAACGTTCTTAGGGAATGTAAACATTATTCAGTACTCCAGTAAATAGACAGGCCATAGATACCAAGTCACAACGGAACAAGAAACCTAGTCCTCTCAGCGCACTTTCTGAACAGATTTATCAATGAAATGCTGATTGCCCGTCAGACATGTCAATATTTATCAGATATTATCATGCAGTTATATCAGAAGCGTTTCCTTTGGCTCTACAGAGAAATAGTGGCTTCTTTTCTTTTGTTTGTGTTATTTGAATCTTCTGACAATAGTTTATAGCAGTTAGAACAGGAGGGAAGTGAGTTTTTTTTTTTTTGCGACACCTCTCAGTGTTAAAAGGAACCCTGCATGATCAGACAAGTTTATCTTGTTGGATAGATATTTGCATCTTTCAAATGTATACTGAACTAAAAAACTCACTAAATATCCTAGGTATCTGCAGTTTGAGTAAATTTGAACTCATAAACTCACCAGGAGGCTGCCATGTTTTGGTCCGTGTAACGTCACAGTGCCGCAGCGATCTTCACCGCTATTAACTGTTTTTCAGATGTTTTTTCTGCTTGCAGCTGTTGCTGCCATAACAGCTTTCATACCAGACATGTTTGCTGCGTGTTGGTTTTGTCTCCCTGCTGTCAAAGCTCTGCTGTCATTCATCCTACGTTTTACCTCAATAAAACTCTTTACAAGTGACTGGATACAGTGTATAGCGGAAGTGTGCTTTTCAAAATAAAAGCATTATGTATGTACGAAGGGAGTTTCTCCAAAGAAATGCTAAAATGGACTTTTACTTTGAAAAGCGCAAATAAAAAATAGAAGAGACCTCAAATTTTAGAATTCTCCGCGCGTAAGACGTGCTGCGTCTCTGAGATGCAGACCTAACAGTGGCTGCCTGTTTGCAACAGGGGTTACTGCATAGACATGGCAAGCTCTGCGGAACTGTGACATCATAGCACATGGCAGCCTTCTGGTGAATTTATAAACTCAAATTACTGAAAATGCAGATATCTAGTGAGTTTTTTCATTCAATATAAGACATACAAATATCTATCCAACAAGATGAACTGGTCTGATCATGCAGGGTTCCTTTTAAGGTGAGCCTGGAAACAAGACGAGGGTCAGATATAAAAGATGAGACCGTCTTAGGTTACTGGTCTTAAACCTGGAGTATATCATTTTATTTATGTCAGTTAAATGAGGTTGCTATAGTTACTCCTAATGGAGTAACAGCTAACGGCTGCTGTGCATTAATTTCAGAACAGTGAAAAGATTTTTTGACCAGGACTACTTGAGGTACATGGTTATAACTTGGGCTAGGGGGCCAAATTTGTCTTTGGATTAATTGAGTGTTGAGTTGAGTATTGAGTGATAGTCAGGATAAAAAAAATAATTGATTGGAGCTTAAAAGTAAAAATTAAATAAAAAAGAGCAAAAAGTCAGAATTGAGGCCAGTTCAAAAGATTAATTTCATAAATATGAGCCAAAAATCATTAACACATGATAAAATAAATATAATGTAATTAAAAAGTTAGAACTGCAAAGTACAAATTAATGTATGTGAGATTAAAATCATCATGTAGAAATAAGATAACTATTATGAGAGTCTGTTTTTTCTGATTATATTGAATTTTTAATCCCGTAATTGTGATTAACAAACATAATTTGACTGCTGTTTTATGTATTAAGTTAAGTTTTTTATTTCTTTTACTTTTGGCAAGTTATACTTTATTTATGACAATGTGCAAATTACATTACTACCCCTGAATAATCTGTTATAATGCAATATGTTTCAATAAACTGCACAAAATGAAGTTATTCATGAAGTTACCACTGCTTGAGTAGTCTTTTAATAAGGTACCTATTTACTCTTACTCAAGTACTTATTTTTATGAGTACTTTTACTTCTACTTGAGTAATTATTATTAAGTAACAGTACTTTTACTTGAGTACTGTAACTGTGTACTCTACCCACCACTGTCTATAACATCACCTTGGAGCAAACCTCAACACCGTCTGAATGCTGCCTCAGTCAGAATGAAAATACACTTTAAAACTTTCAGAACAAAATGAAATAAACTTCTGGTTAAAGGTCAGTGTTAGGGTTAGGGTAAGGGTTGGGAGACCAAAAGTTAGAAACCAAAGACCTGACCTAAAAAACCAGATTACAAAACGTTTCATAGAGCAAACAGTCTGCTTACAGGATAAAATCTTATCCTCCATAAAATCACTCATATGTAGGCTATTCACCTTTGTTTTTCTGAATTTGGCCCTCTGAAAAAGTTTGAACGCCCCTTACTTAGCATGCTAAAGAAAACTTCAGTTCAGCCTTACAGTTTGGTAAGATTGCAGTGATAGCAGAAATAAATACTACTTCACCCAAAAAAACAGAACGAAAAATCTTCAACAGCCTGCTACCTATAGCTCCTTATTTTCCCAGTGCTTTTAAACCTTTGCTCCTCCATACAGCTCCGAGTTAAACATTTCCATGGCAGACTGCTGCTTGAGTTGACCGTCTGACACAGAATTTTGATGTTACCTTGACATGACAGACACCTGATGGACGAGATGAGTTTTCCATGTCCTGTCAAGAAAGGATGAAGGAGCACGCAGGGCAGGTTTCCAACAAAAACAAATCACCGTCCAGATTGGTGTAATTCATCTACTGTTGAGCATTATGCAAACCAAAACAGCATCTGTTTATTCTGAAACACATTTATTAATGGCAGCTAAGGGAAGCAGAAGCGCTGTGATGTGTCTCAAATGTCAAGACACATTAGTTGGTTCAGCACCGTTCATCATCTTCAACATCAAGGGTATCGGCCTGCGTCTGTCTTCCTCTCTCTGCTGTTAGTATTCATACTGTCTTCTTTAGCCAAATACAAGAGAGCATGTTAAGTAGTTCAAAAAAGTCATTATGCAGATTTAGGAGGAATTAAGAGAAGGCTTATGCAACACAGAGTTATGAAAACATGAGAGGGCATATGTGTGTGGTGGTTCCAGCAACCCTGACTCTTACCAGATAAATTCCATACAGCTAACTGACTTTAGACAAAATGTGTAACAGAAATCTGAAGATATGCCTGGATTTGTTCACGACAAAAGCTCAGGAAATTACATTACATTTGGTTACAACTTATCTCACATCAGAGTGCACATAATATACCTGTGGACATTACTCATAGACCGGCTGTCCCCCTGTGCTACTCAGTGGACCAATCAATGACTTGTGGTTGTGTTAGTGTATGCCACATTCAACACAGAAGAAAAATTATGTTTGACGCCTTGTTTAATTAAAATGGATGAATCACAAAATAAAGTCACTTCTGTGTAGCTTCGTTAGCTATGCTGATAACCTTGCTACTTAACTAACTTAGCTAAATCTAGAGCAAACTAAGCTTCGGTAGATGTGTTTATATCCTGGCAACTTGACAAATTTAGTTAAATCTAACTCTAACAGAGCTACGCTACCTATGTTAATGACCTGTCTGTGTAACTAACTCAGCCAAATCTAAAGCTAACTGAGCTTTGTTAACTATGTTTATAACTTGGCTACGTAACTAAGTAGATAAAGCTAACAAAGCTATGTTAGCTAAGTTGTTAATGTAGCTAAGTAGCTAAGGCACATTAGGTAGCATAAATTTTAGGCTAACAAAGCTATGCTAGCTTATCGTACATTAACTTTAGTTTTAGCTATGTTAGCTCATGCTACCTTAACTTTAGCTATGTTAGCTGTGTAGCTACTTAATCTACATATTTATGTGAGCTTTAGATACAGTTGCTAAAACTCACATTGCAATAGTTAAAGCTAACAGCTTTATTGGCTTATGGAGTAACATTAACTACAAAGGCAGTGCAGTTAAGCTAGCTTTAGCTAAAGCTAATTAAGCTAAAGTGAGCCACTGTTTGCTTAATTACTTCTATACAAAATCTAATCTCTGATAAGATCTCTGACCTTTTTTCTCTGTTTTATTCATGACATATATTTAAGTCTCTATGTTCAATGAGGTTGTTTTTGACATCTAACTGACTCTTTCTTTACAATAAAGCTCAGGAAATTACATTATATTTGGTTACAACTCATCTCACATCAGAGTGCACATAATATACCTGTGGAAATAACTCATAGACCGGCTGTCACCCTGTGTTTCTCAGTGGACCAATCAAGGACTTGTGGTTGTGTTAGTGTATACCACATTCAACACAGAAGAATAAATTATGTTTGACTCTTATTATACTTAAAATGGGTGAATCATAGAATAGAGAGCAGAATTCATGGTTTCACCACTGACTGCAAGACGTCCAGGCCCTGAGTCATCAAAGCAGTCCCAGACCAGCACACTGCCACCACTGTCTTTGACTGTTGGTATGATGTACTTTTGATGAAATTTTGTGTTAGTTTTGGTCAGAATTTAGTTGTATTTTCCCTTATTCTGACTCTAAGGACTTAACATTTTGATAGCTACATTAACACCATTTGGAGACAAGCTAGGCAGATGAAATCATGGTTTGTCTGAGAAATGGTCTTAGCAGTAAAAATCGAGCTATCATCAGCTTTCCTGGTTAAAGTTCTACTTGTGAACATTTGTGTTCACTTGGATTTTGCTGATGTTGTCAGCAGCCCTTAACCATCATGGGTATTGTGCAATAAGATTAAACTGAGTATGATTTCTTTGTCTGTAGAAACAAACTCACAAAAATGACAACCCAACCCTGTAGCTCTGCATAGTTCTCAGCTAAGGAGTAAAACATGCTTCCTTAGGTTACTGGTTTAGTCAAGAAGATCTGGCTGCAGACCTCTACGGTGTCGTGACCATGACTGTGAGGCGGGAAAAGAAACATACATTACCCAAGCCGGAACAAGAATGATGCACTGAACGACATATATTTTCCACTTTCTGTCACAGGTTATGGTAAGTGGCTATTTTTCACAACAGCAGAATTTTGGGATTGATTTAAATTTAAAACACCACAAACTAAGGAAACCACAAAGAGGGTTAGGGTTAGGAATCTGAACCCTAGGATTAGGCTAAGAGGGAAGGGGATAAAATTTGAATTAACACACCACAAATCAAGCGTACAGTGATAGCTCAGAGTGGAGCATTGCTGAATATTTGAGATCAGCAGATCTCTCGCAAGCCCTCATCAGCTGATGGCCAGCTGATTCACTCTAAGTTTTTGGCTGATTGCACTCACTGCAATCGCACTCTGCTGCTCCCTATGCAAGCTACTTTTTGCAACTGTCCTCCACCCCAGCTCCTCCTTTATGCTGTATCTGACTTAATCAATGTCATTCTGTTGCCACTGTTACCTGATATGCACTGGGTTTACTCCTGCTTCTCTCCCTGCTTCAGGCTTTTCTTGTAGGCAAAAGAAGAAGAGGAAGGGGCACTGATCAATGCTTGATGATAAAATATAAATAACAGCAGTGAGAGCAAATTAATAACTGAACAAAAGAGAAAAAGTCATTTCTGCAAATCATTGTTTGTTGACAAAGAGGACTAAGGAACTAAGGAAAAACTCAACACTTCCGTCTGCAGCCATCGGTTGAGCTGCCCAAACAAAACTCTACTTTGTCATCCAACCAAGTTTTAACAACAAAGGTAGTACGGACAAATTTAATGCTTGAAATGTTTTCATAGTCATTACTTACATTTTCAATAGCAAACAAAAAGCATGTGCATGGAATTATTACAGTTTTAGATGAAGCTGCACTTCGTAAACCTGTGACATGAGGCAACATTTTGCTACTTGCTTCATTTCCAAAATGACTCCCTCTTTAAAGGTAAGCAGGAGGAGTTCCTGTCCTGAGACAAAAGCAGTTGGCAGCTCCTTTCTGGCTCTTGGCTGGACTGCAGACCCCTGCACATTGTAATCACATTAAGCGGTGTTTGATGTATTATGTCAAATTTAGTGGCGACCTCCCAGTAGAGGGTTCACTGGAGAAATTTAACATAGCTGTAGTCCATATGTAATTAAAAAGTATGTTATCTCAAGCCAGAATGTTATGGCTAAGCGTTGGCCCGGGTCCAGCTAACGTTGATATAATCCCACCCAGCTCTGTTTCTCTGTCAATGGGGTCACCGGGTCACTAACTGCCTCCTTGTGTGCTATTCAGCCACACTGAGGCAAGGGAAGCCTCTTCTGAGAGTCTGAGTCACAGGGTCCAAATACAGCTGGGTGTCACCCAGCCTGTTTTTATATTAAAAACCTGCAGGGAATCTCTCACCTCGTCATATTTTTGGCTTTTCAGACTCTAGTATGTGAAGAAAAATTGAGAGCAAACCAAAATCCTCCCACTCAGCTAATACATGGCTTTGCTCGAAGAAAAACATGGATCAAATATTTTGAATAAAATGGCTTTACTTGGATCATGTCATGTGTTTGTGCTCTAAAGGCTCATTTTAATCAGTTCCAGAGGATTAACCAAATAGGACAATCTCACTAAATGCTTCTCACAGTAATGATGAATTATTTAATTTTACTGCATTGGAGAATCCGCTACACCACTGGAAAAATATGCTGATTTTATCAAGGGTGATCGATCTGGGACTCATTAGAGATGGAGGAAGGTTTTACACAACTGCCCTGTTTGAGCTAAGAGGAAGTTCACAGAGCAATCTGACAGCAAGCAGATGTAGGACAGATATGAAACTGTGTCTCATTTCAATTTAACTCCACATGTGCCAGTCATCCTGTAGAAAACTGTTTGCATAGATGAAAATGTTTGACTGAAGAAGGTTAACTGTGCTTTGCAGATTCCTTGATCACACAGTGATGCAGAAGTTTTATTTTGAGACTCTTAAAGCATTCTGCCAGTGTGCAGCCTTGGTCATGATTCCTTCTACTTTGACGTGCAGTTAAGGTTGATTTTCACAACTTTGCTGATGCCTGTTTTAGGATTAAAGAGCATAAGAGAGAGATCTTACATAACTCCTCATTAACGATTTGTGCTGAGGTGGGCATATGTGAGGGTTAACGTCATATTTTTAGTTGGCAATGAAGGGACAGTGAGTTTCAGGTGATGTTACACAGTGATGCAAAATGAATGCATTTAGGAGTGTGTTAAACTTTTCTTGCTTCAGAGTGCACAGGGGAGACTCCAGGGCTGAAGCTGCAACTGGCTCCGGGGTTAACTCATTTCACTTTAAACTGGGCAGCAGCAAGAGGTAAGCAGACACAGGGAGTCTGGCTGTATTATGAGGAAGCTGAAGTCTTTTCTATCAGCAACACCGAGCTCAAACAGTATACAGACAGCACTTCAACTGCTCTGGTATAAACAGGCACAAATATAAACCCAGCATAAAAAGTTAGGAAATTTGTGTTTGGTTGATTATTTCTTTGTTGTAACAGTGCTTCTTGGCAATCAATCAGATGACTGGAGAGCCTGTTTAGAGCACTTTAAATGGTGCTACATTTGTCAGGAATGTGCATTTGTGGGATTAGCAGCAGCACTTCTTGGTTGAGTTGCTGTTGTTCCTACATGCTTCCACTTTCTAATAATATCACTCACAGCTGACAGTGGAATATCCAGCTGGGACTGTCCTCTTGCAGAGGTTGCATCCATCATGGTAACCTGTCTGAAGTCACTGAGCTCTTCAGAATGACCTGTTCTGCATCACGAGTGTTTGCAAATGGAGACTTCATGGCTAGTTGTTTGCTTTTATACACCTGTGTCAGCTTGTCTGATTGAAACACCTGCATTTGACCATTTACAGGTGTGGCCAAATACTTTTGTCCATATAGTGTATCTAATGAGGGGGCCCCATTTCACAAATGACTACTTTATGAATAATCATGATTGATTGTATTATTATTTGTTTTTTACATCATGTTTTGGCTTAGTTAATTGGTTTAAATGGTTCATAGTTAATGGTTTAGTTCAGGGGTCATCAAGTACATTTGCACAAGGGCCAGATTTAGTCTTTTATAGAGACTCTGGGGGACGGACTTTCAAGTAAACAAAAATTTAATACAAATTTTGGTCTGATTAACATATTATTATATCACTATTTTCTTTCAAAACATATGACACTTTTAGACATTACCAGTGAGATCTATTCCTATTATCTATAATACAGCAAGCCACAAGGAGACAGGCCTGCACACAGGACTGGCTGGGCCCCTGAAAATCACTGAGAAAGGGCCCTCCCCAGTTATAATGTAGTACCGATATTAACTCATTTGCACACATTTTAACCCCTTTTCACTACATTATTAAGCCATTTTGACAACATTTCTTGCCAACTGTAACCAATTTTTTAACATTTTTGCTACTTTTAAACCAATTTTGCAACTTTCCTGCCAATTCTTTTACTCCTTTTCATTACTTTGCTGGACTATTTTTGCTATATTTTTGCCAATTTTAACCCATTTTTCCATAGATTTTGCCCCTTTGTGCCACTTTTTTTGCCATTCTTTAACCCATTTTGTGCCATTCTTTTATCCATTTTTGCCAATTTTCATCTGTTTTCCACCCTTTTTCAATACTTTTCTTTGCTCCATTTTTACTTTTGACCCATTTAAAAAAAAAAAAAATTACTCCTTTTTTCACTTTAACCAATGTTTGCCTTATTTTACCCCTTTCCACCATTTTTCCTGCAACTTTCTGTCCCTTTGTGCCACTCCACAAGCCTTTTTGACAAGTGTTACTAATGAAAAACAGCTGGAGGAGCATTTTGCAGCTATTACCAACAGGTCAATAACATGACTGGGTATAAAAGGAGCATTTTAGAGATGCAGAGTCTCTCAGACATTTAACTGTGTGCTCATAAGCTGGGGTGACATAGCATTCATGATTTCTAAGAAAAAAACCCAATTCTGATTTACTGACCACAGAACAGCTTTTCTTTTTGTCCAGACTTTTATTAAACTACCAACTATAGCTTAATAAACTCCCCTCTGGAAGGGTTAACAGAACAAGTACGGCGGATACAACTCAGGTCTCTCTCTTCTTTACGTTTATTGCACACACAACAAATGCCTACACATTAGCCTCTTGACATAATCAGTTAGCTTGATGGTTACGGAGATAGTTAGACCTTAGGTTGTAAACCTGCAATGTAAACACAAAACAAAACCCAGAATTAACCAAGGTAAGTTTACAATTGTACATGTGACATTAATTCTTGTTTGGGACACTAGCAACACTAGCATATAGTCACTCACTCACAAAGCGTACCAGTCCTGATGATCAATAAAGTGAAAATGAAACCTAAGGGTTAACTGCACTTTTTTAGCAAACCCTGTCCACTCCACACACAGTTGGGAGATTGGGAAACTTTAATCAAAACAAACTTCAAAGTAAAATGAGAGATAATATAGTGATCATCGTTACAGTAATCTGGTTTGATAAACATATATAAAATAAAATACACCTGCCACTTAAGGTACCTTCTACATAACTAAAGCGATCTGTTATGTTTTTGAGAAAACCTCCTAACAAAATCAAACATCTATCACTTAAAGTAACATAAATAGAAGGATAGTTTTAACTGCTGGATAAGTTATACACTTTTTCTGCCGCTTTAGGGCCCGAAGATCCAATTTTGACCTTTGCACACAGAGCACAGAACACAATTTTCCTTTGATGGACATTTTTCTGAAATTGTATAAAATTTTTAAGCCCAGTTTTGTACATAAGTGATGGAATTATGGCTCTTTTTAGTGATCTAGATTATTTGATTTAACTCACGAAGAAAAGCTGGCCCTTTCAGCTCCAAACAGCTTCAGCATTCAGGTACCAGTTTGGCTCTGTTTGGCCTGCAAAATTTTGCAATGTCATTATATATGATTTATATATCTGCTGGTATTTTACCCTAATTTTGCTCTTTTTTTTCAATAAATGAAAATATCATGCAATCATTTTTCATGATATAGCTTACTGAACCCCAAAACTACTTGTGGATCAGATGATATTTGCTCACTTTCTTGGCTGCATGACACACCTGATAAAAATCATTGATGCTACAACATCAAGCATGAGTTCTTAATGCATTGTGGGCCTTTGGTAGAGTGGTGTGGAGAAAAGATCACCCTTATTAATCAATTTCATAACAAACATTACATAAAATATTTACAAAAAAATAGACATAGAGACTGTGATAATGACATAAAACAGGATCCAGACTTTATTGTTCATGTAAGAGTCGGCTCTTTGAACCGGCTCGTTCACAAACAACCCATCATTTTTTTTACAAATTGGTGAACCTCTGCCTATCTTTACCTCTAAAAGACTCTGCCGCTCACAGATGCTCCTTTTATACTCTGTCATGTTCCTGACCAGTCACTAATTGACTGCATTAGTAGGAAAAGGCTTTTACCACTTCATACTACTTTATCAGGCTTTTTTTGCCCTTGTCCTACTTTATGAGATGTGTTGCTACCATTAAATTCGGACTGAGCTTATATTTTTCACTGCATTTTCAAAAATGTCTCAGTTTCAATAGCTGGTATGTTATATTTTGCTCAAAATAGTAGATTATGAGATTCTGTTTTTATTTCCATTGTACACACTGCCCCAACTTTTTTAGAATTGGGGTTGTAACTAGTATTAGGATTTATGAAAAAAGGAGGTAAAGGAACTGTTACCAAGGAGTCTGGAGTAAAGTGCTGTCAAATCCAAAGAGCAGCAGCAGTACTAAAGTCGGACTCAAAGTTCTTTTTTATTCTGTCTGATGGCTCTCAGGCCTCACTGTGAGTGCAGTGGGTGGTAGATGCCCAGCATGTCTGAGAGTTTGGACTAAGAGCATGAGGAGAGCAGTTTGAGGCATAATTGCCAGCCACAGGTCTGCCAATGGCTCTCCGGCTGTGAGAGTGTAGATGAGGTCTCGTTCTAACCAGAAAGGTCAAGAAAAAAAAAACAACAACAACTCTAACAACAAGAAAAAAAAAACTGCAAGAGAGTTTGGGAAGAACAAATCTTGCATCTGTAATGAAATCCCAACAGGCATCTGTATGCGTATTATGCACATATATTAGTACTTTTTAAAGAAAAAGAGCATTTTCATGAGGCACACTTTCTTTAATTTAAATCCTTTTTGAAGAAGGCTTAAAGCGCTTAGAGAGTCTGGACTTGTAAATGATACCCGCTCTCATAGTTCTGCATGGAAAGCAGATGCTGTAATTGAGTAGAGACTTGATTTCTTGCACAGTCAAATTAGCTGAAGATGACCGGGTAGTGAACTGCAGGAGGTTTAATTCCCTGTGTTTACATCACTGGCAGAGCCTTTGTTTTGTTTGATTCACTATGCTAATATGGCCTCCTCTCAGATTACACACTGAGCTCTGAAACGCTGCACACCAACTGATGTACGATCTCTGCCTCCCCCAATAAACTCGCTCTAGGTGTCAAAATAAAAAGAACAATAGATTGGATTATTACTGTGCTTGCAGGGTGAGAGAGCTGTTGGCAAAGCTTTTTTGACAGCACTAAAAATTATAATAATGATGCTTTTAATTAAAAATTGGATTAAATAGTTTTAAAAGAATGAATTTCTCACTTGACATTCCTCTGCACAAATTTCCTTCCATTGAAGTCATGCAATTATGAAAAATAATGTTGTACGCCAGCAGCCTGATGAGGGTTTTTCCTGCCTCTTAGATGTGACACCTACTGTGTCACAAGTTACACTAGCAATGTCAAACACATAAGCCATGATTAGAGATGCGTATAAAGGTTTTCATCTTTCAGGCTCACAAAGTCAGCCATAAAAGGCATGAAATAAGACTTTTTAGATGTGGCCATGATTAAAGAAAAACATTTTATAAAGAAGGAGGCTGCAGAAAAGGATGAAAAGCAGACCTAGGTTTAACCTCCTGACACCTGAGCTTTTGTGTGGAATGCAATTTAGAGTTTGTCCACTGTTTTTGGGATAAGTAGGTCCTGATAATTTTAAAAGTTCGACTTTGTATTTGAACAGGAATTAGTTCAAAGACAAGGCAGATCTTCTAAAGGTTCTGTTTATGCAGAAAATAAAGCAATGGATTGGTTTTTGAGCAGATGTTTTGGCTTTGTGTTGGTCAGTTGTTGGAGGTTTTCAGTCAGTGAGAAATGGTGTGCATCATTGTTTGGTGGAGACTTTGTTCTTGTTGTATTAATAGTGGACCACAAGTACTTGTTAGGCCAAGCATGTGCAAAATTTCCACAAAAAAGTTCTAAATTTATCTGAAATTTCCCTTTAAAATCCACACAAATTACCTACTATTTCTATTAAAATCCTTACACACATTTAGAATTGTCCCATAAAAAGTACCTCAGAATTCCTTCAAATATCACCCCCATGTTTCAGTGAAACTTCATTATAAAGCCTAAACATTACAATAAATATTTCCCCCCAAATTCTGTATACATTCCTGAAAATTTGTCAAAACTACCCAACACTTTCAAAGCAAATTCAAATTTCTTATCAAATTCCCAGCAATTTACAAAAACATTCCCAAAATTTCAAGAAAATGAAGAAGAATTTCATTGAAAACACAAATGTATTTTCTGATAATTCATTTAAAAATCCTGAAAATTTCAAGACACCCCCTCCTACATTTCCCAATCAAATTTTCATGAAAATACCTGGAAATTTCAAAACAAATTCCCCAAAACTCAAATAAAAATCCCAACAATTTCAAATACATTTCCCAAATTGCTACAAAAATTTCTGAAAAATTAAATCAAATTCCCCCAAACATCTAAATATATTTCTGAAATTCCCAATAAAGTTCCAAAAAAATTAAAGGCAACTTTCCCCATAAACAAAAAAACACTCTAGAAGATGCAAACATATCCCCAAACTCTCAAAGCAAAATCACACATTTATCAGAATGAAATTCTCTAAAACTTCAAAGAGATTACCATCAATATCTGTGAAAAAATATGTATCCTATGGAACAAGTATCCTATAAAAACCACCTTAAATTTCTTCAAATTTTCCCCAGATGGTTCAGAGTGTAAATTCTGGAATATTTTAAGCAAATTCACCAAAATTAAAGAAAATTCCACTGAAATGTATTTTCATAATTCCAAGAATTTACAAATGCATTACACAAAATTGCAAAATTGAATTTCCCAAAAAATCAGTGTAAATTACTGAGAATATACAAGCAAATTTCCCCTAAAATTTCCTACCAAATTTCCAATAATTTACAAAAAAATTCCCCAAAATCCCATGAAAATGAAGGAAAATTTCCCCAAACATCCAAACAAATTCCCTTAAATTCCCATCAAAAAAATTATTTAAAAGTTAATTGGACAATTGCTCCCTAAAATTAAAAATGAAAAATATTTCCCCAAATTTTCATGAATTCTACCACATTAAAATCAAATTCCAATCCAGAAATTCCCTAAAAATTTCCATGAGAACAAATTTCCCCAAACATCCAAACAAATCTCCTAAATTCCTGTGAAAATGCAAAAATAAATTATACAAAAATAAGGAAATAAATAAATCAGCGCGAGTTTCCCAAGAAACTCTGCAAAAGAAACAACCACATCTCCAAAATTCCCATGAAGTATGGTATAGGTAAATACTTGCAAATTTCTCATCAAATCCCCCAAAATATCCAAACAAATTCCCAGAAACTGCCTTAAAAATTTTATAGCAAATTCTTCCAATTCCAGTACATTGCTTTGAGTTTGATGGACATCCTGGATGAGTATATGAAAAACAGTAGATACAATTTCTATGTCGCAGGAAAACTAAAACATCCTCACATATACATGCAGGGTCAGAGGAGCTTAGGAGAAAATGATACATGTAACTCCTAAATCAGTGACTTGAGCAAATGTCCATTGATTTGTTTATTTAATCCAAAGAAGAGAACACATTTCCCTGTGCACCAACTCTCTAACTCAGATCTGGTGTTTTCACTTTACATTTTGTGCTTCTATCTGATCTGAGCTCCACATCCTCCACTTTGCTTGTGTCACAGATGGAACCATTTTGCATGCTGCTTGACCTTTCATCCAAAATGAACAGACAGTCTCTCTCTGCAGACAAATGCACCAGAAACTTTAATGGAGTGATCAGTATCGTCAAGGCAGCTTTTAGACAAAACTCAAAGATTTCTACTCATGGATCTGTTACTTTGCATTTGTATTTGCATTGTGCAAGCAGCTTCAACCGTCCATATGCCTCCTTCCTGTGATCCTCCTGTTATCCTGCAACAGCTTCATCCTGTTTGTACTGGCAAGTTTTATTGATCTGAATATGAAACACTGCAGGAAAACATTGAGCTTTTGTTGGATTCATTTATGCACTTGTCCAAGACAGACGATGTGGGAAAATGTTATTCATGTACATGGAGCTGCAAATCATACATCAACAAACTCAGATAAATCTGATCATGTGCACCTGTAGAGCTTCAGAAAATAGGCTGTTTGTAGAGCCTCAAGCCCAGTCAAGGTTTCCCGAGCCTTTACTCCGTCTCACTCTGATTCAGTACACACAACTGCAATCATGGGGAAGACTGCTGATTTGACAAATGTCCAGAGGACAAACATTGATGACCTTCTCAAAGAGGGTAAACCACAGAACATCACAGCTGAAACAGCAGGCTGTTCTCAGAGGCTGTATCAAAGCATATTCATGGAAAGTTGACTGGAAGAGAAAAGTATAGTAAGAGACGGAGCACAAGCAACAGGGATGAGCTCAGCCTTCAGAGGATTGTTAAACAAAGAATATTCAAGAACTTAAGGGAAATGTCAAGAGGAAGATGAAAAACATCAGACTCAACAACACGAATGAGCTGAAGGCTGCCATCAGAGCAACCCGGGCCTCATAACACCCCAGCAGTGCCACGGACTGATAGGCGCGTGTGTTGATGCAGTAATTTATGCAAAAGGTGCTCCAACCAATTACTGAATGGATACATTTCTCTATTATAAATACTTTTTTTTGGACTGATGTTTTGTTATATTGTTTTAAGATAGTGGATTTTTCTTTTCTGTGAGTTGTAAGCCATAATCATCAAGATTATAACAAAAAAGTAAATAAATATATCACTTTGTATGAGGTGAAACTAGGATATATGAAATTTCACTTCTTGAATTAAATCAGGAAAAAAATGAACTTTTTCATGGTATCATAATATTTTGTGATTCACCTGTAGGTCCACTCACTATGAAACAAGCAACACTTTCCATTCATTTTCAACATGATTGCTGCACAAATTTATTTTAAGGTTTCACAGATAAATTGCCATGGCTAGGAGTAAGAACAAGCTCAGATTACTTCATCTGATTTAGGGTGTATCTTCTTTCAAGACCACCCGTAAAGGGGGCTAAAGGGGAGAGGTTTCTGGGGCTCAGTCAAATGGGGGTGCCCATGGAGGTCAGGGAAATCATGGTTCATAGTAAAGCTAATCTGTGATAACCATATTTTATATTTACCCTAAATAATACCCACTCTTTAAAAAAGACATGATTATTTATGCCGTAATACAGTATAGCCTTTTGGAAATGGAATGAAAAATGGTTAAAAGTGGCAAAAATTGGTGCAAAAAGTGATGAGAATTAATTAAAGAGAAGCAAACATGGGTTTAAAGTGGCAAAAAATGGTGAAAAAAGCAGTGATAACTGAATAAATAGAGGCGAAAATTGGGTTTATAGTGGCAAAAATTAGGTTAAAAGAGACAAAAATTGGATGACAGTGGCATAAATGGTCTAAGGAAGTCAACAAAATCGCAAAAAAAAAAAAAAAAGTTAAATGTGGCAATAGTGACAAACAGTGTCTAAAGTGGTGAAAGGTGTTCAAAAGTAGCAAAAATTGATTAAGAAATTGAAAAATAGGTTAAAAGAGGAAAAATTTGATTACAGCAGCAAGAAATGGTCAAAGAGAGTCAAAAAGTGGCAAAAATTGGTCAAATGGGGCAACTAAAGTGACAAAAATCCATGTTCAAAGTTGTATAAAGGGGTGCAACAGCAGCAAAAATAGGTTAAATGTAGGCAAATCTGGTTGTCAGATGCAAACATAGATCAAAAGAGACAAAAACTTCAATAAAAGCAGCAAAAAATGGTCTAAAGAAGGTAAGACAGTGGCAAAAATAAGTTAAATGTGGCGATAGAGTGACAGAAATTAGTGTCTGAAGGAGTGAAAAGAGGTTAAAAAATAGCAAAAATAGGTTTAAAAAGTAGCTAAATTTGATTGCAATAGGCAATGGGTAAATGGGTTTCCTCAGTGGAAAAAATGTCCGGAAACAGTGATGGAAGGCGTCTAAAGTGCATGAACAAGTACTCTAAACATCAGAACCCAATTTTGGCTTGACAAACTTTTTAGTTACAAAATAAAGTAACTGTTAGCCAGGGCAGTAGCACCAGTGATACCGATCAACACACATGCATTGATATCATCAATAAGCTAGAAACGCACTTGTAGAGTGCAGACCTCTGCCATTAGCCCTAACTCCCAATAGTGAAGAATGAAGCATCCTTTAAAAAATTCCTGGATGCGTCCCCATGTGCCCCCCACCACGGCATTCACCGTTTACTCCCTCCCTCGTGGGGTGGAAACATGGTGGGGCAAAGCATTGGCTTCGCTACAGGTGGACTGTCATGGCCGAAGCATTACCTGCCAGTGCCAACAGATGCACTGACAGTCTCACCCATGGTTTCACCGGACGACTGGAAGTCATGGCAGAGGGTGAATATTCCTCTATTCCTCCCAGCATTGTGAGTATTCGCGCTACAATTTGCTGTCTTTCTCTTTGTTTTGCTCCGACTAGTCTCCTCGACCGGGCATGGGTCTTTCAAACTCTAAAAACTCAGAAACTTTGAATAGAAACACATCCAAAATGCTGCTGGGATTGAAGTTACTCATGTCTACCATCCCCTGGTGTAACGTGGTAACAGCGCAGACCTCCGCCAATAGCCCTATCTCCCAATAGCAAAGAATCCTTTAAAAAAATTCCTGGATCCGGACAGTGATCCTGGATCGCTCCCAAAATCGAATGAGTTCTTCCTTATGCCATTTCTGACATTTCCTGAAAATTTCATCAAAATCCATCCATAACTTCTGAGTTATGTTGCTACCAAACTAACTAACTAACAAACAAACTAACTAACAAACCCTGCCGATCACATAACCTCCTTGGCGGCGGTAATCACAAAGGGGTGAGGGCCCATGCTCTGGGTATTTTAGGTGTACGGCCATTTCCTCCAGCAGGCCTGTCTTCTTTTTCTTATTGGATGTTGAATCAGAAACCATCACAGCTTTTTAAAGGACAGAAAACTAAAGACAGACCGACAACCGATGATAACAGAGTGGCTGGACCCTGAAACTGATATCTGTGATCTGCACAATGACTTGCAGATGAGGTCATATGCTAACTACCACTAATGCTCCTCAATGGCGCCTTTGTTCATCGGCCCTCCACTCAAATTTGAAGCCCACTTCCTTTGCGCAGTGTTGAGACTGTGAAATGGGACGTTTCGACATTTCTTAAAATCCTAATGGCTTTGGTGCTTGGGGGAGGAAAGAGGGTGAAACTTAATTGGAATAGACTTTTCCACCTCTAAATTTTAATGAACTGCTGGGCTGAATGTCTCTTATTAGGTGAAATTGGCCATTAGCATTTTAAATGACCGGCTATCTTCATTATAATCAGGGGGAGATGCATTTCTGCTCGGGATCTATTGATTGCTTCACAATGTCAAAGTCTGCATGAAGACGTAGAGGCGGACGGCAGCTGACAGGCCGGGGAGAGGGATCGGCGCTGCAGTCGGAGCATCCAGGCTCAGGAGGGGAAAGGGAATAATCCGTTTTGCACACTTTCAAATAATTACAGTAATATGAAGATAATTACAGCGGAGGCAATGCTGCTTTATCATGAGACAAACATGTCCTATACTGTAATTCAATTTCTGCTTCCTATGAAAATAATCACTCATTCCGATTACACAGAGTGGAGATGACACAGCTGCAATTGTTTTGTGTCTGTGGACGATTTTCTTTATTTTTACCGCTACAAAACAATGCTAAGGGATTAAGAAGAAATGACTTTTGAGCATCTTAATTACATTCAAACAGCATGGAGTGCTATTGTTAAGCATTTTAAAAGCAGTGAGGATGGAAAACATGCATCAGAGGCTTTCATTCTGCAGCTTCTGTCTCCCACTATATATTTTAGAACAATTAATATTTGACAAGGACTCTTTTTAATTGCTTTCCTTTGAAAAGGAAGGAAATGCAGCACGTAGACATCAGTAGTGATTGAAAGAGAAGAGAGTAACTTATTTCAGCACTAATGATTATAGAAGGAGTTTAATGTTATGGGACGTATATTAAATGCAAATTTCACGAAAGCCTTTGTTTAATAATCGCTAATGATTTTTTTAGTTTGAAGTTAGTTTCAAAATTACCCCGACTCCCTCTGATAGCTCTGACATTTTTTCAATTTTTGACTCAAAGCGCCCCGAGCAAATATTTGAAAGCCTTTTGCAGACGAAAGCAAACTTCAGACCAAAGTTGGCAAACATTTGCAGTGTATATCGCGCAGACCTCATATACAGCCATGCAACTCATTATCAACCTCTGAGCTCAAAGTATGATCACAATAATCTCATTTTAATTTGAGTTATATTGCAGAAAGGAGGAGAGGGAGCGGGGGGGTGGGGGTGAATAATCAGATTGTCCTAGTTGGAGTGGGGAGAGTTGGCTGGTGGTTGAGAATAATTCCAGATGGTGTTGAGCCGGCAGACTGGCACAGTGGAGAAACTGGGGACCCCCCTTCTTCAGACAGAGTGCCATGCCCTCACCCCTCTCCTCCTTGTCGCCCTTTTTTCTTCCTCCTGACCCCCCAAACCTCCTTTTAGCCTCTCCCTCCTCTCTGCATCTTATCCAAACAGCCCTTTCAATGTGCGTCACCCATCCTCCCCCTTCTCCTTTACCCTAACCCTCCTCTCTCTCCTACGGGGGGCGACAGAGCCCTGCCCTCCGATTACACAGGGGGGCGCGGGGTTATAATACAACCCTGAGGGCCGGCAGCTGTCAATTAGTGATAACTGCCGAGACAGAGACACACACGCGTTTTGCACACACATGCACACCCCCTCCTAGGTTAATCAGGGGGCCATCACCTAGCAACGGTCCTGAGGTATAGTCCTCAATGGGGACGCCTGGTGAGAGGCACACACAGACATGATGAAGAGGTGGAGTGAGGGATGAAGAGATAAAAAAAAAACATGAGAGATGGAAAAGAGGATAATGAAACCTTTCTACAGGACGTTCTGACATGAGAAACAGTCGTGAACATTTGATGTTATCTATTAACTGTCCTACATATCTACAGGTGCTTTTCTGCAAGTTTCATTGAATGTAGTGCCTACAAAAATATTCAGATTTCCAGTGCCAGTCTCCTGTTAATCAGTATTCCTGGCTACCATTACAGCTTGGAGACAAAAAAACACTCCAACCAACTCAAAGAAAAGGTTATTAAAAAGTATAAGTCAGGGGATGGGAACAAAAAACGTTCTAAGCCACTGAACATCCCCGGAGTTCAGTTAAATCCATCATTAAGAAATAGAAGGAATATGGCACATGTGTAAATCTGTCTAAATCAGGCTGCCCTCACAAACTGAGTGAACATGCAAGAAGAAGACTAGTGAGAGAGGTCACCATCACAAACACACCATCCCCGTTGTGAAGCACGATGGTGGCAGTATCATGCTGTGGGGATGTTGTTCACTGAAGCGAGATCTGAGCGCAATTTTTTTTTCTAAAGCAAGTAAACTCCCTAAATTCACATGTCCAGATGCTTGCAAATAGACAGTTGTTTGGGTCTGGTGTATACACAACATTAGGTTGTATGCATGTGCAGCTCCAGAAGGAACATCAGCTTGGCAAGATAACTCTGCCATAGTGCATGAGCAGTGGAGTATGATGTTGATAAAATCTTTGCCAAGATTAGTCGGGAGAAGAGCAAAAATGTCATCCCCACCAAAAAAAGCTGACAGTGTGTCTTTTTCCTCTTGTTTTAATAAATATGTGTGGCACAATTCTGATACAGCTGCCACCTTTCTACTGCTGTTCCCTTCTGCAGTAGCAGCTGTTGTATACCAACTTACAGCAGAACTCAACCTCCCCTGTAACAATCACAAACCCATGCTGAAGCAGGTTGGAGGAAGCACGAAAACATCTTTTCCATGTGATTAAATTCTGATAAAACTGGTGCCTTGGCTACATCTGAGCTAACTGCTCCAATGGTAGCCATTCCGACTCTTACTACAACCCCCGCCCACCCACACACAAGTCATGAAACAGGTCAGCACAAGAGTTAAAACACCTGATGTTACTCACTGATGTTGGATGAGAAGGCCTGGCTCTCAATCTCCGCTCTTATTCATCCCAAAGATGTTCTGTTGGGTTGAGGTCAGGACTCTGTGCAGGACAGTCAAGTTCATCCACACCGAACTCTCTCATCCATGTCTTTATGGACCTTGCTTTGTGCACTGGTGCACAGTCATGTTGGAACAGGAAGGACCATCCCCAAACTGTTCCCACAAAGTTGGGAGCATGGAATTGTCCAAAATCTCTTGGTATGTTGAAGTATTTAGAGTTCCTTTCACTGGAACTAAGGGGTCAAGCCCAGCTCCTGAAAAACAACCCCACACCATAATCCCCCCTCCACGAAACTTTACACTTGGCACAATGCAGTCAGACAAGTACCGTTCACTGGCAACCGCCAAAGCCAGACCTGTCCGTCAGATTGCCGGATGGAGAAGTGCGATTCGTCACTCCAGAGAACGCATCTCCACTGCTCTAGAGTCCAGTGGCTGCATGCTTTACACCACTGCATCTGACGCTTTGCATTGCACTTGGTGATGCATGGCTTGGATGCAGCTGCTCGACCATGGAAACCCATTCCATGAAGCTCTCTACGCACTCTTCTTGAGCTAATCTGAAGGCCACATGAAGTTTGGAGGTCCGTAGCGGATGACTCTGCTGAAAGTTGGTGACCTCTGCGCACTATGCGCCTCAGCATCCGCTGACCCCGCTCTGTCATTTTACGTGGCCTACCACTTGGTGGCTGAGTCACTGTCATTCCCAGTTGCTTCCACCCTGTTATAATACCACTAACAGTTGACTGTGGAATATTTAGGAGAAATTTCACAACTGGACTTGTTGCACAGGTGGCATCCTATCACGGTACCACGCTGGAATTCACTGAGCTCCTGAGAGTGACCCGTTCTTTCAAAATGTTTGTAGAAACAGTCTGCATGCCTAGGTTCTTGCTTTTATACACCTGTGGCCATGGAAGTGATTGGAACACCTGATTTCAATTATTTAGATGGGTGAGTGAATACTTATGGCAATATAGTTTATATTTGACTATAAATTAGACAAGTACATTTACAAATATGTGGGTATTTTTAGTGTGGAACTGTGAATATTGAGCAACAACAAAGTTTTGATATCATTGCAATTTTTCAGACAAATCACAAAACACCTAAAGAGTGATAAGAGAGAGTTACAGTACAATCTGAAAAAAAAAACTATTCAGAAATCAGTTGCAAAGCATAATCAGACATAATTAACATAGAAAAATAAAAAATGGAAATACAATAAGGGATGAAAAGCAAAAAAAGTGAACTCTAATGCTTTTAGTGGAAGTGCAGATTGAAATGAAAGGGTTTAATATGACTAAATATGCATCTTCAAGCGCACTGACGTCTTAAAGTTATTGTTTTTAATAACTTTTGAATGCTCCGCCTCACATTAACAAAGGACATGATGAGGAGCAGTGTAATAATATGCATAGAAATTGAATGTGTCTCAATCAGGGGAGGGGTTCTGAGGGATGTGCACACAAAAATAGCTTCATTGTAAGAAAGCGATGGCCTGCTCCTTAATACATTCACTTCATCAGCCAGCTTCATTGCCTCCTTCCTCCAGGCGAGTTCAGTTCTCTTGCAAACACATTAATATGAGGTGAATATGACTGCTGCATGCCAGAGCCGGCCCCCCAACCACCTCCACCACCTCTGTCTGACAGAGTGGCAGCACATAGAGCCATGAACAGGTGATAAATCCTTGTCAGGTTTTATTAAAACCCAGCCAGGCCAAACAGAACAGCTCATATTGAGCTGTAATACCCAAGGAAACACTGTATGAGAGGGAGAGAGAGCCCTCCTGTTTGGTATGCTCGCCACCTCTGTCTCTTCTCTGATGTCATTAAAGTGGATGTGGAGGAGGAATAAAACCCTCCAAGAACACACACTAACACCCACCCACACGCTCACACACCTCTGCCCCCTGCTGGTCTGCAGGACTAGGGGGGCACACTGTCATTACTTTCTGCTAAATCCTTCTGGCTAGAAATAAGAGGATGCTGAATTGAAAGCTTTGAAACGGTAAAGAAAAAGGGAAGGTGAACCTCGAAGTCTCAATTAAAACAAAAGTCATGCTTTATCAAAAAGCTGTGCTTGTACCCTTTTTAGGCCGGCCTAAAAATACGACTAAAGATTCCATGAAAAACATATTTCCTATTTAAAGTGGAGACACAGGTGATCCTCAGGTAGAGCTGGTAACACTATACACAACCCCAGCTTAAATAGAATAGAATAGAATAGAATAGAATAGAATAGAATAGAATAGAGTAGAATAGAATAGAATAGAATAATTCTTAATGTCCACCAAGGTGGAAAATTGTCTTTGGCTCACCAATGTTCTGTGAGGATTTTTTGAGTAGTTTTAAAACTAACTAAAATGAATACCTCCATCTTTATTTGACCAACACATGCAAACAAAAACAGGATCAACCCACTTCAGCCAGAAGTGACACTTTCAAAAAAGGTTAATGAGACTTTTTTTTTTTTTAAGAAAATAAAACACATGCATCTTTAGGACACTCAGCAAAGACATAAGACATGCTGGGAAACATTGCTCACAAAAGCACTGGTAATGTCACAAGATTACAGCCATTACCTTTTATGTTACTGTGTTACATACAGAGGAAATAAACCAGATAGATGACTTTTGCATTACCAGAAATTAAAGCCCCTTCTGCAGCCTGTGACTGAAAACAATCTAACCTGGGCTCAGAAAGGGGACTTATCACGAAAGCTTGGAATATGTGTTTACTGCCGGAAAATGGTGGGTTGCTCCCTCCAGGTGGGGAAGGTGTCTTAGCCCCAAGTGAAGGAGTCCAAGTACCTTGTGGTCTTGCTCACGAGTGAGGGTAGAAGGGACCGTGAGATCGACAGGCGGATTGGGGCAGCATCTGCAGTATTGCAGACGTTGTACCCCACTGTCGTGGTGAAGAAGGAGCTGAGCCGGAAGGCAAAACTCTCAATTTACCGGTCGATCTTTGTCCCAGCCCTCACCTATGGTCATGAACTCTGGGTAATGACCGAAAGAACAAGATCGGGGGTTCAAGCGATCGAAATGAGATTCCTCAGGAGGGTGGCTGGGCTCAGCCTTAGCGATAGGGTGAGGCGCTCGAACATCCGAAAGGATCTTGAAATAGAGAAAGGAGCCAGTTGAGGTGGTTTGGGTATCTGATCAGGATTCCCCCCTGGTGGCCTCCCTGTGGAGGTCTTCCGGGCACGTCCAACTGGAAGGAGACCCCGGGGTAAACCCAGAACTCGCTGGAGGGATTATATATCTCATCTGGCCTGGAAAAGCCTTGAAAATTTCCCAGGAGGAGTTGGAAAATGTTGCTGAGGAGAAGGATGTCTTGGTTGACCTGCTTAGCCTGCTGCCACTGCGACCCAACCCTGGATAAGTGGAAGAAAATGGATGGATGGATGGATGGAAGTAGAATTAATGATTAAGGGCTTTTTACACACATACATAGAGCGTTAATTTTATCGGTAGGTAGCGCAGTAACACAACAAGTTTCTTTCTCTTTATGTAATCTAAAAATGAAATTAATGCTACCCAACACTGATCAGCGCTCAGGTCAACAGCCTGCGTCTCTAATGGTATGGGGTTGCATTAGTGTCTTTGGTGTGGGTGGCTTACACATCTCAAAAGGCACTATCAATGCTGAAAAGTATAGAGTTTAACAACAACATATGCTCCCATCCAGACCCCATATTGCAGCAGAACAATACTACCTCATACAGCATGGCTTAACAGTAGAAGAGTCTGGGTGTTGAACTGCTTTCACTGATAGAAAACATTTGGGAGAAAACAAAAAATCCTGCAATGAAGACCCAAAAATGTTGAGCTAAAGAATCCTACATCAGACCAAAATGGGACAACATTCCTCCCCAAAACTCTAGAAATGGGTCTCTTAACTTCCCAGACATTGTAATACTGTTGTTAAAGAAGAAGGGAAGCTGTAGTTAACATGATCTGTCCCTACTTTTTTAAGATGTGTTTCTACCACATTCAAAACAAGCTAATATTTGTCATGAAATGGTAAAATGTCTTTCAACAACTGATATGTTGGTTCTCTGCTATTGTTAAAAAGTTATTGTTTTAAAAATCATTGCATTCTTTTATTTAGATTTTTCACAGCCCCCCAGCTTTTTTGGATTGGGATTGTAGGGTGGATCTTGGTATGGAGAGTGTATAATATTGTGTTGAGACCCAGGACCTGTGTGCACACACCCCTAGAAAGAGTGTGGACAAATGTTTCCAACTCTGAATGTGGCTTAGGTTTGTTACACCTGTATTTTAGGCTGTTCTTAAGGGTGGATTGATCTGGAAATACTTTGTTTGTTCGTGTACTGAATGTAAACCGCCTCTGTAATGTCCATCTAAGTTAAAATAATTTTTGATGCTATAGAGAAATGATGAGAATAAAAAACTAAAAACTCTACTCTATACAGTCACAATGTAGTCTTTCTACAATACTCCCTTCATGGTCCTCATCTGCAGATGTAAACTCAGGCATACTCTCTCTCTTCCACATACAAACAAACATGCCATTAAACATGAACACCTCTGGAGGCCAATTTATGCGTTTCGTTAAATATTCTATTTTCTCTCCTCCATGAGAAGTGTTTTTCACGGACGACCTCACAGCAGGTCAACCTGCTGACTGGACAACAATAGAAATCATCACTTTGCTCATTATTTATTTACCTGGCAGAGGGGCACTTTTGAGACAATTAATCAAGCGGGTGAAAGATTTATAAGCAGCTTGACCGGAGAGCTCAGACAGTAAATGGGGCAGGTTGTCAAATACGGGGAGTGATCTGTGCAAACCAATTACTCTGTCATGTTGTGACGACCCAAATAACCCAAGCTGGGGTTGTTGAAAATATGAAGCTGAAAAGTATGCCTGTGATGCCTCAGTGTTTGAACGGCAGACTGAACACTGTCATCACTCTGCAGGGAGGAAGAACCAGCCCGCTCACCTGAAGAATGCACTCCTTGATGTCTGCTCATACATAAGAACACTGACTCCTCTAAGTATGCCTCATTGACCATACAGCCATGGTGGCCATATTTTCTGTCGGCATGGTCAGAGTAGGACGCTTAAACGCAGCTATAATGTCAGATTGTTGTAGGATGATGAAAGGACAGATAGTGAAAATCTGGAGGGACATCCAGCCTTATTTCAAGGTAAAACATCTGGTTTTATAACCTGTTTGCTACAGTCAACAACAAATGTTAGCATTCAAACTCTTCATAGCTATTACAGGTGAATCACAGGGGTTAGCGGTGTTGCCTCACAGCAAGAAGGTTGCTGGTTCGCATCCTGATCAGGGCCTTTCTGTGCAGAGTTTGCATGTTCTCCCTGTCCATCCGTGGGTTCTCTCCGGGCACTCCGGCTTCCTCCCACCACCAAAGACATGCTCGTTAGGTTAATTTTTGACTCTAAATTGGCTGTAGATGTGAGTGTGAGCATGCCTGGTTGTCTCTCTCTATATGGCAGCCCTGCCTCTCACCCAATGATGGCTGGGATAGGCTCCAGCCCCCCGCAACCCCCAATGGGATAAGTGGTATAGAAAATGAAAATGGATGATTGATTTACAAAATCAATAAAAGGCTAAAACAGCCATGTTTGAATGTTGAAATACAATTCAAGAGTAGTGGCAACAGGACAGAGTGTGGCTCTCCTCATGACTGTTTTACAGGTGATATAACTTATTATTTATAACTAGGTTTATTTAAATAGTTTTGATATGTGCTATACGTTGTCATGCATTGGTAGCCCTATAATTTTCTTTACTGACGATTACCTCACAAAACTTTCCATCCTTTTGTAGCAGTACAGAATAGAGTATTGATTTCATGAGGCCTTGTGGTGGGTCAGGACCTGAAAGTGGGTCGTGGAGCTCCTTCCAGTTGGTTAGGAATGAGCGCGTGGAAAAAAACTGTGGCACAAAGTCTATGATTTACAGAAGCCCTGGATGGAAATACATGCAACTCTTTCTTTCACTACATTTTTCTGTAATAATACGTACATTTCAGCCAATTTCTTAAGATTTCTATTTTTCTGTCTCCTTTGATTGGGATAAAAACCAGTTTTCCTAAGAGGATGTGGTAATTCTGCAATAAATTCATACATTTCATACTTTGTTGTGAAAAAATTTATGCGTGCATGCCCTTCTGAAGCTTTAAACATGTTCTGTCTCTGTGCTCAATCATGTTTTTGTTGAATCTTAGATCCAAACTGCAGTGTTTTTTATTGAGTACATTTATGTTGAAAACTTGAGGCACTCTTTCTGATAGAATATGGTTGCCCGACCAGTTGACAACCACTGGTTTCAGCTTGTGGCCTCCATCAGGGTCATTTAGAAACACATTGCAAACATATTTTACTTGTGTGGACACAACATATATGCAGATCAAATTAGTCATAGTCCTTACATTTTTACAGCTTTCAATCTGGAACGCAGCAGAACAACACTAAAGTTACTAAAGCCACCCACACTAACTGTGACGTCAGAGAAAAATGGCCGCCATGTGGAATATGGTGCACAGAAGTCACACACACTCACATATGCAACAATGAACAATACCTTAACAGTGCTGACAGTACATGTGGCTTCACAACTGAGTGCACCCAGCGTATGTAAAAGCTTGTGTCATCTCAGCACATTTCTCCAGGATGGTCTGAAAGGAGATAGCCACACTCCTCCTCCCTCCCTCTTTTTCCTCTCTTTCTCTCTCCTTCTCCCTCCTCTGTGTCTTTGTCCTTGATGACCAAGCTGTTGGGTGGTCTGTCTGACCGCGCTGACCCTTGCGCTTGGGCTGACGTAAATTTGCTAATGGTTAGCGTCTTGCTCCTCCTGTGACAGGCCTTTACTGTGCTCAGCTGATGTAAGCCGGTGCCCCTGCAGAGGTAGGGTGGTGGTGGGGGGGGTGAGCTGGTGTGTCTGCAGAGGTATGTGGAATATTTGGGGATATCTCTGTACTTCCAGCGCTGCCTGAAATCTTGAAGGCACAATGAATTCAAGCAAATAATGCAATGGGCGACTAACACATGCATGTCAATTCATGCTCTGAGCGCTGTTAATTTTTCCTTTTTTTTAGTATGAGTAGTATCTTTCCATAATGATTGTTTTTGCAAGCAGGGTCAGGGAGCAAAAGCTGGCTTCTTGCCAGTCAAACCAGTTTGGTCATAAAACCCACAACTTCCACATTGTTTTCACCCCTCGAAAAGAAAAAAAGTTCAGAGAATGACCTTCCAAATGTTCTTCTTATCTGACTCAAACAAAAGCTCATCAGGCTATGCTTTCTCCTTATGGCATCAGACAAAATCATTGTGACCTTTATCTCACTATGTGCAACATTTGGCAACAATCTGCAGCTCAACTCTGCAACAATGTGGCTCAAAAGTCTTGTTAAGTTTAAGAAAGACCATAGGGTGCATGGCCTGTACACATGTTATTATAAAAGAAAAGGAGAAATGGAAATCCATGTGGAGGCACTGGAATGAAGAACTACACTTCCCTCCAAAGGTATTGGAACAGCTAGGCCAATTCCTTTAACGCATTTAGAGATGTAACCAACATGTTAACCAGAGAGCTGTGTGAAAAATAAGACGTTGTGAAGCTGAGAGAAGAGCCATTCCACAAACATTGGCCATAGCCAGTACAACCATTTGGAATGTCCTAAAAAAGAAAGAAACCACTGGTGTAGAAAGAAACAGACATTGAAAGGGTAGACCTGAATTAAAAAAAAACATAAAAACAGTTACAAAGTTAGTTTATTATCACCTCAAGAATATTTCTAGGATTAAAGGACTAATGTCATAGCAGGACCTTGAAAAACTGGTCCATGCATTTATCTTTAGTCAAGTTGACTACTGTAACAGTATCTTTACTGGTCTGCCTAAAAAGTCCATCAGATAGCTGCAGCTGATCCAGAACGCTGCTGCTTGAGTACTCACTAAGACCAAGAGAGTGGACCATATCAATCCTGTTCTGAGGTCTCTACACTGGCTCCCTGTCTCTCAGAGAATAGACTTTAAGATCCTCCTGTTAGCTTATAAAGCACTGAATGGTTTAGGCCCAGAATACAGCAGAAACCTTCTAGTCCAGTATGAACCATCCAGACCGCTCAGGTCGTCTGGTGCAGGTTTGCTCTGTGTCCCTAGAGTCAGAACCAAAAATGGAAAATCAGTGTTCAGTTACTATGCTCCATATATCTGGAACAAACTCCCAGAAAACATCAGGTCTGCTGAGAGTTTGAGATCTTTTAAATCAAGGTTGAAGACACACCTGTTCACTGCTGCCTTTGACTGAAAAATGTTATTACTTTTAAATTTTCTATTTTCCCTCAAACTCTGCACTGTAACTTTTGTATGTGTGTTTTATCTTTTTGGGTTTTATGTGCTGTTTTTTATCACCTTTTACATTCTTCTTTTAAATTGTTTCCAGTTAAGAGCTTGGAGCTCAGATAAGGATCCAGTATTGGCCAGAAATGTGAAACTGTCTGGGACAGAATTTGGTCTCTGGACCAAGGTTTAGAGGAACCCAGATTTTTACCTTTTGTGGATCTTATTTACTGTTTTTAAATCAACTTTTACATGTTTCGTTTAAAAATTTTCAATTGTGTTCTTTTTTCCCTTTTTCAATGTATTTTAATGTCCTGTGTGAAGCACTTTGAGTTGCCTTGTTGCTGAAATATGCTATACAAATAAACTTGCCTTGCCTTGCCTTGACATTTGTATAAACTTCTTAATAACTAATTTCTCATGGTTTTAGTCAATATTTGCAAATCTAATATTGTCAGCCTCAGAGCAGACAAAGCCTTGCCTTTAAATTATGAATCTTAAAGCTCAAAATATTATATGAGAAGTCAAAATTAAAAGTTGAAATACTTAAAGTATGAAATTAAAAATCAAAATCCTAAATTTGAGTCCTAATTGTGAGATGCTAAATTGAAAATGTGAAATTAAAACAATAACTGATTTCTTTTCTCACATTCCTGTCGTCTTATCTAAATAATTTTACTTTTTACTTTTTCAGATTCTGTGACTTAGCAAGGATATCTTAAATCATCAAGGATACGTTTGCATTTTTATACTTGAGGAAATCTGCAGCCCTTACACTGATGGACCAGTTATAACAGAAATATGAGATCATCTTGAGATCATCTTGCAGGCCGGAATTAACTGTTCCACGGGCCGGATTTGGCCCCCGGGCCTTGAATTTGACCCCTGTGCTGTAGAGCATGCATTTTACCTGCTGAAGAGGAGACTGAAGGGAGTTACCCCAAAAACAAACAACAACTGAAAGAGGCTGCAGTGAAAGCTTGGAAAAGCTTGATGCAGTTATTGCAAGCAAAGGATTTGAAAGTAAATACTTACCAACATAAATCGATATACAGCAAAAACAAAGGAAATGGCCTTACTGTTCCAATACTTTTAGAGGGGAGTGTATGTGAGCAGTAACCTGGCACTCATTACAACGGTAAAAAATCAGTAAAAAATGTGATTCAGTAGATTATCAGGCACCCATTTCCACCAGCCTTTCTTTCATTGAGGGATTTAGTCCATGCTTTGGCATAAAACATTTATTTGTCTATTCAGTAAACCCCAAGATAAAGTGATAAATTTGAAAACCATGTGGTGTCCACACAACTTCCAAAAAGTATAAAAAAAATAAGCAGAAAGCATTTAATTCTTGTGTGCAGTCCTCAAATAATGACCATTTTATCTTGAGCTCCCATGGTAAACACATGTAAATCCAAGGCTATAAAGAGATTGTTACCCTGTCTCATTAGTGCAACACTGTAGCTCTCACAGCTGCAAGGTCTTAGGAAAGTCTTGGCAAAGCAATGTTGAACGGTGTTCCCTTTCAGCTGTGAAAACTGCTTTCTGTCCACCTAAAAATACAGAGAGTAAGACAGGACCTGATTCTCTGTTCCTCGCTGTAATTCAGTCATCCATTTACTGTAAATATACAGCTGGAAGACGGCAAAACGCTGGGCAAACGCTGATGTTTGGACTGCCAAATTTTAAAAAAAGCACTACACGCAAGAGAGTATATCCTCTGCCTGTTCATCTCTCAATCTGTTCTTATACTTCCCTGTGTAAACACTGCAATCAGCGCATCTCCTGCTCTCCTGCCATGCCTAACCCCACAAACCAAAAACAGATCACGTAAAAGTATGTTTTACAGCCAGAGTTCAAGGAGAGAAGTGTTGGGCCCTGCTGCTTGTTTTACGATGGTAGAGAGAAAGTGAGCTGCAAGGAGAGAGGACTATCAGAAAAACCTAGAGAAGGGTCAGGGTTGAAGTGCACCATGCTAACAGTGTCTGCCTGTAAACACGAGCACACCTGCCAATCGGCAAGTGTCTGCGTGCTGAGGAGAGGTTAGCACCGTGGCGTCTCTCCCGGCTCTGTTTATACACTAACCAAACAGAAAGAGAGGAGCCTGAAGAGTGCCTTCAAAGACAACCTGACTCTCTGTAATCACTCCTGTTTGGGCTTTGATCTCGGGGAGGGGAGAGAGAAAATAATTACATGTTTCTGTGCCCTTTTACAATGAATGAAAGGCGATGTTAGATTCGAATCGTATGGTAATGGGAGGTTGTCTGTTACGAATGTGATGGGGAGGTGTTGAATGCTACTTGAGGGAAATAAAACAAGACCCGCTGAGACATTTTTGTTCTACCAGCTCTGAAAGCCTCTGGCAACCTGCCTCGGTCTGCCTCTGCCGAGCACAGAGGAGGGGTCAGAAAACGACGAGGGGGCTGACATTATCTCGCCCCCGGTGCACTTTGTTAGAGAGGAGGACATACTGACTGACTGACTGACTGACTGGCCACTCTGCATTTCAAAGCACCTCCATTTATTTGCGCCTTGGTCCGCTTGGAGAAAAAAAATGCTTTTATTTCGTAGCTTGGCCCCCTTTTATGTATGTCTTCTTATGATCTGTGTGATAATGGACCAGACCAAGTGAGGCATTGGGTTTCTCTTTCGCAGACATTTTTATTTGCCTTTCATCTTCTATCACTATGAAAGATGCACGCATCAAGTAGTCCGGAGCATTGAAGGAGATGTCCTGATTTTGACGTAATGGATGCAAACACAGGAAATAGGCCTTCTTGATGTCTAGATGGCAGAATGTAGGAAGGCTTGGTCAGTAGAATCTGAAGAAAAAAAGCTGTCCTTAAACCTGCTCTTTCAAACAGTCTAGGTTGTACCAATATCAAGCAAGGTTGTAATGTGCTGCTGTTTTGCTCTTTACGTTATGCACATTTTTCCCCCACAATTTTTTTCATTCTCCACCTGCTCCTTCAAAAATGCTAGCTACAGAGCTTAGCCATGCTAGTTTGTAACTAGCATGCCACAAACTAGTTTCTGGTGCTGAGCTGATTGTTTAGTCTATAGGCTCCATTTTTCATCAATTTTCAGGAAATATACTTGCTTCTTTGAGATGCAAGGTCATAGCATTAGCATGCTTGGCTCTAACCTGATAAAGATAGTCTGGCTGCAGACCACAGCACTCAGACATCCCCTCTTGCACACCACCACTGTGAGACACCGCCTCAGTCAAGGCAGAAACCCATGCTAAGACTTTACATTTCTGATTAAACTTCTGGTTAGGGTTAGGGTAAAGGCTAAGGTGAGGGTAAGGATACTTAAAGTTATACCTAATTACAAAATGTTCTATAAAGCTGACTAAACTGTCTGCTTACATGAAACAACCTTGAATACACTCTAGCCCAGCTAATGTGGCAAACGCTAAAGCCAACAAAGCTATGTTAAGCTATGTAGGTAATATAGCTGAAGACTGTACACCTTTAACAGTTTTGCCTAACTCATAATAAATCCATATGTTATTCACCTAAAATAACTATGTAGCTAACGTAGCTGTAGCGACATCAGTTTCATTACCTGCATAGCTAATTAAAGCTTAAATTGCTAAACCTAAGCTAAAGTAGCTTTATTGGCTTGAGTAGTAACATTAGCATAAAGCTAGCCACAGTTCACGCTACTCCTAAAACAGGTCCATATATAATTTAATAGGCTACCTGATTAGACCTCTTACCTTTTTCCTGTTTTATATGTGAAGTGCTTCTTAGTCTCTAATGAATGGACAAAATTTGACAAGTTGCCTCATAAGTGCTCTCAAAACAGACAAAAGTGCACAAAGTGCCCAGGTAAGTGCCATCTTAATAGACAAAATTTGACAAACTGCCTCTTGAGAGACCTTCTTATAGACAATTTTGACTTAATGTTTCACAAGTGCTCTCTAAACGAAAATAAATAAATGGAAAGTACATGGTAAATTGCGATCCATGCTGTCCTTCCAGTGGACCATAAGTGAAATTCCCTGCAGTCTTCTGGTGGACGAAAACACATGTCTAAGAGCGGAGAAAATGCAATAAAATGCTATAGCTCCAGGTCAATGGTTAAGTAGTTTGTGATACCTCTTCTGTTTTTTTTTTCAATTTCTAAAAGTGTAGCAAGTATAACCATAATTAAATGTTATGCTGACCAAAATGTCTCTTCACACATGGTTCCTTTTTTATCATTTTCGCCCCTGCCTCTCAAACATCCTGAGTCCGCCACTGTTATAAATGACACTTGACAGGCTTGTGTTTGGCTAGTTGTTTAATCTATATGTTTATTTTTATTTTATTCATGACATTTATGAATACTCCTTCTACAGTGCAAGTTTGCACCATTAGCTTGCATGCTCGTATCTTGCAAATGCTGTTTTGAACACTATAATTATTAGACTTGTCTTTATATCCCTTCTTTTTCAGTGATGCTTGTTTGTAACTTTCTATTTGCTTATTTCCTGTGTTGTTCTGTGTCTGTTCCAATTTGTATATAATTTGTTTCCTTAACATGCCCCTTCCTGTGTGCTAGGATGCAGCTTTAGCATGCTAGGCTAAAACTTACTGTAGTAGTGGTCATCCTTAAGGTTTAACTGTTAGTGTATAATGAGAGAGAGCACTTTTGTGTTAAAAACACTTAGTTCTCTGGTGAAAGGTCATTAAAACACCTTCACCAGCAGGATGGAGCAACTGTTCAGCATTTTTAGACTCCAGAAGAAACCCTCTCCATATTGAGTTTTTAGTGTATGATGCATAATAAACAAAAGTGATTGAATGTTCTGGTCAGAAACCCAGCTTGCCTTGACTCTTATGCAATTACGAGCTTGATGTGAGGACGTGTAATCAATTGAGAAATCTATGACAGTTCCTTCATTTGGAACACATGGAAAGACAGCCAGTCATCCTTCACATGCCCTCTGTGACTGATGCATCTACTTCCCGTCTACAACATGTATGACCATATTGCTCGCGCACACAACATTGGATTGTGCATAATGTATTGAGGTTGTCTAAACATGATGATGGTGAAACCAGCAATAAGTATCCGTCATCCTGCCAGGACTATGAGCTTCCATATTTGAGTGATTGGCCTTTGAGAGCGCACGGTCTGAGTGCTCAGAGTCTCCAACTGTAACTGCATCTGCAGACTTTGACCCTGCAAATAGAAGTGACCTCTCTCGGCTGTTCTCTGGGGTGTCCTTACTGACCGCTAAAAGCATTTGAGTGAAAAAAAGTCTTTCTTACTCACCATTTTATTCCAGACCCAACAGGATATCACAGGCTTGAAATGGTCTTCTTTCTAAATGGTGAAATTACCCTTTTATTGTGCAGCGTGACAATGTCACAGTGACGCAAAAGCTCTAGAAGGAGGACAGGGTGGATTGTGTCAAAGCTAGTGGCACATGTTTCCTATCAACTGTTTTACTGCTCCTGCACGTGAGTATGGAGGCCTCAGTGTATTTATTTTTTATGGCCTAAATATGTACAGAAAACATTTATTTTCCTAATGAGGTATTGTAAAAAAAAGTAAATGCAAACAATATCTATATTTTTACTGGATTTATCTTTTATGCTCACATTTTCGGTTTCACGGTTCCACTCCAGTCATGGATGGATGGCACTGATGACATTAAACTCTGTAAGAGGAAGAAAATGAAAGCAGGAAAACATCATACGTCATGACTTTTTTAAAGTAAAACTTGGTGTCGGTCCCCACTTTTCCACTCTAGTTGCCAAAATATGACAGTTTTTAAGTACGGAGAAACAGAAAAAAAACATGCAAAAAACATGAAATCTTTGCAAAAAACTCCACATTAAAGCCAAGTGTGTTTGTACTGAGGAGAGGCTTATGTCTAGCCACTCTGCCATAAGCCCAGACCAGTTGAGGGCTGCAGTGATGGCTGTCCTCCTGGATCTTTATCCCATCTCCACACAGGATCTCTGTAGCCCAGTCAGAGTGACCATTGAGTTCTTGGACACCTCTCTCACCAAGGCCCTTCTCCCCCAATTGACCTATGGCTAAGTCCCGCCCTCAAACGAAATGAGCCAATCACAGTGCGTATACCACTCCAATACACTCGAACATCGGCTGTCTGGGCATTCATTGAAATGTATAGGAGAAAGTCAGTTTTCGTCCGGTTTTATGAGGGTTTTTTTAAGTTTAAAAATGGTCAAACGGTGTTCGTGGGGCAAATGTGACTCCAACACAAGGTATCCTGAGAGGCTGAGTGACGGAGTGTATTTTTTACCCTTTCCTAAGCCACATCTACACCGAGAAAAGTGTATTCTTTGGATAAAAGTTTTGCGGTAGACCACAACGTCAATTCAAAGTGTATAAAATTAACAACATCTGCTCTAAGGTAAGCCAACATCGTATTTGAGGCAACATATTGTCACTTTGCTGGAAAGAAATATGAAGTTATCTTTAACATCTCTAACGTTAGCTAAAGTTAGCCTAACGTTAGCTCCTAGCTGCGTTGTTTGTTGTGTCACGTTGTTTATTGGGAGTTCATTGGCATTTTTTGTGCTTTGGTGACCGTAAATCATTGTTAGCTGTTGTCCAAAGGGCTCTAGTTAAACTAACGTTAACCTCTGGAGCTTAGCTTCATTAACTTATCTGTAATAGCTGAAATAACAAAGGTTGGAAAATGTTATGCTGAATGAGTCAATGTAAATACTGTAGCACCAGACTAACGGTGAGACACTCTTGGTAAAGATGGTAAAAAGGCTGTTATATTTTCTCATATTCTGAGCCTAAAACCTTACTTCAGTGGCTCTTTGATGCTGATCCTCCATCTTGTGGTCTGAGATTGTGATTGCAACGAGATGCGGTTTATCACGTTTGCACTGGGACCTGTTGCACTGGGAAATTTTGGCTTGTAACTGAAGCTCTTTATTGACCTTCTCAACAATAAAATGATTAATTTATCCCTCCAATGCGTAGTTTAGACCCCTTTGGTGACTTCTAGATGATATGTGATCTTTCTGTCTCCAAAAATCATCAATGGCTTCCTGTGAAATGTCTCCTACTGTGACAACCGCAATAGCGTCGCTCACTGAATGTTCATTGTTTGTCCGAGTGAGTGGAGGGGGCGTGGCTTAGCCACAGGTCAATTGCTCAGTTTGGCCCGACGACCAGCTGCCTGACTCAGCTCTGCAATCTACTCTTGCAAACCTCCTTTATTATGCTTCTGACTTAATCAATGTTATTCTGTTGTCATTGCTCTGGATTTTGCTGCTTCTCTCCTTGCCTTATGCTGTCCTTATTAGCAAAGGAAAGGCAGGAACGTGTGCTCTCCCTGCTCAATGCTTTCCATGTAGGCTTATGGAAGGACAGCACAAGTGCTAATAATAACTGCTAATAAAGAAACACTTATAGCTGCAAAATGTGTGTTTCTTGACAAACCCATACATCACCTACAGTATAATCCGTGACATAGATACACTGGTCTATGTACAATGAATGGGGGCTTTATAGAAAGCAATGACAAGCAGCCCCTGAGTATTTTAAATTACAGGTATGAGGACTTGTTGGGATTTCAGGCATGGTGGAGATGTTTACTTCAAACAAAGAGTGTAAACATAATGTCCTCTGGCAATACATGCCAGCCCAGCAGTGCCATTCACACCACATCCTGTGTAATACAGAGATGACACATTACTGTATGTAAGTTAGACCGGCACCTGAGGGAGTGTTTGCTGAGCTCTGCTGCTGTCACACTTGTGATTGGGCAGAGTGCGGATGCAGGGATGGAGAGCCAAATGGAGGGGAAGGGGGTGTTAGGGTAAAGGGAGGGGAAAAAGAGATGCAGATGAAAGAAAAGGCAGTGACAGATTCAGGAGAGAGGTGGCGAGGGACGGGTGGAGAGATGGAAGCAAGGCGAGAAACAGAGGCAGGAAACACAGCAGGTGTTCCCAGCACGTCTGCCTCCTCCACTGCAGGTTTCCAGCCTCAGCCAGGGGAAAGACAGTACAGCTGGTGCCAAACATGCAGGCCGAGTGACTGAAAGGAACCAGGGACCGATCTGTTACTGCAGGGCATAACACCACAAGTCTTCACCTTCCTGCAAAACGAACCCAATATTATCTCTATGTGCAGATCCTTTATATGAATATGGAATCTGTGGGTGTGGGGCAAGATTACTTGGCGATGTCTTTAACCTGCACCAATCCAGTTCTCTTGTCTCAGGATGGCAGCTGGATTGTAAACAATGAAAGGTCAGAGAAAAGACCTCAATAAAGAAATCCAAAATCTCTGATAGAGAGCTCTGAAAAACTCCAGAGGCTGTAGCTGATAATTTCTGAGATGGCTTCTCAAATTCAATACAGTTCTCTCTTCTCAAGATGATAGTTGGACTGTTAACAATGTCAGCATAGAAAAGAGTAGGCATTCATTTGGAAATCCCTAATAAATAAAACAAACAGCCACAAACACTGAAAAAATGGCTGAGGCTATATTGACATTCCAGTATAGCAGCTCAACTCAAACTCAGTTTTTACTTTTTAGAATAAATTTGGACTGTAAACACTGTATAAACATGGAGTAAGGAAGTCTTGGACTGGAATCCCTTACCACCCAACTGAACAATGAGAAGCCCTTTAAAGACTGTTGCTCACTGAGGCCGTTCAGTAGTAATAACTGGACTGAAAGACTGCCCCAAAGAGAGAAATGTAGATCAAACTATATGCTTGTAAGACCAGGTCAAAGAAGGACTACTGTCAATATTAAGACAAGAAATGCAATGATGTAGTCCCTGAAGAAAGACGTTGGCATCTCGACTGAAGCATTTGATACTCCAAAACTCAGTTTTAATAGTGCCTTCACAGATGTGCAAGTTACCCATGCCATAGACACTAGTACACCCTCAGACATCACAGATTCTAGGTATTAAACTATGCACTAATAATGATCTGAATGGTCCTTTTCCTATTTAGAGGAGGATTCAATGGGCATTCTTTCCAGAAACAATTAAAGTCGTGGACTCATCAGACCAAAGCAAACTTCTCCACTTCAAGCCAGTCCACCTCAGATGAGCTTGGGCCTTGAGAAGGTTGCTGCACTTCTGGATGATATAATGGCTTTCACTTTGCATCAACATTTTGTAGAAACAGTAACACACTGTGTTCACTGATGGGATGTCTGTGATTAATGAATGCAAACTAGTTACACCAGAAGTCAAACAGTATGGCAAACAGATCCAAAAAGGGCATCAGGAAAAGGGTAGGGGTATATTAATCAGGCCAAGTCCATTAAAAATTTTGCAACAGATAATAAACTGGCATCAATAGGATGATGGTATCTTTAAGAAAAATGCTGTATTCAAAACTGTACAGTTCTGTGATGGATGCCATCTTTGCAATAAGATGGTTCCTGAAATTGCATCAGTGCTGGATATTCCACAGTCAACTGTTAGTGATTGTTGGAACACCTATAGTTCCATTAATAGAAACTATCCATGATCCAAAGCTTGGAAAGGCTCTAGCTTTGGAACATTGATAGTTTTTTTCCAGATGTATTTGTCCATGTTATAGGCACTAATGCAACCCCATACCACCAGAGATGCGGGCTTTTGAACTGTGCACTGATACCAAGTTGGATGGCCCCTTTCCTCTTTAGTCAGCAGGACATGGCGTCTGTTGTTTCCAGAATGAATCCCAAATTTTCATTCATATGACCACAGAACAGTTTTCCATGTTGCCTCAATCCATTTTAAACGAGCTTCTGCCAAGAGAAGAAAGCAGGGTTTGTGGATTGTGTTCAAATATGGCTCTTTCTTTACATGATAGAACTCTGATTTCTGGAAGTGTTCCTGAGCCCATGCAGCGATTACAGAACTAGGCCTATGACCTTTTGGACTTGTTCCTTGTGCACAGAGATTTCTCCATATTCTCTGAACCTTTTGATGATATTATGGACTGCAGAGGGTGGGTTATTCAAAGTCTTCACAATTTTACATTTAGAAGCATTTTTCCAAAATTGTAACACAATTTTTAGATGCAGTTTTTGCAGATTCATGAACCTCTGCTCAACTTTACTTCTGCAAGACTTTGCCTCTCTAAAATGCTCCTTTTATACCAAGTAATGTCACTGACCTGATTAGTTAGTCTTCCAGCTTTTTTTTGACCCATCCCAACTTTTTTGAGATGTGTTACTGCAATCACGTTCAATACGAGCTAATATTTTTCATGAAATGGTAATATACAAATTTTTTGGTTATGGGATTTTGTAAATCATTGCATTCTGTTTTTATTGACCTTAGTTAATTGAATTGGTGTTTTATTTTATTGCAGAAAAGTTGAGTAAAATGAAATGTATGGACACAGGCCTTCTTGGGCTCCCATAAACACACCAGGACAGGCCTGTATTATATTTATTATCTTATTCAGAGAGACCAAATATGGCACAGTGAGCACGTTCTTGGCTACACTGGTAGGCAAAACTTCCTTTTAAAAGGCAGAAGCCTCAGAGAGTTTCAACATCATAAGTGAAAAGTCATTTGACAGATGGATGGACAATAACAGAGAATATCCAAAAGACCAGAGATGACATGCAAGTGTTCAGCAGCACTGCACTGTTTGGTTTCAAAATGCATTAAATGGCAAAATGCCAGTTATTATGCGGATAAAGACATTTGTTTAATTTGATTGAACAGCACCCCAGGTTAACTGACTGATGGCAGTCAGGCCTGCTTTTCTCTGTAAACCTAATCCTGTTTCTGTGTCAGCTGGTGTGTTTTTATTGTGTCTGACACCAGGTGGATTATGTCGGTTAATTCACAATGAATCAAACAAAAGCTAATACTAATCCAGTGCAAGGCTTCAGTGTGATGTCTGACGCTGTGGATTAATTCACAACATTCCCCCAACCAGCCTAATCCTTAACGAAGCAGACGGGATGGTATCCTAACTGACAGTTTCTGCCTCGTTATGGCAGGGTGATATGCTTCACCTACCTCTTCCCCCGGAAAATCCATCCTGATGAGCGAGACAAAGGGGAAGCCATTACAGAAAAAATAAACTGGGTAAAAACTTTCCCAACAGCTTTTCTCTGGCAGCCATTAAGCCCATCTTGAAGCCTTTTGGAGTGTGTTCTGCTCCTCTTAAGGTTTAGGTTTTGACATTTTAAAATCAATAGGAGGCAGGGAGATTTTTTTTTTTACAGTTTCATGAAGCCTGGGTGAAAACACTTCAATCAAGCCCGCAGAGGACCTGACACAGGAGATGGGGGGATCAATCCATAATGAGTGGAGCCCTACCTGGGGTTCCACTCAAAGCTTGTCTCCTCTCAGCTTCCTCAAATCCACCAAATCCGCCAGCCTCACTACATTCACTGATTACATCAACTTGCTGGAGTATATTTTGTCAGAAAAAGGGAGAAAAAACTCAATGTGGAAAAGTTGTTGGAGCTGATTTGTTCCCTTGTTGTAAGATTTTTGCTTTTAGACCTACTGCTAATGGACCTTTTTTTCAAATGTATCTAGGTACAGTCATGGACAAAAGTATTGGAACCCGTGGAATTTTTCCAGAAAACACACTATTTCTTCCAAAAACTGTTGCAATTACAAATGTTTCTGGTATACACGTTTATTTCCTTTATGTGCATTGGAGCAACACAAAAAAAAAAAAAAAAAAAAAAAAAAAAAGAAGAAAAAAGCCAAAACTGACATAATGTTACACAAAACTAAAAAAAAAGGCCAGACAAAATTGCATGCACCCTTAACTTAATGTTTGGTTGCACACCCTTGGGAAAAAATAACTGTCACTAATCACTTCCTATAACCATCAACAAGCTTCTTACACCTCTCAACTGGAATTTTGGACCACTCTTCTTTTGCTCCAGGTCTCTCAGATTTGAAGGGTGCCTTCTTGCAACAGCAATTTTGAGATCTCTCCATAGGTGTTCAATGGGATTTAGATCCAGACTCATTGCTGGCCACTTCAGAACTCTCCAGCGCTTTGCCTCCAACCATTTCTTGGTGCTTTGAGGTTTGTTTGGGGTCATTGTCCCGCTGGAACACCCACAACCTCTGACGTAGACCCAGCTTTCTGACACTAGGCCCTACATTGCGGCCCAAAATCTTTTGATAGTCTCCAGATTTCACGATTCCTTGCACACAGTCCAGACACCCAGTGCCAGAGGCAGCAAAACAACGCCAAAACATCTTTGAACCTCCACCATGTTTGACAGTAGGTACTGTGTTCTTTTCTTTGTAGGCCTCATTCTGTTTTCTGTAAACAGTGGAATGACCTGCTTTTCCAAAGAGCTCTACCTTAGTCTCATCTGTCCACAAAATGTTCTCCCAGAAGGATTGAGGCTTACTCAGGTACATTTTTGCAAACTCCAGTCTGGCTTTTTTATGTCTCTTTGTCAGCAGTGGGGTTCTTCTCGGATCTCCTGCCATAGCACTTCATCTCATTCAGATTACGACGTATGGTCCGAGCTGACACTTTTGCACCCTGAGTCTGCAGGACAGTCCTCAGACAGTTCTGGCCTCTTCTTTCTCTTCTCCATACTTGGTGTGACACACACAGGCACACAACACAAAGGTTGAGTCAACTTTTATACATTCTAACTGGCTTCGGGTGTGATTTCTAGATAGCCAACACCTGTTACTGCCACAGGTGAGTTTAAATGAGCATCACATGCTTGAAATAAAATAATTTACCCACAATTTGTCCGGCCATTTTTTTTTAGTTTTGTGTATAATTATATCAATTTTGTCTTTTTTCTTCTGTTTTTTTGTGTTGTTCCAATACACATGAATGAAATAAACATGTATTTAAAAAATGTGTAATTGCAACAATTTCTGGGGAAATTGTGTATTTTCTGGAAAAATTCCAGGGGTTGCAATGCTTTTGTCCATGACTGTATTTAAAAGTTATTTGACATAGAAATCCTTAGGGATAAAAGTCATTTTCCTTTTAGATATTGTTTCAGTCTGTGCCCAGACACTTCTCCCCAGTTGGTAAACTTTTTGATATCTTTACTTTTACCTTCTTTCATTTTCATTTTCTAAAAGCCTAACTAGGGACAGGAGATGGTAACTAGCAAAAGCTATAATTCCTATATGTGAAACATCAGTTCCTTTAGCTTGTTTGTAACAGGCTGAAGTTTTACTACATAATTTGCATTGTCTCTATCAAATAAACTTTATAAATAAATAAAATAAAATAAACATTAGCAACATACAGTATAGACAAAAGTGTTCAGATGCCTGACCATAACATCAGGGGACAACAAGACTGGAATAACAATGTGTTAAAATAAATATACTTCAATTGGGAGTTGTTCCCTCTTTTGCAGCTATAACAGTCTCTGCTCTTCTTGGAAAGCTTTTCACAAGATTTTGGTGTATTATTTCTTCTTATTATTATTTTCTTTTCCACTTCATCCCAAAGATGCTCGGTGGGGTTGAGGTCAGGGCTCTGTGAAGGCCAGTTAAGTTCTTCCACACCAAACTCATCAAATTATGTCTTTATAGTCCTTGCTTTGTGCACTGTTGCACAGTCATGTTGGGATAGAAAAGGGCCTTCCCAAAACTGTTGCCACAAAGTTAGATGCATTTTACACACCATGCACCTTAGCAGTCATTGACCCCGCGCTGTGATCTGGTGTGGCCTTCAACTTCGTGGCTGAGTTGCTGTTGTTCCTAAACACTTCCACTTTCTTATTAAATCACTTACAGGTCACATCTCTGTCATACTGAGCCCAAGTTTCATGAACTGTGTCTGAGACCACCTCCTCAAACATACTGGAGCACAGTGCCTGATAGTGTTCACACTGACCAAGTGGAACTGGACTTTAGGCTCAAGTGTCAGATTCGAGAGTGTTATAGTCAAGATAGGCCAGCCCAATTTGATATGTACTGACATGTAACACAAAACAGTTACGGGCAGATTGGTTACAGAGCAATCAACCACGCATTGATTGCATAAACAAGCTGAAACAACTCCCCCAATGATTAATCCAATTTTAAAATGATTTACAGAGACTTGTTCTGTGAAATCAGAAGAAACACACAGAACCCATATCCACTAACACTTGTTTTTTCTATGCTGGTGGTGCACATTTTGCACCAAGCTGACCATATTTACCGCTCAGTGCCCTAAGCGCAAAAACGTCTGAGAGGTCAGCTGTTTTTATTGCTGCTCCCACAGTATCCCTTGTTGAAAAAAGTTAATTTTTGTAACACTGCTGTGCTCATGAGTGTCCCCTCTCCCTTACCAACCAGTCAATGTTAAGATGGGGTATGACTTCGGACTTTCAATGTTGTCAACAACAAGGGGGAGAAGAGTTGTCATCAACTTTTGCAGAGGAGGAACAAATCTGATTTGTCTTTTTGATGATAAAATTTCCAGGTTTAAATGCTGCTAATGTCATGACACAATTCATTTGCATTGATTGTAAGTCCAATTATTTAGGTTTTTAATGTTTCTACATCCCAAAATACTAAATATTTATGTGTGCGCCCAATTTACATTAAGTAAAGATAGAGTGGAGTTGACCCCATATCCTCACCACTGCTGCCCCAGCCTGTTCCAGAAACATTTTGGCCATTTCAAAAGATGCCATTGTATCATCAGCCAGCCTGGTTAATTAGGCATCCAGCCGGCCTTCCTCTGTTGAAAACACACACTCCCTCTGGGCCCCACAGCTGCTCCCGCTATGGAGGTTAAGTGCTAAAACATGTTCTCCCCTTTAGTACATGCCTCACAGAGTTATAGCGCCAATGGATTTCTAGTTACCTTACAGTGCTGTGCATTTGTCAGGGGGCGACAAAAAGCGAAAAGCCAAAGGAGGTGATGATCTGATAACATTTTTCATGAATGGCTTTTTATTAAAACTAGGCTGAAATGTGGGGGCTGCAGCAGCAAGGAATAGACGCTGGTAGATTCAAGCAATTTCATTTGCATTGGAAAGTATTTCACAGTAAATCCTCTATGGTTAGAAGTATCTCTCTTTGCTGACTTCAAACAGCATGACCTGATAACAGCCTGCTCACCTCAAACTCCCTCATATCTCCAGACATTCATGTGATGTCATCAAGCCCGGCTGACTCACTCCCCCTGAAATGTGATTTATCCTCGCTTGCAGTCATGTTTCAGCAGTTAGGTACGGCTTAAAATAACCACTGACCCAGCAGTAAAAGTCACAGAGATACCAACTCCAAAATATGGGAAAAAGAAGGAAAAAGTGAGAGGAAGGCTGTCGAAATGTTCCTCTATCAAGCATTAAAATGTGACGTTACATTTTAGCAAGTGAAGTGAAGTTTAGTTTCTGGCTGAGTCACTTTCTACGTGAGCCTGCACTGGATTTTTATATAGTGAGTCAGTAAAGCACCCCAATGTGAAAACCATCTTCCCAAAGTCAGAGAAAAGCGACGTGGATGGACGCTGATAATAAATAGCGGCGATAACTGGGGGAGGAACCCATCATCCGGGTGGCGAGATGGGTCTGCGCGAGGACGAAGCAGCCATAAAAGCTCGGATGAAGAGATGTAAAACAATAAGGCCAGAGAGGATTGGAGGAATGGGGAAGGAGGAGGAAGGGGGGGCGGCAGGGGAGGGGTGGCGACCCCAGCGAAGACGCAGAAGACAGAGATAGAGAGATAGATGAAGAGGAAGAGGAGAGAGAGACAGAGGGTGAGTCAGCCATGTCTGCACTCCATCAAAAACTGTGTCAGTCATTCACTTGCACCGTCCAGCCCCACCCCAACTACCCTATGCCCCCCCACCCCCGCTCCACTCTCTTCAACTCGCACATTAATTCCACTTCTTTTAACCGCCAGCCAGGGGTGTCCTCGACTGAATGTCAATCCTCTGTTCAGGGTGACAGGAGAGTGAAGGAGGGAGAGGAGAGAGAGAGAGCGAGGGCAGGCTACGGATGGACTGAGGAACGAAGGGAGGGGTGATGAAAACTGCTTGGCTTGCTCAGGGGGCTTTTTTTTTTTTTTTTTTTTTTTTTAATCCGAAGGTCTTACCCAATATGACCTGCTCCTTTCCATTTTAATTACACTCTTTTTAATATTACTTCTATCTCTCTGACTGGCATTTAGAGACATTTGATAAGATATGGCGCTGTATCATGGTGTTTGACAGGCGTGAAGGCGGGCGGCGGATGTCTGAGACTGAGACATCCTGACAGACAGACAGACAGAAAGAGAGTGTGACAACAGACTGAAGGAGGAGGATTGAGATGCAAGCGATGATCGAGCTGGCACACAGCAAACCCAACTGCTGCTGTGACTTATGGGAGTTATTCCATGTGCTTAAAATTCCAATAAATCAATGCCAACCCCATTCAAACCCAAATAAGATCTGGACTGAAATTTATGTCTGTGAAGGCTCTCGCTGAGGTCGATGCTTTTCTTTATTTATCTACTACCCACAGCAGCAGAGGAAGTGTTCATACATAGAAGTAAGAATGTGTCTACGTGTGCCTTCATCTCACACACTAGGCCTGATAAATAGAACACAAGTGGTGTATATCTGGTCAACATGGCATGCGTGAAAAATAATTACACTTAGGCTGACATCCAAGGTCGACAGGCTCCAACAGCTGCCCAATCGTCGCTGGCTATTTTTCCTTCTCCTGTCTGGACTTGGCTGGGTATTAAAAAAACACATCACACTGAATGTTTTTCATGTTGTCATATGATAGCACATAAGGGCCTCGTTCAGTATCAAGAAACTCTAAAGCAATTGCATGCTCCTTGGCAAGGGAGGTCGATGTTTGTTGGAGATTGGAGGGAGATCAGGTGTAATAAATGCTGTGGAATATGTGGCTGGATTGCATGCATTTGAGCCATCATCATCCTGAATTTTTGTTGACAGAGGTCACCATTTAAGAAGGGAAGGTAGAAAACACATTGTAACACCTCTGTGACAAAGATTTTTATCTGCTTTTGGCATTTGGGATCCAAACTGTATTTCTCAACTCTAGACATGGATTCACCTCACTGTGTATTGAGGATGATAGCTCAGGCTAAAGACAGAAGCTGTTCAGAATGCCTTCATTTGGTAGTGTGGATGTAACATGTACTGGCATGCATTACAGCAGGGGTGTCCAAACTATGGCCAAAGGGCCAAATGCAGCCCGTGGCCCATTTTTAATTGGCCCATAGCAAATCTAAAAATAAAATGAACTGTTGCCCCAATTAGAACACGACGCCTAGTCACGCTGCTGTGTCAATTCAGTAAACAAACATTCTGAATGTCTTTGTTGACTTAGTTTAAATCAAGACTTAATGGAGACAGCAGCCTACATGTTGAACATATTGACAACTAAAAATACAGGCATCTTCTTTCGTAAGACTCTGATTTGAAAAAACAAACAAACAAACAAAAAAAAAAACTCAGCAAATAGCAGCACTGCTCCGCTATCTTCTCCACCCCATTGTCTGACTGATAATCATATCGCTCTAATTATCTTCAAGCACCAACAATCCTATAAAGTTCAAGACAGTGGTCTTTCCTGACAGCCACTCTCACAGACATTTCATCTGAGACACTGTATATCTCAGAGTGGAAATACACACCTTAACTTTTGAAATGAAATTGGATTAAACTCTGGATAAGGGTTAGGGTAAGATAACTGTAAGAATAACAAAACTTAAAGGTCAAAAACCTGACCTGCAAAACCTGAGTACAAAACGTTTAATAAAGTCAAGTAAACAGTCTGTTTATTGGAAAAAAAGCTTGTTCTCCATTAGCTTGCTCCATCATTTACATAAACTACGTTGATAACAGAGCTACATAGCTCAAACTAAGCTCGCAAAGCAGCTGTGTAAGGTGTGCATCTTTGTTACCTGCATAGCTAAAGCAGCTTTAGCCACGTTTGCTGAAGTTCAAGTTGACGAAGTAAACTAAGCTATAGATAATAATGGAATTAAATAGCTTATGTAGCCGCATAGCTAATGTAGCTCAAGTTAGGCTTGCAAAGCAGCTACATAGGTACATTTTCTACATAGCTTACATAACTCTTGCTATGTTTGCTAAAGCTAACTTAGCTACATTGGCTTATGTTGTAACATTTTTTAGCCAGCGTAGCTTTGTTAGCTTTAGCTAAAGCTAATGAAGCTAAAGCAAGCCACTGTTCATGTTACTATTAAAACGGGTCTTTCAGTGTGGTTATTTCATGAATGTAACAGCCAGGCTTTGTTTATGAATAAAGTTGAATTAAAAAAAAAGATCTAAAACTGCACTGGCAAATTAGGGAACTTGCCTTCCATGATATACAATGTCTCAGATGTACAGCCCCATAACATTATCTCTCCTCCACAAAACTTCACAGTTGGGACCATGCAGGCAGGAAGGTAACCTTTAGTGTTTGTGCACTTTACACCATTCCATCCAATGCCAGTCATTGGACTTGACCAGTTGGATAAACAGAGAGTTGGTGACTTTTGCACCATGCACCTTTATGTGGTCTAAATTTCACATTAAACAAGAATAGATGACAATAGTCAGCTTAAAAATATATTTGTAATCATAGCTCTGGTTAGCACACATGTAAAGAACACACTGAGTCAAAGTTGGGGTCATGTTGTATTTCATCTCCTTTTTTACAACTGTAGCAGCCTATAAAGAATTTACAAGGTGCATGTGAATCATAACAACAAATCTAATTTACTTTTAAAGAAACAAATGCCAACTTTATGTTACTGCTGCCAAAATAACAATGCCATCTTGCCAAACCCTGTTGAATATATTTGCATAAAAGACATTTTAATGTGCCCATGCCCTCCTTGGTAACTTTCAAGCTGGGAAACATTAAAACACCAGACAGTAATTCTGAAATGTGCTCTGATTTGACATATTTGCATTAGCCTAGCCCATTGGCTCGACTTAGTAAAAAATAAATGAGAAAAATAGAGAGCTACCAACATCTTCAACGTTTATTTACAGGAGGGTGGTAGAGTATCTTGGTGAAAACAAGGTGGTCCCAAAACACTCAGCTCAGTGTGCCACGGCCCCACACCTCCAGCAGCCCACAGCGAACTCTCCCATAAGAGTGAAAAATGGGCACGGGGAGAAGCGGAGGCAGTCCTGGGTGAAATTCAAGGCCAAAGCACTCATGTCTCCTCCATCTCCCACCTCCCACCTCAGGCGCAACACATTACCTCTCTCCTGCATATAATCACACCCAGCGAGAGGCGAGGTTCGGCCGTGCTGTGTACAAGTGAGTGCGGGTGTGTTTCTATTTATGTCGATGACTGCGTGTGTTATCTGTATGGTGGGCATGTGAGCAGTTGGTGTGTGTGGGTGTGTTTTTCTGTGTGTTATGAGCGTACGGCATGTGTGCAGTGGAGGTGATTGCCAATAGAAATGCACTGGGAATCTCGAACGGGCCCACATGTCAGCCTCATAAGAGTCCCTCTACAGCTTGGTCCTTTTTATTAGCACATCCTCTTTTTTCATTAACTGAAAAGGTTACTGGTGCATTGTTAATATCCCGCATGAATTGTCTGTACCCCTTCTTCTGAAAGGGGAGGTAAGGCCCCAAACCTTTCCTACTGACACCCCTCCAACACCCAGACACAGGTCTGCCCACAGAACTGGCTGGAGCCTTGAAAAACCAGAGAATGGGCCCTTTCCAGTTCTGATTTAATGATATCAATGCATGTGTGTTGGATCAGTAGCATTAATGGCTAACTCTTACCTCATCACGCTGTTATTGGATTCTGATGTTGGAATGATTTATTTGCCACTTTTAAACCACTTTCACCACTTTTCTCCATCACTTTTTTGCCATTTATTTTTCAACTTTTAGCTATTTTTTTTTTTTTTTTGCATTTTTTCAACCATTTTGTCAGTTTTTTAAACTACTTTTGCCACCTTTTTTTAGTTGCCAATTTTTGCAACATTTATTTGCAACTGTAGCTGCCTGTAGCTCTTTTTCTTTTTTTTTTTTGCCAGTTTTTGTCTTTTTTTGGTCATTTTTTGGCTGCTTTTCATTCTTTTTTTGCCACTTCTATCCCATTTCTGCCCTGTTTCACTCACTTATGGCACCTTTTTTGCCTATTTCTGCAACATCTGTTTGCAACTTTTTGCCTTTTTTGCCCGTTAATCCCACTGTTTGTCTTTTTTGCTGCTTTTTGCTGCTTTTCATGCATTTTTGCCAGTTTTCATACATTTTTTGCCATTTTTTTTAACTTCTTTGCCACTTCTTTCTTACTTTTTCATTCCTTTTCACCCATTTCCGTCACCTTTTTAACTACTTTTGCCACTCTTTCCATTTCTGCAATACCTTTTTTTGCCACTTTTTGTCAATTCTTGCCAGGCTTGGCTGCATTCAGCCATTTCTGTTGCTTTTCTCCAACATTTTGCCCATTTCTTGCCATTTTAAGTCATTTTTTGGCACTTTTTTTTTTTTTTACCAATTTTGTCACTTTGAGGTCTTTTTTTCATTTTTGCCACCTTTTAACCATTTTTGCATTGTTTTTCTGCCCATTTTTACTTCAAAGTTTCTTCTGTTTTATTTTCTGGCATCATGATATTTTTGTACATCATGGCCTAGCTACAAAGTCTGACATTACTTTCCTAATAGTTCAGTATGTTCATCCACATTTTTAACATCATTAATATAAAGGTAATTCTGTTTTAATAGAAGATGTTTAAATTTTGAAAAAGGCTTTATCGTACTAAAGCATAAATAAACTAGAAAAGCACTCAGAGAGCGCAGACCTCCACCATTAGCCCTATCTTCCAATAGTGAAGAATCCTTTAAAAAATTCCTGGATCCAGATGGTGATGCAGATCACTCCTAAAATCTAATCTGTTCTTCCTTATGCCGTTTCTGACATTTCCTGAAAATTTCATCAAAATCTCTCCTTAACTTTTTGAGTTATGTTGCTAACAAACAAACAAACTAACAAACAAACCCTGCTGATCACATAACCTCCTTGGCGGGGATAGTGAAATTCATGTTGTGTTGCATTGATAGGAGTGATTATTATGCAGGTTAAATATAAGATACAGTTATCACAGCTTAACTTTACAATGGACCAGGATTTTGCTGACCTCCAGTTTGGCTGGACCCCAGAAAGCTCTCCCCTTTATCCCCCCTTATGGGCGGCATTCAACAGAGAGGCACATGCACTCCCTCTTCCACTCCAAGAGGACATTTCAATGGCATTGTCCTCCCAAACACGGGTAGGGAAATATAACCCTGGGAATAAATAACTCAGCCAGGTTAATTATTTGGCAGACGCGTCTGCAGATTAATAACAGAATAAAAATGCTGCAGTAGGTATAGGTAGACGGCTGTACCCTGAAAGGTGTGGGGGGCGGGGGGGGAGAGAAAGGTTGGCGGAGGAGGAGGAGGAGGAATGATGGGCAATTGAGCGGAGTTATTGGAGAGCAACAGTGCATGTGCCGGCTTCAGATAGATGTAGGGAGCCAGGTCTAGCCCCAAGGCTGTGAATATGCTGTCTGGGAGGAAAGAGATTAACTAAGGCAGCTGGGTGACATCATGCCTGCAGAGACAGTTATGAGGAGTATCCATCACAGGCATCGTCTGTGAGCGGTAGAAGGGGAGAGAAAAAGCTGGAATTATATCTAGAAATGATGTATAAAAAATAAAATATGCAAGGAAATGAAGGGAGTATCAGGATATTATAATTACGCGTGCACCCTTCTTTGGAAAATAAATCCTGCCTGGTGCAAACAACACGATTTCTATCTGAGTGATTGCGATGTTACTTCCCTGCACCAGAAGTTCATTCTTTCCTGGAACTCATTTAAAAAAAGTAAATCAATACAAGAGATAAGGCCTAGTAAATCTAGCAGGGGGGTGTTGATCAGTTCAATAAAATGAGAAGCAACCCCATGCAGAGTTATTATCATCACAAATGCACAAACAACCCAAATACCCTTAATCTAGTCAAGGGGTAAAGCCTGTATTGACCTAGTGGTGTTGTGTGAGTGTGCTCGCATGTGTCTGTGTCTGACCTAGTCTGCTTTGGTGCAGTGACAGAATCCCTAAGCGCTGTTCACCTGAGGAGGGCAGACTGGGGTAATTTTGCTCTCTTTGAAGAAAAGGGGAGGGGGAGACAGAGAGCTGGATTTCCTGTTTCTTCTTCCCACTGAGAAAATCTCCATTTATATTACACAGCAAGCCCATTTGTGACCATGTGACTGCTGAGATTTCTTATTTAGATAAAAGATAGAAAAATCCTCTTTGTTAATGTTGCCTTAACCATTAACAACCATGTTAGCCCACAAAGGCAATAACAGTACTTTTAGGGGGGAAATGTGCTTTTTATTCCACTTTTATTTTATTTACATTTCTTTTGAGGGTAGCACCTATTCCAGATTAGGACAGCTCAATTCATTGTGTTGCCACCACTATTGATGAGCCTGGAGATATCAGGTCTTACATTTACAAAACAAACTTTATTTCCTGAGATAAAGGTGGAATAATCTGAGATAAGACAGAAAAGACAGGAAAAAGAGGACTCAGACCCCACAGAGGCCACAGACCCTGGTCATTTTCATGCACCAGGCCCTTTTTTTTTTTGCCTCTCCCTTCCCCCCATCCATCCATCTATCTGCCCTCCACTCCACCCACCCATCTCCCCTCTCACCCCTCTGGCCCTGCAGGGCAGGCCCTGCCTTCCATCTGTTGTCTGTCCCAGCTAGGAGCAGCCCGGTTCCCCCTCCACACGCATTTACAATTCAATTAAAAGCAACAAGCCCCATCTTCCTCCTCCCTCTCCTCTTCCTCCCCCCTCTCCTCATCTTCTTTTTTTTAACTGTGCCTGGATGAGCACAGCAGAATGGCCTTATACCCCATGTAGAGCTGCAGTCATGACACACACTTACCAATCCCACAGATGATGCAAACACACACTGACACATAAATACACAGAGTGTGTGCAAAAGAGCAAAAGGAGAGGGACAAACACTCACGCACACAATGATTTCTTTTTTATCCTCATTTTGACGTGCTGAATGGAAAACAGGCTAGCTGGGACTAAGCCCAGGAACAATACAAGTGAAGAAAGTGGGTCAGACTTTGCATTAGAATAACGTATGTAACGATGATGTAACAACCCAAAAGCAGTTGAAAAATTGTTTTTGGAGAAATTAAAGACTTTCCAATGTTGCTTCAAGAGAGCACGTTTAAGGGAGACAGAGCTGAAATCCTGACATGTCTCACTTCTCACCTAAAGCCTCCTACAGACTGTGGTTTTTAGCAATCACAGATGTTTCTGGCATGCTGTGCCACATGAATCTCATACGACATTAAGTTTGATGTGTGCAGACTGTCTGATGATAACTCCCACTAAACACAATGTACACCGATATGCAAGGAATAAGCGTCATCAGTGTGCACCACATCAGTGCACGTCATACATCTACACCGCTAACCCTGCAAAGCAGATGGATTTCCCAGACTCCATCCCTGTCATCAGGCAAAATCCATCTTGAAAAGCTCCAGTCCACACATTTGTGCTGAACACAAACACTGTTCGGACCTATCAGCCTCATTTGAGGAGAATGAAATAAAGAATAAAAACAACACTTAGCGGTTTTCATAATGAAAAGATGTTTTCACACTTCTTCTGGCCTGCTTTGGCATAGGTTTGCGATCCTTGCAGGTGGGGTTTGCAGGTGTTTCCAGTGGCTGCTGCTGCTTTAGCTTTTAGCCTGGTTGTAGCCGTAGGAAAGTGGCAGTTTAATCGGAACGCCACCACATTCCTTCTTAAAAGAGGAGCGAGGAGCTACACTGAAAGCTTGTCTTTGCAGAGAAGATGTTTTTGCACGTCTCCCTTAAGTCATAAGATCATGATTATGGCTGTCTGCAGGCCTGCCCACAGATTAGCCTGGGCCCTTGACAAACCCAGAGAATGAGCCCTTCCCAGCTGTAATTTATTGATAGTATCAATTCATGTGTGCTGGATCAGTAGCACTGATGCTAGTCTTGGTGCCAGTGTTCATCAATCTGCACACTTTTTCTGCCCTTTTTTGCCACTTTCTGTCTATTTTACCAAATGTTGCCACAATTAACCCAGTTTTGCCTCTGAATGTGTTTACCATAAGCACATTTTTGCAAAATTTAACCAATTTTTTTTCACTTTTTAAGTCATTTTCACCAGCTTTTCTGCCCCTTTTGCCGCTTTAAACCTATTTTTGCCACTTTTAACCAATTTTGGCCACATGGTAATCATATTTCACAAAATGTTCTAACCTTTTTGTCACTTGAAATAGATTTTTGACCGTTGTAACCTGCCAGTCTTGCCCATTTAAATGGTTTTACCACTGTTCTCCAATTGTTAGTTAGTTAGTTTAGTTTAGTTTATTCAATCATAACACAACACCAAACATTTTGCACAGTATAGACATTTCAAACAAAATCAATAGTCATGTGTTGAATAATGACTGAAAAGGCATAGGCAGAAGCAAACTGTTTATAAAATCCTATCCTATATTTTCAACTTTTTAAGCTACCAACTTCCAGCAATGCAAAGAAACAACAACAGATAATCAGTCACACTTATACGCTTCAAAGATGGCTTTACAAACCAGTTTCTTGAAAACCAAAAGAGACTTACATGTTTTTACATTTATATTGTTATTTAATTGTTGTTTCTGTTAGACACTTTTGCCAATATTAACCCTTTTTTGACCAGTATGTTGGCTGTTTTCTCACACCTTCAACCAATTTGTGCCATTCTCTGCTTGTTTTTTTTGTATCTTTTGACCCACTTTTGTCACTTTTGAATCCTATTTAACCAGCCTTTTTTCCCCATTTTTGCCATTCTGAAAGCATATGGCCACTTTTGCTAATTTTTTTGCCTCTGTTTGCCAAGATTTTCTTCTTTTAACCCATTTTGTCGCTTTCTCATCATATTTAACCACATTTCCTGGCCATTTTTGACACTTTTCAATCAAATATCACAATCCTTTCTGCCCATTTTACCACTTTTTACCCATTTTGTAACTTTAAACCCATTTTGCCACTGTTTCTTCCACATTTCCTGGCCATTTTTCCTCTTTTAACCCATTTTAATTATGTTTCACACAAATAGGTGTAGATTTTGAAGGCTAAACTTACTACAACAAAAATAAATGAATAAACATATCTATTGCCTGATAAGAGTGGTTATTATAGGTTGAAAATAAAGCATGGTTATCACAGCTTAACTTTTCATTGGACAATGATTTTCCTGACCTCAAGGGTCTCTCATTTGGCTGGGACCCTCTCACAGTGCAATGTAGGACCACCGTTTTTTTATGGCCACTACCAAAAATATCATCATGATTGGTCATCTTCCATCTAGGACAGGCCAAAATCACACGGTGAATACCAGGCTTAAAGCAGTTTGTAGAGTTAATGAGTCTGTTCCAGTGAGAACTCGCCTGTCAAGGCAGTTTATAAACTCTTCACAATTAACACAGCGTCCCCATAAACAGTTAATATTCTCCTATGATATAATCTATGAACAAAAAGGGGATTCTGAAAGCTGGGGAGTCTAAATCAACTCCCTCATAAATGTATCTCCCTCTCTCTCTTCCTCTCTCTACTGTAATGTGAAAGCAATATCCACAGGCATCCCTTCTCTTGGAAAAAAACGAGGGGAAAAAATGAGAGTCTTTAATATTTAATTATGGTGGTGCCAACATGCAACTTTTATCACTTTCTTGTGTCATTTGCATCTCAGGCGAGCCCAGAAGATATACACAAAGAGCGAGAGAGAGAGAAAGGGGGGGAGAAAGAGCAAGAGAGTATAGAATTTAATAGACAGAGAGAGGAAGAGAGAGAGAAGAGGTAGAGAACTGGAGGAGGAGAGGGAGGCAAAGAGGGGGAGGAAACGCTGTCATGTGGGAACACATATGACAGAGAGAGCGGGGGAGAGAGAGCTTAGGGAAGATAAAGGTGCGAGACAGGGAAGGGGGAAAGAAAAAAGGGGCAAAATAGAGATTAAAATAAGAGAAAATAGAGGAGGAAGACAGAGATACAAGAGTGGATACAAAAAGACCTCTTTATAAAGAGGGATAAGGATGTAGAATATACAAGTGGCTGCATTTGTCCCCATGTCCCCCATCAACTGTCTCCCCCCTGCACCAGGCCCACCTCCCCGTCTGTCTCACGGCACAGTGGCAGACTCCGGTAATGACTGATAATGTGTGTAATTACCAGCCCAACAGCCACGCGGAGCTGATGAAGAATCAGTCCTGCACTCCAGTCCTCATCTAGGGCCCCTTGTTCCCCCTCATTCACTCTGAATGGTGGTGGGCTCTAAATGAAGCTGCTGCTGCCGCACTTACAGGGCTGACAGTCATTAAGGCGGCCGTCTAAATGAATAGAAAGGAGGGAAACTGTCATTACCATAAGAATGCATGTCAAAGCAATTTTGATGTGGCTTTAATTTCAATGCAGATGGGTACTTGGAGTAGTCAGTCTGCATTATGGTACAGATGGACCTTCAGGATTCTCTGTTTGAATTGACAGATCACACCCCTACAGGGAGCAAAAACCTGACTAATGATTGCTATAACTGCTCTTTTTCCTTTTACCGGACTTTATTTTCCAAAGGCAGGGTAGCCTAACTTTTCTAAATATTTAATACCCTGTGCACACAAGCAGGATTGGAGTCCAGGACCTCCACCTGTGTAAACTCGTAAAGCTTGAGCTCAAACCTCAGGGCAGTGGGATGGTGTTTCTGTTATTTCCAGTTAGCGGGAAGTCATGAGAGAGAGAGCGAGAGAGAGAGAGAGAGAGAGAGAGTCTCAGGCCATGTGGGGATGTCGGCCTACATCCAGGCCTCTGCACTGGTGGCAAGAGCAGATGTGAGGTTTACAGAAATGTCTAAGTTTTCTCATTATGCCATTGACAGGCGAGCCTCAGGCGGACACAGTTGTGCTGAGTGAAAAACAGTCAGCTGAGGATACAGAGAGCAATCGTGGACATGTGAGGGAAAGAACTCTCTGTGACTCTGCAGACCAAAGGACTGTTTGTCTTTAATTGTGGTGCTGCTTCTTTTGTCCGTACAGCCTTTAGGAAGACACATTTTTTTTTTTAGAGCTGATATTACATTAGAGTCTTCAGGGAACACGTTTAAGCTAGTTATTACGGGGTAGATGTCACACTGCAGTCCTAAGGAAAGCCCCTCTGTCTTCAATTAGCTGCAGGATGGTAACTGCTCAATGCTGTGCATGCACAAAGAAGCAGTGAGCTCATTTTTTAACTCGTGTTTTTGGCAACATTTCCACAACAGGGGTTGGGTTGTGGAAAGTAATATATTACACATTACTAGTTACTTCCTAAAAAAATAAAAGCATTACATTATTCTTTACATTTGGAAAAAGGATGTTTTGTCCAGTAGCTGACTGCATAAGTATTCACCCCATTCAAGTCAGTATTTCCTCCATTTTTGCCCCATTTTACTAATTTTTGCCACTTTTCAATCCAATTTCACCAACTTTCCTGCCCATTTTACCATTTTAAACCCATTTTTTCCACTTTGAATTTTTTTCTGCCACCTACTATTCATATTTCATCACATTTCCTGCCCATTGTGCCACATTAAACCGTTTTTTTTCCGCTTTTAACCCATTTTGCCACTTATCAATTATATTTCACCAAATTTTCTGCCCATTTTGGCCACTCTAAACAGACTTTTGCCACTTGTAACCCCTATATCACCACTTATTTTCTGACAGTTTTTGCCATTTTTAAAGGGGCTCTATGTAAGATTTTTGCTTAAAAACTTCCCACTTTTGAGTATATAATGGTGCGCACTTTATCCCGATGTGAAGAATGAGGCTCTTTATGTCTGCCTTGTTTGCCTGTATAAGCCTGTGGAGTCGTTTCTCTGTGAAGAATTCAGGCCAAATTTTCCGCGAAATCTCAACGGAAGCGACGTCAGGTACTACGTGATGCTCGCACCCCGTTGCTGTGTTTATACCCGTCAACGGCGTGTTGAATGGAGAAGGCTGCTTCCGCGAGTAAACGACCGGCTAGCTCAGCCCAAACACCCACACAAACTCCGTGAAAACATAAAAAACTAAGACAGTTTTATCTGCTGAAGCCTGTCAAGCTAAAAGAGAGTGTGACCGACGCAGGGGGAAATCGAGGATGAATATCAGTGAAGCATTTGAGAAATAGAGGAAGCTTAGCTCGGCGCTCGGGATAAATACCCATCCAGAAATGGCCGTCTTTCTGTGGAAAAGGTCAGGCATCACTCTGGACCATGAAATACAATGTAGTGTTTTATGTTGTATAAACCATACGCTACATCACGTTAGCTTGCTTACAAAGATGATAGATGATACTCAGTTAGTGTTTTCCGGATAATATTTCATCTTTTTCTTGCTTCCTGGCACTGGACTCAACTTACTGAGTTTATGTTTTGATACTTAGTTCGTAAAATATCTTCAACACATAATGTCAGCTATCTGATATCCATGGTTGAGGCACCATTATCAGAGCTAAGCAATGTTTGGCCTGTTGCTTCTGCTCCAAAACGCGTCCCATTCAATACACATTACACATTACACCCATAAAACGACAATTAAATTGGTCAATGCTGCACTAGGTCGCTAAGTTGTTCATTCATAGAAATGGTCGCGAAAATATCGTCCTTTTTTAATAGCCTTTGTGCCATGTCCGCCCTAGATGTTCTAATATGCTTGATTCATTTTCATTTTTAGTTTGTGGAACTTTTAAGTGGGACTTCACTTACCTCCTCTGTATACACGATGCTGGTAAATCACCTTGGTCTGCGTGTGTATCAGCTGATAAACTGGAGGCTCGTTCATGAGCAAGGAGCGTGCCGTTGTGGATGAGCAACACAATGTTGTTGTAGTTTGCCTAATGGCCGGCGGTGTCGCTACACTGATATTTTTCTAAATCTTGCATAGATCCCCTTTAAACTCTTTTGCCTCTATTCCCCCAATTGCTGCCTCTGCTAACCCCTTTTTAATGCCTCTTTTGAATCCCCCCCTTTCCCATTTTTGCCACTCTAAACCCATATTGACACCTTAAACTTATTGTGTCACCTCTTTTAACCCATTTTTAACCCATTTTAGCTGCAATCACAGCACTCAGTCTGTGTGGATAGATCTCAATCAGGCTGGCACATATGCACACTGCAATTTTACACCGTTTTTTGCAAAACTGCTCAAGCTCTTTCAGGTTGCACAGGGATTAGCTTTTTGAACAGCCCTTTTCAAGTCGAAAGACAAATTCTCTGTGGGATTGAGGTCTGGGCTTTGACTCGGTCATCTTGTTTTCTTTAAACCATTTCTGTGTAGTTCTTGTCTTACTGGTAAATAAACCTTCTCTCAAGCCATAGTTCTCTTGCAGACTGGATAAGATTGTCCTCCAGGATTTTCCAATATTTTCCAGCATTCATTTTACCCTCTACCTTTACAAGCCTTCCAGGGCCAAGAAGCATCCCCACAGCATGATACTGCCACCACCGGGCTTCACAGTGGGGATGGTGTTTTTTTAGTTGATGTACATTGTTTGATGTCTTGTCTGGTGGCCAAAAAGCATCATGTCGTCTCTTTATACCAAAGAACTTTCTTCCACTTGGTCATGGTGTCCTCTACATGCCTTTTGGAGAGCTCTAGTTGAGATTTAATAAGACTACTGCTATATACCTTATATGACTCAACTTCATAAATACTGAAATATCCCTTTAACAGTGGCTTTCTCCTTGTCACTCTCCCATAAAGCTCTGACTGGTGATGAATCCAGGCAACAGCTGTTGTATGCACAGTCTCTCCTATCTCAGCTGCTGAAGTTTGTAACTCCTTCAGAGTAGTCAAAGGTGTCTTGGTGGACTCTCTCACTAGTCTCCTTCTTGCATGTTTCTCAGTTTGTGAGGACGGCCTGATTTAGGCAGATTTACACATGTGCCATATTCCTTCCCTTGTTTTACTTTTCAATAACCTTTTCTCTGAGTTGCTTGGCGTGTTCTTGTGACTTCATGATGTAATGGTAGCCAGGAATATTGGTTAAACAGTGACTGGATTTTCTGGACACGGGTGTCTTTATACTACAATCACTTGAGACAGATTCACTACACTCGGGAGATCCCCATTTCACTAAATGTGAGAAAACTAAAGTGACAATAATTTGGAATTGGAGATGGATTTTTCCATTGAAAAAATATGTTCTAAAAGATTTTTAGACTCATAAGTGTTCAAACTTCATTCAAAACCTGCTAGGAATGTGAACTAGCTCTGAAAAGTATGAAATAAAGAAGGAGCTTCTCCTTGTACAGTACAGAACAATGTTCATTGACTTTTCAGTGACAGAGACACTAAAATGACTCCATAATGTACTCTGAGGATTTGGAGACTTATACCTTGGTGTGTACATTTTGCAAGCTCTGAATTCTCCGGGGGAAGAGAAAGACTGCTGAGCCGGTGGTTGGTGATCCTAAATCAGGACACCTACTGTGGGAACCTTGATTAGGGCTTTGACTGTTTTCTTACCCCATAAATTATTCGCCCTGCCTCCTCCCCAGGTCCCTCTAAGCCACACAGCTTCTGAGATTCTGCCGAGCGAGCGTGGCTTGAGATTTTGTACCGTGATGGAAAGGCTGGTCTATCTGTGCTGGCATGACATGTTACTGTGCAGTGCGGAAGTGTGAAAAGGCCTTATGTTGAGGCTTCATCCGTGATAAATGTGAGCGCTCAGTAACCCACAGAGGTGCTGTAAGTCTGGAGGGAGACCGTCCATCACAGTTCCCTGACCTCCCTTCCTGTGTCGGCATGGCTGGCGTACAGCAAGGAGCGGCAATCAGGCCAAAGTGCTTTCACAGTCAGATGATCAAAAGTCAGCAAAAGTGCTCATGATGGGAAAGGAACTCTCCGAGACACATGAAGATTTGGACATCTTAACACCACTTTAAGCTGTTTAAACCTTCAGTGGCTGGACGTCTGCTCGTGGCTTCCTGTTTAGTTCACTGCCTTGATTAAAGTTTGATTGTGCCGTTCTGCTGCTTTTAAATGGACTCGTAAAAAACAAGGCTCCAAATGAGAACGTTGAGATGGTTCAGATAACTCAGGATGGCCTCAGTGTTGGAAGAACCTGAAAGAGTTCATCAAGGCTGGACAAATTTAACATTTAGATGAAGAATCCTCTCCACATGAAGGTTACTAGGTTGATTACACCAGTGGTTCTCAACGTGGGGGTCGGGACCCCCTTGGGGGTCATGAGACACTGAGAGAAGGTTGCCAGATGCCTGAAAAAAAAAAACAAAGAATATTCTTTAAATGATTCAAATAGTATATTTTATCCATTTTTGTGAAAATATATGAATACAATTGCTTGATTGTAAATTAAAACATGGTCATTTGATGAGATTTATGCTGAAATCAAAGTAATGCTTAAAACATCTGTATAAAGTAATTCTGTCCATAGGCATGCTAACAATTACGCTGCACTGTAAAAAGCAACATCCATTTTACTCATAAACATTGAGTTGAAATTACTCAGTTCTTCTTAACCTGTTCTAAATACTTATTATAAACAAGTTAATTGTACTTCTTGGCCATAACAGCAAAAGGGCTTGATTTACTTAAGTTTACTTAGTTTTAAAAAATTAAGTAAAAAGGGGGTATAATTAAGTTGTGTTAACTTAAAAATCCAAAACAGCGATTTGAACTCTATTTTTATGAGCTGATAGAACTTATTTCAGTTTTAAGTGATCAGTACTCTAACAATTTAAGTATTTTTTGTTATAACTCACATTATTTGAGTTGTGGCAAATCTGCAGTTTTCCCAGAATGCCTTTGGGCACTAAACCTTTATGCACTCTGTTTGCTGCAGCTGTCTTGGCCAGGACAATTTTGTGAAGTTTGCACCGATTTTGCCTCTTTTTACTCCTTTTAGCCACCTTTAAACCTGTTTTCTTTGACACTCCTAACACATTTTTGCCACTTTTCTGCCCGTTTCTGCCACTTTAAAACATATTTACCATATTTACACTTGTGTTATTCATGTTTTCCCACCATTATTTGACACTTTTAACACACTTTGCAACTTTTCTGCCAGTTTCTGCCACTTCAAAACATATTTACCACATTTAATCCTGTTTTATTCACTTCAAAACATTTTTTTTCCACTTTCCACTAAATGTTGCCGTCGTTGACCAATTATTGCCACAATAAACTCTTATCACCACTTCTTCCACCCATTTCATCCATTTTAACCACATTCTAATTGTTTTGCTCTTTTTTGCCAGTTTAGACCAATTTTCCCCACTTTTTAAATCCCATTTCACCACCCTTTTCCACCCATTTTTGGCCACACCTTTTAATAACTGAATTCAGGTGTTTCAGTCAGACCTGTTGCCACATTTGCCTATGGTGACTTCAGTGACTTCAAGTGTGGTATTGTGATGGATGATGTCTTTGCATTAAGACGGTTCATGAAATTTCACCCCTGCTGGATATTCCACAGTCAACCGTGAGTGATATTACTAGAAAGTGGAAGCATTTAGGAACAACAGGAACTCAGCCATGAAGCAGAAGACCACGTACAATTACAAACCAGGGTCACCAATGGCTAAGGTGCATATAAGACCAATGATTCCGTAGCTGAAGAGTCATGCAAGTGTCACACCACCAAGTCCAATGCCGTGTGTCAGATAGAGTGGTGTAAAGCACACTGATACTGGTCTGTGGAGTAGAGTAGCAAGGCCTTGTTGTCCTACTTCATAAATGCTCTGCAGAATGAATGGGCACAAATTCCCACAGAAACACTTTATATCTTGTCGAAAGCCTTCCAAGAAGAGTGGAAGCTGTTATAGCTGCAAAAGAGGGATTAACTCCATATTGAAGCACAGTCCTGTTGGTGCAATGGTCAGTAGTCCAAACACTATAGTCTATATAGTGTATTTAAGGCTTTATAAATGAAATATTCATCATTATGCACACTGGATTTGACATTCAGCTTTAGGAATACAAAACCTTAAACTGGAAGTGTATTTTCCTCTATCCTGCCTGTCAGTGGTAGTTTAGAGAAAGGAAACAGGCATAGCTGGCAAATCCAAAGCTTGCGGCAAACTCTGAAACAGTGTCTGTTTTCCACTCTCCCTGTACTGAGCCTTAATGCATTTGGCACTCTGAACAGCATGTTGCTGCAGCTTAGGCATCGCAAACACCAGCTCTTCACTGAGGAACGGACTCACAGGGTTAGAGGAGGTGAACAGAAAGAAGGTTAAAAATGAATATGTTATGAAAACAGGTGATGAAGACAAATGTGCGGAAAGAACAAAAAAAAAAAAAAACGGTGTACAGTGAATTCTTTCAGGATGGGAGCAGCGTCTTTAATTTGCTGTAACACTGATACAGTGCAGTGCTGTTTATCTCCCAGAGAAAGAAACTACTTAGGAAAAGGAAAAGTCAAACCTCATTAATTTCTGTCGCTCTCCTTGACTTTCATTCTCTACTTTTCAATGTGTTTGTTATCATTTGTATACCATCCAATCAATGGGTCAATAGATCAATACATAACAAATGACACTGTGGGTGTTAATGACAACCTGGGATTAGGACGGATAAGGCTGCCTTGGAAGATCAATCGATTAGTGGCGGTCTCACACACATGCACACATGATCAGGATGGAACAGTCCCAGTGGGTAGTGCACCATCACGGCCTGCACATCCACCTTAACAACTGTACCATAACACCCTTTCATCCCTCCCAACGCAACCTCTCAGGAGTCTGGGAAAGATTTGCCCATGTGCCAAGATGAGAGACCGGGCTAATGCTGAAATGTCAAAGCACCTTAATTAACACAGGAGGCTATAACCGTGATCAAGGCTCCCTTGAGGAGCGGTAGCAGTGTACAACCCAATCTCTCCGCCTCAGCCTCGCTCGTCCAGATCGATTGGAATAGATTTTCTGCTTTTGCCCACACCTGAATGCTGTCAACAGGAGGGACGTAAATTTGACTCTCTGTTTCTTCCCTTTTTCCCTCCTTTCCCCGACCCTCATACTGTATTGAATCCATATTTGCAGGGCATGGAAACCTCGGGAGCTGTTTCTGGCAGGCCGGGCTTGTTATAAAACAGTCTGTTTGTGGTGGTTGTGGTTTAAGTTCGCTCTTCCTGCCCTCAGATTGAAAGGCTCCCTTTGAAAATGAGGCCTTGGATGGCTTTGCTCGGCTCCTGACACACATATGCAGTCATGAGTTCACGTGGGTCTCTCTCGCTCTCATTACTCAGCATAAGGCTTTCACGCTTGACCTGCTTTTTAACTTTCTGATCTGGATTAGAGGGAGATAATTTAGGGAGGAGAGAGGAGCCGGGAATGTGTGTCCATGTGTCTACTTGAGCTGAGGAGCTTACAGGTAGTACGCTGTTCTCATTCACAGTCCAACTACTGCCTCTTTTATGTGGCAAAGACGCTCAGTTCATTCACAGGGCCGTGATACTTACACCTCTACAACAGTCCACCTTCATTGTGAAGATCGCAGAGGCGCAATGTTGGGTGACTCCCCCTTTTTACCGTTACAGAGGAAGTTTTGCTGTGCTCGCATGCTCCTGCAATGCACCAGGGTGTGAACATTTAAGAGTTTATTTTAACTCCCATTTTGTGATTTTAACTCCACATGGAATGAAATTTGATATTTTTGCTTTTGTTTCTGGTGGATTGTTGTTTTTATTGATTAGTGGCGGTCTCACACACATGCACACATGATCACATTTGCACCATGAGTGAAGTTATCTGCTGAGTTAGAGTTCCAGCATGCGGCTTTAGGTGCTCCTAAAGTTACTCCAGTAGAATTTAATGGGGTGTTTTGTTCATATATATCATACAAGCACTAATCTGATGAGTAGAAAAGAAAAATGTGCACAAAGTGAGGCCTTAGTGCTTTAGGGCAGTGGTTCTCAACGTTGGGGAGACACTGAGAGGGAGTCACCAGATACCTTAGAAGATAGAAAATATTTTTTTAAATGATATCAGATTGCATATTTTAACCATTTTAATGAAAACATTAGCATGAAATTAGCCAAATGTAAATGTTTTGTCAGTAGCTTAGGTGCTAGCATGCTAAATAACTATTCCCTCATTTGGGAGCTGAAAAGCATGTTTAACTGTTATGGGGTTGGAAATATCTATTTGTGTCACTTTTTAACCATTTTCCCTACCCAATTTTGCTGCATTCATTGACAACTTTTCATCAATTTTTGCCCAATTCTGACCCTTTTTTTGCAACTTTTTTTCTCACTTTTACAACTTTACACCAATTTTGCCTGATTTAAACCAGTTTTCATCACTTTTTTCCCACCAATTTTAACACATTTTAACATATTGTTTACATTTTCTTTCTCAATTTTTTGCCTATTGTTGCTTCTGTTAACCTAATATTAGCATTATTAGCCCCTTTATACCACTCTACACCACTTCATACCACATTTTTGCCCATTTTAACCACATTTCACTGTTTGTGATGCCCATTTTTGCCAGTTTAACCAATTTCTGGGAAGTGTTGCATAGTTTTCTGCCTCATTTTTATCCACTTTAAATCCCATTCCACCAAATTTGCCACATTTTTGCCACATTAACAAATTATTGCCATTATTTTCTTATTTTTGCCACTTCTAACCCATTTCTGCTACTTTTGAAATCCCATTTTGCCACTTTTTCAACACATCTTAGTAATTTTTAACCCACAAAACCCACAAATTAATAAGAAAAGATAGCTGGGATATTTGTTGCTTTGGTAAGAGTGGTTAATATTTAGGATAAAATTATGGATATCACAGCTTAACTTAACCCCCCATGAGCGGCCTTGTCTGCACATGACTACTCTTGAATGTGAATGGCTGTTTTCATCCACCTTCAGGTACAGTGGGGGTCCCCGGTTTCTGGCACCCTTATTTTGGGGGTTGCGGGCTGAAAAGTTTGAGAACCACTGCTTCAGGGAGTGGTGGGCCTGGGTTAAATGATCAAATATTTTAATATAAGGAGTATATATAAGGAGTGCACATTTGAAGACAGCTAAACAGTTACTGAGAAACAAAACACTGAAGTGGACAGGAGAGACTGCTACAGAAATGTAAAGAAAAACTCCCCACTTCACCGATTTCTGAGAACTCTGAGCTCCACAGTTCCAGAGGTGTGCAGTCGAGTCGTTCTGCCAAGTTAGCAGAGTGCCACCTCACTCTGGAGAATAGAGAGGGACAGGTGGGGGTTTGCGGGCGGGTGAGGGGGCTCAGTGATAAATCCATTTACATCCTCCCCTGTTTTATTTGCTCCCATGGACTCCGCTCGTGTCTCCCCCCATTCAGGGCTTGTTTACCTGGTAAGCCGAGTGTGACTAAAGAAAATTCCCACAGCCTGAGGTGGGATTGGAGCCGAGGTGCAGGGGAGGATGTTGGGAGGGGGGTTAAGGTAGGCCAGTGAGGAGACAGAGGAAGGCTGGGAGAGAGGAGTACGGGGAGGGTGGCACAGAATTACTCAAAGCTGTAACCCACCTTCCCTCTCTCCCAGCCCCCCATGGCTTAATTATCATGTGCAGCCTAGTGGAGATGAAATAACGGAGACGCTCACACGAAAAACCACACACCCACTCAAGGAGGATCCTAAGAAACCTACACAGACACAAAGGCAAAAAATAGAAGGGAGAGAGACAACATGGTCTGCTTTTAATCGAAGCTAATCGGCAAGGAAAATAAACACGCTGGCATGGCAGACATCTATCTTTGGCTGTGGCTGAAGCTGCTAGATAAGGAGGAACAGGCCTCTCAGACATGTGTTCTCCTCTTTAAAACACCGCCTGCTCCTCGTTGGTGGAATTAAGCTTTAATATGGGTCTCTGGAGCAAGCATCTAGGAGGTGAAAAGGTGAAATTATGGGGTGGATTTTCCCTGAGACGCATCAATCATCTTTAACTCTCTTCTATTATGTGAGGTCGGAGCTGTACTCATTTCATGTAAGAAAATCCACCACAAGACGAGCTTTAAAAAAGCATTACAGTATTACTCAGACGGTCTGCAACTGATCTGTCAAAGTTGCCACATTGCTTTGCATGAATCTTTAATTAGCCAAGAGAAGCCCTGTGAAGAAGGTTCTTTTTTTTGCAGCGCTTCGTCTACCACGTCATCTCGGCAGTCAACAGCAAAACAAAAACAGCTCTCTCCAGCTATGAATACAGAAGAAATTCATAGTGGGGTTTTAAAAAAGTAAACATTACTTTGGGTAAAATCCATATCTTTATCACTTGTGTTCAGGACAAAATCCCATTAAAGTAGTGAAGGAAAAGAGGGCACAAAGAGAAATGCTAAGCATCAAAGAGGAAAGGAATGAAAGAGCAGGGATGAGTATCAGTCACAGGGTAATCGTTCTATCAGTGGCCAGAGTAATGAATCCAATTTCCCTGGCTGCAGCAGTGTCATTTAGTAGCTGTGGAATGCAGATTCATTGGCTTTGCTCTCAGAAGCTTTTTGAACCTATAGACACTTTAAAAGGCATTCTGGGATGGACATTCATATTGTCACAGCACATATTGAGTTCCCTCAGTTGGATGCTGTGCAGGAAATTCTGAACACCAATCGTGCCTTGCTTGAATCCTGCCAGGACTTATAGTTTCGACTAACTTAGAGGCAAAGTGACAAATAGAACAATCCCAGCAGTTAGACTATAAAGGATGTAAGATCACGCAATGCACTGATCCTTGAGTTCATGAACTTTAATGGACTGCATTCCTGCTCCAAAAATTTTAATTGTCGAACAAACTGCAAGCACATGCTCCCAAAAACAACTCCTTTAGTCTTCATCTGATGGCTTTGATGTTTGACCACAAAAAAACCAGACCGTTTTGTCAACCGTCGGAGGCTTTGGAGCAGCGTGGAGGCAGACTCTCTAACACACACACTCAGCTTGGTCCGGGGCTAATTTGCGAGGATCACTGCACTGACCCCGACCAGATAAGGTGCCAGTCGACGGAACTTCCTTCATTTCCTCTTGTTGTTGCAGGATGGGAGCAGAAGGCAGCCACCGACCAGCTTAAGGACAGCGTGGGGGCTAAAAGGTGAAAGCCACATTCGGCTGAACTTCAGGCTTGATCAAAAAAGGAATGCGACCTGGGCTTGGGGGAGGCAGTGAAGCTTATCGGCCGAGCAGTGAGGCTTTGGGAGGAGAAGATCCCAGGCCGCAGATAGCTTCAGGTAAAACCATGTTTACCCTGAGATGAAGAAAAGTCAACCCCCTTTTCTTTGTTCTTTTTTCCTGGATGTCACTGTCTTTTAACCTCAGCTGAAGCAGCTCATGCAGAGTTTAATGCAAATCAAATGTGTGACTTGCAATACAAGAAGGGCTGTGTAATTAATGGTAATATTCTTGTTAAACACATTGAAAGATATTTTTCAGACAAACAAAGCTCTCTGACTTTGTTGTCAGTTTAGTCAGTAACACTCATTATACATTTAACCATTTTTATTGCAAAATGGATCTACAGTTGTACTTGGCTGCTCCCTGGGTTAGTTAAGCAGCATTCTTTGACTTCCCATGAGCACATGGCTGGATACCTCCATATGGATAGATACATGTATGACAATGCATACTGAATACAGTAACATTGGTTCAAAAGCAACTAATCCATATAGTAGCATGAATCTGAATATGAGGGGGCAACAAGCTTTATGCTATAAAAGAGGAGGCTGGGGTGGAGGAGGTTAAGCTTTGTTAGCAGCAGTGTGGTGCATTAGCATTAATGCAAGCAGGGATTAGTAAGAAATATGTGTTAAAAGAAAGAGCTTTGATTGGCTGTGGGAGCTGGGAGACAATAGTTGGGATCAGCTGGTAGTCAGCTGATCATGGCTTGGTGTATGACTACTGTGTCCTGCATGAACCACTGCTAGTCTTCATTCAAGCTGCGTTTCCACCAGGTGGTCTGGTTTGATTAAGTACTGTTTGGTATGGTTTGGTATAGTAAACCCCAAAATAGTTTTCCATAGACACCTGTACCCTGACTTGGTGGGCAGCGTTGTTAGCCAGATGGAAAGACTACATCACTAACTGGAACACTTTGTTGTCTCCCTGCAATGTGCTCTTCCACCTCAGCGTATCTGAACAGCTGTTTGGGTCTTTGGGCTTGAGGAAACAAGTAAATAATCTAAAACTAGTTACTTCAGCTCAGACTCTCTCAGAAGAACAAAGCAACAGCCATAGACTTACTTAGATTAAAAACGTCCATCCAAATGCTCTGGATGGAGTCAAATTCTCCAGTTTATCTTCAGAAAGTTGAATAGGTCAATAAAACACTGGCATTCAGTAAGGCAGGGAACCCTGGGTGGGGAGTGATGCAGGCCGCAAATGTCTGTGAACCACTAAGTCATGATCTCTCCTGCTAACCAGTCTCAACTAAAGCTTCTCACCCCTCTGTCTTTCGACTAAGAAGTTCCTCTCTGTACTCCAGGGTGGTAAAAGTATCATCGCCACTCAAGCTGAAATCACTAATTTCTGTATTGTTCTTTTAGCTTAATCTACAGACCCCAAAAGCTGTGAAGATCTGCTGAGGTGGGAGAGCATGTAGTCAGTAGCTGAAGCGCGCAGTGCAAAATAGTGCCAAACACAGAGGCGTTGCAGGTGAAAAATAACACTTAAAAATATTCTGATATTGTGTACAGCTGAGCCAGCATTGTTTTTGGCTCACTTTTTTTTACCATAACTCTCTAAATTACACAGAGAAATACTCATCTGCTATGCTGTATAGCTTAGCTTCTCCAAGCGTGTCTGGTTATAGGGGGCAGTGCTCACTGAAATCATTGAAAGGCTAATGCCACTACTAAAGTCAAGTACTTTGTGCAACCCAACTTGAAAAATACAAAAATATCCCTTTAAGGACAGTTATTAAATCCCCAATTGGAAAAATGAATCTCCATTAGATGGTATTACTACTGGGTTCCACTAAAATCTGAAACAGACGCTTGTAAGTGCTTTGAAGATAATAGTTTCACTTTTATAAAACAGGGAGGCCTAAGTGCATTTATACCAGCTGTTCCTGTTGTGCAGCAGACCTAATTGTGAGTTTCCACAGTTTAACATTACTCTGTTGGGTAGGTGTTTTTGAATCCATGGATTTCTCTGAGTTTCTGTGCATGCTGCACCGCAGCGACTCCTGCATCTGTGCTAATGTATCATTCATGATTTTAATTGCTAGTAATTAACTTGGGTCCAATTAGCAAGAGAGATAATCAATACTTGTTGATCAACACGCAGGTGCATTATCTTTGGTGCGAGAGGAAGCACATTTGTGGACTTATGTGAAAAGGGAAGCCTGTTTACTGCAGAGCTGCATGTTGGGTAATTTAATCACTTCGCCTTGCTTCTATACAGGACGCTCTCCTCCTAACAGATTATATATTGAACTCTTCTCTCTCTTCTCGCCTCTCTAACCCATGTTTACTCCACACAACTGTGCAATTATCTGCTGACTAAAGATTGCATAGGCACAAGGCTGACAAAACAGAACACGCTCACGCCCCACGCAGAAGCATCTCAGTCATGGAAGATAGCAAAACTAGAGAGAGGGAAACGACACGACGGGATGGGAGTGATTGGAGAGAAATTGAAAAAGATGGAAGGTAAGAAGTGGAACCTGCTGAGTCGGGGCTTTTCCGCAGCATGCAAAATGGAATGAATGAGGGATGAGGGAAGTTTAAAAAAAAAAAAAAATCATTGCATGTCCTCCCCCTGCTTGGCCCACTAACCACACGGTCCTCCAGTGCTTCGCTGAGCTGTGATCAATATTGACGTTGTCATTAAGCAGCTCTCTGGTAATGAGGGTGGGGAAGGGGGGTCCTAGGAGAGACATTAGACCTGCACGCCATGTCTCTCACACGCATGTTCAGCCAGCTAAGCATCTACGATGAAACAGACTCCTTCACTGTCTGCCACTTCTGAAAGTTCCTCACTTTTTAGGTTATATTCTACACACAGCTTCTAATTATAGTTCTGCCTTCATGTTGCATTGTGAAAAACAAATCGCATGCAAAAATAGTAAGCTGTCAATAACAGTTTAGAACAATCTGAACCAAACAACAGAGAGGGAGAGATGGTGCTCTGTCACTGACTGCACTGGGGTCAGGAGAGTGTGAAACTCATCCCTCAGAGAGCCTCACTAATAGCCATGCAAACACACATTTAGCTGTGACACTAAAATCCAAGGGCACAAAACAGTCCATCATTGCTTCAAGAAGAAAGAGGCTCAAACTGAAAAGAGACACAATGCGAGGAAGAGGAGCGGTAGCTGAAAGATCTGTTAGGAGGCCACGCAGTAAACAGTGTGAGACAGCGCCACAGAACGGCATAAAGGCACAAAAACCAAATGGCAATTTGGGTTTGTGTGTTTCACTCGGGCCCACCCTGTCTCTGTCTGGGTAAACACCGCCGTTGCTCGGTTCAGGCGGCAGCAGCAGCTGTGACAGCCCATGGCCACTGTGGCTACTGAAAGCTAAGTTTACAGTGATGTGTGATGGGCTGATGACAGGCAATCAGAACATACAGACAAGCTCAGGGACTTTAAGACTGTGTTAACTCCTGCAGAACTGCACAAAGTCAACAACATGATCCAGCTCAGCTGTGGCCACAGAGGATATCTTGTTTGTTGTTGCCAAGAAATTTATATGATATACCATAACCAAGTGGGAAGATGAAATTATACAAGAGAGCCCACTGAGAGTATATAAACAGCTCATAAATCAAATGCTTCACAAAGACTCAGTTGAGATAACAAGCTTGTGCCAATATTTGGGCAATCCAAAAGCAATTATATTCTAATAGTGACATGAACCATAACTTTGAAACAACGCTGCCAAAGTCTTCAGAGTTGATGGGTATTTGCTGAATGAAGGAGCAATATATAATCTTTATAGACACACTATATGGACAAAAGTATTCGAACACCTGACTATGACTACAACAGGGAATGGCACTGTATTCAAATACATGTACTTCAATATGGAGTTGGCCCCTTTAAATCTTGGAAGGCTTTCCACAAGAGTTTGCATCTCCATTGGAATTTGTGCCCATTCATTCTGTAGGACATTATGAGGTTGATGTTGGACGAGAAGGCCTGGCTTGCAATCTCCATTCCAGTTCATCCCAAAGGTGCTTGGAACAGGGGGGGTCAGGGCTATATGTGGGCCAGTCAAGTTCTTCCATACTGAACTCATCAAATCATGTCCTCATAGTCTTTGCTTTTTATTTGTAAAGCCCTTTTAGAAAAAAAATACCATCTTACCTCACTGAGCTTCTCCATCTCTTTTAACGATTGTCACACACGCTCCTCTGGCTAGCTGCTTCTGCATGTTTCAGGAGTCAGAACTGGGAAAGATTGCCTTTTCCTTTTCTGTGAGCCTGTATCTCCATCACTCCTTAAAATCCCGCTGGATCCATCCTGCCAGGGAGCTTCATTCAGCACCCATTCATGCGTCATAGCGCTGAGCCATGTTTGAGAGATTGAGAGCAACTTTTTAATTCTGTCTCTGTTATGACCTGTGAGGAGCTTACAACTTATGCCTTTATCTGTTATATTTCCATAGCTGATACACATTACACACCTGCAAACTACAGTGTTTTTTTTTTTTTTTTTGTCAAGATTTATTTTTGGGCTTTTTCATGCCTTTATTTGACAGAGGAAGGACAGTGGATAGATTTGTAAACAGGGAAGAAAGTGGGGAGAGACATGTGGTAAAGGGCCACAGGCCAGATTCGAACCCGGACCGCCCGCGTACATGGGTAGCACCTTTAACCACTCGACCATCTGCGCTCCCATAACTACGGTGTTTTAAGTGAGGTTTTCAAGAGTGGGACAGAGGGAGGAGTTGGACAGGTGTGTGTGTGAGCGAGAGAGAATAAAGTAACAGGCACTGATCTGAGTCATCAATCACCCATCTATCTGTTTCCATGGTTTATATCCACATAATAAATGAGCAAACTTTGGTGTTTAAAGTGGGGTTTCAGGGCAAGAAAAAGAGAGACAGAGGGAGAGAGAGAGAGAGAGAGAGAGAAGAGGGGTCCATCGGGTTTGACCAAGTGAGGAGGAAGCACCGGTCACTGTTATGAATCATCACTCACCCACTGAAATAACTTGGACTGCTGCGAAATTTCACATAAAATCAAACCTGTTCCAAAAAAAAAAAAAAAAAAAAAGACAGACAAATTTCGGCGTCAGTGTGCAGCCTTGATTAGAACAACATGAGCTTGATTTTCTTTTTTAATATGCGAAAAATTCAGACGAAATAATCGGACCCAGTGTGCAGAGGCCTTTAGGCCATAATATGGGATCTTTTTTTGACACAAGTATCAGTTTTAGAATAATGCAAATAATAAGGGGATAAAACTTCCTTTAGTGGTTTGGAACCTTTACAATACTATGCAGTGTTTGACCTACAACAATTGTTTTTATATCTTTCCATCACATTGACTCTAGATATTTCATGTTTTAAGGATACTCATATCGGGGAGTACGCTGAGAAATGTGAGGCTGACTTTTTAAGGTGACAAATACACAGCAAGTCTCAGGGATCAAATGCTCTGTTTGCTGCCTGCCTGTGTTGCCTCCGGGTAAGAAGAAAAACAACCTCCTCCTCATTAACACAGACCACTTGGTAGCGTTTCTCGCTCCCAGACAGTGGGCTCAACCCATTCTGACAGATCCCACTCTTCCTCGCATTTGATGTTTCTTGGATATCGAGGACACGATTAGTTTTTCATGTATGGTATAGTGGATGTAGTAGTTGCCTATGTGGCTTCTTTAGATTGTTCTCCCTGCTCTGCTTGAAATATTGCCAGTAGATTACAGGCTAGCAAGACTGACAGCGGCTGCATTTCATACAAATGCTGTGAATACATAATGCATAGCATTGTCTGCATGAACCCTTTCACATGCTAATGCCAACCTTTCTGCAGATGTCTCAGAGGTATGTGCCGGTGACTGTGGAGTGACAGAGATGGGTTAAAAAGAAAGGAGGAATAAAAAAAGAATCAAATGCACAGAAAAATCATCAACACTCTGGCTGCACTCGCTCATATATAATTAAGCATGAGAGAAAAACACGTCTGAAAATGGTTCACCTCTATGTGGCTGGGGGAAAAGAGGAGGGGGACCTTCCTAAAGACGGTTCAAACTTGGCACCACAGGCAGCCAGTTCTACAATCCCTGGAAGTTTCCAGAAAAGCTTTAGATGTTATTTACAGCCATGCAGAGCCGAATCCAGACAGAAGTCCTATACCAAACGTATGGCAGAGTCATCAGGATCTGTGATTAACATGTCTGTAGTGTAACCACTGCTGAAGGTAGTGCTCTCTGCAGCATTTGGCCAGGCTCTAAATCCTGGTCCACTTAATTGTACAGTGGTACTGCACAGGATAAATGCTGCTGAGAGACGTATGAAATGCTCCTTTAGCGATTACCGTACCACAGAATTACATGGGCGAGGATGTGTGTCTTTTATGGTTAACTTTCAGACAATTTAAGATCCTGTAAGGAGTTTTAAGCCAGTTAAGCTAGTAATTTATACTAATCCTTCTTTATAATGAAGATAATTAGATAATCAGTAAGAAGATTTGATATTTCTATAGGCATGAAGATTTACAGCAACAGCCTTTGCTGACATGGTCCCAGCAAAGATTCACAAATATGTTTGAGTGTTGACATTTTGTTAAAACTAAAACTTCTGCCTAGTGGTATTATGCCTTCATGAGGTGTATCCTCCTGGGACCTAAGCTTTTAATTGGAATGCATTTTTACTTTTTCCCTCTTATTTGGGATTAGTGGGACCTGATAAATCAAAAACCTAAGCCTTGTCTTTGAACAGATGGTAGTTTTGTTTTTTAAATCAAAACTGAGGTCTGTATATGTGAGCAATAGGCTTATCTCACTGTACAATTCACAGCAATTGAAAAATATATTTAAATACATTTTGAGTGTGTTTGACCAGTTGGTATGGGGCGGTTCAGTCAGTAAGGCCAGTTATGAACTAAAGTTCAAATAAAAGTTCTTGAGGTCTTGGAAAATTCCATTTAAAATGGTCAGAGATTTCCAAAACATACAAAAAATGTCCAAAATTCCCCCAAATGTCTAAGACATTACCAAAAATTTCTGTTAAATTCCAGAAATCCCTTTTAAAAATACCCCCAAATATTCTTCAAACATTTCAGTTTTTTTAAAATACTAAAAACATACTTAAAAATTTCATTTAAAATTCCACAAAATTCCCCAAACTTTATGCAAATTAACCCAAAAATTCAAGCCAAAGGAAATTTCACACTCAAATATTCAACCCAAATTCCAAAACTTTAAAAATAAAGTCCCAAAATTACCATGAAAGTTTCAAAAAATTACAAAATATCAAGAGAAACTATACTGAAACAGTATCCTCGTATGTACATGCTGGGGCTCAGGATGATTTAACTGCTGGACACTGAAAGTACAGTCGTATTTCAAAAAGAAGGACTGTGGTGGTTTTTGAGCTCGATCACAAACCTCCAAAATCTAATCAGGTCATCTTAAGTCAGAGGAGCTAGCCAATATCTCAAGGCACACCATACTCATACCCATGTAGATTGACACATGCTCAAGTATCTTTTGCTGCTGTATAGATGTAGTTGGCTAATGGTTTCTGCCGCTAGCCCAACAGCATAGCCGTAAATTCATGCTAAAGCAACAGATGGATACCCATATATTACACATAAAGTGTTACTAATGCATGTGTTTAGACTTAATGCACAAACACTTATGGATGTTAATCAATATTTTCTCTGTACCACAGCCCTAAGCAGTGTCATGTTTATGGGCACTGAATTGTGAGGGACTGTTTTCTGTGGGGGATGCTTCATTTTCACCCTTCAGGCTGTGTTTTCTTTCCTTCTTTTGTTACTCACACAAGGCTTGGAGGTGAATTGTGGCTTCCACTGTTGACAGCACCCCGGTGACCTTCCTCCCCTGTGAGTGCTAGAGACACTGGACAGGCTACCATGGCCAGGGTCTGTGTTTACCAAAGTCTTTCAGAGCGGGGCTGCAGATCTCAGACCAGCAATCACTTCCAATTCTCTTCAGGTTCACTCCAACACGCAGCTGATCTCAGGCCAGAAGAAACTTTGGAGAAGCTTGACACCAGCTCAGGTCCATGGTCTCAGGTTTCTCTGGTGTTGCTGTCCGTCCAACTGTTGACTCTCTGGCCTGCTGCTATGTCTAAATAAACAGTGGCTGGGTTTAGGCTGGCTCTCCCATCTCTGCTGTCACTACTCCTCAGCCTTATCTGATGCAAGCCATAGAGACTGGACTATGCTGCTAAATCCCCTCCCACACACACAAATACACAATCATCCCCTTTTATGCTTCGGCACAAATCTCACAAGAAAAAGGTATTTCTCTGAAATGTTTTGTGACATTTTTACCTGGATATTCAAGGGAAATTATGAAAACAGCAAGGATAAGTTTACCCTTGCACTTTGACTTTTAAACCCCAAGAAACCGAGGGCTAATGGAAAACAGATACCTTCCTTAGAGAACTATTCTGGGTAATAATTTCATTCAATAAAAAAGATACTTATATAAATTGTCTGCACAAGGATTGCATTTTTTGTTGAATATCATGCACAATCCATTATTTAGCATTGACTAAAAAGATAGAAAATCAAATCTGTGCTGTGATCGATTCAAAATGAATTGTAAAAAAACATTGATTGCTTGCAAACATGCCAATAAAGTTACTTGAGACAGATATTAGCAGTTTCTTTTTTCAATAATGGGGAGAAATACTAAGAAAGTACTCATTTGGGAACTAAAGGGTAACATGAAAAGAAGAGAAAGGGGAGAAAAAGGTGAGACAGGGAGGGCCAAATGGCTGATCTCTGAGGAATCCTCTATTGGCTACGTGCAGAGGTTCTAACACACATTTTAGTGACCTATTAAGAGCATTATGGGCCCCTCGTCCACATCGGCCCTCAGCCCTGGTAATCTGGCCTATCCTCTTAAAAGTGGAATTGATTGAAAGAATTGATCTTCTCTGGGTTGGCAGACACAGCCCCAATAATTACCTCACGTAAATCTCTGCAATCACATATGAAATGTCAGGATCTTCTGCTCCCAGCTCAGCTCTCAGCTGCTGCTCCTCTTTAGGAGATGCTCTTGTGCTGATGTTTATAAAGTGAGAAAAGAGAGTGACGCATCATAAACAACCCAGTCCTGCTCTTCAGTCCTGTTCTTAGAAAATGAGAAAATAAAATTAAACTTTTAAACAGTTTTCTCTCTCACTGAAATAGTTGGGCTCCTAAATGGGAACTCACCAGATGCCATTTAATAATATCAATGCTTGCCCATTGAATATGTAGCATTAGCCTCCTGGCTAACAACACTTTGATAAGCCTGGCTCTTGTCAATTTTGGAGCTGACAAAAAATTTTGTGAGTCCAAGGTGATACCCACATGGATATTACTAACAGCTAAACTGAATGAGCACACAATAAGCATGAATATTTCAGGAATAAAGGGTTAGTTAGTGATTATGTCCCCTCAGTTCTGGTCATAATGTTTGTAGAAACAAGCAGATAAATGGGACTCAATTCATGCTGTTTACCATTACAAAATCATTCTGTTATATTATTTTTAATGTGGCAGCTAGGTTGAGTAAATTCCCGTGAAACTACTCAGAAATACCTGTGCACACCCTGCTTGGAAGCATGCACACAAAAATGAAAAACAAGCTGAGACACAGACGTTATGCAGCCACCGTGCACCCAGTATGGCTGTTGGATTCACAGTGTGAGATTTTCAACACTAATTACGGATGTATGAGGTAGAAATTTGTCTACAGCAGGTACCAAAATCAGGGTCAACCAAAAAGTTCACAAACCACCCTCAATATTGCATTAGTACCTGAAAATCTGACAATGAAGATGCCTTTTTTAGACCAGTTTAAATGAAAATGTAAGGCTCAGGCAGCCAATATTCTGTGATGTCTTGTTTGAAACTCCTTGTCACTTTCTAATTTAGACATAATGGATGAGTTTGCCAGTGATCAAAGTCACTGTAAAGAGAAATCCAACTTTGTACCTTAACACACTAGATATGTTGGAATGAGGTTGCTGTAAATATGTGAAAACTCTGAGGCCTGTGTGGGATAGTGGCGGGAATTCCTGCTCTTTTTAGTGATCTGAGCCATTTGGCTCTGCTCACCAAGAAAAGCTGGCCCTTTTGGCTCTCAAACTTCTCTTCATTTGGGTACCCGTCTGGCCTTATTTAACCTTCCAGCTGTAGCAACATCATGACATGACTGATATCTGTGCAAGTATTTTAGTCCAATAATGCTTGATTTGCAAATTAATGAAAACATCATGAAATTATTTTTCCAAATATACTGCCTTCTGAAAAAACATTGTGGGTTAAATGAAATCTGATTACTGGCCGGGCTGATATAGATGAATGTTACACCATGAAACTTATGTCTCAGTGTTTCTGTGGTAGAGCAGTGCAAGAAAGAGATCATCCCTACTAATCAATTTAATAATACACAGACACACAAAACGAATAATAATAATGATAATAATGATTATAATAAGAAGAATGTAAATACAAAAACCCAGATCCAACCAAAATTCCGGATCCTATCATTTGTGTAAAAGAGTCAGCTCTTTGTACCAGCTCGTTCATGAACGACCCATCACTCATGTGTGACTACATTTTTAGTTCAGACCATTACAAAGTTGTTAATCTCTCTCAAGGCTTGGTTTTATTTAAGCAGGGCAAATACAGGAACCCATGACATCACCAATCTTGATGGAGAATTCCCTCGCCCCCCCAACACTACAATAATATAAAATTGCAGAGCAGTTAATCTCAGTACATTCTCATGTTAGCTGATGTCACTGAAACTTTCAGCCATGTTTTTGTTCATTGTGTGGTAAATTTCCCAAGTCAATCAGCCATGGTGGATGATGGGTCATTAAAACCATCGTAATGGAGAGATTTGTGCCAGAAAACAGTAAATTTAATCCCCACAGAGGCAGGCAGCTGTGCTCTGATCAGAAGATTTTTTTTTTTTTTAAAGTGAGAGCATCGAATTTCACTTTAGTGGGCGTGGCTTCAACTCATTCAACTGACACGCCCACACCATCCTAGAGCAGATTGTACTTCCTAATTTGTCATGATTTGAAGCTTAATTTCACAAATTTAGAAATGTTTTTCATGAGTAAAATTTGCCCTAGTGGACCATAACTCAGTGGTCTGTCATACAACAACCCTGAAATAAAGTTTTTTTTTTAAATCACTTTACAGGGGCTTTAAAGAATTCATTTCCCTTTTGTGCAGTTATCTATAAGTGTAGCCTTAAAACTTCTCTTTTATATGCTATTGATCATAAGAATAGTATTTTTAGAAGCATAGTATGAGATGAAATGTCTACATTTTTAAAACTATGCATTCCAAATCCACAGATCCCCATGTTGTTTTTATGAGTTTGATATATTGCTGTAAAAAAAAAAAAAAAAAAAAGACATATTTATTAATTTTTTGGTATTTCAAATGTTCTCTCATGCCATCAAAAAAATAAAGTGTTTTTTTTTTTTGGTTTAAAGTTATGTTTCAATTAAAAAATCGCAATAAAGAGGAAAAAATAAAGGTGAGATAAATATTTATATAAATTCAGATGCATCGCTTATCTGTCTGTGGGTAAACCCATTAAGTCAAGGTAGGGTGTAGTGATGACAAGCTTAGCATGCATACACATGAGTGTAAACCAGCAGCTAACAAGCCGAGCAGCCATCTCTGATTGAATGTTATTCATAAGGCCCCTCTCTCCCTCTAAACAGGCTGTGAGTATGCACAGGCAGCCACAGAGCCCTAAAAAGCAGCTGCGAGGATGGGAGGGTGTGGGATTAGGGCCTGAGCCATACTCAGATGGGGCATTTCCATGACAGTGAGCTGCGCCGCGGCTTAACAGCCCGCCCCTGTTTATGCTTTTTTGGAGAGAGAAGCCGGATTCCCTCCCCGTGACAGATGGCCTTTCAGCCACAAAGTGCTGTGTTTAGACTTAGCTCGCTCTGGGGGCAAGACAGCAAAGCTCTGATGACACAGCATTCGGCAAACAAGTCCCAGATGCAGAAGTGGTGGCCGCAAAGAAGCACAGAGAACTGGATGACCCACCAAGCAAGGAAGCAAAGACCGGAGAAGCTGCAAAATCTGCCAATGACGGGATGAAAAATCCAAACAAATCCAATCTAGAGCGTATGCTTGCTTCAGTCTAAATGCCCCCAACTGAATCAATACACCGTGAAAAAAAGAAGGCATCAGTTCTGCTTTTAATTAAGCGGACTGTTAAATTTGGTCAGTCGAAGTGTAAAGAGATCTCTTTATAGGTAGAGCAAAGAAGAAGATTTTGCATTGGTGGGTAAACAGTGAGTGAAAAGGACCAGCTGCTGGAGAGAATTAGCCTAGTCTCATCTGATCCAACACAAACCTAGCACTGCTTACTCTCAGGAAAAAAAAAAAAATCTGCCCTGACCCAGTCTGACCCCTCACACAAAGCCAGAGAGGCCCTGGAGGCGGTGAATTAATTGCAGCCCACTAAGCCTGATACTCCATATCTTAAATAGAAACAAGTTGACAGGCTGGATCCTGGAAAAAAGGGGAATTTTGCTCAAATTGTGCTGTAAACAAAAAACAAACACTCTGGGAAATGTTTGTGCTCATCGGACAGAGCCTTTAAAAGCTCACAAGGTTGTACATGAAGGCTTTGACACACAAGTACATGGATAACCCAACGACTTTAGCAGACAACACAAGCTTCAAGCAGCAAGGAAAAACTTCCTTTCTCTATCCTACATTGCACACGTCTATGGCTGAAAACAGCTGATGAAAAATACCATCCTCTCACATCTCCTCACACTGGAATCATTTAGAGAGTGGAGGCGTTATTCACCGTGTTTACCCGGAGCCGCTCACTCTTCAAACAAACGCTGTTGGAGCCACCTAAATTGGCCTCTCGCACTGTATAGATTTCCCATCACGGGCTGGGATCTAAAGAAGACGCAGAGTGGAAAGGAGAGGGGAGAGGAAGAGAAGAAGAGCATTTGGCGGTCTGAGCGCTGACCCCATTGTCTAACTCAAATAAAATACATACTCAGATTAATAGGCCCGATAACGTTGATCAGTGGGAAAGGATGCCTCATTGGTCGAGTCGTGGACTTGGCTGCTTATAAAGGGGAAACTAGCAGAGTAGTTCTGATGAACAAGGAGTGTGTAGGATTAAATTAGAAATAAAACTATGGCAGCTACAACAAACACCCAAAGAAGGTAACTGTTAGCAGTGACGAGGAGTTACGATGAGTTCTTAGCTACGAAACCTTTTCACATGTTGTGAACCAAGACATAATCATGCCATTATCTACACCATAAGGAAAACAAGAAATGTTAAGTTTTAAAATTAAAAACGAGTATTAGCTATGAAAATTTTAACATGCAAATAAGCTATTGCTAAGGCTTATTTAACCATAAAGATGCTAACAGTTAGGAAATGGTTTTGAAATGGGCCAGGCACCATAGATAACAGGATATATTAAATGTTTAATTTATTGAAAATAAAGGATATGAGCTCCAACAATGCACACAATGAAAGCTGTGAGCTTTTCATTACACACGTGCAGTCAGTTGCACAATATACACCTTTGTTTAACACATAAACAACAGTACTTAGCTTCACATTAGCACCTTTGGCTGTAAGTTAGCCTAGCACCTAGCTGCTACCATAACTTAACAGCTGACAACAGCCAAATACCATCCTCCTCTGACAACACCAGCAAATTCTCCAAACAAATAACTAACCAGGGCTCTAACTGGACACCACCTTTAAACTCCACATTATAAATGAAAAATGAATCTTACCGTCAGTTGTCCAAAATTAGTATTCATAAACTGATGATCTCAACGGTAACCTCTGCTATAACTGTAAATCCAATTATTGTGATTTATTTGGAGTAGTCCCAAAGAAAGACAAAAGCATCCACTGTGGATGGTTCAGTACAGTCCTCCACTCATCAATGGCTCTCCCTATATTCCTGCTGCTGATTAGCCAGGACAGCCCGAGCATGAACACCCTGCGACTGGGAAGTGAGATGGAGCCCTCACTATCAGCCCAGACCGGTCCATGCCTTCATGCATCACATGATCCTGTGTTGAATATAGTTCCACTTTATCTGAGAATCGGTCATAGGTAGAATTACCCGCTCATTGAAGTCCGCTCCAACTCTGCTCTGCTCTGGCCTTCCTCGTCCTGGCTACCGCATCAGGAAAATGCAGTTACGTTTGTTTTGGCTTCTTATTACCTGCAGCAATGACTAATTCAAAATCATTCCATACCGCTGATTTTATTTAGCATTTATTTAAACCTCAAAAACCTCATTAACATTCAAAATTTCTTTTTCAAGAGTGTCCTGACCAAAATTTTCTTGCAAAGTTTTCAGAAGCACTTAACTCTCTCAGAGTCGAGAATATTCATGCCCCTAAATAAGCCATGTGCCACCTGAGTAGATAAACAGCCCCAGTACTGCTTGAAAAGCAGAAGAACCAGAAAAGAGAAGAAACCATTGAAAGACTGGCAAATGCTGGCTAACGTAAACTCAGGCTTAGAGAAAATACATCATAAGAAGCTAGTTCGTTAGCCGTGACAAAGAGTACTTAGCCTCAAGAGACTGAGGGTCTTCTTGAAAGTGAACGCAGCGATAGTCATGTAATTGTCAAGACAGCATGGGAAACAAGAAATGTTTGGTGGTAGAATGGGAAGGGGACTAGCTATGGAAATTTAGCATGTAGGGAAGCTAGTTTGTTAGCCATGGCGAGGCGTATTTAGCCACAAAAATGGTAACGGACATGAAATAGTCTTGAAATGGGCCAGGCAGTATGGAAACCAGGATATGTTACATGTAAAATTTAATCAGAATAGAAAATATCAGCTCAAACAACACATATTATATCGAAATAAGCTAGTTAGCAGCCATGACAATGGCTATATAACACAAAAAGCTGAGGGTCTGTTTGAATAGTAAACACAGGGAGCTGTGTAATGGCCAATGCAAAACAGAAAGCAAGAAATGCTACATGTAAAAGTAAAAGAAGAAGGAGGACACATGCTAACTTATATTTATCATGGCAATAAGCTAGTTGTTAGCCGAGACAAAAAAGTATTTTGCCTAAGTACCACAGGGTCTTCTTGAAAAGTCAACACAGAGATAGTCATGAAGCTTATAGAGAAATTAAAAATTTTAAGAAGCTAGTTTGTTCGCCATGACAAGGAGTATTTAGCCACACAGAGGCTAAAAGTTTTCCTGAAAAGTGAACACAGAGCTAGTCATGTATTGGTGCAGCTCACACTGTTAGAAAAGACAATTAAAATGTTGACTTCAATGAAAAACAAATAGAACAGAAGCTACAACAACCTAAACACCCCAAGCAGCTAGCTGGTTAGCTGCCACAAGCAGTACTTTAGTCTCAAAGAGGCTGAGGGTCTTCATGAATAGTGAACACAAAGATAGTCATGTAATGGTCCAGGCAGCATGGGAAACAAGAAATGTTATGTCTGGGGGCTTCTGACATTGGCGGATCAATAACGCCTGACGAGGAATTTTAAAAGATACTATCAGTCTGACTGCTGGTGGCAATAAACTGAAGATTAACCTTTACGTCCCTCCCAGTCCTGGGAAGTACCCTGAAGGGCATGCTCCACTGTTTACTAATCAAAAAAAGTTGCTTTTTCGATACCATAAGACTGCAGGAATCGCTTAGTGGCTCTGTGCTAGACCCTGAAAGTTATTGACTTCTTCCCCTACCTATATGAGCATCATAAATGTGAAAGATGAACACCCACAGCCCAGTATTATATGTCGCTGGAAACGGCTGCAGAGATGTACTCAGACACTGCAAGGTTTATTAAAAATAAACACCATATATTATTGCAATGCTGCTGCACAAATGTAATAATTCCTTGTTGACGTGCATGGAAACACAGAAAACGCAATCACAAGACAAGAGGACGATTGGGTTGTTGTTTGGAGTCTGCTTCGCTGTGTTCTTTGTGCTCTGCAGGGGAAACAAGAGCCCCTTTTTCTGCTCCAGAAGCATGATCCTCTTTCACCCCGTCTACCTTTGAGCCGGGAGCAGAGGTTTTGAATGGCCCTGACCTTTGTGGCCTCTGCCGGGCCCCTGATGGCCTCCAACCCTCCAGCTGTTCATCCTGCCAGTCCAGCCTAGCCCGGTCACCCCTTGGTTTTGCAGAAGCAAGGGGAGCAGCGGCTAAGAACTGACCCCCCCAGGCCAAGGCCACAACACCACAGGCAGAAAAGTGGAGTTCCCACATGAGCATTGAAGCATGGCGGGGAGAAGAAAGATAGAGAATTAACTGGAGATGTGAAGCTAAGGTTCCAGAGAAAGAGAGGGGGAAATAAATGAAGTGGAGGAGCAGGAGATGGATGTTTCTTCACATATAGGAAATCGGAAAAGAGAACAGATATATGAGGGGTAAATGAAAAGGGCGAGGAGAGAGTTAAAAAAGAATAGGGTGAGGTTTGCTGGGAGTGTAAGCAGCGACAAGGCAATAAGACAGCGCTGCACAGACGCAGACAGACGCCAAGGTGCAATAGAAGAGCTTGCTTCCCCTTCTGCATGGCTGGCTCCGATGACAGGACAGTATTCCCTCAGCAGCAGCCGCTAACTGGATGATAGCACCAATCTCTCTCTTCTCACTATACCCTTCTCGCTTTCTGTCTGAGTCTGCCTCGCTGTCATTAATTCTCCTTTTTTTCCTCTGCTTTCTCTTCCCTATGAGGTCAGATCCAACCAAACTCCTTCTACACACAACACAGCGTCCATCTAAAGCAAACATTAGCCTATAGCTTTGTTTGTTTACCTGTGAAAAATCATCGCCTCAGGCCTATCTCTCATTAGAGCAGCCAAACAAAGACAACAGCAACTTGAGAACGCTTTAAAAATACCTATAATATGATGATCAGGGGTGTGTGTGAGAGAGAGAGGATGGAAATCGCCTCTGTACAGGATGAAAGCCTCTGAGGACGATCCATTGACTATGAAATTTGATGATCCCCCTTCACCTTCAGACGCACACAGAGTTCAGCTTAACATTGCCCTGGGCGCTAAACCTTGGAGCCTTTAGTGAAAAAGTATGAACTGTTTTCTTTCTCCAATCATTAAAAAAAAACACCTGCCTCATTCTTCATCCTTTTACATTGTACGCAGAATATTTCTAAATTACATTCTGTCTGTCGCTAACTCCATAAGGACGGATGACTCACACAAGTTGCGAGTGTATATTTCCATATGTTTCGCAGCGGCTCATAATCGAGTGATTCACTGGTTTTCTCATTAACTAGGAGTGTATTTGAATATGAATATGTGTTGTATGGCTGCGCATATGCTTCTAATGTCTGAAATCGGTGTTTGTGCACGTGTGTTTGTGTGACTGTGCGTCTGCTTGGTTGGTGGGGGTGTTGGCAGGGTTATGGGACCCTGCTGGGACCAACCCTGCCCAAGCAGCCCGGTGGAGGGGACAAGCTGTGGCATGTACACCCACACGCATGCATACACCAACTCACCCATACACACGCAACACACCAACACACACAGAGCAGCTGCTCCTTCTGCAGCTGCTGCTGTCGCCCAACCCAGAACTCCCTGTTCCTAAGAAGGATGAAGGGAATGGAGAAGTGGGGGGGTCAGAGGTAGAGAGTAGAGGAAAGGAATGAAAGGAAAGGAAAGGAAAGACAGGAAATGAAGGGAAAGACAGGAAAGGAAAGAAATGGGAATTAAAGACAGGAAAGGAAAGACAGGAAATAAAGGGAAAGACAGCAAAGAAAGGAAAAGAAAGGAAAGAAAAGGAAAGGAGGAACAAGAGAGGTTAACAGGAATGAAAGGAAGGTAATGAAAGGAAAGAAATTGGAATGCAAGGAAAGGAAAGGAAATAGAAGGAAAGGAAATACAGTAAAGGAAGAGAACGGGAATGAAAGGAACGGGTCTAGAATGAAAGGAAATGAAGGGAAAGACAGGACATGAAATTAAAGGAAAGGAACAAGAAGGAAAGGAAAGGAAAAGAAAGGAAAGGAAAGGAAAGGAACGGAAAGGAAAGGAAAGGAAAGGAAAAAAGGTGAAGGAGAGGTGGGAAGAGTAGAGTATTTGGAGAAAGGAGAATACAAAAGGAAAGAAAAGGATTGAGAATGAAAGGAAAGGAAGGGAATGGGGAATGGAAGAAAAGGGAATAGAACAAAAGGAAATAAAGGGAAAGACAGGACATGAAATTAAAGGAAAGGAAAGAAAAAAAGAGGAAGGAGAAGTGGGAAGATTAGAGGATATGGAGAAAGGAGAATACAAAGAGAAAAGAAAGGAACGAGAATGAAAGGAAAGGAAGGGAACGGGGAGTGGAAGAAAGGGGACTAGAAAAAAAGGAAATAAAGGGAAAGACAGGACATGAAATGGAAGGAAATGAACAGGAATGAAAGGAAAGGAAAGGAAAGGAAAGGAAAGGAAAGGAAAGGAAAGGAAAGCCCAGAGAAAAGGAAAAGAACAAAGGAGGATTGGGAAGAGTAGAGGATATGGAGAAAGGAGGAGACAGAGAGTAATCTCAAAAAACGATGGAAAGGTTTGAAGTAAACAGAAGGAAGAAAAATGAAAGGAGAAGGAAGAAGGGAAGGGGAAATGAAACAGGAAATTCAAAAGAGAAGAGGAAAGGAAGGGAGACAAAAGAATCGGTAAGCAGCAGAAACAAGAAGACAAGGAGAACACTGACAAAATAAACTGGGAAGAGGTGAGAAAAGGGAAGAAGGAATGTAATGGAAGTGAGAGAGGAAGAATATAATAAGAGAAAAAACATCTGAACCCTTTACACTCGATGTGATCACACTCAAATACATCCAGATTCTCTCACCTATTAACAGGTGGAAAAATCTCTACCACCTTCACTGGAAACCCAAAGATCACATGTAAGTAGAGTGCATTTGCTCTGTAAAAATCCATTATACAATCAGAAATATGATTAAGTAACCAATCTACTGAATCTGTCTTGAAGTCATGCATTGATAAAATGTGTGCAACAATACCATGCAGACCATAAAATTTCCACAGGTTAAGCAGAGATTAAACTAAATTCTGGCCTATATTCTCAGTGATGAAGAGAACATATTACTCTTGAACTAAGCCTTATCTGAATCTGCTGAATCAAATGCCCCCTACACACTGTGTGCACTCCACCTCTAGTTAAATTCAGCTACTTTAACCTCAAATCCAGGACTGAATCTCAGGATTTCCTGAACGGGGTGAAGTTTTATGCTGTTTTTCTTTGCTGCCAGCTTGATTTGAAATGTAAAAATAACCCCTCCAATGCCTGGCTTAGGAGGAAAACTCATTGTTGACTTGTCAGAGGCTGCTTCCAGGCGTCTGAACAGATAGTGGAGGAAGAAGAAGAGGTGGCAGTGGGGGAGGGGCTGGAGGGGGCACATTGAATGTGTCCAATTAGCAAAGTAATTAGTTAATTAACATAGAGGACCCCGAAGGCCTTCCTAGGCAGCCTTATATAGACCTCCTGCACACCAAGCCGCAGACCTTGAAGGCTTCACTAAGCAGTGCAGTATAGATAGACTATAGCTGGCCACCCTGCAACATCATCTGTCACACGCACACAAGGACAACTTGAGAATTCCCTCAGCTTTGCATTAAATGTCAGAGACATATTTTGCATTCACACACAGGCTGAGAATGTGTACATTCAGAATCATTCTGACATGTGCTGTCACTTCTTTTGGCTCACTGTAAGCCTTCCTTCTACTGCTCAAATCCACAATAACACATGGAAACAGGCTCTCTTTTTCACAAATACACAATCATAATCTGGTGATGATGTCATATCCAAGGCCGTCCATAAGGAGGGATAAAGGGGAGAGCTTTCTGGGGCCCAGCCAACCAGGGGTCTATGGAGGTCAGCAAAGTCAGAGTCCATGGTAAAGTTAAGATGTGATAACCATATTTCATTTTTAACCAGAGAAATAGCCACTCTTATCAAAGCATCAAAAGAAGAAAAATGTTTTATTAATGTATGCTTTTTCTTAAAATGGAATTACCTTTTAATTAATGTTAACAATGTGGATGGGAATATTGAACAAAACAATCTGGAAATAATGTCAGATTTCAAAAGATATGTTTCACAAACATCAGAAAGCCAGAAAATAAAGCAGAAAAAAACTGAGAAGAATTAAATGGAAAATGGTTTCATAACCATGAAAAAAAGCACAAAAGTAGCAAAAAAGAGTTAAAGCAGACAATAAAGGGGCAATAAAATTGGATAAAAATAGCAAAAATGGGTTTAACTGGCAAAAAGTGGCAAAACATTGTTGAAAACTGGCACAAAACTTGCTTGAAAGTAGCAAAAAAAGGTTATAAACTTGTACAAAACCAGCAAAAAATGGATTACACTGGCAAAAATTGGCAAAAACTGTTAAAAAAAAAACTGGCAAACAATGGGTTAAACTGAAAAAAGTTGCAAAAAATGGGCTAGAACTGGCAAAAAGTGGCAAGAAATGATTTTAAACTGGCAAAAGTAGCAAAAAAAGGGTTTGAACTGGCAAAACAAGGGGAAAAATGGGCAAAAAATGGGCTAGAACTGGCAAAAAGTGGCAAGAAATCCTTTACAACTGGTAAAAAGTTGGCAAAATATGGTTAAAACTGGCAAAAGTGGCAACAATGGGTTGAACTGGCAATAGAAAGTTGAAAAATTTGGTAAAACATGCAAGAACATGGCAAAAATGGGTTAAACTGTAAAGAAATCGTGAAACAGTGTTAGAACTGGAAAAGAGGAGGAAGAATGGATTAAAAAAAGGGTTTCATCTGGAAATAGTGTCAAAAAAGGGTCAAACTGACAAAGAACGGTTAAAACTGGCAGAAAGAAGTGACAAACTTAAGCCAAATGCATCAAAATTGGGATAGAAGTGCGAAATAGAAGTTTTACAAATCAGCTGAAGAGGTAAAAGTTTTAAAACTGGCAAAAGAAGAGGTAAAAATGGGGAGGAAGCAGCAAAATCAGGTTTAAAGTGGCATAACGCGTTAAAAATAGGCAGAAATTGGATAAAAAGCCTTAAAATTTGCAAGAAAGAGAGCAGAATTGGCAGAAATCAGCAATAATGGGATAGAAGTGTGAAAAAGAGATGTCAAAAATGGGCGTTAAGTGGCAAAACCATAAAACAGCATAAAATGGGAAACACGTGGCAAAAACGTTAAAGGTGGCAAAAAAGTGGCAAAACAGATGGACAAACATCTCTAAAGGTTTAAAGTGGTAAAAGGAGGTACAAAAAGTGGGTGGGAAAAAGTTTTGAAAGGGGGTTTAAAGGCATTAATAGATAATTCCAACATCAGAGCCCAGCTATAGTTTGACACTTTTCAGCTCCAAAATGAGGGAACTGTTAGCCAGGATGCTAGCACCAATCAGACACACACACACTGATATCATCAATGAATCATAACTGGGGAGAGGACATTCTCTGGGTTTATCAGGGGCCCAGCCTTTCTGTGGACAGGCCTGGCCATATCCTCTAAAACAGATGACATTTAGGTAATTATGCACTACACTGAAGGATATGAAAGCTTCCTCTAAGCGAGCACTTTTACACAGTGACAACTCCTGATGCTGCTTTTATAACTCTTAACCTTATAAAGATCCAAGCAGTTTTAAATTTGCAGTTTTAAAAAAGAGAGTTTAAAAGAGCGTCTACCCTGCATCACTCCATAGCCACAGGCAGTTGCACAGAGCAGGGGAAATGTGCTTACATCATCAGATGCGGTCCAGGCATCCTGCAGAGGGCACTGCTAATAGCAGAAATGCAGAGCAACCAACCAACCCAGGAGGAACTCTGCAACTCAGGGCGCTCCCACGCAACTAGGATTTCTGACATTCTTGGCAGCCTTTCAGAGGGGTCAGTCGTGAAGTATTCGAGCAGAGCTAACCTTCAAGTCCGGCGAGCTCCAGACCAGAGGCTTAATTCATCACTAATTAAAGTCTGCATGGGGTACAGGGATGAATCTTCCCCTAAGAATCTCTTTCTAAAGTTATAGCCGTATGATTTGGACAAGATGTTTTGCCCTAGAAAGCACTGTGTGATATCATGGCAAAATGGATTGCTTGTTTGAATTTTTTTCTTCCCTCTTGAGGCAAAAAGAAAGAGGAAAAAAAAAAGAGACATTCTGCACCAGCGTTCACTGTGTGACCCAGATAGAAACTCTGCCACACACGCTGTACATGTTAACATGTGAGGAAAGCATGTTCAGAGAGAAAAAAAAGCATCATAGTTTCCTCACATTCAAGCTTGCAGCACTCTGACGCTGCAGCTACTCCATAGGTCAGCGTCGATTATATGTTCAAGTGTGCCAAAGTGGGAATCACAAGTTTCTAGCCAGCTTCATCGATCCCTATCTCTCCCAGCTATTCTGACCTAGTCTGCAGGCACGTCTGCAATGGCAGCCTTGCTCAGTGCATCGGAACCATCTAACCCTCACATGAAACATTTTTCTAGGTGCAATAACAGATACAATCACATGGCAATCACCTGAAAAAATGAGCCGTATTTTTGCAACTGACTCTTTTTTCTTTGTGTTAGTGGTGTAGAGGCGTGGGTAGCCAGCTGCAGAGCTCTTCTGGATGCTGATTGGAAGTGAGTGTTGAGCGCTCAGGACAATTATGGAATCATTACCACCGCCACGCCAGAGGCAAAATATGAACACCATGCCATTTGTCAAGCAACCACCGCTTTCTAATCAAGCTCACATGTGTTTGTATGTTGGTTGTAGCGTCTGTGCGCGTGCACAGTCCTGGCATGCTGGCAGAGAAAATAGAATGTCGCCGAGCATGTTTGTGGGGGGTAATGGATGAGTCAAAAGCCATGCCCCGATATTTTGTGTGTGTATATTTGTTTAAATGTGTGCCGGTATCCAAAAGGGCAACACCACATGTGCAAATGTATGTGCGTGTGAGGGTGAGGAATGCCCTGCCCGAGCACAACTGTCTAAACACGTCCCTGTCAGCTGTCTCTCCGCTCCCTTCGCTGAGAAATTTGTTTTTTTCGCCGCACCCCGCTCTACCATCCCATGTTGGCTTGTACATACACAGGAATGTCCCACTGTGGCCTTTCTCAAACTGGAAAAGTGTCTGTGAAGTGTACCAACAAACTGATGTGGGAGGAGGAAAAAAGGAGAAATGAGGGGTGGAGGAGTGGAAGAAAACACCTCAACCTCCTCTTTAATCAGTCTTTTCTCTGCCTACAGGAAGCACCTGCAATCCATCACCCTGTGTTGGGATCGGTGTGGTAACGAGTGGCATAAATGTTTAAGGAAGATTTAATTAATTGATTCAATGAGTGATAATAGCAGGCAGTATTTATCACAGGTGCATTCGCTTTCATGGGGTTGGGAGTAGCCGACGGCAAAGTCAGCGTGGTGTAAAACTCCAGCTTTTGAAAAGAAGTTAAATGAGATGTTCTGATACCGCTTTCTCTCTTTCTGATACCAAAGCAGATACCTGCATTAACCAATCAATACCTGGCACTGATCCGAGTGAAGTAAGACTTTCTAAACTGTAGCCCAAATCCTCTCTTTTTGTGATATAATGACTATGATTTTTATTTCTAGACTCATAGAGAATATCTTTCTTTTCTTTTATGGTGGTCTGACAGGCTTAAGGATTCAACCCAAATTCCCAAAAAGTTGGGACACTGTCTAAAATGTGGATAAAAACAGAATGCAGTGATTTGCAAATCTCATAAACCCATATTTATTCAAAATAGATAAGAAAACATATCAGATGTTGAAACTGCGACATGTTACATTTCATTAAAAAATACAACATTTTGAATCTGATGGCAGGTACACATATCAAAAAAGTAGGGGCAGGGTCATGTTTCCCATTGTGTGGCATTCCCTCTTCAACAGTCTGTAAACATCTGGGAAGTGTTTCTGATGAATGTTGTCCCATTCTTGTCTGATGTAGGATTCTTGCTGCTCAACAGTCCTGAGTCTTCTCTGCCAGATTTTTCATTTAATAATGCGCTTCTGCTGTGAGGCCATGCTGTTGTGATGGATGTAGTTTAGCACTGTCTTGCTGAAATATGCAAGGCCTTCCCTGAAAGAAACGTCTCATTGGGAGCTTGTGCTTCTAAAACCTCTATAGAGTTTTTTTCATTGATAGTGCCTTTCCAGATGTGTAAGCTGCCAACACCATAGGCACTAATGCAACACCATACCACCAGAAATGTACGCTTTTGTACTGTGTACACTGACAACAAGATGGATGGTCTGTCTTTAGTTCACGAGATATGGCATCTGTGGTTTCTACAAAAAAAGAAAAAAAAAAGAAGTTTCACCGACCACAGAACAGTTTTCCATTTACCTCATTCCATTTTAAATGTGCATTGACCCAGAGAGGATAGCGACATTTCTGGATTGTGTTCACATATGGCTTCTTCTTTGAATACAGCTTCAATGTGCACTTGTGGATGGCAAGGCCAACTGTGTTGATAACTGTGTTTTTAATGAGGTGCTGCCTGAGGGTCTGAAGATCACAAGCATCCAGCAAACATCCAGTACTGACCTTCGGCCTTGTCCCTTGAGATTCCTCCAGATTCTCTGAATCTTTTGAAGATATTATGTTCTGCAGATGGTGGGATATTCAAAGACTTCGCAATTTTACATTGAGGAACATTTTTCTGAAATGGTTCTGCTATCTTTATACAGTTGGTTTTTTTTTTTGGTTTGTTTTTGCAGATTGGTGAACCTCTGAGCATCTTTATTTCTGACAGCCTCTGCCTCTCAAAAGTTCTCCTTTTACACCCAGTCATGTCACTGACCTATTGCTTATTAACCTAATTAGTTGCAAAATGCTCCTTCAGCTGTTTTTCATCAGCGCCATTTACTTTTCCAGCCTTTTGTAGAACCATCCCTACGTTTTTGGGATGTGTTGCTGACATTTTTTCAGAATGAGCAAACATTTTTCATGAAAATATCTCAGTTTTAACAGCTTATATGTTGTTTATGTTCTATCGTGAATAGAATATTATAAGATTTGCAAATGATTCTGCACATTCTGTTTTTACTTACATTTTACACAGTGCCCCAGCTTTTTTGGACTAGGGGTTGTTAAACTTGAATTATTTATGACTACACAAATAGCATGTTTTAGTTTTTCACTATCTCAAATAATTTCAACAATTTAAAAGCCATAAAAAAACTTAATTTCCTCTCAATTAAATAGTTTAACACTGTGTTTTGTCATGGGAACCACCATGAAAGGCATTGCATGCTTACCATTGCCATGGAAACGCTGGATGTAAGATCAAAGATTCCTACATTAGGAAGTGTGAACTATTCCTGGAAGCTGCCATGCTGTATCTCAGTCATGTTTTTTTCTCTGTTACTCTCTGCAGTGTATGTTTTGTCACTCAAGTGTAACATGTAACTCCAGGTCCTCCACCACCATGACAATGTAGCAGAGGTCAGCTAACATTTGTTTATCAAAGCCAGTTTTGATTATTAGTAGTGCATGATACTGATAACTGATATTTGCAACAGATAGGCATTGATTTTAATGTACAAAATATATTTAATTTGGCTAAAGTCAAATTGCATTTTCAAAAAAATGAAGGAAAATTAACAATTTAGCCCTAGCTCCATCAGCATGATAAATGACACAGAGCAGCACAGTGCTAGCAGGAAAACGGGAAGTGATGCCGTATGCTTACCGTGTCAGTGGTACTCTGGATGAAGTGTAGATTGGCTACTACCCATGGGACATCTAGCCAATCAGATTGTGTTGTATACAGGACATTTAGTGACAATGCCGCTTAACCTCACTCCTTAAGGTGTATTTAAAAAAAAAGTAATTTAAAATTTACAAAAGACTAACTAAATTCACACATTAGATAATTTAGCCAGACCACAAAACAAAACATCTGCTGTTGGTAGTAATAACTTCTCAACTGAAATTCCAGAGACACAAGCTCTCACAGAAACTTGTGATCAAGCGTGACGTCAGAATAAAAACAAATATGGAGGACGATCGACATGGTTGGTGATGCTACCTGGTCTGCTAGCTCTACAATGTTGGTATTTTGTCGAGAGGCAGCCCGGCCTGGAATTTCAAATATCAAACATGTTCTACATCAGGGGTCATCAAGTACATTTGCACAAGGGCCAGATTTAGTCTTGATAGAGACTCTGATGGCTGGACTTTCAAATAAACAAAAAATAAATAAATATTTTGGTCTCTTTAACATATTATTGTACTGGTATTTGTATTTCCTTCCAAAATGGAAGAAAATTTTTGGGCATTACCAGTGAGGTCGATCCCTATTATCTATAATGCAGCAGGCCACAAGAAGACCAGCCTGCCCACAGAATTGTCTGGACCCCTGATAAATCCCAGTGAAGGAGCCCTCCAAAATCATGATTTAGCACCAATATTGACTTATGTTTGACACTTTTAACCCCTTTTCAATACTTCATTCGGTCGTTTCTGCCACTCTTAACCCATTTTTGACCATTTTTGCCACTTTTAAGCTCATTTTTGCCACTTTCTGTCCATTTAGCCACCCGTCAACCCTCTTTGGCAACTTTCCTGCCAATTATTGCCCCTGTTTGCAACTCTTTAACCCATTTTCACTATTTTGCCAGGCTATTTAAATATTTTTGGCCACTTTAAACTCATTTTTTACACCTTTTCCCCCTTTTTGCCACTTTAATTCTTGCCATCCTTTAGCCCCTTTTAAAACACTTTGTCAGTGTGTTTCATCCCCCTTGTGCCAGTCTGTTATCCATTTCTGGCATGTTTTTTAACCCCTTTTTATTAAGTTTTTGCACCATTTTGCCACTTTTAACCCATTTTTGATTGGCATTGATTGCCATTTTAACCTCTTTTCACCACTTTTCCTGTCAATTCTTGTCCCTTTGAGCCACTCCACCAGCCATTTTGACACTTATCACCCATTTTTGCCATGCTTTAACCTTTTTTGACCACTTAACCCGCCATTTTTGCAACATTTCTGCAACTGTTAACCCTTTAAAAAATAATATATGTATATACTAATAATGGCTAACAGGGGAATTTCTTTAAAAACAGATCAAATGTAAAGTCTTTCTAAAACAATTTCAATATTAATGGTTTTTGGAGTGGATTTAACAACTGCAGACATTTAAAGCCAATAGATACTTTAAAACCAAAACATCTTTCCTCCTTTTCCATTTAGAATGATCATCTGGGGGCCGGACAGTAAGCTTTCAGGGTCCTGATATCAGTGTTATATTTTTATAAGTCAGATCAGGAGGCTCTGACTATATCGGAAGCAGTAAAATAAAACCGATAGATGAGGATTATTTGGAAAAATAGTCAATAGTGACAAGTCTGTCTTGAAACTGCAGCTTAAGGACCAATGAAAAGTCCAGCCAATGGGCATCCAGGCAGCAGCAGCAAGGCACAAACAACAACCCAGATAGCAGATAGCTCATTATCTCAGTTCACTTTATCTATGATAAACTGGAGACTTCCACCCATGTAAATAACTGAAAAATGCATTACAGCTACCCAAGACAGACTTGTAAAATTAGATAAATAGAACACGGAGGGCCTGTTAAAGACAGAAATCAATGTATTATTTTGCTTGTGTAGTTGGAGGAGAAGCAGAGTACTCCCATACATCTGCTGTTTGTATCACTTTGAAAAATAAGCCAAGAGCTTTTTTTTTTTAAAGTTTTGTTCCTAGAAAATGTTTATCTAACCACTCCTCCTCTCTCTGTCTTTGACTACAGTAAAATGTGTGCATGCTTTAAGTTAGTCACTGCAGTACAAGTGTTGTTAAGTGCAAAGGGGATTAGCCGCTCAAACACCGATCACTGATAAGCTACAAAAAGTGCTCATGCATCTTGCTGCTGTCTTTGCAACAATCTTCCTCTCAGCACTCAGCTCAGCCTGTTTCTGGATGTAAAACAATGTAAAAAAGACACATGGCCCACAATGATGAAATCTCTGTTTGACATAGCTAGCTAAGATGGCCCCCCCAGACAAAAACAAGCCATTACTATTAGTCAAAAGAGATCAAAGACAAACCCCAGCTGAACATAGTGTTTGGGATTGCAGAGTCAGACAGCCATCTGTACTGCTAAGGCAGGAACAAGCGTTAGACATCGATAGCAAAGGAGGTCCAAGTTTTTTTTGGTCTTGCTGTGTCAGGTTTGATAAATTTACATGTGCTACACTTTGTGAGAAAGTATGCAAGAAAAGTTTGAAAGGCAGTGAGAAAAACAAAGTGATGATAGATGAAAGTTTATAAGAATCTGTGGGGGGAAATAAAAAGAAAAGATGAGGAGCCAAGAGGGGTTGGAGGGGCAAGTTAGCAAGATAGAGGATCGGTAAGGAAGACAAGAGGGAAAACAGTAAGATGGGCCGTCCCTCAGTGAGACAAATTGGCAAGGAGTTCAGAGAAAGCAAAAAACGTCTTCATCTCGAAGCCTGTGGAGCGATGGATGCCCAGGACAAATCAACACGTTGCACAGTTTGCCTGCATAAAACGCAAATACCATCAGCTTCAAAAAGTACGCTCTTCCCTGGAGCATATGAGCAGGGGTTGGCTCCTCTGGGCTTCACTGAATTGGTCTTGTGGATCGATCACAAAAACAGCATTTCAAAGGGTTTGAGGAACTGTGAGGCCTTTCTCTTTTCCCAGACTTTAACAAAACAGACTCTAACATAGACAGCCCTGCGGACACTTGTGGCTACGGTGTCCCAGAAGGCTTAAAGATGTCTCTTGTCTTTTCAACACCACTCATAAGAGCTCACTGAAAACAGCAGTGTATCAGTATAGCACAAAAAAACAAGGAGAAGATTGGCGAAGTTTGAAGTAAACAGACATAAAGGAAAAGATTAAAGCTGAGTTAAGAATAAAAGATTTGGATTCCAGCCCAACACTGGAATAAGACAGTCATGATGTTGAGAGTTTGCCATATGTGCATCAGTCACACTGACCAGGCTTGAACCTGCATGCAGCAGCTTAGTTGGGACATGTGTTTTGGCTATCAGAGCCATTAAAATCCCATTACATAGTGCTACAACAGCGATCGCAAGTCTTCCTCAGACTTTCACAATCATTTATCATGTAAATTTACCATGAATGATGTATTTACATGAATAAAGATGCACGCTGTTTGACATTTAATGCTTCTGCTACAATTTATCAGTTTCATAATTTGAGATATAAAATGCTCAGCACAACTTTTAAGATTAATAAGGGAGGATTTAACTGGCGGGTAATGAAGGAAATGACATCTTTCCGCGCCGCTGAAGCTTTGCCATTTAGAAACAAATTCAACAGTCTCTTGTTTTTAGAGTGGCTTGTTGTTGTTGTCAGTTGTTCAGTAACTACAAATGGTGTTGCATTCTTTACAGTGAAGGCTAATGGTGTCCTGACCTACAGGGGAGGAATGCCAACTCTCATCACAGCTGCACACTAAAGGCCAAGATCCAGAGAGGACTTTAGGGTCAAAGGTCACACATGATGTGACTTGATCCTACACAATCAATGGACACAGGGTCCTGGCCTTTGGCAACATTCTCTTAATGGGGTGTAGGAACAGGAGGCTACGAACAACAACTCTGAGGAGACACTAGCTGAAAATACCAAATAAGTATAATGAAGGAATCAAAAGCAATTACTGATATTCCAATGGTATATTCAGTAGATTGGTATATGCCACTCCCAAAAATCCTGAAACCACTCAGAGATGTTTTTTCAGCCTGTTTCACCTGCAATGTACAAGGTCTATTTTAAGTTATAATAGCCAACCCGAACTCTATGCTGAAACCAATCTGGGCCAATGGGAAGGGTTGACATTTTTTTTGTAGTTCCATTGAAGTCAGAGGTAATTATTAAGTTAATTCTAGGAAAGACTTTCATGTCCATATGGTGTTAACATCTTTAAATCTAGACTACTCACATTCATTTCAGTGGTATGAGCCTGAAATTGAGGCATTTTCAGGCCTCATTTTCAGTGCTGGGGGGCCTCATATCAGAGTCTGCTTAGGGCCTCACTTCGTCTGGGGGCGTCCCTGCTCATTTTGATATGATTTATGTGCAAATGTACAGTTTTTGTCAGGTCTGTCTAGAATTAACTCTGGCTTCATACAGGGCCTATAAAAAGTATTCACCCTCTTGGATGTTTTACTCTTTTACTGAATTCATAAACCAATCACTGTCAACATAATTTGGCTTTTTGTCCAAAAAAATGTTTTGATGTCAAAGTGAAAACAGATCTCTGCAAAGTCATGTCAATGAAATAAAACTATGTTCTGTAAAATAAGTAACTGCACCGTGCAAGAAGGAGACTAGTGAGAGAGGTCATCAGCACACCTATGACTCCTCTGAAGGAGTTACAAGCTGCTGAGATGAGAGAGACTGCATACAACAACTGTTGCCTGGATTCTTTACCAGGCAAATATGGGAAAGGAAGCCACTGTTGAAGAAGCTTGTTAAATCTTTACTAAAGTTCACCAAAATGCACGTGGAAGACTCCATGGTCAAGTGGGAGAAAGTTATTTTATCTGATGAGCCCAAAATGGTGCTTTTTGGTCATCAGACAAGACATTATGTTTGACACCAAACACTGAATATCACCACAAACACACCATCCCCACTGTGAATCACGGTGGTAGCAGCATCATGCTGTGGGGATACTCCTCGGTAGCCAGTCCTGGATGGCTTGTAAAAGTAGAGGGTAAAATGGGTGTTACAAAATCCTGGAGGAAAATCTTATTCAGTCTGAATTAGAACTACAGCTAGCATCCTGAAAATGTTTTTAACCATTTTGTCTGGCCTGGACTTCTAGTCTTGAATAGCTTGTAAAACACCAACCCTGTGGTGCCCAGTCAAGCCCCAACATCCTTTTTTTCAGGACAAACTGGACTTTAAGAATATTTGTGCTGCAGTGATTTCACTTGAATTTAAAAAAAAAAAAATTCTGGGACTACAAAGATAAAAGAAAAAAGTAACTGAAATTAAAACTCAAAGATCTTTTTATGTATGACACACAGTAAACAATAATGGACAAGACTTTTTTCGCACAAACTTGTTCTCCCATATCTTAGACCAAAAAGGGGAAAAAATAATCATTCTATGACTAAAAGTCTTCAAAATATTCACATTTTTTTTAAAAGTCCTTTCACTTTTTCTATATAGGCTGATTAGAAGCAATTATTCAAAGCAGCTCCTGACACAGAGGGACACATCACAGGCTCTCTGTGTCTCTTTCTCTTAAGTATGAATCATTCAGGCTCTCTCCTCCAGTTTCTAAGTGTAAAAACATGCACTGTTTGGCAATGCATGATGTTACGACAGAAGATCCTGCCATTGGTTGTCCCAGTCCATGTGACACCCATTTGGGATCTCAAGATGGTGGATAATGCTAAGCTAACAGCCAAAATGATCGCAAATTGATTAGAAAGGGTAAAAAGGCGTTCAAAGTCACAGTTGTTTATGTGTATTTATCTTCAAAGACCCCAGACAGTCAACCAAGTTCCAGGCTTGCTAGAAGAGCTACTGTAAGGGCTATTAAGGTTTGGATAGCTTTATTAAAACAACAAAACAGAGGGCTTTCAGAGGGAAATAAAGTAAATGGCTACAATTTATGTTTGAAAAGTTATTTTTCTTTTTTATAGCCTGTGTCTCTTCTTGTGGTATACAACATTGGTCTCAGAAGGTTAAAGAGATATTTCTGTATTTTTGATATTGGGTTGTGTAAGTTCTTAGCCATAGTAGTGCCATCAGCCTCCAGAGTTTTCAGTGAGCGTTGCCCCCTAAAACAATACACAAGGAGAAGCTAGGCAATATCTCTACAGGCCGGTACAGCTGTCTGCATTATCAAGCGAATGTAAGGTAAAAATGGGCCACAAAGCAATGCTGGCTCAATTGTAAGCTACATCAAGCATTTTTGAAGTGTTTTATTTTTCACAGAGAAACCCACTGTATTTGGCACTGTTTTGCAATGTGAGCTTTGGCCAACGGCTGTGTGCTCTTCCATCTGACCATATTTAAACAGCTGTTTAAGCTGCAGAGTTAAGCTCGACACATCTCTTTTTGTACAGGTCTTTTCACCCCTGGTGATATGCTGGTGGTTTTTCGGGTGCTTGGGACATCCACGGCATTACAAGGACGGGTGGTACCCTTGTCCACGTTTACTCAGTAAATCTACACCTAACCCTTACTGTGCACTAAAGGTGTGGACTTTGTTATTTTTTTCAACAGATTATTTTCCCATTCCACTGGTAATATGCAAGGACATCCAGAGCATGACTGGAGTTGTGTCAACCCTCCTTCCCGCCTGATGGTGACCTCAGGTGGCTTACTCCCCACATCTACGGCTTACTTCCCAGCCAGCATGTCCATGTGGGTCCCACATGGGTTAAATGTGGGCTACAATATTGGTCCCAGGTGGGTTTGTCCATGAATTCCACCTATTATTGCCCATGCAAGTGTGGATCAGCCCATAAATGACCTATTTAGTGCAATTGCAAGGATCTAGAAATCCTTGCAATTGCACATGTTTACTACAAGTAGTATCTATCTAGACATGGGGCCTATATGGAACTTACATGGGCTGATCCACTCTTGCAGTTCCCATGGCAATCACAGGTGGAGCCACCATGGAACCCATGGACAAACCCACATGGGGCCCATATTGTAACCAACATATAACCCATATGGGGCCCACATGGACATGCTGGGTGAATTTTTGGCCCACACATGCCTACAAATTCTGCACATGACACATGAAATTCTTTGTAACTTGTGGTGACAGAGTTAGTAAATTAATGCTATTTGGACAAATATGTAAGCACTCACATAGTTTGTGCCTCCATTCAACAAATCCAGTTTGACCATCTTGGTGAAAAGTCTGCACAGGCCTGGAAAGTGTGGGCCCTATTTTATGTAAAATGTCAAAAAATGTTCAGAAGCAAGCACATTTCAGCATAGAATAAGACCAAATACAATGCACTTATACATTTAAACCTGACTGAGTGTTCGACAGGTATTCTTTTAGGGCGTTCTTCATACAGGAAACAAACAGTGCCCGTTAATTTGCATTGCAGCTTGTAAAAAGGAAATAAGTGTCTGGAATTGTTTGGTCATTAGGAATCATGCTTGTGTATGTGTGTGCAAACCGTTTTAATTGCAACCCCTGGACACAGCCATGAGCTCTGTAAATAACCCAGCCACTTTGTTAATGTGTTCATCATTATCCCATTCCATCATCTGGATGGAAACAGCACTTTATTTCAACCCTAAGGAGCTGGAGAAATAAGAAATTATCAGAATGAACCAACTACTGAAATATTTTACACCAGTAAAAACTTAATTGCCAGCGGGGCCTGTAAATTTGAGCTTTCCAAACCGTCGGGATCGGGGGTGTAAATGCCCATAAATGTGGAGTCACCTCCACAATGAGCAACAGACAGGGGGAGACTTTGCATTGGCCCATTTCACACTTCATAAAGCAGCGACATATTTATTCCATGCATTTATACTTGTACGTCCTTTCGACCAGGTAACAGCTATACAGCTTGAAATGATTCATGTGCTCGGTCATTTTCCCCACTTAGTTCTGGGGTTTAAGTGCAAGTTTTAGAAAGCTGCATTGTACGTCGATGTTTTTACCTGATGTTTTTATCTCACTACAGGGAACAAGAGGGGAATTACCCCTCAGCCGTAACTGCAATCATTAAAAAGCCAAATACACACAGCTTTAAACGGGGCCGTAAAACGGCATGGTAAATATCCCACCTCTGGTTGGGCAATTTTCTAAACCTTGTAATACGCAGGAAAAAAGAGGCTTTTTTTTGTTCCAAATTAGTCCACAACATTTTTATGTAATCTTTTATGATAAAGAAGCTTAATCAGGAATATAATTTGCTCCGCTGAGATGCACGCAGAGTGGGGTCAAAAGGGTAAGCCTCAGGTAAATGTGAGGCAGTCGGAGTACATAGTCATGCTTCTTATTCCTGTCTGATTTAAGAGAATCCATAGGGGGGCGGTGGTAAACACAGCAGGGACGTGAACCTTCAGGAGAGGCAGAATGAGGGGCTGGTGTTGTACTTAGGCTTTATATAATGACCAACAAGCCCCCCTTCTTCTTCTTCTCCCTCAATCCCCACATACCAACTCCCACTCTACCATTCCAGCTCCAATTCTATAGGTTTGACCACTAAGACCCTCATTCAACCTGCGTATACGAGAGACCTTTCTTTCTTTTCCCTCCACTCGTTCCCCTTCTCTAGTTCAGCGCTCCCTCGCCGCCCAGAGAGAGAGGCAGGTCCCTTTCAGACGGCTGGCCGGGCTCCCGCTGTTTTATGGGAAGTATTGTGATCCCACAAGCTCTCTCAGGGGGGATCAGCACTTACGAGTGGCCGATAGAGCTGCTGATTTGATCTTCTCCTCTTTCACAGCCTTTCCTCGAGTTTTCATCAAAACTTCAGGGCCGAGCTCGCCATGGGAAGCCCCGGCGCAAATGTGATTCTCTGTGTCCATGAAACAGACATCATCTGTGACAGAGGAGACACTGATGAGGACAGGGATACTGCTGAGATATAGAGGATGAACTTCACATCAACCCTGGACACATGAAAGCCATGGAAATCTAAATATTCAGCAATGCTTCAAACAGTTCTTGCAATATTTAAGAGGCAGTCCTTCCCATGTCATGCGTGTTTCATTGAGAGGCATGAATCAGTCGTGTGCTCTCAACAGAGTTCAGTGTTTTAAAGGAGCATTAAATAATCTATGAATTAAATCGATCCCTTTTAGCATCCAAAGAATTATAGATCCGAGGACCTAATTACCCTTTTCCCTTTTTTGTTGTAGCTTTTCAATATTCTAGTTAGAATATCCATCAAATTATAATGCATGTCAAACACAGTTTATCATGTACACATCATTACAGTTGAATATTTTCTACATGAAAACAAACTTTGTGACACATTAATCATGTCTCCAGAATCCCATTTCTTGTTGCCTTGCAAGTCACCAGTTTTGCTCTGACAATCTCCAGTCCTGAGAGTAGACCTAATTGGATTGCTGATTCACGAGCAAATACATTTCACTGGCCTAAGGGAGAACCTGGGTACCAATTTTTGCTGACTAGATGCTACTTATATAGTCGACACCTGAGTCACCATGGATACTGTTCCCATAATTGTCTGCACTAGCAGCATTTAGTTACTACTCTCTCAGAGCGTGCAAACTTTTTAACTTTGAATTCTTCTTTGAACCAAAGAATCTTTGTCGAAAACACAACCAAGATTTGACTGGTTTTATTTTTCTTTGAGGTATTTTAAAGCAAACTTACAGTTAGTCTGTTGAATCTCTTGGACTTGTGCCTCAACATGAAGCACCACTGAATGGGTAGTGCTCTCTTACTCTGCCACATGGTTGCAGGGCTGATGGTTGAAGAAGACAGAGTTTATATGAAAACAGTTCTGAGCCTATGAGTGAAACAAACAAGCTGAGAGAATTTCTTTCCCATTGCAGTGGACATAAAGCTGAGAACAACAAACCAAGAACGCTGTTTTGCCTTCCCCACAATGAGGCAGAGATGGGAATGCTCATTTGGAAAAAAAAAAGAATTGAACATACTGGGTCATTCAGTTAAAGACACAGAAGCTGAAGGAATCTGGTCTATGTGAACTTAAAGCTGAGAGAAACAAACCTAGAACACTCTCTTGCCTTCCCCACAATGTGGCAGGGCTAAAAGTCAGAGAAGACATGCATCAAACATGAGTCTTGCAGTGAAACATAGAGTAGCTGAAGAAATCTGTTGGGTCAATGTGAACATAAAGCTGAGAACAACAACCCCAGCAAGACTCACAATGTGGCAGGGCAAACAGTTGGAGAAAGAAGCTTTAGAAATCTTTGTCTGGTTGATGTGAATTTAAGGCTGAGAATAACAAACTCAGAGCGCTCTCTGGCCATGCCAACATTGTGGAAGAGTTAACATACAGAGAGGTAGATGTTCAATTTGGAAAAAAAAATGCATCAAAGATGTTTGAGTCTCTTAGTGAAACATACAGTATGAGTAGCTGAAGGAATCTTTGTTGATGTGAACTTGAAGCTAAGACCAACAAACCCAGAGAGCTTTCTGGCCATGCCAACATTGTGGCAGAGTTAGCATACAGAGAGGTAGATGTTCAACTGGGAAAAAAAAATGCATCAAAGATGTGAACTTGAAGCTGAGAAAAACAAACCCAGGGTGCCGTCTGGCCTTTGCCCTGACAGGGCAAACAGCCTGAGAAGGAAATGTTCATTTGGAAAGAAAACATGCTTTAAAATGTGATTCTCTTAAAAATAGAGTTCCTGAAGGAATCCCTGTCCAGTCGATGTGAACTTAAAGCTGAAAACAAGAAACCCAGAGCACCATCTTGCCTTCCCCAAGGTGTGGCAGGGCTAACAGTCAGTGCTCTCCACATTCTCCAGTTTTTCTAATGACTTTTGCTTGATGGTATCACTGAGTGATGGAGAACAGACTCGTCTTATTGTACTATGATATCCTGGTGGATAAAAGCAGAATGCAACAGTTATTGTAAACTGATACCAAAGGCTTATGTGGGGAAATCCCATTGGCACGGACGGCATTTACTGGTAGACCAAAACACAAAGCCAATAACCTCTGTGTCATTAAGAGTGATTTCCCTCCACTCACCCTAATGTGATGACAGAGATAAAACCATGTCAGACTAACTGTACTGTACATGGGAGAATGAGCGGCACTATTAGCTGGACAAATAATGACAGTGCTACCACGGTCTGACTCAACATTGAAGGCTTCTAAAGCAGCAGTTTGATGAGACTCCTGCTACCGTGTGATGTATTAATATAGTTTAAAAAATCCATTATGAATTCCAAATGCTTTTAAAAACCTGCATTTTAAACAGACAAGTAAAAAATCTAGTATGAAGAACACTTGAAAACACAAAAGGTTTTGGCCTTTGCTATATTTTCTTTTCAGTGAAATTTTATAGGGTCATCTAAATCATCATGTAAGTCCATAACTATGTGTTCCAACGCGCCTACCACCAGAGAAAATGAGCTCTTAGACAGCACTTTTCACAAAGATAGCTTTTAACACAGCAATCAGTGGTTAGCTACATGGAGGGGTGCTGCGCGGGTCATGCATTCATTTTAGAAACAAGCGGAAAGTTGTCACACTAACCGGAGAGAGAAGCCCTTGTGTAATTAACACATTGGCAGATAACCCCTACAATCTCCCCAGATACAGAGACATCCGCTGCACCTCACACAAGCTCGCATGATTGTCTCCAGTCCTTTGAGGGCCTTGTTAAATGTGTTTGTTTTGCTTTTGACAGGTTTCTGTCACACAGAGACAGAGACGGCGTACTCCAAAGGCTCACTCTCTTCCCAGTTGTTCTGCAGTTTGTTTAGTTAGTCCCTGTGTTTCAGGAGCTTAATAGCTTCCTTTACTTTCTCATGGCTGCATGTCTGTACAAACAGAGGATCTCACACGTCTGTGCCGTGAACGGGGCTTTCTTACTGTACTTAATAATTTTAGAATGGGGCTTTTGCATCCCATGGTGCAACAGTCACTTAATGTTTCCTAAATGTCATTTGGAAGTAATTCAGTAAGCACCCTCATGGAAAAGAGATGAAATACACATTGCCGTAGGGTATATTAACACCTGTCACATCAGCCCTATATCATATTGCACTGAGGTAGTTATGCAGCTTTCTATTATTTCCTCAACTCCCAAAACATCACCCTATACCTCTGAATCTACCCGCGTAATTACCTCATCAAAAAAACTCGGCAAAGCCCCCAAAATAGGATTTGTGGAAGTGAGGGGGAAACAAAACAAAATAAGAAAAGAGAAACATATCACCACATCCTACATACGTGGGACGTGTGACGTTTAGAAGTCAGGGGAGCAAAGCCTTGAGGGCATACAATCAATATTACATTTTCCATTGCCACCTTCATAGCTATTGTAAATGGCTTGTGTCAAAAATAATAACAGGTTGTATCAGGAACCTTGGGTTTGCAATTTCGTTCCCAGTGCTTGGAGGCCCCGTCTGCGCTCCCTCCCTCGCCGCAGCACCACTGGGTGTTAATGACGCCGCGGTGGCAGACACTTCTCACACCACGGTTGACTTTTTTCTCCTCCCTCCGCCCATTCTTTATCTCTTTACTCCTGACAGTTCTGAGAAGTGCGGGGAGAAAATGTGTAAGAAAAATGCTCAGTGCTACAGATGATTAGGCCTTTGTGCATGTTTCGGCGCTCAGCCAGTAATGTAGTATTATTAGTAAGGCTGGAGAGATGAAATCTATTCTCACTTCTGTTGTCATAGCACTCTAGGCAGCAATAAGCGAGATGAGATGTGGTAATATGCACACTGGAGGGACGGAGTCGTCTTCACTGGAATCAGAGTTGTTTGAATTCTTCAGAGAGAGAGGTACTTAACTTTCTTTTTAGATGAGTTTATTGAGTTTATTTTATCTCATCTAACCATAATCTCAGGTGTGGACTATATTAGTCCTCTAAAAATAGGCACATGTACTCCCACACACAAAGTCAAGCCTAAAATATTAAGAATAATACAGTTTAAACCTCAGTAAAATTGTGTTTCTAAAGTATTTTCTGTGGTTTTGTCTAAGCATGTTCCCAGGCCTCTATTTCCTTTCTTGACTAAACTCTCTTTAAAATGGCATATAACCATCTAATCTAAAGAGGATAAAATGCTTAGAAAACAGTCAAATTCATTACAGAGTTATAGACCTGCCCACAGAATAGGCTGTTCCCCTGTCAGACCCAGAGAATGGGCCCTGTCCTGGTCAGTACCTCAGTAGCATTGGGACTAAAATCCTGGCTAACAGTAACCTAGTTTTGGAGCAAGAGTCTCATGCTGTATTGGGTTTTTATGTTGAAATGATTACATCAGGCAGCCCTGCAACTGACTGGCGACCAGTCCAGGGTGTATTGGCCTCTCGCCCGATGACAGTTGGGATAGGCTCCACCCCCCCACTGACCCCCAACAGGAAAAATGGTATAGAAAATGGATGAATGGATTACTTCTTATTCTTATTTCTTTTAACCCCCTTTTTTGCAACTTTTTCACCACTTCTTTTTGCCACTTTTAAACATTTTTTTTCCATTTTGTGCCACTTGTTTTCAAATTTGCCCGATTGCCATTCTTTACCACTTTTAACCACTTTTTTTTTGCAAGTTTTGTCACCAAATATTGTCATACTGTGCTGTTCCCACAACATGCTAACCGCTAATCTTTTCTTGTTTTTGTCCACTGAGGTGTTCTGAAGTGTACGCTCTAACAGGAAGGCAGTGGCCTTTAACTAGAGAAACCACAGCTAATAGTGATGGGAGGCTTCATTAACCAGGATTTTAGGCCTGTGTTCATAAAAAATGATAAGTAATAAATTTAACCAACTCGAGAATCTCACATTGGCTAATTTGATATATAAATTTAACTGTTCAGCCTGCTAACCACAAGTCTTGTATTGTCTGGCTTCAGTTTATTACTCTTTTAAGGAGTTAAACAAAATCCTTTAAACCACAATAAACTGCTTGTTAAACCACTGTGAAACTCTGTACTGGGACTGCCATATAGCCTTCCCAGAAAAGTTATGATAGCAGCCATCAGTTACCTGTTTACTTATCCAGTGCATGCTAAGATACATTAGCATTCACTGGGAGTTTAGTTTGTACCCAGCAACAATGTAAAGGTTATATTCATGGTACTTTTAGCTCTGTTTTGGTCGCAACCCACCACTGGAAAATCATCTGCCTCTCCATCCATCCAGCCATCTTCTTCAGCTTATCGGTTCTCGTGGCAGCAGTGGAAGTAAGTCAACTCAGATGTCCCTCTCCCCAGCAATGATTTCCAAGGCATCATATCCTCTCATGTTGAACTGTATCAAATCATATTGTATTGTATCACAGCACATCCCATTGCATTGTATCATATCGTATACTGTTGTATTGTATTCATAACATTTCATCATATTGCTTGCAGTGAAGTATCATATTGACTTGTATCATATATTGCATGAGACTGTTTTGTATCATATTGCATAATCAGACCCTATACTATCATATTAGCTACACAACTCCTGGTACAGGCTCTTATAATATCACGCATTGACTACTGTAACTCATTATTGGCAGGCCTACCTGCATGCACAGTTATACCTCTGCAGTTGATCCAGAACGCAGCAGCACGTCTGGTCTTCAACCAACCCAAGAGAGCCCATGTCACGCCTCTTTTAATCTCTCTACAGTGGCTTCCAGTTGCAGCTCACATTAAATTCAAAACTCTAATCATTGCTTACAAAGCAGTAACTAAAACTGCTCCTGTTTACCTGGAGTCCCTCATCCAGGTCTACACCCCTTCTCGCCCACTATGCTCAGCCAGCGAAAGGCGCCTGGTACTTCCAGCACATCATGCTCCTAAGTCACTAGCTCGACTCTTCTCCTCTGTTGTCCCTAAATGGTGGAATGAATTACCCAACTCCATTCGATCTACAGACTCCCTCTCTACTTTCAAGAGGAGGCTAAAGACTCAGCTCTTTAGAGAACACTATGTACTTAGCTAGACTATTCTCCACTGTTGTCCCCAGTGGTTGAATGAGTTTCCCAACTATAGTTAGCTCGCACTGTCCTGCTCTACTTCTGGGATTTCTTTGCCCAGCTCTTTGTGAATGATCCAGCACTTGGCACTTGGTAATTAGTTGTTGTGAAGTCTAATGGATGGCGATTAGAGATCCCACATTTTGCTTGGACCTGAAGCACTTAATGGCACTTACTGATGTCGTTTCTTCTTGTCTAGATCGTTGCTTGTGTTGTTCTTGCTCTCGAATGTACGTCGCTTTGGAGAAAAGCGTCTGCTAAATGACATTGTAACATTGTAACATATTAAGTTGTATTATATCTTAGTGTATTAATGTATTGCACTGCATCATATTTTATTGTTTAACAAGCATTTTTTCCAGCCTGTCTGGTTGAAAATTTTCAACGGATCATTTCTATAATCAGAGTTACCTTTCTTATTTGAGAGACAACCTTGAGGACAACAGTGCCACCATATGCTGACTCCAAAATCTGCAGATCTAAAGTGGATTTTCAAGAGGAAATATTTGTGTCAAAATGTTTAGATAAGGCAAATAGTATAATCAAATTGTGAATCATTTCTTATCTTATACACTGAGTTTCAGGAGGAGATAATTCATGTCAAGCCCCCCTCCAGGCGTCTGTATCCTACAGTGATGATTTCTACTGCAGACTCAAATAAGCACTGTCTGCTACTTTCCGCAACAGCATGTTGTCACATTTTCAACAACATCCCCTGCGATATGATGGTGTCCATCCCCTGCTATGTGATAAATGAGCTTCAGCAAAGAGCGCTATTGAGGGGTGCAAAAACCAAAAGTAATACTGTATGACAGGAGGATGCTGAGGCCATTCATCGGTTCGACAGACAGAAGCCTGGCAGCTTTGGCTTTTGTAAGTGTGGGTCCTATCCTCAGGGATACCACGAGCTTCCTTTAAACTCTGTCTGAGAGGGGGTCTCCCTTATCTGGGCCGGAATCTACAGGAAGTCACAGAATCCTGGCTTATCTCAGCTAATTGTGGATGTGTTTGTGTTTGTGTGTGCGAGAGCAAAGGAGGAGGGGACTTGAGAGGGTGCCAAATGCCGCAGGATGCAGCAGAGCACGTCAGGACAAGAGAGCGCACAGGCACCGGCAAAGACTGACAGACACAACACTAACATCTGACGGAAACAAACAAAGCAAGCGTGAACACAACGATGAGCATACAGAAAGTGATGGAAACACCCAGGGCATACGTGACATTTAATCCATCTATCACATTTGAGCCAAAAGGCAGATGTCAAGGATGTTCAAACCTTGCGTGTGCACAGTTTGGAAGGTGAATGTAAACACTGAAATGATTAGCAATGTGGCAGGATCTAAACATAAATAAAAGACTCTGTCTGATGTAACTTTAAAGGCTGACAGAATTTGATAATCACAGCTTTATGCTCTCTAAAGCCACTCTTCACTGGTTTCAGGGACATTGATGTCCAATAGCAGCATGCCAAAGGGAAGTGCAGCATCCAGTTGTGCAGCATGAGAGATGGCTCCAAAGGGTGTCTTAAGGAGGTGATAAAAAGGTCTATGACCTTCTCCCAAATGAAAGCTCCCCCCTGATTTGTGAGCCACAGCCATGGAGAGTGTTGTTTGAGGGAGAGAGGGTGGGTGGTCTGTCATAGGGTTCATGCACCTTTCTCTCTAAAAAACAGGCCAAATTTACATCTTTTTAATGGCCGCTGTGTCCACTGGCTGTTGTAAATCAAGCACAGGGTTTTAACCTCTAAGAACCAGCAGGGGTTAATGCTGAGGGCAACTGGCCACTGCTGTTCTGGCCTAGGAGTGAGCAAATGGATGTCCTTGAAAACAACGTGCATCAGACAGGTAGAGGACGTTTTAGTCACTTTTGGCTTATAGATATCATCTTTATAAAGCCTCAATGAGACAAAACAGTTAATGAAGTGTATTAAAACAGGGTACAGATGGCAATACTTGACACAACCACACATGTTAATTATTGAATTCAGTTGTTTCAATCAGACTTGTTGCCACAGGTGTGTAAATTCAAGCACCTAGCCATGCCTAGGCCTGGCCAGTCTCCATTTGCAAACATTTGTGATACAAAATGTGTCGTTCTGAAGAGCTCAGTGACTTCAAGCATGGTACAGTGACGGATGCCACCTTTGCAATATGAAAGTTTGTGAAATTTCATCCCTGCTGGATATTCCACAGTCAACTGTAAGTGATATTAAAAAGTGAAAGGAGTTTAGGAAAAACAGCAACTCAGCCATGAAGCAGGACCATGTAAAATCATAGCGCAGGGTCAATGACTGCTAAGGAAGAAATCTAATCTCTACTGGCATTAATGTAAGCACAGAAACTGTGTGGCCAGAGCTTCATGGAATTGGATTTCCATGGCAGAGCAGCTGCATGCAAGTGCCAAGCATTGGATGGAGTGGTGGACAGTGGAGTAGCCAATTATGCTTCTCTGTTTGGCACTCAGATGGTGAGTCTGTGTTTGGCGGATGCCAAGTGAACGTTACCTGTCTGACTGCGTTGTGACAACTGTGAAGTTTGGTGGAGCAGGGATAATGATATAGGGCTGTTTTTCACGGTTTGGTCTAGGGCGCTTATCTGCAGTGAAGGTCAATCTTAATGCTTCAGCATACCAAGACATTCTGGGAAATTCTATGATTCCAACTTTGTGACAACAGTTTGGGGAAGGCCCTTTTCTTTTCCAACATGACTGTGCCCCAGTGCAGAAATCAAGGACTATAAAGACATGGTTTGATGAGTTTGGTGTGGAAGAACTTGACTGTCCCATTCAGAGCCTGAGAGGCATCTAGCTGCAGACCTCTACAATGAGGCAACCATGTGACAGGGAATGACGTTCTAACCCTTATTGGGTTTTTCCTTAGTTTGTGGTGTGTTATCTTTAATACTATCCCTGCCCCCTTACTGTAACCCTAGACTTTAGGCTTCAGGTGCCTAACCTCAACCCTCTTTGGTTATTCCTTGGTTTGTCTTAAGAAATTGTGTAAAAATATTTTTTCATAAAATTCTGCTGTTGTGAAAAATAGTTACCTACTGTAACCTCTGACAGCAAGTGTAAAATATATGTCATTCAGTACGTCATTCTGGTTCCAGCTTAGGTAATGAACGTCGGAAGAGGTCTGCAACAGATGAGCCTAAAATGGCCCATCATAAAGGTCTCCAGCCAGATCCTCTTGCAGAGCCCTGACCTCAACCCCACTGGAAAGCACCTTTGGGATAAATTGGAATGAAGATTGCGAACAAGACCCTCTTGCCCAACATCAGTGCCTAACCTCATTAATACTCTACAGAATGAACAGGCACAAATTCCCACAAACACACTCCATTATGTTGTGGAAATCATTCAGAGTTGAGGTTGAAATAGCTGCACAAGGGAGGCCAATTCTTTTTTTAAAGTTATATTTAAGTGAATACATAGTCATTACAGTCCCTGTTGGTTCAGTGGGCAGGTGGCTAAATACATTTCTTCATATAGTGTATAAATTATTTGTTGAAAAGCACAGCTTGCTAGCATTTTGCTTGCATTACCTGTTGTTACATGTGCAGCTCTTGCTGCACTGATGTTATTTGTCATTATCATATATTAAGTTCCCTGAACTAGTTGGTTGTTTGGGTCCACAGAGTAATGGTAACAGATCAGTGCATTAATTGATGTACTCATGATACCCAGTTCCCATTATGCAGTTTGAGAGGTTGGGCATGATTCTGGTATTTATCTCTGCACATCTCTATTTGAGCTTATGGCAGGTTTCAGTCAAATTAAGGTTCTTATACTGACAATAATGAATCCTTGGGGCTTTTTCTATCATAAAGCCATGAATGAAATCGCAGGAACAATACTGATTGTTTTTACCCTTTTCGCTCCATCTTCACGCACAATACTTTTCCCGCTGGCATTCCCCTCTGCCATCATAAAGGGCATTCACACACTCTCATATACACACATATATACATCTATACAGCGAGATCTCCTGGGCACAAATGAGCAATCAGTGTTAGAGCAACACACCTGGTAAGGCTCAGTGCTTCTTTGAAAGGCCACTGGGGCACCAGGAGGATTTGCTTCCTCTTCCTAATTGAGATCCAGGCAGATTATCTTCATTTGATTGTCTAATGACCATCTGAATGAGATCCTCACTATAACAAGAGTCTTATTTGACCAGGCGCTGCAGGAAACCTGAGTGTCAGTCAGATGCAGGAGCCAACTGGGATAATAATTCAGGCTGGGAGTTTGACTCCATCCCAGGCCACTCTGTTTTCATGAACCACTAATAGCTTAATAATAGCACTAACAGCTTACTGTGTCCCTAGTTCTACATTTCAAGTTTTGTTAAAAAATCACAGTGAAAAATTACACTTTAGTTGTAAATAATTTTCCAATTACGATATCTGACAACATGATTACTATTTATGATACCATAAATAAAGTGGAAATCTGAATTTCCAGCCAGATAAAAGGGCAAAAATTTATTCCACTGAGTGAGAAACATTTAACATGTTAATTATTGCCATGTTAGTCTTCCATGTTCTAATAATGTTGATTATTCTGTCTCATGTTTTATCATGCATTCTATATATATTTTTAGTAACTTCCAGTGTTATAAGACACCAGTAAATGGTGCTATTGTTGTTTGTCACTGAGCCCAGTAATGGTATGATAAAACTACATGAGCCATTAGTTAGTTGTGAGCTAGAGTATAGATTCTTTGCAGACAACGCCACACAGCAGAGGAGCACTTTTTTTGGGGAGCAAGAAGGGATTTGTGCATAGAGAAAGAAACGCTACTAAAAAATGCAATTTTTTGAGCTGTTTACAACCTTGCCAAGCATTCAAAGTGCAAAAAAAAAAAAAAAAAAAAAAAAAAGAAAATTCTTAAGCAACTTTTTTGAGTCTCGAAAGTATTGAAATTTTCAGGCAAAAAAATTTGAAAAGCTCATGGACCCAGTGCTGCGCTCGTCCACTGGCTCTGCTGATCCTGTTGTCGCCTCTGTAAAGTGTAAATATCATATCTTGAAATGCCACTGTGAACTTGCCAATTTTCTATCTCTCAGCTCCGCTTTTTCTTTTCTTGAGACTGTCCATTTCACCTGCTGCTGTTACTATCAGTGTCAGCTGAGGAGCAACAGGTAGATGGTTTGTTCTATGAGCATTGTGAGGGACACTGAAACACCATTTTTTGTCATCAGAGGCTGGAACACTATGGCAACTCAGGCCAAACCCTATGCATCCAAAGGGATCTATTCACTCACTTTTCCTCTTAACTTGACCACTCTAGCCAACTGAATAATCCCTCAGATCAGTCCTGGATGTACAATCTGAGACTAGTCCAACGAAAACCGTCTGTCTTTGTAAACTAAGAATCTTAAAAGTGGGAGGAATGCAGGCAACAAATGGTTGAGCGTCAGCTGGATTTTATCCCAAGAGACATATGAAAAACCATGAAAAATCAAAGAAAAATTAGATTAAAAATGTCTGTGGAAAAAGGCCAACAAGACAGTCTCTTTTATGCTGTAAAGCAAGGGAAATTGTGATTGATTGGAAATTTCCAAGTGGCAATTTTTGCCCTGTCAAACCATAATCCCCATTCGTCATTGCTTCATCAATGTTGATGGGGCTATTTCCCAACCAATTCTCCAAGCTGGAGAAACATGGGCTTGACCTTATGCAACAATATAAAACACTGCTTTCACCACTGCTGTGATTCCCTGTCCTCACGTAGGGGAGCTCGGATGAAGCTATTGATTATTCTCTTGCAAATATGGCGAGGTAAGGAAGAATGACATGGCACTTACAGATCATCAAACAAATGCACCCTAAATCACAAAAATGGAGGAGAGGCAGTTACTGGTGTGGACGTCACTTCTCTGCGAGGGCGAGTACTCGTGCATTCACTCAGTGTTTAATCAATGGATAAAACTGTCTATCCATTCAAGTATTGATGTTTCCTATGACAACTGCTTATCCACCTAGAGCAGGGACTCACCAGAGGCCTTTCAATCATCTGCCAGCTGAAGTGAGCGCTGAGAGGAAGAGGTGGGGTGAGACGCATGAATCTCTAATACTGAATTCATGCCACATGCCTGATTATTCTGCTGCAACAATGCAAGTTAAAGCAGAGGAGGAGTCAATCACTGCGTACAGGGCGCTGGTTCTGAGAGCTCGACCTGGTCATTCCCCTTACAGTGGCAGGTAATCAATGTGGACCTGCTCCTTTTGATCTGGGGCCTCTTTCCAACAACAATCCCTAACAACAGTATAATTGCAATGACCATAATGGCAGCCATTTATATGATCAAACATCAGAGGAGGTGAAAGAGGAAGGATGGGAGATAGCCAGCTCAAAAGCTGACCCTTGTCTCTTTCTTGTGTTTTTTGTATGTTTAATCACACTAGTGCATCATCATGCTCTGTGGTATTGCGGTGGAGCCAATCAGTCCAGTCACCTTATTAACATCATGTTTAGACACATATCGACGTGGCTGCAGTTACGATCAATCTGTGGTCAGGAAAGACAATAATGCAGAGTTCATCTGGACATTGTGCACATCTCTAAGGCACTTAACATGCTTCTAATACAAAAACACATATGTACAAGTATGCACAAGTAAGAATCAAGTAAGCTTGCCAAGAGCAGAATAGGACTCATAGGTAGACAGCCATCTGCCACCAATGGAGAGTGTAAAAATAAAGCTCCCAGGCAAAGTTGAAAAATCTTTTCCCACTTGTGTGCCTGGAAAATCCCTCCAATTACTCCAATAATGATGTGGCTACATATATTGGAAAGAATATCAAATAAGTCTGGTTGTGCTCAAGGTTTCTACCTGTTAAAGAGGTAGAATTCCAAACAAGACTGAACTCACTGGCATTCAGCCATCTGCTGTGACTGGATTAGCCAATGAAAATCCAATTATTTAATTATTTCTCCTCCTCCTGAGTCAAAGATGGCCTGAGATTGGTTTAGTTGTAACAGGGGTGTAATGGTTCACAGAGGTCATGATTTGGCTTATAACTTGGTTTTGGGGTCACAGTTAGGTGTCTGTTCAATACAATGATAAAAGGAAAAAACATCATAAAGTCCTGGGTTTACAGTTCTGGGTATAGTGTTCTTGTCCAGTGTGTAACAACTCTTGACATGACACCAAGCTAAACCGTTGCAATGAAGAAAGAGTCATAGTAAGGTTTCTGTCATTTCCTAATCTTTGTCCACATTAACATTTGGTGAAAACTGCAGCAAAAAGATAGAAAAACATTCACTCTCTACTATGGTACAAAAGAACTGCATCACACATGCATATGAAATAAAACTACAAATTATACAAACATACAACATCCAATAAAATATAGTGTCCAATAATACAAAATACTTACAGCATTGCCCATCTTATGCTTCAAGTGGATGGCAGTGGATTGTCCCCAGCTATCTGGCTGAACTGGCTGAACTGCACTGTTACCAACTCCCCACAAAACATGCACACCCATGAAAGTTTTAAAAGCCAACCCAAGAAAGTCGACCCCTGAAGTGGCGAACGCCACTAGTCAACGCACTGGGTTTCCATCATTTCTGACTTTAATTGACGGTAATGCAGTAACATAAAATTAACATGAAACAAAAAACTAGAAATCCAAAAGCAATGTAAATGGAAAAGAAATGAATATGGTCTTTAAAAAGTATACAAATTAAACTACAGTTCATAAGTTTTAAAGCAACGTATTATACTTATGATTTATGACTGTTTACTATGATTACTGGTACAAACCACGACTTTCGTATGTCAGTGAAAGACCTCAGACTAGCTCATATAAACACAGGATGGGACATTGTAATGCAGCCTGAGCAGCGCACTTTAATACACACATGAAGCTGGTGTCCTCTAATTCTGCATATCAATGTATGCTCTCAAAAATGTATATCAGTAATGTCTTAAAACCCCTCTGCTCTCACATCCAGAAGCTTAAAGGAACAGTTTAAGAGAGGGATAAGAAGTTGTGGATCTTGGTGCTCCACTGCTTTTGCTAATAAGTCTAACTTGTCATCTTATTGGTGGTTGGAAAACAGTTAAGAGTATTGCTGCCACCTAGATTGGTGTGTAAATACTGTCATTTGTAACTAGCATTTTTTTCCCCTTTAAGAAGAACATTATATGGACAAAAGTATTTGGCACCTGGCCATTACATCTAAAGGTACTGTAATGACATTTTATTCAAATATGTATACTTTTGCAGCTATATCATGCTCTCCAAGACTTTTTGGGTGTTTCAATGGGAATTTGTGCCCATTCATTCTGTGGAGAATTTATGAGGTCAGGCACTTCCTTTCTTTCTTTCTGTCTGTCTTTATTAGGATCCCCACTGGCACTAGCAAAAGCATAGGCTATTCTTTCTGGAGCACTGATGTTGGACAAGAAGGCCCGGCTTGTAATCTACCAGTTCATCCCGAAGGTGCACGACTGGGTTGAGGTCAGGGCTCTGTCAACTTCTTCAACACCAAACTCATCAAACCAAGTCTTGTTTTGTGCACTGGGCTACAGTAATGTTGTAATAGAAAAGTAGCCTCCCCAAACTGTTGCCACAAAGTTGGAAGCAAAGCATTGTCTAAATGTCTTGGTATGCTGAAGCATTAAGATTAACATCCATTGAAGATAAACCGTGAAAAACAGCCCCTCATCATTATCCCTTGTCCACCTGAACTTGGCACAATGCAGTCAGGCAAGTATTAGCCTACCTGTATCCAGCTAACCCAGACTCATCCTGCTATACAGAGACACCCGATTGGTCACTCCACTAAACACAGGCCAGGGTCAGGGGCTTTAAGCCACTCCATCTGATGCTTGGCAATGGTGATGTGAGGCTTGCATGCACTTGCACAGCCATGGAAACCCATTCCATGTTTGCTCCGTCCGCAAAGTTTTTGTGCTTATACTAATGCAAGTGGAAATTCAGAACTCTTCAGCTATGGAATCAGCAGAGCGTTGGCGACTTTTATGCACCTTGTGCCTTAACAATCGGAGACCCCGCTCTGTGATTTTACACAGTCTTCTGTTTTGTGGCTGAATTGCTGTTGTTCCTAAACGCTTCCACTCTACAGTTGATTGTGGAATATCCAGCAGTGATGAAGTTTCACAAACTGTTATTTTGCAAAGGTGTCATCCATCACAGTACCACTTGAAGTCACTGAGCTCTTCAGAACGATCCATTTTGTTTTGCAAATGTTTGCAAACGGAGACTGCATGGCTAGGTGCTTGATTTTATACACTTGTGGCAACAGGTCAGATTAAAATGCCTGAAATACTTTTGCCCATATAATGTATTTGCCACAAGACTACATGCACTGAACTGTGATGAATACAAACATCATTACACCCCTAATTACAACTGTATGTCGGTAAGTCTGATCTTGTCTGACTTGTTCTATGAAATTATATCTGCTGCTGTTGTCAGAAATGTAATAGCTATGGATAATGGATAATGCATCACTGTCTTGCAGTAGTATACAGTCTAAACCTGTGCTTTATGGATAACACTTTAGTTGTCTTCTGGGTACGTCTGCATTTAAATGGACAACATCGCTGAAGTCACCATGATTACAAGAACTGGAATTTAGCAGATTGGTCATTGTTTGTCTTGTCTCTTTAGGTGCTTAAAACAGCATGAACATCATTCATAACCCATGAGTCATGATGATTCAAATACCATTCCTCCATGAGATACTTCCAATACATGTACATTACTGATAATTCACCAGGAAATGATGCATTTATTTATGATAATTCAGTAATAATTCGAGGATGCATAACTTAGGCGTTGCAGTTTTATGTAACCATAACTTGTTGTGATTTCAAGAAATATGAGCAGTAATCGCCTGATGGATTGGTTTATTGATTAATTGATGTGTGTCACTGATTATTCGTATATATAAACTATATGGAAATTTTGCCAAGGGTAGCATATCTTAAGCTCAAAATGAATGCAGACTTAGATTTATGGAGTGCTAAAAGGAGTCTTATGATGATGACAGCCTCCACTGATGCTAATAGGAATAGGATCACTTAGGGTTTGATGACTAATATGGCTTCTTAATCTCTTTGACGCCATGAACCTATGACAGATCTATGAGATGATGGAACAGACCGGTAACATAATAAAGGCGCCCTTCTTCTCACTCAGCATCTCTCATATTAATATTTTCATCCTGTAATAACTAAAAGCCATTTCATTACTCATTAATCAGTATCTGAAGCCACCGCTTCCCAGTACACACAGAAATATGATCCAACGATTTCACAGGAAGAGCGATGTATAATGACCCTGCAGCTGGCGGGGTAATAAAACACAGTATGCATGTTGTCTGTCAAGAAAACCTACCTAGGCATACCAAAGCAGCAGATAGGCCAATCTGATATACTAGACTCACTCTGAATGGTGAGATACAGACGTTGCTGCATTGTCGGCCTCTGTGACAATCGATACTTAAAACAGCAGCTTGAAAATATGTAGAATCAGCATATGTGAAGTAAAAGAGCAACAAAATTGATTTGCAGAAGGTGCGTTCAAGCATTCAAGGGATTATTAAATGCAGCACAATATTCCCAGATCACTCGTCAAATCCATATCAAGTCGCCGGCTTATGAGTTTTGGTGTTTATTAAAGTGAACGACAGGTAAACAGGATAGGTCAGCACAAAACAACACTGGAATACGCACAGACATTGAATCTGATTTATGCGTATGGTCATTTGTGTCAGAAGTTGCATGTGTGTGTCCATGCATGTGCCTGCTTTCTTTGTGTGTTTAAATCAATGGTCATCCCCTGATACGAGATGGCCTCATAAATCATTGTTTGTTGATCACTTGTCAGGAGGCACAGGGCCTTATGGCGTTCTCCTAATTATTCCAGCTCACAGCCCCACTGGATGAATCAGGACAGGAATGCCAAAGCAAATCAAGGCGGTGGACTTTGCAGAAATATGGCCATAAAGGTGCTTTAGTGTGGATGGATGGTTGGAGGCGGGGGGTTGAGAATGGAGCATGGAGCCTGGGTGGGGGGTATGCGTGTATGTGTGGGTGGTGGGGTTGTTCAGGTTGGATTCGAGGGTGCACTGAAGTGAGAAATGTAGTGTATGAGATATCAGTCACGCAATTCCAATGTGCTAGGGGACCCTGTCATGACAGGAACAAGCCTGGTGCCTGATTGAAAATTGGACAAAAACAACTAAATCTGTTATTGTGACCGTTCAATCACTTTGATGCCTTGTATCTCTCTTTAAACACAATTTGAACACATCTTTGTTGCCACTCACTGTCAACAATGCAGTGATTTGAACTTCATTGGCAACAAGTCCTGGCAATCCATTTGGCTTTTGCTACACGATCCAACATGACAGTCTTGTCAAAAACACGACAAATGCTGTTCTTGTTGTGGATATCTGATCGAATACGAGGATTACCAAAATTTTCCGCACCAAGGAGCCTCAAAAAGCAAAAAAAAAAAAAAAACAAGTTGGTAGTCTGCGCTACAGCTGAAAAACAATTGAAAACTGGTGCATCTCTGGAAGGTGGCAGGTATTCAAGGAAAATTCACAGAAGCAAGCAATCAATTCAGCAGTTTCAACAGGATGGAAACATACTAATGTTTGCACACTAAAGGCGTCTTCTTCAGAGTAAATAGAACAATAAATGAATGACAACTTTAAGTAGGCTGCTCTCATCCAGTCTCTTATTGGTGAACCATATTCAATACATCATTAAAACAGCACATCAGGGGTGACATGAACAAAACGTATTGCAATATGCCAAAACATACGTGAGTAAAAATCCAGTCAGCTTTTCTTTGGATAGGTTAATTAATAATATCACCACCTTTCTATAATGGGGGATTGTACCATTCCCCAAATATTTGGATTTCAGTGACCGTCTGCTACTTTTTAAGACACCCCCTTTTGCAGACCAGTATTGTAAGACACCACGTGTGAGTGACAAAGTTGTATTCAAGAACACTCTTGACATACGTTTAACCATTTTATTGCAAAATGGATATACAGTTTTACTTGGTGGAGAAGGCTCTGCCCAAAAGTAGCACGCTTTGACTTTCCAGGGAGTGTATGGCTAGAAACTCTATATAGCTAGATATATATATGACAATGCATATTAAGTACACTACATTTTTGCTCAAAAGTAGTTACTTCATGTATGAATCTGAATATGAGGGTGAAATAAGCTTTATGCTATAAAAGAGGAGGCTGGGATGGAGGGGGTTAAGCTTTGCCAGCAGCGTGGTGCATCAGGATTGATGCAAGCAGGGTTTAGTGAGAAATGCATCATATTTAAATACTCTGCTGTGTTGAGAGAAAGAGCTGTGATTGGCTGTGGGAGCCAGGAGACAATAATTGGGATCAGCTGGGCATCAGTCGATCACAGCTGGGCATATGACTACCCGTCCTGCATGGACTCGTTTGCTGGTAGAACTGAATTTACATTTTAGACGGTTTTTTTTTTTTGCTTGCTTGTTTGTTTTAATTCAACATAATTCATAAAGTCAACCTTTACAGATTAAGCAACAATTCATGATAAAACAGAATAAAAGTAAGCAGTCTTATCCAGGATCGAATTATGTATAGACCTGTTTAAGAAGTAGTAATGTAAATGGTGGCTCGCCTCAGCTTTGTTAGCTTTAGCGAACGCTAACATAGCTACACTATAGTCAGCATTACTATGTAAGCCAGTGTAGCTGCATTAGCTTTAGCTTTAGCCAAGTGAGCTCTAGCAAAGACAGCTAATTTAGCTAAAGTACACAGGAGACTTTACTACATAGCTAACTTAGCTTTGGCTAACGGAGCTTATGCTAACATAGCTAACTTAGCTACATAGGTAACTTGGATAACAAAGCAGAAGACAACATTGCTTTGTCAGCTTTAACTATGCTTGCTATGTAGTTATTTTATGTGAATAAAATATGGGTACATTCTTTAGCTACATTACCTATGTAGCTACTGTGGCTTTGATAGCTTTAGCTTTAGCTACATTAGCTGCGTTAGAATTCGTTCAAAGTTTTTTCCTGCAAACAGACTGTTTAATAAGCTTTGAACTTTTAGTATCCTTACCTTAACCCTCCCCTAACCCCATCCATTAGTTGAATCCAGTTTATTTTGAAAGATTTAGCATGTCTCTTTAGCATGCACTAACAGATGCAGTGTATCACGGTAGTGGTCTACAAAAGGGGGCTGCATTCTGAAGCCAAACTGTCTTGAAAATATATGACCATATTAGCTACCCTCAGTGAGGGTTGGGACCTCACATTGGGAAAAATCTCATATAATCCATAATTTTATTTACATTGCATGCCAGTGGCCTGGTGGTTATGTGTCCCATGCCCAGAGGCTATTTTCCTTAAGCATCCATCCCACCCATTAGCTCAAAAATAAATGTAAAAATTTATTTTTTGGTTAAAGTTATCCTCTGTAATGTCTGTTTACTTGAAGGGCAGAGCTACAAGTGGATTAGTCATTATGTTTTTGAATAAAGGATGTGTCTGCAATGCTTTATTTGATTATATCAGAAGGCCATACAATATTCTGCTGCATTTTTCAGTGCTGCTACTGAAGTCTGATCTATAAGCATAAGGACTACAAGGTGTTGGTACTGATTAATTTTCTAAACTGCATTTATTTTTTCCGCTTTAAACATTTTCATCTGCCACTTTGTGCTTCTTTTTCCTTCATTCTGAACTTTAAGCTAACATAGGAAGTAAAATTCTGTAGTCAGAGAATAAAAATAGCCTTTTCCATCACACCAGACATGGATGGCTGGTGATTTTGTCCTTTTTTCATGCTTGCCTTCGTAGAGTGAAAGGGAACGTGGTAAATGTTAAATTCATCCGTTTTGGAGTAAGAAACTGTGTAATGACAAATGCTGTCAAACGGTAAGGCTAAGTGGTCAGGGTATAGTATTGCCTTTCAGTGTCATTAACTTTTCAGCAGTAAGCAGGTTTCTGTCGCCACTGACCAAATTGCCTTAAATGCACAGCAATTACACGGTTGAAGCTGGCGCTTAAATAGATGAGTAGGGTATAGTTTCTGTGGTAAGATCTAATGGGATTATTAAAGAGTTTTTATGAGCAGGGAAGTGGGATTATATATTTGGTGATACTCCTTACAAGCCAGCTGTTCCTCATTTTAATTACTGGATTACCCTTTCTAATTAAGAAATCTGTGAAAGAGAGTTTAATAATTTATCAAATCACAGTGGCTCAATTTCTAAAATTACTTTCTTTTCTTCCCTTAATACCAATTTTGATTTTTTTATTTTTTTTTCTAAAACTCAGTGGCTCCCATGTGCCGGCATGGAGGTAGTAACACCTCGTTATTCCGAGTTAAAATGTGTTAGCTCGAGGCTTAAACATGGCCGTAGCATGTTTAAATCATGCTGAGCATATCACAGAGGCCATGCAGGCTGTTCCCTTTGATATATATTTGCAGCATAATCTGTGGTTTTGAAAATCAATGAGCAGTCCTCTTTTGATCACAGTTGTGTTCCTCATCTTCGACACTCTGTAAAAAGAAGGCGGATGACCGGCCTGCCACAGAGGTGAGCCACACGTATGGAGGGAGTGCAGTTCCAGGCCTGCAGCAGCGGTGACCGGGGATTTTCACCAGGAGTCTGGTGTGAATGATTGAATGTAGATTGAACCTGTAGTCAATATATGCCATACATAAGGTGTGTATGGGAGGGAGATCAGTTACACACATTTACCCCTGAGGGATGCCCAGTGTTACAAGGACTGGATCATGTTGGCCACTGCCTTTCATATTGCTTCCTCTGCTGCTGGCTAACTTATTTCTATATGGTAAAAACCAACCCAAAACTATATCTGCATATCCACAGGAGGGATTAAAAGTATGCTTTCCATACCTAACATGTGCAAATGTTATTTCCAGAGGTACAAAATTTGATTTAAAATGGGAATTTCATTCCTTTTTTTTCAATCCTTTTTTTTGTTTTACACAAAAATGGTAAATTCTTCACTCTGCTCTTGCTCAGCATCACTATTTATTCACAATATATATTTTGCTGGAATTAGTGATGCTGAAAAAGTGCAGAGTGAGGTATATTCTCATGATAAGTCATTATATGCCACATGCTCCTCGGCAAAAGTATGTAGAGTTTCTGAATGACCACTTTCTTCCATGGTACAAAAAGAAGAATTGTGCTTTCCGTAGCAAAATTATCTTCATGCATGACAATGCACCATCTCATGCTGCAAAGAATACCTCTGTGTCATTGGCTGCTATGGGCATAAAAGCAGAGAAACTCATGGTGTGGCCCCCATCCTCCCCTGACATCAACCCTATTGAGAACCTTTAGAGCATCCTCAAGCTAAAGATCTATGAGGGTGGGAGGCAGTTCACATCAAAACAGCAGCTTTGGGAGGCTATTCTGACATCTTGCAAAGATATTCAAGCAGAAACTCTCCAAAAACTCAGAAGTTCAATGGAAGCAAGAATTGTGAAGATGATATCAAAGAAGGGGTCCTATGTTAACATGTAACTAGGCCTGTTAAGATGTTATTGATTGAAATGGCTTTTGATTTGAGTAAATATGACCTACTATTGCTCCAAATTCAACAAAATACCATTTTCAGTGCTTTACAACCCATAAAACAGGGGTATCAAACACAAGGCCCGGGGGCCAAATTCAGCCCATGGTACAGTTATACCAGGCCCACCAAATCATATATTTTTATTATGACTTGCCTACCGGTTTGAGGTCTGCAGATTTCCTCCAATTTACAAATGTAAGCTTAACCTTGATGACTCAAAATATCCTTTTAAAGTCATAAAAATTAGAAAAAGATAAAAGTTAGAATGATAAGATAAAAAGTCAGGAATGTGAGAAAATACATTTCTGTTTCTTTAGAATTTTTTTTTTTTTTTGGGGGGGGGGCATTTTTGTGCCTTTATTATATAGAGGAGGACAATGGATAGAGTAGGAAACAGAGTCAAGAGTGGGGGAGAGACATGTGGTAAATGGCCTCAGACCAGCTTCGAACCCGGGCCTCCAGCGTACATGGGGAGCGCCTTTAACCACTAGGCCACCTGCTCTTCATACATTTCTGTTTCCATTTCATATTCTTTATTTTGTATCTTGCAGTTATGACGCAAAGTTATGACTTCTTATTTCGTATGTTGACCTTTTCAATTCACAATTTTGATTTTTTATCTTGTTTTTTGACCTTTTCGATCCACGATTTTAAATTTTGAGTAATATTATGACCTTTAAAACTCAAAAAAAAAAAAAAAATTCACCCTTTGACATTTTAAACCAATGATTTTGAATTTTATCTCATATTTTGACCATTAAGAATCATGATGTCAACTTGTATCTTATATATTTGACTTTTAAAAACTTTTTTTTACTTTAAATACCATGTTTGGTCTTTTTTTAGCGAATAAGTTTGAATTTTTATTGAAGATTTTGAGCCTTTAAACTTATCATTTTAACTTTTTTCAATCTCAAAAACATTTATCATCAGTGCAATTTTTTACCCCCCATAATTCATCTCTGGTGAGAATGAGGTTGACAGTTTATGGTTAAATGTGGACCCTGTTGGCCCTCAGGTTGGACCCAAATTCAGAATTCGGCCCCTGCTGTCATTTAGTTTGACATCCTTGCTCTAAATTGTTGTGAAACTCTTTTGTGCATAATAATTTGGAACTGTGCATTTTTTAAAAAGGTTTTTCAATAAAATTTGAATCATGCTCTAATGGTTGATGACTTGAAAATTTAACTGACCGTCATTTGTATGGACTATTTAGGGAAATCAAAGAAAAATATCATTTGCATAATAATTTGGAACGCGGTGTATTAGGAACACCTTGCTAGTACCAGGTTGGACAACCTGAGACTAACCCTCGTCAGGTAATACTAAGGAGTCCAAAGTGTGCCAAGAAAATATTGTATTCAATAAGTTACAAAGATTTTACAAGAGCTGAAGAATTTAACTCCACACAGCTCCACTACGACCTTGTCCTAATGGATACCAGTCCAGTCCACATTTCTGACCATTTTCTAGCAAAGTCAGGCTTTAACCACTGTGAGAGTTTTTTTGGTTTTGTGAAATAAAGCTCCTTCCCTTGTTTGAATCGCAAACAGCAGCTCACAGGATAACAAACACCTTTCATCCTCAGTACGTAAAAGAGGGTCTGCAAAATACGTGGACAAGTGTGTGCCAGGGTTAATCACACAGATGACTTAACCTCTCTTATTATAAAATTATAATGCTATACAATCATCTGCTGAATTAATTTACCTTTAATTGTATGTCATGTCATCAAGAAGTGAAATTGTGATCTTGATTGCTGACGTTGGAATGGAGCATCGTTTAGTAATCCTGTGGCATTTTCACTTCCACCTCTCGTCAGATTGTTAAATTGCTCTTGTCATGGTAAAAAAAAACTTTTAACTGAACATTTACTCCTGCTCTGGACACAGGCTGTCCTAAGACATGAGAGCTTGTTTGGTGCAGCAGGACACGCAGAGGAATGACTGTAGGAGCTCATACAAGTTACAAAGTCTGGGTTTCATTCAGCAAAAGTGCTTGGAACTCTGATCAGGCTCCAGATTATATGCTGTGAGCGATAACTCTCCGCTATGAACGGCTTTCTATCTCCTCACTGGGCTCTGTATAGTTAACATACCTACTGATCCCAGGTCAGGTGAAATAATTCTGGCGTTAGAGCAGATATCATATAAATCTGTTGCTATTTTGCAGCCAAAAAACAATACTTGTTATGTATTCTGAGTCATCAACAGGTAAATTCATCAGTGGTGGATGCTCCCTGAGATCGCGTGACGTATCCATGCTCAGGCCTGGATGCTTTGAGCAGTGTGAGTGCAGGCCAAAGGGGGGACAGGGGAGGGGATACAAATAGCCTAGTGTGAGTGTGCCCTTAGTTTCCTGTCTTTAGCTGACAGGAGTGGCACCTGGTGGGGTCTTCTATTTTCCCTTTTTCGCACCAGTTTCTGTAAACTCCAGAGATAGTTGTGCATGAAAATCCCAGTAGATCAACAGTTTCTGAAATACTCACACCAGTTCGTCTCGCACCAACAAACATGCCACATTCAAAGTCAGTTATTTCCTCATTCTGATGCTCAGTTTGGACTTCAGCAAGTCATCTTGATCACAGCTGCATGCCTAAATGCATTGAGTTGCTGCCATGTGATTGGCTTATTACGTAATTGTGTTAACAAGCAATTGAACAGGTGTACCTAATAAAGTGGCTGTGTATACTGACATGCATGGGCTTTATTTCTTTTCAAGGAGAACTTATAAGGATGGAATATTATAACAGGAGACATTTGGCAAGTGAAGTTAAAGTAAGTTTATTCAACTCAGGGTAAGACCAGCAAAGAAATAAACATACTTGTGTGTACGCATGGGCCCAAACAATACAAGCAATCCGTTCCTCAGAGATGCTTTCAACCTGAACTAAACCAACATTTTACTTAACACATCAAGACAATACCATGGAAGTTTTGACATCCAAATAGCTACTATAAAACACTCAGTCATCATGATTGTACCTCTCAAATCATTGCATAACACCATAATTTACAGTCTTAAACAAGCTCTCCATAATGTCTCAGATTAAATCAGAAATATTGAGCACATTAAGTGGACTTTATCTTGGCATTACTGTATATTTCAGCCACCTAATACATGAGCTGAAATAACTCTATTCTGCAGGGTCTAGGATTAGTGATCCATGATTTCATCAGGTCCAATATGAAATATCTTGAGGAAAGAAATGTAGGTCATTCAGAACACCGTGAAGTGGCAGCAGCAGCAGCACTCAGGCCGCAGCATGCAGGCCCACGTTTGTCTCCCATATCTGTGAGGACATTTTCCACCGCCTGTGGGTATTTGTAATGACCCAGTGACAGCATTTCTCTGCTGGCTGCTGAGGTGCTCAGCGAAATGAATAACTCCGACCAGCCAGGAGAGAGAAGGCGAGGTTGTGTTTGCGTGTGTGTGTCAGCATTGTTTGTGTGTATCGGTGGTGAGGAGTGGGGCTACATGTCACATCTCTTCAGACACCATAGCTGCAGTCCCCACCGGCTACAAACAGTCTACAACCACACAGAGCCTCCCACCGAGGCTGCATATGGGCGGCTAGGACTTAGAGATGTGTCCCTACACTGTCGTACATGGTGCTTTCACCAGACTAAATCTTTACAATGTCCAGGCATGATGGGAAAACGTCAGGGCCTGGAAAGTCTCTAAAATTACTGCAAAAAGGTATAAAATGCAACTTTCTCTCCAGTAGGTGTCACACTCGAGCACCAGTCTATAGTGCAGGGGTCCTCAGCCTTTTCAGTTGTGACCCCTCAAGTAAAGGTGCCAGAGACTGGGGACCCCCCCGTACCTGAAGGTGGTTGAACACAGCTATGCACAATCAAGAATAGTCATGTGCTGACAAGGCACCCATAAGGGGGGATAAAAGGGAGAGCTTTCTGAGGCCCAGCCAAACTGGGGTCCCATGGAGGTCAGCAAAAATATGGTCCATTGTGAAGTTAAACTGTGATAACCAGATTTTATATTTAACCTGAATAATAACCAATCTTATCAAAGAAATATCTTTTAATCTTTTGTGCCATAGCCTTCTAAAAAAATGCAAATCCTGTATCTTAAAACAGAATTAAAATGGGTGAAAAATGGCTAAAATTGGTCAAAAGAGTGGTGAAATGGGAATGGAAAGAGGGAGAAATGGATTTAAAGTGTCAGAAAACAGTTGAAAATTTGGTGAAATGGAAAGAGAAACTGGTTAAAAAGGGGTTAATAGAGGCAATAATGGGCCAACAGGGGCAACAATAGGCGGCAAGTAGCAATAATTCGTTTAGAAGTTTAAAGTAAACAAAAATTGGTTTTAAGTGGCAAAAACGTGTTAAAATTTGTGGGAAAAAGTGATGAAAACAGGTTAAAATTTAGCAAAATTGGCATAGAGTGACCAATGTGTAATTTAAAAAACTTTCTTAGTTTTTTAAGACATCTGGAGAACCCCTTTCTGTGTCTCGCAACCTCCAAGGGGGTCCTGACCACCATGTTGAGAACCACTGCACTGTACCACAACAAAACTGTGTGACTTCTACTTCAGCGTTCTGACCGAAAGTAGGACTGATCACTCAGATATGGCAACCAAAGTTTATTTAAGTTCTTATTTCTTTAAAGAATTTAAAAGTAAACAAAACATTCTCTTGGTTGTGGAAAGTCTGTTGGTTCTTCTTCAGTTGTACCCTTGCAAAAGCCCTTCACAACTGTGCCTCTACAAAAAGCATGCCCGAATGGGCAAGGCTGTCTCTATCTGTCTGTATGTTTTTGTTGGCCTTATCTACTTTTAATGTTACTTTATAAGTGTGTGTACCTTTCTCTGCATTGTAGTGTCTTTGAGGTTTTTTATGAAAAGCGCTTTCTAAAAAAAAAATAAAAAAATTATTATTTATTATTTGCCGGCAGGGCTAATGCCTTGTTTCCATGTATGCGACTGATATCTGTAAATGTAGGGATAATGATAATAATAATGACGGCCTGGTAGAAACTACATGTAGCCACGAGAAGAGGACAGTTTTGTCTGTTTCTTGCCATACACTAGAGTGGAACAGAATAGCACAAGAAGAAATTAGTGAAAAAGTTGGCCTACAAGGAGTATACCATGCTTTGAGAAACACTTTGTTCTCAGAGAATAGGGCACAGGTGGCCTAAAGGTTAGGCTGCATCCCATGTACAAGGGCAGGCCAGGTCCACGTCTGGCCTGGGGCTCCTTTCCACCCCCTACTCTATTCCTTGTTTCCCACTCAATCCACTCTTCTCTGCTCCAAATAAAGGCATAAAAAGCCCCAAAATACAGCTTTAACCTCCTAGTACCCTGCATGCACATATGAGGACATAACATTATGGCTTTACTTCAACCTAGTAATCACGTCTACTAATGTAATTTTTGAGATAATCGTCTTGAATTTTAATTGAGGTTTAAGTAATTCACTTGAAATACTGGGAAGATTCGCTTTGAATTTTCAGGAATTTTCTTGTTTTTTAAATGAATATCTGGAACATTTCTTTTAAAGTTTTTGGCCGTTAAATTTTTGAGTGTTGAAAAATTGTTTGGATATTCAAAGGAAATTTTTTTGCATTTTTTGTAAATGTATTTGCAATTTTTGGGGAATTTTATTTGATTCTTAAGGGGATGGGGATTTGCTTAAGTTTTAGGTATTCTCTAAAAAACTTGGGAAAATTTGGCTAAAAATCTGAATGAAATATTAACAATGAGAGAGTTTGATCCTGTCAATGTGAACGCAGAGCTAAGAACAACAAACTCAAAAGAACTTTGACTTCACTCTTTTTACAGACTTGTTATCCACAGTATACTTTCTGTTAGGATATTGTGTAAAATGTTGCATATTATACCCTCAACTCCCAGTAAACACATCAACTTCCTTGTACGCCTTCAATTAAAAGAACATTTCTAATAACATAGCGGAAAACCATAAACGAACTGATCTAACAAAGCAATCAGGTCTCTAAAGAGACAGAACATTAAACCGTGGATTAGTAACTTCTTGGCAGCACTGGTGAGGAAAAACTTCCTTTAAACAGGCAGAAATCTTGGTGGACAGCCATCTGCCACAACTGAATGCATGGCTGGCCATAAGCGTTTAAAAGGGGGAAAGCTTTCTGGGGCCCAACCATATGGGAGGCTCCGTAGAGGTCAGCAGGCCTGTCTTAAGAAATAACAGGGCCCCTGAAAGGTTCAGCGAATGTTTCACCGGCAAAATGTGGATTAATAACATCAACAAATGCAAGTCATAGCAGCAGTGTTGGTGCTAGCCTTCTTGCAATTATTGGCCATTTTGGCAGCATGATTAGATGTTGGAGCTGACCTGTAAAAGTTTGTTACCAAGCTACAGTTGATGTCTGTGCTAGCCAGCTACCTCTTTGTTGTCTCTTTACTTTTAGGTTTTCCAGCTTTAACATATATTAAGGATATGGGTTTTGCATTTTGAAACAGACTACATTTAACAAATCAAGGCTAAATATAATTTGCATTTGTGCTACCATAATAAATAATGAGTGTTCAGTATAAATTAAAATGAGATTTTCATTGTTTGAAAATTGGATGGACCATGTTTATGCTGACCTTAAGGGGCCCCAGAAAGCTTTGTCCTTTCTCCCCCCTTATGAGCAACCTTGGAGGTCAGCAAAAACATGGTCCATCCTAAATCTGAGCAATAACAACGATTGAATTTCATCCACATATTTACTATTACTTATAAAAGTAGTAAGTAATTGTATTTATTCATCATGGCTTCAGTAAAATGTAGCCTTTTGTCAAACTATAAAGCCTCTCCCCTTTAAATGTCATGACCCTTTTTTGTCAGGTCTATTGAAGTTCACTGTCCGGTCAGTGATGTCAGACTGTGTGTAGCCTTACCACTACCTGCACAAAATTCAGGGTGACAGAAAGGAAGGGATAAGAAGACGAAGAGAGAGCTGGGGAGGCCATTTGCCCTCAACAAGTTTTGGTCAGTTAGCTCCAAATGCTGACCTGAGCCAGGTGAAGACATGTCTGCCTTAAAATCATGTGCAATGTGGGCAAGGCTGACTATAAAGGGGGACTACATAGCTAAGCCATGATGTGCACAAATGTTAGGATGTCATAGAATAAAGTAATTAAATAATTGGGAGAAAAAGGGACCAATGGGTAAAGAAAGGTGAAAATGTGATGGGAAAATGGTGAAACGTGGCAATAATTGGTTAAAAGACATATAAATGGGTCAAGTGGGGGGCAAAAATGGGGTGGAAGATGCAAAAATGGGACAAGTAAGGCAATAGGCACAAAAAAACAGACCATTGACTCCATAGACTCTTCGACAATTTTTAATCTTGGCACTTATTTGTGACCCACTGGAAACAGCTTTGCGACCCACTTTTGGGCCCCAAACCACCAGTTGAGAACCACTGCCTTAGACTGTGCTCACTCGCCACATCTGTCCCATACTGTGCCCTAAAGGTGTGGATATTTTCATTTTTGCAAACAGATTTTCCTATGACACAGGTTATATGCAGCGACATCCAGAGCACTGCCAGGGTTGTGTCGATCCTCCATCCTGCCTGATGGTGCTCTAAGGTCCTTACTTGCCATATGCAATTTTTGACCCAAACATGCCTATAAAGTCTGTCAGTACTGTAAAAACATTATCATTGCTTACCTCTATGGATTGTGTTTTTGCTTACCTTCTTGGGCCTGCCATATGGTGGGTCCTAGAAAGCCCCCCTTATGGGTGGTCTTGGACAGAGGAGGTGATTGTTAGCCAAGATACTGGTACTAATGCTACTGATCTAGTATGAATCTGTTGATCGCTACATCATGCATTACCCATTCATTTTCAGTGGCCGTGGTAGTTTTCTGTCTGGGTCTGACTGGATGGTTTCAAAAGTGCAGCTTTTAAAGTGTTTTTCTCCCAAAATATAGCATATTTCCATAATGGATATAGATTCAGCATGATGCATATGATTGTTCATCCGCATACATATGAATTATTCAACAGCGTGATTCGTTTCACCCTTTTTGGTGAGGGGTTCACCGTGCACTGGAGGGCATGCATAGAGGGGGGAGGGAAGACTGAGTCCCACTCAGGTCCTGGCTCATTTTCATTTACTCTCGGTCTCCTGCACTATCAACTGAAGTTTGCATCCGTAGTTGGACAAAGCCATTAAAAATCTACATGCAGTTAATGGACTTTTTGGCAGGACTTGTCGTTTCATAGATGCAGTTCTGAGAGGGCATTACTTCCTCTGAGTGTCTCCTCAGCTAATCAGTGAGGTCAAGCATCCCTGTGGCAATTGTTTGATGTTTTATGCTTTGGTGAAAATACGTATTGCCTTGCCAGAAGGGAAATGTTATTCATAAGGATGGCGCTGCTGATTGATTTGGGATAAATCTTTAATGCAACTGCTGAACATATGATGCATTACACAAGATGTTGGTGTAATTTGCTGCCATATTTTTCATTGTCGTAATGACTAGAGATGTAGATTAACATATTAATTTGACTGATTGCAGAACTGGATCACATTTAGCACCTAAAAACATCTGCTTTCAAGATCACTTGTCTTTTTCTCTTTTTTTTCTGTCAAACTTTTTGCCTTGCTTTATTTTGCTTTGCGGTATCTCCTTACTTTGTCTGTACATCTGTTTATTCACTCAGTAATAAAATGAAAAGAATGTTTCTATTATCACTCTCCATGCAAAAACAGAGCCAACCTGAGCATTTCATTTCACACAAATGCTCCAAAATTCTCAGGATGTAAATCAGGCCTGTTTTGCTGCATCCACATTCACATTCATTATTAATTCTAGCAGTGTTTTTCAAATATTCTGCACTGTGAAGGGGGCAAGGAGAGGCCCCACTATCAAAAACCTTGCAGGATAGCAATCATTAGAACCTTAGCCCCCCTGGTAAGCAAGCCATGCTTCCTGTATCGGGCCCCAGAGGATTCAGTGTGCTAATTATTTACTGAAGCAGCAAAGACTATCAAATGAGACCTTGCGTCGCACCTAACTGTGAGGGGGTACCCTGACAGTGTAACCTGGGCAACATGCAAATAGAAGAGGGAGAGAGAAAGGCGGGGGTGGGCGAGAAAGAGAGAGAGAGAGAGGGGGAAAAAAAGGGAGGAAGCGTGGGGGGGATAATGGTCGGAGTGCACTGGAGGAGTCGAGGTTCACTGGTGAGTCAGGAAAGGTGGGGCCGCGAAGGGGCACAGCAGCAGAGTATTAGATTTCAGATGCATATGAATGACCAACTGCTGGCTCTGCTCGAGCTTTAGGGGAGGAATTGCATGGGCTCCCTTTGAGCTGCAGGTTTGAATCTAGATTACTGCCTGACTTAATCCTGGGGTGTGGAAGCAGGGGGTCATGAATGTCTGTTGCTGCTATCATTAAATTGAAGGCTTGCAGAGGAGTAGGGGTAACCTTTCCTTACATGTTCCAACTCAGCTTCATTTAAATGCAAACTTACAGCCAAAAGTGCCTCTCATTGGAGCAAACAGGCCAAATATATGAGCAAAACTGCAGAAAAAAAAGAGTGACTATCAATCAAGCAATGAAACAATAAACCAGTCTTTATTTGTACAGAACCAGTCATTGTTATCTCAAGGAATGAAGAGTTATCTCAAGACAGTATACAGATAACTGGCCACTTTATTAGGTACACCTTGCTACTGCTAGGCTTGACCCCCTTTTTGCCTTCAGAATGGTTTTAATCCTTCATGGAATAGTTTCAACAAGGTGTCAAGCAAGCAATTGAACCGGTGTACCTAATAAAGTGGCAGGTGATTGTAAAAGACCAGGTCCAAGCCATACTCTGTCTGTGTGTTGTATACAGACACAACATTAAACCACCATGAGCAAAGCATTGAGAAACATTTGGAGAAGTTACAGTGGCACAGAAAAAGTTCTCTTAACAGACCGAAAACTGAGGACCTGAGACTTGAGGAGAACCAGACTAATGTTGAACAGACATCTGCTGAAACTGTTAGGGTGTTAAGGGTGTATATGCAGAAAGGAGGAGACAGAGCAATAACAACAATGATAAGACTGATTTATGTCAGTGCATGCTCACTGCTACATGTTTCAAAGGAGACTGGTTCTTCCTTCCATATAACCATGAACAGGCTTGCATTTTGGGAACGTAATGTTCTAGAGCAGTGGTTCTCAACTGATGGGTCGGGACCCAAAAGTGGGTCACAAAGCTCTTTCTAGGGGGTAGCAAATGTGCACCAGGAGATAAAATGTAACAAAGAGTCTGCGAAATATGGAAGCCATAAGTGGAGATATAGTACATCAATGCATTTTTTCCAGATTTTTCAGGGATTATGGGTAATTTTCAGTGTTTTTGTAAAGTATTGACAAAAAGGAAGTATTCGAGCCATGAGATTATTTCCCATGATGCATCTGGGGGAAATTAGCAACAACAATTTTTGGGCAGAGAACAACGAAGCAGAAACAATATAAATAGATAAATAAATAAGCATGTCCTCATGAAACAGTCTAACACAGCAAGCATAGCTCAAGTATCTCAATAAGCTACATTACTAGCATAGCTATATGGCTAATATAGCCAGAGCTGAGTAGAGGCATCTGGCTGCAGCCCTCGGGCAAACCTCTACACTGGAGCGTTCGGCTGGAAACCTCTCCGCTGGGGCGTGATGTACATTGCCCAAGCCATGGACCTCTACGCTGGGGCGTGACGTATATTGGCCGAGCCGGTGGACCTCTACGCTGAGGCGTGACGTATATTACCCACGACGAAATTTCAGCTCTATCCGCTTGCCTACAGGCTGACCCTAAATCTAACCAGTCAGATTTTAATGCCTAAATCTAACCAGTCGGATTTTAACGCCTAAACTGAACCAGTTGGGTTTTAATAGCGTAGACCCATATGCTGGTGCAAAGCCCTAGCATATGGGTCGGCGTCTGCTACTGTACGCCCCAGTGTAGACCACTATGCTGCAGCACGCCCTAATACTACCAAAAATGAAATATTTTTTAAATATTACATGCAAATTGAATGCCCTTTATTGGGTTAATCATGGCCCTGAAAATGCTAATAAGGGCCAGAAATTTGATTTTTATGTACTTCTGGGAATTGAGGATTTGAGTAAATTGTTACAACAGTGCCCCTACAGGAGACTAGGAAAAAGCATGCAATTTCCCCTCATACCAAATATGTGAAAATTGCTGTCATTTGGTAATGGACAAGGAAAAACTGCAAATTTGAAGCAACAACTCAAAAATGAAAGCCTAATGTAAAACTGTGGGTTTAATGAGTTTCAATGGGGCATTTTTGGTCACGAACACCTTGAGTGTAAACAAAAAGTGCACAGAGCTTGATGTTGAAAGCCACAAAATAGCTTCAACACCCCATATGGGTTAATATGGTGTATTTCAGCAACTTTATCATTTTCTGTGCCAAGAGCAGAAACTCAGTATCAACAGCTACGCTCAGGACAAGCCAAGTTTGGTATCCTAAGACTGACAGAAACACAATTTAATCTCACAGAAAAACAACCACATAAACACACTCTCTCTCACAATCCCCAACTTAGAAAATGGGGGATGGGGGGGCTACACTGTGGCCTTAAATCCATGCATGTGGGCAAAAAGCCAAACAGACTTTCCTCAGCAGATACACACATGCTGTAAGAGAGCACTGAGCTCTGATAATACACGGAGATCCACTCCATTTGATTAGAGGTCGACAACACTATCTGGTCAACAACAGCGACACATAAGCACATATGGAGTAGTGACGCTGTGTAAAAACAAGTCAGAATGTATGTAATTTAATAAAAAGACACACCCTTATGCTAATCTGGATTATTTTGATTTAAAGGCTGCATACATTATGACTCTGGACTAATATGGCAGCTTTATGCTCTTTTCATGTATTGGAAAGTGCAAAGGGCAATGGCAGCAGCTGTAAAGCTCTAAGATTAGTATCAAGCATAAAGTCGCAATTAATTCCAAACAAGGTTATGTAAATCCTGGTGGCTGCAATCTGACAAACAAGTGTGTTGGATGTCTCTCTAAATAGAGAGAGATGTTCATTTATAAACCACTGAACACATTATTGTAGGGTTTTCATGCTACCAGACATTTTGACTTTGAAGATTCAAGCAAAAATCAAAAATATTGACACCAACATCAATAATAAAAGTGGCAGTTGCCAAATGTTGGGTTTTTTGTTTCTGTTTTGAGGTAAACGACTGTCCACATTCATAGAGCCTCCTTTTAAGGATGATCCACAGGTTCTCAATAGAGATGACGATGGCCCCACCATCGCTTTTTCATTCTTTTTGCCTACAGCAGCCAAGGCCTCAAAATAATTTTTACTCTGGAGGGTACAGTTCTTCTTTTTATACCATGGCAGGAAATAGCCAGTCAGGTCATTGTGGCACCTTCGGGCACCTTAAAGTCCCTGCAAAGTGATACAAATCTTTATTTTGGGTTAGTTGTACAACAGGCCACTGTGTAATGAACCACCAGGCCAAATTTCAGTCATGAAAGACATCTCTGAGTTATTAAAATAAGCTTCAAAACCATGAAAATGAGGAAGCAAATCTGCTCTAGGGTGATGTGGGCATGTCAGTTAAATGAGCTGAAGCATACCCACTCACAAGAAGGACTGTTAAATTGACTGTTTTCTAGTACAAATCTCTCTGTAATGATGCTTTATGAATGAAAAAATTCTAAGTCAATCGTGACATGAAAAGTCCAAATTATGAGATAAAAATCATAATTATGAGAAGAAAAGTCAAACTTTTGACATAAAAAGTCAAAATTATGAGATAAAACGTCATAATTATGGAAAAAAGTTGGGATTTTTTGTTAAAAAGTCATAATTATGAAATAAGAATTCATAATCATAAGAACAAAAGTCATAATAATGAGATAAAGAGTTTAAATTATGAGATAAAAAGTAAAAAAAAAAGAGGTAAAAGATTGAAATTATGAGATATAAGTCATAATAACGTAAGTGAACTTTCCTGAAAATAATTTTAAAAATGATCCAAAAAAATTTGAGTTTATATCTCATATTTCTGACTTTTATCTCATGATTTTTGAGCCCATGATTATGACTCTTTATCTCATAATCCTGATTTTAATATCATAATTTTGACTTTTTATTCCAAAGTATGGATTTTATCTCATACTGTTGACTTTTATTTCAAAATTTTGACTTTTTTCTCAGAATTTTGAATTTTAGCTATGATTTTGGCCTTTTATCTCATAATCATGACTTTTATCTCACAATTTTGACATTTTATATCATAGTTATAACTTTTTATCTCATAATTATGACTTTTTATTTCAAAATTATGACATATCTTATAATCATGACTTTATATCTCATAATTTTGACTTTTTATATCAAATTTTATCTTTACATCATGAATCGGTATTTTATTTTATTTATTTTATTGAATTGCCCAACTTTCACATTTTTTTATTTTTAAGTGCTGCACATGGGCTTTCATATAATGACTTCTAGGCTACAGTGGCTGATAGATCAGTAAATTTACCCCACAATGATCAAAAACACAGTATGCAACAGGCGGTTAACTGTCAGTGAAGGCAGTAGTAGTAGTTGTAGTGTTAGGGTCGGTAATTCCCCATCATGACCACTGATGTCATGGGCACCTATATTTTCCCTCCTCTAAATAGCCTTTTAACAGTCTCAATCCAAAATTCAGTCACACATAGATCTCAATGTTTTTACATGTTTAAAGCAACCTTATCCCAATATATCCAGTGTGTTAAGACACAAAGTTTGGATTTCACTTTACAGGGACTTTAAAGGTCCCTATCAGCTCACTTTCTATGATTTCTGAGCCCACTGGGTGGCTGAAATACAGCTTTATGAACATCAGCAAGTCTCTTCAGGATCCTGGTATCAAGAGGTTCTCGGGACTCCAGAAACAACAACAGCTTCAAATACCTGTTTGCTGGTGGATGTCATGCATGATGATCTCTCTTAATGTTTTGTGAAGTATCAAATGTTTTCAAACCTGTTGCAAAATACTGCACTATTTCACACTTTTCATCTGCAGAAAGATCTTTCTTTTTCCCCATATTGTTTGAAACCTGTGACTTGCTTAATAATGTGGAACAATCTCCTTAAGCAGCTTCCCTTTAATTAGACTCACTTGGCAACCAAACCTGTCTGAGATTGATGTCAGTGATCTAAACTGACAGGAGAAGCAGCACAATTGAAAACTTTAATTGAAAAATCTAACATTTGTTTAATTGGAATTGCATTTGCATGATAATTCGGAACACAGTGTAGAAAATTATAAAAGCCTGGTGCTTTTAAAGCAGTAAAAAGGACATACTAGGGCCCAAATCTGCAAAATAAAACATGGAGGACACTTCATTCAATTACTGTAAAAGCCAGAGTTAGGTCTGAAAAGAGAAGCAGGTGTGCAGCTGAGTTTGTGCCCTCTCAAGGGCTAATTCACATGACTGATGCGCGACCTCCAGCAGCTCCCCACACAAAAAAGTGACCTTCTACCAATGAGATGTTACTACATGTCAGGACATATTCTGCGAGGAGTGATTGAACTGTTTGTTTCTGTGTCGACGAGACAATGGCACTGCCTGTTCAAATTGCTCTCGACAACCTGCTGTGTCTGCTTTCAGCGCTGCACCCCCCCCTAAACTTATTTTCAATGTCTCATTGCCTTTGCTAAATAATGAAAAACCGCAATGAAGTTCTGAATGGGAAATTAGGCAGCAGAAGAGCATGTGGGTTACTGGCTTCCAGCTACGCACTTATTATCAGTTGCACACCCAAGTTAAATCTGAGGTTAACTTTTTTGTGCTATATCTATTTACATCTTATCCCCCTTTCTGTCGCTCTCATTCACTCCCTTCAAGTGTGTGTGTGCACATGTGTGCATCTGCCAGAGTGCTAAAACACCATGAGGGAATTGGGCCTCTGCCACCCCTCCTTCTCACAAATGTGAAGGGAAGGGATAGTAAATATCAGTGCAGCAGATGGGGCCGATGCTCCCTCTCTGCCTCCCTCCCGTATGCAGGGAGGGCCGAGCAAATGGATAGCCATCAACAGCAGCAGGAGTCGCCCCAGGCCAAGACTGGAGCAGAGGACACGGGGACTGGGCTGTTGCTCAGGCAGGCAATTTTACAGACAGAACTGCAAAACATGGGGAAGAAGTATTTATAAGGTTGTTGCAGCTCAGATTTCATGCTAGACAGGCTTTTCCTGAGATAAACATGTAGTTTTGTCATCTGGATTCAGAAGATAATAAATGATATTCATGCTCCAAATAGCTTTTCACCTGTTTGGATCATAGCGCATGACTCATTGTTGCACAAGAGGGACCAACTGCTGGTGTGTCATTTCAATACCCTGTCACACCGCTCGCGGGATCTGTAACGCACTGGCAGCGTCTAACAGCATGACACGCTTGTGTAACAGAAGGGGGTGGCAGCGGCGTCCAAATCTCAGACAGCAGATCTGGGAGCGGATACCGTAAATCCTGCCCACTCGTCAATTAACAGACAGTAAACAGGTTTAAATTTAGGCAAAGCCAGTGTTGTTATTGTTGTGCTGCAACCTCAGGCTCAAAGAGCGTATATCAGTATTCCCTTAGCAATATTAGACAGCCTCCCACTGGGAGAAGAGGAGCACATGTGGATCAATGATGACACAACATGGGATCTTACTGCGCAGCGGCGTAAGCTAAGAAGTGATGTAATGCATCTGAGCTCCTGCGAGTCAGAGCGGAGGGGAAAACGACGCGAGGAAACATAACAGGTCTTATTATTAGTTGTTTGGCCTGAGACAGAGACTGTGCATGAAGAAATTGGCTCTGATTTATTTCAGCATCTTGCACAGGCCAGCCTTCACTCCTGCAGCAGAGGTCTTTGTATAGGTGTCACGTACAGCATTTGACTGTGACATCCCGGCTTATATGAATGATTTAAACGCTCAAGTGATTGGAAATTACTTTCTTTTGTAGCCACAGTATCCCTCCCCTTCTGCTGCATCCCTGAGAGGACGCTATCTCTCTCAGCGTCTCCTGAGTATGCTACATTTCCATTTATTTATTTAAGGAGGAAATAGGAGGAAATTTCAACGGGTCACTAATTTCATTTCAACATGTACCGGTGGCATTAGCCCTGAACAGATATTTCAGAGAAGCACAAAATCAATGCTGAGCTTCTATTGGGAATAGCCCTGGAACCCATTAGCAACTTTGACCAATAGGTCAGGTAAAGTAATAGCTAGATAAATGTTTTATTACAGATTTGCAAACGGACCTAATGGGGGGGCCAGTACCTGTGCAGCCATGCATGGCAAATATTCATCATTAGATTCGTTTGCTGTAATGAACACAAATCTCTCACAGGCTGGTTCCTGTGGTTCTTTATGTATGATCTGTTAAAGGTGGCTATCTAAGGGAGACAAAAGGCTCCATCTGTGGTCCTCTGGAGGCATACAGCAGGTACTCTGAGGTGTTATGTTAAATAAATGGCTTATTATACTGATTATATGACATCACTTATGGATGAGATCTTTCCTAATAAATTGCATTAGTATCAGAGCAGATTTAAGCTGTGGCCACACTTTTAAGCATACTTGTCATAGCAATACATCATAAACTGACTCTTATTTTATATAGCATGCACTGAAAACTCAATATTTGCCCACTTTTGTCGAGTATTTCTTCCTCCTGAGCTGTCACACATGACCATATGTCTTTATTTTATGTCTTACTTTTATTCTGTGTTTTATCAGACAGCAGAGCTGCTTTATTTGGGGATTTTTTGGGCTATTAACACTTGAAATGTTAAGTATTTATTAAATTCACTCCATCCCACTGCCCCTGTTTCTCCTACAGCTTTAGCTAGAGACATTAGAAAGGATTAGAAGCCATTAGGACAAAGCTTGTGACTTTATTTTCACATTATCTTTTTGAATAAAACCCTCCATATTTTCCAGAGATTAAACAATATCTGTCTGGAGTAAGTGCCACTGTTTATCCCTGAGCAAACATATGCCACATTTAGACTTTTTCTCAGCCCTCTGTTCGCACTGCTCTCGAGTCGTTTCTGCACCGGCCACGGTGCTACTTTTCTGAATGGAAGCCAGACACACTGAGATCTCCCACACACTGCTAGGAGCAGCTCCTGTTTCCAGCTCCGTCTCCAAGGGGACCAGAAAAGCCCACCAATCACATCGCGCGGCGCAGGCAAGCGGGCGATTCAATTTCTTAAAGCAGCAGTGTCCGTTTTTCTCAGGGAGGCGTGGTGAGAGGGAGACATTTTTTTTTTTTTTTAGAAAAACAAGGCAGAGTAAAGCACCTCAACACTGCGGTTCAAAAGTTTTCCTTTTTTTCCTTTTTATTAAATGTGAATTCACATGTTAGTTTGAGCCCATCATTTTCAGAGTATCCGCCTACATACAAAATAGGCATCATTCTGTCATCACATCCTTTGCAAATGCAACAAATAACACATCTGTGTACATATATTCACAAACTGAAAGGACAGTCGATGGTGGTAGGTACTTATTTATTAAAAGATGAGTCAAAGACAGATTCACACTTGGAATGTGAAGTAACTACTGCCTAGAACTTCCAACAAAATGTCTCGGCATATAATTAAGTCATATTCCAAAAAACCTTTTTATCAAACAGACTTCATATGTAAGACCCACATAAAAATAAACAATATCTGCTTTTTTAAGTGCAAGAAATAAAAAATACAGGTTTATGGTTAATGTTTTAAAAAAAGAAGGCAGTCTTCAGTTTCAAAATAAAGTTTCATTTCATGAAACAGGACTATGGAATGTTCTTTTTTGCTTGCTTGTTATATTAATGCCAGACCACCACTGTATCAGACTATGCCCTTTTCTTTCTTTTTGTTTTTTTTTTTTGCAGAACTCCTTTTCCCTAATTGAGCTGTTTTGGTGTCAGATATGTGTCAAATAACATTCAATTTGTGATATCCACCTGTAGTATGCATCACACCATGAGGCCATATTATATTGTTTTGTATCAGTTCCAGCTGATTTGTTTATTTCCTGCCTGGACAGGCTTTCAGCATCATAACATGAAATGATGTTGACAGTGCACAAGTCTGTTTTTCCATCACTTGCTACAATTGTTGATGGTCTGAATCTTAAGAGTATATATTGCACAAAAAAATGAGAGGGGGGAAAAAACAGTATGTGCCATAAAAAATACCAAAATCCAGTTTCACACCTGCGATCGGGACCCATCCACATATCACGAGTATGATATACATAAACTCCTAACTTTACTATATTACAGTACATATACAATCTTGAAACTAGTTCCAGCTCTGAGGTATGTGTTCCCCATGATGCCATTGTATCGTCTACAAATACTCAACAAATCTGCTCTACAACTGTACAAAACCTAGTTTGAAATCACAAGGCATTTTTGATGCAAGTTTTAATTTAACTTAATCCTTAAAACCAGGACTCCCTTGCATGCTAAAAACAAATGATAAAGGGAAGAAGTGCCTGAAACTCACTGAAAGCACAGTAAGAACATTCCCTTTTAACTGTACAAAAATATGCCTGAAAATATCTTACTTTTCTTTTAAAAAGATGAGGTCTGTTATGTATCAAAATGTTTCCTCCACACCTGTACTCTGCAGAGGTTTAGGCTGCTTAATTTTCCAAACCAGGAGGTAAACTGAATCAGTTACAAAAAACAAACATTTTGCGGCATTAAGAAAAATTACATAAACCGTTTTTGTAAAGTAACATCCTGAACAATTGTCAGTTCACAGATTTGCTTTGAGTCAGTCCACAGTCCGTTTTCAGCTCCCTGCAGTTTTGTTTTTAAGAGGAAAAGATGCATAGAAGTTCACGTATTTTTCCCTTTGTGGTCCGTTTAAGCTGAACTGTAAAATGCAGACCTATACGGGGAGGAAAAAATCCATAAAACCCTGTCATGCTGCCAGAAAAAAAACGTCTGCAGACTTTTTTTGCTACTAGCTTCATAAGCATCTCATTCCTCCTCAAACCTCACCTCCTTGGTCCTCCTCCGTCCAGGACCCTTCAGAAAACCCACAAGAGGAGGAGGAGGCAGGGCTAGGGACAACTTTGACCAGGACACATATATAATTTACTTTCTCCCTTCTCTGTTATTACTAGAGCAACTTTTTTTTTGCAGTTCAGTATGTGAAGACCAGGTCGGAAAAGTTCGCCTCCAGCCAGTCCCCGGCAATCATCTCACTGAGCTCTGGCGTGCAATAGTCTGGGAATTCAAAGTGAGAGCCCAGGCTGCCCTCGCTGAACGAGTCCAGGTCCTTATCCACAAGAGACAGGGAGAGGTTTCCTGAATTGGGGTTGCCCAGCTCCGCTCCAGGGGCACTGGGGGCGAAATTTAAACTAAAGTCAAACAGCAAATCGTCCGCCTCCTCCCCGGAAGAAGAGGAGCTGCTGCTGGATGAGGAAGAGGAGGAGGATGTGGACACCGACCTGGAGGATGCTGGTGAGACAGAAGCAGCGTGATATGTGCTCTGTTTGGTAATGTTTTTGATATTGTAAAACAGTCGGTTGTTTTTCCGCACTTCTTCGTACATGCTCGCGCCCTCGGACTCAGCCGAGGAGCTCAAAGTTGGGCTCGCGGGAACTTTGGCTACATTATACGGCCTCACGCGCTCCTCGTCCCCGGCTTTATTAATCCCCATCCGGTAGTCCTCTTCGTACTCCTCGTCGTCGTCCTCGTCGGTGAGCTCACTTTTCACAGTCTTTGCAACTTTGAAGCTGGGAAACACACAGTCCTCTCCGTAGCCGTGGGAGGACTTGGAGACGCTTTTATTAGTCTTTATCTTTGAGCACTTCTTGCTAGGTGTCTTAGCTATTTTGCCGCACTTCTCCGGAGACGGTGCTGATGATTTTGAACTGTCGAGCTTTGGTTTTTTCTTGGGTCTGTACTTGTAGTCGGGGTAGTCTGCCATGTGTTTTAGCCGCAGCCGCTCGGCTTCTCTGATAAACGGGATCTTTTCGCTGTCCTTCAGCATCTTCCACCTCTTCCCCAGGCGCTTGGAAATCTCCGCGTTGTGCATGTCTGGCGACTGCTCCATAATCTTTCTCCTCTCGATTTTGGACCAGACCATAAATGCATTCATGGGTCTTTTGATGTGACCGGTGGCTGTCTTGCACCAGTCCGGGTTTATCGCTACGGGGCTGCATGCCATAAATTCACTCTCCTCTGAGTCTGTAGCCTCCCTGGACATGCTCCCGTCCGTCTCGCTGTTGTCTGTGTGCTGCACCATTGTCCCTCTGTTTCAAGTCACTTTGTGTCCGGACGCTGCAGTGCCTCTGCACCTCTCTCTTTCAGCCTCAGCTCTCTGTGTTTCTGCGCCGGTTGCGTCCGCGTCCTCTGCGTAATGTATGTCTCAAGCTCTGCACTCTTTTTCCAGAGTTACAAACTGCCTTCTTAACTAGTTATCAGCTTTTTCATGTCCCCTGCGTCACGCGCAGCCATCCAATCAGGTCCCTTCCACTCCGCCCAGCAGACTCCATACAAGACTCCCCTTAACCCTTTTATTCCTCCCTCCCCTCCCGAGCTCTCATTGGAGTGGAGGTGGGGATTTGTGGTACACAGTGTCTGGGGCAACACGTCGGGCGAGACAGGCATATTAAACACACAGTTAGCACTATATGCGCTCCTGAGATGAGCAGCACGCACCAAAGCGCACATAAGACTTAAAGGTCTATTCCCTATTTTTAGAGAAAAAGTAAGATAAGACGCTGTTTATTTCTCCAGACGGACAGCTGCTCTGTGCAGATGTGTATGGAGGAAAAGATGCAGGCTGTGTGATTATTTGCTTTTTCTCCTCCCCTTAGGTTGGATACTGAAGGTGGCGCTTGGACACTGTTGCAGACGCCTGCCTGCTGTAGAGGGATGCATTTAAGCAGCTGGTAATGGCTTTAGAAGGAAGGCTCTCATCAACTCTTATATAAGCTTTTTAAACATTTCTTAGTGGCCAAGTGCAATGTTGTTTTTTCTTTTCATTTTGGCACAGTTTGTTTCCTGTTTGTTTCCATGTCTGCATAAGGATGTTGGAAATAGGTCAGTAGTACAGTCTCCTTTGTAGGTCTTGTTTGGAGTGTGGGAGCATCCAAAACACATCTGCAGCATCCTGCAGACTCTAAGTGATGAGGATGTATCTCTCACACATAATACATTTAAATCTATATCATCCTCTTACCCTGTTTTGTAAATAAAATAGTGCAGATATCTGCTTTTTCACACTATGCAAGCAATAACACTCAGATGGTGACATTTCCCTGTGCAGGCTTTACATGAGCCCATACAGCCAGGCGTAGGATGGAAGGCTCCCTGCTGAGTTTGCTGTGTCAAGAGGCAGTGTAGCATCTAGCTGGCGTCTCTTGCTCCCGCACCCTCCTCCCCCTTCTCCCCACGGCTCTGGGTGGTAGCCAGCAGTGCTATTGGAGGCTGAGGCGATAAGGCGTCCTGCTTTTTTTTTTTTCCCCTCTCTGCTTCGTCCCCTAGAGGGCAATCACTTACCCTTTTGAAACCCCCTTCCCCCCACCAAGCCACCGTATTTTCCCCCAGCTGGGGCTTAAGAAGTGTCTGCACTGATACAGGGAGAAGCGTCTAGAAAAAGCCAGAAGAGAGGAGGAGAGCAAGTGGGGAAAAGACGGAGAAAAAAAGGGGCGCATGGGGGGAAAAGAAGACAAGCCTAAGGAGACTGAGGGATGAGAGACGGAGGGGGGGATTTTAGCTTTCCAGCTCCCTGTCTGTGTGTCTCTCTCAGCCTGAGATAGGGCTGAAATGCTTTATCATGACCACCCTGTGCTGATTAAGCCTTATCAGATATATGTGTCGGAGCAGGAGTCTCAGGAGGTTGGCGCATGCACATGCATGTTTTAGTGTCAGCATGCCTTCTTGCTGATAGATTCATTTGAATGGTATTTGATCTGATCAGGGCAGACGTGGGTAGAGGTGGTTATTTCAAATGAGCTGATAGCACGGGATAATATGTAGGTGGAATTTGTAAGCACATATCTGCTGTGTGGAATTCTGGGAATATGTCCCTGATTGCAGCACATAGATGTCTAATAGAAGAGAGCTTATTTACTCCTCGCAGAACCATTCAGGAAATATTGATCACAGAAATAAAAGCATCACCTGCTTTCCCCCATTTGTCCCCTATCTATACATATCTCCATCCAGCCTTCTGCAGCTGGCCTTATCTTTTTAAATGACAATTTCATGCTGGACATGAATCACAGGACGGCTTAATGATGAGCGTGCAGGGTGGCTGTCCTGCTCATTAGCATGGCTCATTATTGGCTGTGAATGAGGTGCTGGTGTCAGCCTGTACAGCCTATATGAGTCATCTTAGGGAGGGTCTCATCTCTTCACACAGATGCAGCCGTAATATACCCAAAGCCCCCCCACCCACCCCACCCTGCCTCATTCAGTGGCTGGGACTATGATGACAGAGAGAGAGAGAGTAGTGGGATACATGTTGTGTTTTCATTTCATTCTCACTCCAGAGATTACATATGATTAAACAGCGAAAATCCTGAGAGCTGCATTATCACTGTGTGATTTCTAATACCAACCGCTTTCCAATACCCCAAAGGCAGATGTTTTAATGCTTATTTGCTGCTTTTTTCGTGCCAAGGGAGAGGACATTTTTATTCCAGAGCGATGGAGTGTTGAATTAAGTGATGGTTTTCATGTAGGAACATTGAAAGAGAGGAGGTTTCAGGAGAAAACAATTCCCTTTTGCATTGCTTATCTAAAAGCCCCCCAAAGCAGCTGCTGCTCTCACAAAGGGCCAGTGAAGCGTTGGATCAATACTAACCCTGGCTAGAGGCTATCTGATGCTCAAAATGCATGGATCCATCTCCTCTGCATGGCCCTGAGACAGGTGTGGACTTCTGGAAACCGCTATCTGATGGCCTCACCATGTGTAAAAAAAAAAAAAAAACAAAAAAAAACGGGATTGAGGAAGGGAAAGGGGGTTAAAAGCTGGTGGGGGGGGGGGGGGGGGTTTGTTTTGGTAGCACTTTTAAACGCAAATTAACTTTTAACTTGACAGACACATTCTTAAGTATCCTGAGTGCTCAGTGTTTATTGCCATGCAGTGAGTTTTCCGGCCCATATAGTGGAGCCACTCTATGGTAATCTTGTGCTATGCGTAGAATTTATACAGACTAAGTTTGTGAGTACTAAGGCACGCTCACTCACAGTATTATCCAGGACTCTGACAAATCCAGTGAATGAGCCCTCAGTTGTGATTTGTTGATATATCAGTGCATGTGTGTTGGATCAGTAGCATTGCTGCTAGCGTCCTGGTTAACAGTTACTTTATTTTGGAGCTAAGAAGTGTGTCAAGCTGTTATTGGGCTCTGATATTGAAATTACTTACTTGCACCACTCTTCAACCTCTTTTCATCACAGTTTCTGCACATTTTTTGTCACATTTTCTACTTTTATCTTATTGTAGCCTAATTTGAACCACTATTCACCATTTTCCCATCCATTAGTGCCCCTTTTTGACTTTCTTGGCTCATTTTTGCCATTTTTAACCGATTTTTTCTACTTTCTAACCACTTCTCTCAATTTTCCCTCCCATCTGTGACCCCCTTTGCCTTATTTTATCCATTTTTGCCTCATTTAACCCACTTTGCCACTTTTAAAACACTTTTCACTGTTTTTCCACACATTTTTTCTCCTTTTCCCTTTCTTGACCCCTTTTTCCACTTTTACCCCAGTTTGCACAAATGTCAGAATGCTGGAGAAGAAAGAGGGACCGATATAATAGGGAAAGGGAAAATATTGAAATAAATGGGGAAAAGGGGTAAAAATGGGTTAAAAGAGGCAAGAATGGTCTGAGAAAGGTTATAATACGTATGCAAAAATGGGTCATGAAAGATCAAAAATGGGTGGGAAAATGGTGAAAAGTGTTTAGAAAGTGGCAAAATGGGGTTAAAAGAGCCAAAAATCAGTAATGTAAGGCAAAAAGGGGAAAAATGATGGGCAATTGATGAAAAAGTTAGAAAGTTAAAGTCAAAATGTTGGCAACGAAAAAAATTAAAAGAGGCAAACATAGTTCAAGACAGGCAAAAGGGGGCAAATAGGTTAAAGGTGCCTCTTTTTTAACACTTTTTTTGCCACTTTTTAACTTCATTTCACCATTTTCCTACCCATTTTTGCCACCTTTCCTTTATTGACCTGTTTTTTCCGACTTTCATCCTTTTTTGGCCACTTTTTAACCACCTTCCACCATTTCCCACCCATTTCCCACCTTTCTTGACCTGATTGTGTGTATTTGAACCATTTTTTGCCACTTTTCACATATTTCCTGTACATTTTTTACCTTTCTCAAACCATTCTTGCCTCTTTTAACCCATTTCCCCTTTCCTCTTAAAATTATTTCAGTTCCCTCTACTTTCTTCTCTGGCATCCTGACATTTGTGCACATCATGGCTTAGCAATGAAGTCTGACATTGCTTTCTGATTTTTGTAGCCTATTTGCACATGCACATTGTTAACATACATCAGAAAAAAAGGGAATTTTGGATTAAGAAAAGGGGTTTAAATTTTAATTAGGCTATATTGTACTACAGCAAAAATAAAGTTTCATTTTTGTTGCTTTGATTAGAGTGTTTATTATTCAGGTTGAAAATGAAATATAATTATCACAGCTTAACTTTACAATGGACCATGATTTTCCTGACTTCCATGAGCTATTTGGCTGGGCCCCAGAAAGCTCTCCCCTTTATTCCCCCCCTTATGGGCGGCCTTGTTAGAAGGTAAAGGCACCCTTGTCTCTTCACTTACAGACTTGAAGTAATTCCAGGCTGAGGCTGGAGATGAAAACGGATATCAGCTTTTGAATCTGAAGATTTATTGCTTGTATTTTTGTAGCAAGTAACCACAGCCCTTTTTGTTGTCTTAACTTGTGAGATGATACTAAAACGAGCTATGTCAGCTGGCCCAGAATTCGTCTCGCCGGCTGCCTGTCGCTATAGTCTCATTCCTCAGAGATCCCACGAGAGAGAGAGAGATAAGAAGAGCTTTGACAATGAGGAGGATCTCACAGCAGTTTGGAGGTTGTTGTCTCACCACTTAAGTGTTTGCAGCCTCGAAGGCCATTTTATGCCCCCCCTCTCCAACCTCTGCCATCGGTGCTTTACATTCTCGACTCAATGCAAATGTATCTCCAGGGTGTCAGATTGTTTGTTGACCTCCTTGATGTGGCCTCTGTCTCTCAAGGTCTGATGCTTAGCGGATACTTGAGACTGGAGTATCTTGTCATGAATGTAAACAGCTGATGCTTGAGTACTGTGCTGGAATGTTTGTCACACAGACACACAAACGCAATCAGTGGCCGAAAGCCGCTAGTTTCCCTGCGTACACTTGTACTTGCAATTGCCTGCAACTTGTAAACACTACTCTCAGTTTAGTCCACTAAGGAATGTGTCACATCAAGTACAAAAGTTGCTTGCAAGTTTTTAAGCTTCTAACCATTTTGGCCTTTGCAGGAGAGAGATGAAATGAGAATTATAGACATGTAAGTACTCGACTTTTGTCATTTTTGAAAAGAAAACAGTTCACTGCTGTTCTTTGTTCTTCTTTTATGAAGAATTGTTGTCAAGTTCTGATAAAACTGGCGCTTTAGCAGCATCCACGCTAATCTCTTCCTCCATAACTGCCTCTTCCTCTTGCTGCTGCTTGTTAATGCCATGACTCTGCTGCGCCTGAAAGTACTGCCCCTCGTCACTGATTGGTCCTGTCACTTTCTAATCGGGCCCAAACGTTTCAGATGGGTACTTAACAAGATGGATTCGCCAGTGAGAAACAAGGAAACGGGCGTGTCCATCAGCTTGGCAAGGTTAGTACTATTGGGAGATAGGGCTAATGGTGGAGCTCTGTGCTGTTACCACTTTACACCAGGAGATGGCGGACATGAGTAACTTCAAACCCAGCAGCAGTCTTTGGGTGTGTTTCGATTCAAAGTTTTGGAGTTTATAGAGTTTGAAAGACACACGTCCGGTCGAGTAGCTGAGTTGGAGCATAACAGAGAGAAAGACAGTGAACTGTAGCGAGAATACTCAAAATGCTGGGAGGAATAGAGGAATATTCACCCTCTGCCATGACTTCCAGTCGTACCGTGAGACCATGGGTGCTTCTGATGGCACTGGTAGCAAAGCCAATGCTTTGCCTCACCACGTTTCCACCCCATCAGGGAGGGAGTAATCAGCGAATGCCGTGGTGGGGGGCACATGGGGACGGATCCAGGAATTTTTTAAAAGATTCTTCACTATTGGGAGATAGGGCTAATGGCGGAGTTCTACACTCTTTTTTTTCTAGTTTTCATGTATTTTTATTATTTTTCAATCATCTGAAGTATCTTTTCTGTAACTTTATCTTTATATCAACCACATTTTACTAATCTATCTCTATACCCATAATACTTTGAAGCTTAACTTTTGTGAATTTATATGATAAAATTCTGAATACTGCCTCCACCGCTCATGATCTCATGATATAAACAATATGAACAACCTCACCAGCTGACCCTCAACCATCCGCTACAGTGTGCATTAAACCCTGAGGGAGACTATAAACTTTTAGAGAAGTGAAGTGTGAGCCATGAGGGTCAGTGTGGGTGTACAGGACACGTGTAGATTTGTAAGTGAACATTTTTTCACGAAGGAAATTGCTGCACTTAGGAGAGCGAGATATGGGAATTGGCCTTTTATTACTTGGCTTCATGTAACCGGTCTTTATACAGGTGACAACTGTTTGAATTGTTTAAGAAAGCGTGAAGAGTTTCCTGCCTCACTTCCTGTCTTTTCCTCTCCTCACAGCACACACGCTGTCCCACAAAGCAGCGGGAGTCCACGATGGCCTGCAGGAGATGACATCACCCCTGAGCAACTCTGGCTAACACAGCCCAGTGTGTTCTAAGGTAATCATATCTCCATGTCACTGCCTATAAGTCAGCCATTTAAATCCTTTAATTATATAGCAGCAGCACTGAGGCAGTGTTTACTGTAAGAGTCCGCCATAGCTAGTTGTGTGTGTTGAACATTGTGTCTTGTGTTAATAAACTTGCGGAGGAAGAGCCCTGCAGGCGCTCACAGCCGCTGTAATGAGAGTGTGTTTAGTCTGGAGACTGTGTAGGACTAATGCTGATGGATTGTATGGCTGCAGGTCAGGTCTTGCTCTTTCTGGTACAGTTGGGAAGACTATGGAAGGAGTAGGAAAGTTTTATTTACAAGATTATTGAACATAATCTGTTAAAAGTGACCATGTTAGCACAAGCTACAAACTAAATTTCCATAAAATATGGATTATAAGTCACACTGGCAGTCTATTTTTGGGAACTCTCCCTGAGGGTCAAAAGCCTGAAACTGTACTCCTTCATGATGATTTTTATCACTCTCAGAAAAGTCCCTTCATGCAGTTTCAGCTGTGCTGCTCTTTTAGCACCACCTGTTTTTCCATTGAGAGTTTACACTAGGGGTGCACCGATCGATCGGCCAAAATCGGTATCCGTGCAGATTTCCTTAATTTTAGGAGATCGGTGATTGGCCGATCCTTGTAAATAAAATCAGTGGATAAGATCAGTTTCATATGCCTCTACCTACCAAAATGTGAAAAATGAAAGACTAAAGGAACTGATATAATTTAGTAGTTTGGACAGCAATGCTTTAAACTTCTCATATATATTTGAGAGAACTACCTCATGTGCAGTTAAAACAACAAGTTTGTATTGTTTCACGGGTATTGTTCAATGTTATTCAATAAAATAAGATTGGAACATTGAAGGTGTATGCTGTCAGTTATAAAAAAAATCGGTATCAGCCAAAATTGGAATCAGCAGGTCAGGCTTTTTAAAGATCGGTGATCGGCCAGAAAATTGCAATCGGTGCACCCCTAGTTTACACCTCTGCTAGCTGTAATACTGTGGTTGAGCTCTCAGCCTACAGTGACAGACAGTCCACTAGATGCACTGACCACCGCTGCTGTATACTTGAGTCTATTTCACACATGTAACCTGCCCAGGAAACCTCCCGTCTTTCTCGTCCACAGTTGTCCCTCACAGCAGGAAATTTCCTTCAGTTAGCCAACGAAGGTGTGGATGGGGAAACACTAGTAGAGACATTTCATGGTGGAAACCTCTGCTGTTTGCATTCACACATGCAGCTTTCCCAAACAAATTTCAGGAGTTTTGTGGAAGTGTAAGAAGGACTTAGTTGTCTTTAATTATGGAGTCTTTTCAAGCAAACCAGCTCTCATCAAACTTTATTTAATGAACAGTGAACCCCTGTTTTCTTTACATATGGGATTATAACTTAATGACTGAAAAAAAGATGGTAAAAAATGGTCTGGTCTGTGTCACTTTGTATCAAAGCATGTTGGGAGCATTTAAGCAACCACTTGCAATACATCATGAATTGGTGCTAATTTCAATAGGTAAAAGTTAACACCCAGCACACTAAAATGGCCTTTTTAGGGTCTTGAATTCTGGTCAGTGGCAGTGTACAGACCACTGCAAACGTGTTTCTACATTTAACCCATAATCACCAAAAGTCAATCTTCTCCCAAGCGGTAGTTCTCTTGCAGACGGAATAAGACTGTCTTCATTCATTTTACTCTCTATCTTTACAAGCTTTCCAGGGCTGGCTGCCGAGAAGCATCCCCACAGCATGATGCGACCACCACCATGCTTCACAGTGGGGATGATGTGTTGGTGGTGATGTGAAGTGGTTGGTGTCTGCCAAACATAGCGTCTTGTCTGATGGCCAAAGGCACCATCAGACCAAAGACATTTCTTTGATCATGGAGTCTCCACATGCCTTTTGGTGAACTCTAGTGGAGATTTAACATGTTGTCTTTAACAAAAGTTTGTAAGTCCTTTAGTGTAGTCATAGATGTCTTGGTGGTTTGTCTCAACAGACTCCTTTTGCACGGTCACTCAGTTTGTGAGGACGGCCTGATCTAGGCAGATTTACATATGTGCCATATTCCTTCCATTTCTAAATGATGGATTCAACTGAACTCTGGGGGATGTTCAGCAGCTTGGATTTTTTTGTAACCTTTTTTCTGAGTTGCTTGGGATGTTCTTTAGTCTTCATGGTGTAATGGTAGCCAGAAATACTGGTTTACCAGTGACTGGACCTTCCAGACACAGGTGTCTTATTCTACAATCACTCGAGACACATTCACTGCACTCAGGTGATCCCCATTTTACTAATTGTGAGATTACTGCCACCAATTGGCTGGACCTAAAAGTGTAAAACATCCGAGGGGGTGGAAAGCTGTTTAGTGTTGGTGGATTTGTTAAATAGACCATCTATACATTGACTTTCTAGAAATCTAAGAAAATTTATTTATGTATCGTGTCTCTGATAAATCTGGTTTCCTAGAAGTATAAAAAGGTTCCCACTGCAGCCATGTGACTCTGCTTCCCTGCAGACCAGCCCAGACTTGCCCCCTAACCAGATAAGATAGTGTTGACTACAGGCTACTCCGTGCAGACAGGCGAGGGGCCCCTGCTGTTCTTAAGGGGGGCAGTGTGCTCTGTCAGAACTGCTGTAACAACTTGCTTTGCACCGCACTTTCAAGGGCAGTTGTTTGGATCAGAAACAACAAATTCAATGTTATCCAAAAAACAGCAAGTAAATAAAACCTTTATTTCCTAATAGAATAGGTTTGTTTTGGTCAGCCTCAGAGGCATCCTGTGCTGTTAAGTTTTACAGGTTTATGATCTTTGCACTGCAAGCTGAATAGTGACAGTTTAAAGCAGCACGACAAATTGAGAATCCATGCCCTGTGGACAAATCTGAGGCGGCCATGTCTGCGGTCTTTCAGGTTTTATAATTACAATGTAAGATAACCCAGAATTAACTCAGGGTTTGTTGGATTTATTTGGCTCTGGATGGCTGTGGCATGCTCCTTTTATTGACATTTAATGATTATTCGTTTTCTTCAACTGCCTTTATATGAAATGATTCTGCAAAGGGAGTTCCAACCCAAGTGTAGCTTTGCTTATGGTTGTCTTTCATTCTATAGCTGATTAGGAAATGTTTCACATCAGACACAAGCTTGCATTGTCAAAGAAAACTTCCTAGAACTGTTTACATCCCTTTATTTTATTGGCTTATAGAATAAAACCAAATATACATAATTTATAGTACAAAATATAGACATAGTACTGAGGCTTTCTTGTAATTCTTCCCCTTCAATCTTCTTTTATCACCAAATAAAAGAAAGGTTTAGTCACAGGCTGGACCAAAAAAAACAGCTTTGCGCAAAATCAGCCACATCAATCAGGCTTTAACCTTGAAAACAAAAACAAGAAGAAATGGAGCCCGTGCAGAGACAAACACCTGAAGCAAATCTGAGCATTCACTCTTGTTTGAACAGTGACTAGATAAGATAGCTCAAAGTTATCAGCACAAGATGAATTCCCAGAGGAAGCCCCAGGAGGGGTTTCATCAATGTGGTGGGAAGGAGAAAATCAATCCTTCAAACCACATATGGTGACAAATAACCAGCTAAAACTGAAGCTGAATTAGTTGTTCCCCCTTGAAGCTTCATTCTGTGAAGGAACACTAAAAAGAAAATATGTAAAGGATCTTTGTTCCTGCAGGAAGATAAAATGTACCAAGTGAACACTATAAGACTCTGTAAACATAATCATAACCATGCTTGCTAGAATGAAAACAAACTTTTTTCTTGTTGTGATGACAGCTCTTGTAATCTTCCTCTCTGAAATCAGATCAGATTTAAAGTCTTCATTTTCACATAAAGATATGAGCTGACCACTATTAGAGGATGCACTGTCTTGTCTGTTCATTCCCTCTTATACCGTCTATCAACAGTGAAGGTCATTCCAATACCAGCCGTTATAGGCCGTGAGCAGAGTTCCCCTCACATATATCTGTGTACGTCTGGAGAGACCAACAAAAAAGGCAAAAACTTCAATGGAGTCTGCAGACTTCCTTTCTACTTTGCATTACATATGCACATATAGACGGGTATTTTCCCCAGCATTCCATCCATATCAGAGCCTCACTGTGTCCCCTCCATACACTGACTCACTGCCCTTTCCTTCATGTCTCTTAAGGATTTCTTAGACAGGCTTCAAGAAAGATTTTCATAAATGTCTTCTTTTTTTTTAACAAATCCTCTACATCCCCCTCTGTAGGCACTGAGAGCTATCTCTATCTTAACAGTAAAGGTCATTGGAGGAGACCGAGGGATATGGAAAGGCTAAGCTGTGTGCATGGCAGAGTGTTTAACAACTATCTAGAAATCAATAAGAGAAGGTTTGATAATGAGTGTGTCAAATCACAGTCAGGGACCAACTCAGGTGTGGCAAAGCCTGATGCTTCTGTCAGAATAGGCGGCTTTGTGGGGTGAACATCTGGATTTTTGAAGTTCTAGATTATATTCAACACTTTCAGCTAAGACTTACTGTATATTATTTAATGTTTGAATAGTCAAAACCTCCTATTGCATTGGATTTTCCGTACTGATTATCTCTCAGTATAAATGCTTCCATACTTTAACACAACTCCTGAAAATATCACTACATTTTTGGCATGAGCTGCACGTGTGAAGGCATCAGCGAAGTTTTCCTCCACTCCAGCTTTACCATTAATTTCTCCCTGTAGAAAATTTTCTGGCTGATGTTTGGATGAGCAGATGTCAGAGTGCAGCAGGAAATATTCACTGTGGGTGATCATTCTTACTACTGGTATGTTACAGGTGTAATCTCCATGCACATTATGAAACTGCAGTGGTGGACAGTAACCAAGGAGATTAATTTGAGTTATTTTATTTTCAGTTTTAGAGAGACTTTTTAGTTTTGACTCCACTACATTTCTTGTTACTCAGCACTCTTGCCTCAAAATCAGCTCGTAAATACAAGGTATGGCTATTAAAAAATGAAAGGATGTAGAAATGTTCAGGAAAATTGTATTACGGCTTTAGTTTCATTTTTTAATAGCTATACCTTGTATTTACGAGCTGATTTTGAGGCAAGAGTGCTGAGTAACAAGAAATGTAGTGGACTCTTAAATATATTTTCCTGAAAAAATACGACCTGAAAGTGAAAAAAAAATCTGTTACCAAATAAAAAAGATTTGAATGTGAAACAAAAAGATTTGAATCTGAAAACATTAAAAATGCGACTGGAAAAAATAACTCCTCAAATGTGAAAATATTTTTTAAAGAAAAAATGAAAATAAATTATTTAATTGAAATAATTACAGAGCTGAATCAAAAATATATTTAAATTGAAAAAATATATATATGCACTTACTTTTAGTTTCAGGTCAGCATTTGTATTTTTTCAAATTCAAGAACAAACCATAAACTTTCAGTTTCAAATTTATTTTTCTTTCTTTTTTTTTGTTTTTTTCAAATTAACAAAACAAAACTTTTGGCATGGATTTCGCTCCATAGAATGCCCAACCTTTAATATACAACACCCAGTGTGACTGTGAACCACATGGTTTTATCCTCATAAGCTTAGTCGTATTATTTAATAGCCATACCTCTGTTATGCACCCGTCTAGGGGGAAGATACAACTAAAACACCCTGCCCTATTTGAAAGACTGGAGACCGATCAGCGTGCCACTGCCACCAGCCCCCACTCTATCAACCAATTGTACTACCTGGCAAGACGACCAAAGATCCACACACACTACAGACAGCACACTCACTCGCAAACAAAAAAACTGAGGACTCACTCTCACACAAAACAGGAGAGATTCACGCATCAACAGAGCACTCACTCGTACACAAAAGGAGAACATGAAAAACAAAGCACAACAGCAATACAACAGTGCAGTACAATACGGCCACAGCTGTAACAACCTCATATATAGAGAAGGGGAAAATAAAACACTAGAGCACATGTTTTCCAGTGGACACTCTGGTTAACAGTATGCATAAAGGACACATGCAGGAACCATCACCTGCAGAATAAAATGTGTACAAAATTGCATTTCTTTTATGAGTTACAGAAATAAAATTCATGCAGCACTCTTATGTTTTCCTTCAGAAATGTCTCTAAATTTGAGTAGATCAACGACTTTGCTTATCCTGTGTGCACCGTACCAAACGGTGACGTCAGGGGAAATTCACAATTTATCAGAGGTCCACAGGTAATCCTAGTCCAGAGGGAATAATACTTTGGGGGGGGGGTTATATTGCTATATTGAGCATGGTAAATACGGCCCCATTTGAAGAGCAAAAACAGAAGAAATTACACTCAGATCAGGTGCTACATTTAGTGGTGGTAATGATGGATTTGGCAGGGAATGATGATTCTCCCCCTGATCACATATGGTCGTATCTGTAGCTGTAGTAAAAGAGAGATTTAAGAGAAGAGTGATTGGTGTCATTTTTTTTTAAGTACACTGAAAACTTGTTGATTTTTTAATAAAATTACTTTAAACAGTATTTATGCTTTGCCTCAAGTAATGACGTTGTGTATTTTGTCCTTCACTACCAGCATGTTCGTCACTGTTCTTTCATTAAACTTGAATATGCCAGACTACATACAGAACTGATAAGGGTGAAAATTGTCACTAGGTGGTTGGACTTTAATGCTTCATCCCTCATTTATGTTTCATTCTTTTAATGTCATGTCCTGCCTCCTGTCTGACAGGTGAAGTCTGCAGCTGTGAGGTGCATACTGTATGTGAACAGGCGACTCAGGACCTATGTGGCTTATAAAGTTTAAAACCATTCAGAAATATTAAATGAGTCTGATGCTGTCAACAATAAATCTAATTATTCAGATCTCACAGGGTCTGAGTCTCCTAGTCCATCAAGGATATAGGATTACAATAAAAAGCGCTGGAGACAGTCCACATAATGAAAAGGAATGCAAAGTTTGAAGAGGAGAATGAATTTAGCCATAAAGTGTGATGGGATTAGCTCGTCTCTTATTTCCAACATTTCCTTTTTGATACGTCCCGACACTAATCTCATTATAAGTGTCTGTCAAGCATACATGACGATTCGTTTTAACAAGGTAGACTTTCCGTGCTCCTTTTAAATTCGCTGCCTTCTTCTCAAATGAAAACACATGAGAGGTTCCTGTGAAACAGACAAGTCCTAACAAGGAAACGAGAGGAAGGCTCAGCACTTTTGATCATCTCTAACTCTGACTTACAGATATAGTTTAAACAAGGATATGTTTTCCTTGGAGATGTGTTCATTGTGACCACTGCAGTGTTTAATAGTGGAACAACCTAACAGGCTCACATTTGGTGCTTGGAGTTCTCACATTGTTCTTTTATCCCTTTCACTACGTCCCTTTGAATAGAAACACTGCTAAGAGTTCTGGTTGGTGACTTAAGGCGCTAATTTTCTTCTTATTTTCCACCTCAGAAGTTTATAATCCCCTTAAGCTAAGTGTAACTGCTCTAAAAGTAGTTATTGTGCTTCTTTAAATCAATATCAAGAAATAATTTAGTTTAACTATGAAAGTATTTAAAGAGGAAAATGGCTCATGAAACATTTTGTTCCAGAAAAACCTGCAACACATAATTAGTGTCTTGTTAATTGGGTAGAGCAATTACAGTATTCTAAGTGTGAAGCTAGACTAAAATGTTTGCCAACAGAGCAGAATGATTTTAAACTCTGATTATGTTTTTTTTTTGTGTAAGAACTGCCTCCTTTTCTCTTTTAACAAGAAATGTGAAAAATATCCCCAGGCCTTATTTTTGAACTACTTTTATATAACAAGCTGATTGCATAAATATTACATCGGCTCCCCATCTGCAGCTTACACTGCACCATCTCATATCACGTCTGGTGATATATGTAACTTTCAAAGCCACGCCAGCGGAGGTGGCTATAATACGCTTCAAACTAACTGTCGAGATAAATCACGACCCCGGCGATCTCTATCTGTCCATCACTGGGGTAATCTGACCATTGCGGATAAATACTGTGAAAGGTCTTAAAGCACTAGAAAGACCAGTACCTTAATCATGGCTAATCCTTGGTAGCGAGACATGTCTTGGGGGGACACAGGACGGACACATCACCCCAATTAGCTGCAGCTATAGCTTTAAAACCCTGTCATTAGCGGCACATAACCTTCCTGTCACTCACTGGAGCTGCTGCAGCCCTTTACTTAGTGAACTGCTGCAATTTGTCATATTTATGCAACAAAAGTCATATGGATTTAGAAGCGTGCAGACACATGCGTGCAGAGAAGATACAGCGTTTTAAAAGGAGGAAGGCAATACATACACTCACCAGCCACTTTATTAGGCACACCTGTTCCATTGCTTGTTAACACAAATAGCTAATCAGCCAATCACATTGCAGTAACTCCGTGCATTTAGGCATGAAGACATGGTCAAGACGACTTGCTGAAGATCTGCAAATGTGTGCTAAGTTTAGTAAATCTATAAAAAGATATGCAAATTTGTATAAAGATCCACAAATTAGTTCAGAAAACTTGCTTTCTTTCTTTAACCTGTTAAAATACTCTCAAGTCATCAATTATAATGGAGCAAACAAACACTAGTTTTTGAACTATCGGTGTGTTTTTATTAACAGCTCCATAAAGAAAGGGGATTTAAGTAACTAGGAACAAGGCGAGACGGGCTGGTCTGGGTGTTTAAGAAACAGCTGATCTACTGGGATTTTCACAGCCGTCTCTAAGGTTTACAGAGAATGGTCTGAAAAAAGGGCACAGAGAGCAGCAGTTGTGTGGACAAAAATGCCTTGTTGATGTCAGAGGTCATGGGAGAATGGACAGACTGGTTCAAGATGATAGAAGGGCAACAGTAACTTAATTAACCAATCGTTACAACCAAGGTAATGCAGAATACCATCTCTGAATGCACAAAATGTTGCCAGTCCTGTCAGCTAAGAACAGAAAAATTGGGCTCACCAAAATTAGACAACTGAAAATTGGAAAAACGTTGCCTGGCCTTCAGAGTGAAAGGAAGGCTCATTTGCCGCGCTCAGGGTGATGACATATACGGTCCTGACAGTCCTAGTTAGCTGCCCTCCAGCAACCACCTATTAAGACATGAAAAGATATACAATTCAAAGGTGGGGGACTTTTCTGATGTTTTCTTTTTTTTTTTTTTTTTTTCAAATCAGGACCTTACTTCAGCCATTTCACCAAAACTCACTCACACTCTCATAGACTTTCAGACAAGTGCTCAAATGCTAGCTCACTTTATGTTCTAGGACTCATTCTTTCACCACTCCATAGGGCAGTCTGCTCTGATGTTGTCATGCACTGTATATGTCTATTTTTTTTTAAACCATGAGTAGAAATGTAATGTATTAGGGCCTACCTTAAAGATGAAAAAATGAAGAGAATCTGTTCATTTTAGTGCAAAAATTTAAAATTTTTTGAGCGATTGTAAAGTCATTTATTTACCAGAAATAATACTCAGAATTTTAGAGTTAAAAAGTCAGAAGTTTCCAAGTTTAAAATGTCTTCTATTTTGACCCTAAAATCTTAAAAATCAGGTTTACTTTACAACAGTTTACAAAAGTGTAAGTTATAAAAAATTACAAGAAACCAAACTGAAAAACAGTGGTTGGATTTTTGACATTGTAGTCTAAAAAAATATAGTGGTTGGTTCATGTACATTTACACCTTTTAAAGTCAAGAAATTATTTTGTTCCTCTCAACTTACTTTGACTTTTTAAACTCAGTTTGTTTCTTGAAAATAAATAGGTCCTCTTAATGACTTTTTTTCTAGAGTTGCCCTAATATACCATCATTTATACAGAGGTCTTTTGTCAGGATCTTTTGTGTATGTAGGCTTTTTATGTTGGGATTTTGTCAATGAAAACAATTAAAGGTATGTTTAATTTTCCAAGTTGGTCACGGGGGAACTTAGCTTTTTTTGATATTAGTGGGGTTGAGGGACTAAGGAAGCAAAAGTTTGGGAACCACTGTATTAGAGCACCTTTGGGATGTGGTGGAATGGGAGCTTTGCATCATGGACATGCAGCTGACAATTCTGCAGCAACTGTGTGATGCTATCATGTCAATATGGACAAAAATCTCTGAGGATTGTTTCCAACACCTTGCTGAAACCAGGCCATGAAGACTTAAGGCAAAAGCTGCCCATCCTAGTACTACTACGGTGTACCTAATAAAGTGGCTGGTGAGTGTAAACACGATTTTCAGTGAGACAAATTGGGAATATGCAATGTTGCTAGCGGGTGTAAAGCCTTAATAGGCTGATTTATGTATGACATTCTCCCAAGCATAAATATGGATATACAAGCTGCAGAGTGGCAACACTGTTGTGCAGAGTTCAGTATACTCCACGTGTTAGAGTTCTGCATTGCAAAGAAACATGCATTTCAGATACCTTCCTCTTTTGGTTAATGAATGATAGGGGATAGGGAACATGCATTTTGAATGTCCATATAGCTATCAGCTCAGTATGCAGATAGGGTCCCTGGTGTTTTAGTGCAAGATAGTCTTCACAGGCCTTTTGCTGGTAGACAGTGGAGCATTAACTGTTATCTTGGCGAAAGCACTACCATTAAGCCTGCAACAATAAGTCCAGGGTCAAGGATGAAGTTGAATGACAGCTCAGGATGAATATAATTTCCGAGGAGGCGATAAAGAGGGTCTTGTACTCCTCACTAAAAAGCAGAATAATAATTTTTTGCACCAGGTTGTCTGCCCCCTACATATTTTCATTCTTTTGCTCCATTCTCCAGCAAAGAGGTCAGATACAAAAGGAGGACAATGACCAAACCGTGGAGATTGATGGCGACGATGAACGGGCTGACGGAATCTCGGCTAAATCAAAGCTATTCACCGTTAATGAAAATAAGAGAGAGAGCGCACTGTAAATCATCTTATGGTCTAATGTATTAGTGATAATGAATTCACGCTGCCACATTTAACCTTAGTTTTGCAATTCATTATATTTGAGATTAACAAGGGAGAGAACTTAAGTGAACTGTCTGCAGGGAATTACAGCCGGGGCCTCATTGTCAATCAAGGATTGTGTTCCGATGTCTTTCATTAGGGTTGGAGGAATTAAATAAGACTTTCTTTTAATGGCGGATGGCTCCTCCATTTAACGCTCCTCTTGCTCTCCCAAGATGGTTAACTCTTCATTACCCAAATTAAAGGCATCCATCTCTGTTGGCTCCTGCCACATTGCCATGACCTCTACCTGTCAAAACTTTCATGTAAGCTGGTGAGTGATGGATGATACCCCCGGACCCCATTGTCAAAATTATCCAGTGACTGTCCAACCCTCTCTGATCCATTCAATCCATCTCCCCAGGCTACGTGCCACCAGCCATGATTTAACAATGAAGCCGGGGTGCTAATTTACTCTCATAGAAATTAGAAACTACCTTTTAATTATATGCCTGGGAGTGCTCGCAGAGTTCACAAGGATCGCCCCCAAAGCTTTTAACTCGACTTTGAGGGGGGTTGATCATTTATATTCTTCAAACATGTTATTTCAGGGGTCATTCAACATACCTAGCACCAGAGGGAATTTGAGAAACCATCAGGAATGGGTAGAAAAGTGTTGGAATCAGTCATTTTTGAAGGTCAAGGATGGAAAACAACGCAAAAGTACTTCACTTTACAAAGTCAGAGCATGCCAGGAAACGGTTAGGGAATTTATTGCCAAGTGTAGTCGCCATGATCGATAGATGATTCACACTTTGGTTGTTACAGGTTCAGCTCCAGCATTGCATCATCCTCAACTGTTTACCAAAGGTCTTTGTTGACAAAAGAAACTAAACTTCCTCTCCTCTTTTCCCTCTGTATTTGCATCACCTTCAGACACATGTAAATATTCAAACACATGCCACACGTCATACATAAAACATGATATAAGTGGTCCCATTCTTGTCTGACCTCTTGTCCTCCTGCTTCTCACCCAGACAGATGTAGATAACGCTGCAGACACACCTCACTTCCTGAGTGGAGAGTTAAAGCTTCCTGGGAGAGGCACCGCCGTCCCCCCAGAGCCCCGAGGACTTGGACAGCTACCTATGGAGAGGGCACGTCTCTGACTTGTAGACCTGCTCTGAGGCTTCTCCTCTCACTTTGAGATCCTGCGTGTACCTGTCAAAGGGTCAAAAGGCTACGCTCACTGCAGACAACAGGACTGTGTTTGTGTGCGATTGGGTTTGTGCATGCGTGTTTGTATATGTGCAACCGCCCCCCCTCATCCTGTGACAGATGCCAGGCTGTTTATGTGTGAGGTGTGGGAGGAGTGCCGGGTGGGCAGGTGGGGTGGGTGCATGTGTGAAGGGAGAAGGGAAGTGTGTGCAGGCTTTGTTGTGGGTGGGTTCGAGCAGTGGTACAATGTGAGAAACTGCACTTGTCAGAATGTGCAGACATGCATGTGAATGCATTTGCATACACAGGCATATGTGTGCGCACGTGTCCACACCTCTGTCGGTTTAACTGTACCGGGAGTCAAAAGAGAACCTGTTACCAGGATTCATAAACACCACAACCCAAAACTGCCGTCCCAGAACCAGAGCACAACAGATGGGAGGGCTGCAGTTCTGGCAGCCGAGCAAATGATGAGCTAATCGTAGCGGCGGAGGTGACCATAGCTGGTTACAGCTTATTCAGGATTATGACTCAATCATGGAGGCTTATGCCACTTAGGTAATTATTTAATCAAAGAGTGGACGTGTCAATAGAAGTCGACAAGAGATTAATTATAAGTCCAGGATGACTTCAACTCATTGTTTTAGCGGTCGTCGCTCCTGACACAGGCAGAAGGGAGAGTTGATGGGATCACTGGGAGAGTGAGTGACAGCTCTAGTGAAGCAGGAATAATCAGAGTGGTATAGTTAACACTGAGCCCCCCTTAGCACAGACTGGGATCAATACAGTGCTATCCTTGATTAAAATGTTTAATTAGCTGTATTAAAGTGCAATACAAAGCTAAGAGAGAAGGAGGGAAAACATCCTTTCTCCTCTGTGAATGGATCAGTAGGGATCTTTTACATCAGCTGGTGTCATGAGCTAACTGTTGCTCTGTATACACTGCAGCCCATTACTGAAGATATGCAAAGGGGTCTTTTATATAATGGGGGAGGATGTATGTGTTGTGTGTTCTCTAGTGCACTGGAATAATGGAGTGAAAACGAAAGAACACAGAAGTGCAGTATTGCTTGAATATGTAGACAGAGTAGAAATGAACACATTTTATCTTAAAAATTGCAATAATTTATGTACTCTATTAAAAAGTGATCTGAAGTGAGCTAGAGAGAAATCTCAGCCTTCTTCCTACTTTTATGAAGCACAGAATGTATAAAAAGAAGTTCTGATGATACTGAAATCTTTGGAAAAGTCTTTTGACAAAATAAAGAGCTCTAAAGTAAATGCTGGGGACAAAAAACTTGTTTCATTTCCATGAAACCTAACATAAAAACCTTGCAAAGCAGATAGATTTGCCAGACCATGTCTATCACCAGGCAAATCCATCTTTCAAAGCTCCATTGTACATTTGTGCCAGGTTTGAAAATGGCTCTGACCAATCAGTGTCATATCAGGAGAGCAAGGCAGTAGCTATAGCAGGGTTTAGTTGTACTCAAAGACGATAGTAATGGCTGCCACCAGCAGAAATGAGCTTTGAAGAAGCTGAAGTATAGCAGCAGTTTTTAAAACTGTATGAACTTAAGAGCAAAAAGCTACGCTGAGAGCTTTTAATGATGGAAAGATGTTTCCCAGCCGGCTTCAGCATGACTTTAAGATTGTTACAAGTGGGGTTTGTCGGTGTATACAGGGGTTTCGGCTGCGGTCGCTTTAAGCTTGGATGTAGCTATAGTGGCAGTTTCATCGGAGCTGGGCCACATTTCTTCTTCACACTGAAAGCCTGTCTTGGCAGCAGTGTTAATTTTGGCAGCTTTTTAAAATTTACTCTTAGTCTTAGTCTTTAGACAAAATGTCTTTAGTTTTAGTCACACTTAAGTTATTTCTACCCTTTTTAGTTTTAGTCTAGTTTTAGTCAACGAAAACTCAAACATTTTAGTCTAGTTTTAGTCTATAAAAAGTCTATTTTTGTTAGTCTTAGTCTAGTTTTGTCATGGTAAAAAAGGCTGTCAACGAAAAGTTTTAGTCATAGTTTTGGTCGACGAAATTAACACTGCTTGGCAGAGAAATGATTTTGCACATCTCAAGCTCTGCTGTTTACACACTACAGCAGTGTTAGCCTGTGCTTACTACCTCATTTTGTCTTGTTACTGTGATAGGCCCTTAATGAATATGACAGACGGAACATTCGTCCAGTTGCCTTCCTAGAATTTTTTAAAAAGTCCTGCCCTTCCCAAACGCTTTGTATGGGAGGTTTCTATTCAAGAGCGACAAAATCCAGAACAAGCCTGACTATGCCGAAGACTATGGAAAGAAAACTAATGAGAGATGTGTCTAAAGATGCCAAAACAACTGCTACGACACTTGTGAACGACTTTAACAAGTCAGGAGTTGCTCTCTCAAAGAAGACAATCTATAGAGCCCTGCACAGGAATGGACTGCGTTGTGGCAGACCAAGAAAAAATTAATTTCTGCAGAAGAGACACTTTCAAGCTAGACTAAAGTATGCTAAGGACTACCTGGAGAAAGATTATTCATACTGGAAGTATGTCCTTTGGCCAGATGAGACCAAACTAGAGCTCTGTGGCCACAAAGACGTTGCTTATGATTGCAGAACATAAGAGGAAGCGTATAACCCGAAGAATACCGTCCCCACAGTGAAATACGGCAGTCGGAGTGTTATGCTGTGGGAATGCATTAACACCATCTAGTTACTCCAGCACTGAAGGTCATTTAATTCAGAATGGAGTGAAAGTTCCACTTTTGAATTACACCATTTTTTTAGTAGCAGTGGTGCCTAAACTACATTTTTGGGAACATCCACCACTAGGCATCTTTTTTTCTGCCCTGTGCAGTATGCTATATAACTTCACATGCTATCACAGAGTAATTTGATATCAAGGGGTCTTTCCAGGTATTTCTGTTCCACTGCATCATTATAAGAGGTGATCAGACACAGACCCTCCTATCCTAATCCTACATAGGAAAGCCTGTGATGGAAGGAGTCTTCTGAGGCAATTGACTGAGTATACTGGCCCCTTAAGCCCTCTATGACAGCTATAGGAGAAGAAACAGGCCAGTGGCAGCACTGAGAAGGTATATGAGTCACTCAGCCTATCCTTAGTAACCTGCCATTATTTATAGCTGACTGGAGGAGGATGAAAGGCATCAGAGGATTTCTCTTAGTTATCTGCCAACAGTCTCCTACTAATAACTGTCATTTCTAAATGTACAGGGGCTTTCATGTCAGCAGGAGTGACTTGAGGTACAGTATCTTAACATCTTAGAGATTGCAGGTATGATACAGAAAAAAGTACTCTCAACTTCACATATATGACCTGAGGAAATGGCTAATTTGAGAGAAAGTAGTGTCATACAATTTCATATTAAAGACATATAATGTACTTGACTACTTCTAATTGTTTTCTTTCATGTTTCCTTTATCAGTCTTTTCGCCCCTTCAGCCAGTAGCTGTCTGAAGCTCTGCGAGTCCTGATTCTAGGGATTCCCCTCCATGTGTTTTATCCAGTCTGGCTGTTTTACTTGGCTGATGGGGAAGCAGGATGTGAGATTTACACCAGCGAAGGAAAAATGAGGGCAAGTTGAAACGCAAAGATGGACGTGGCGGTTAACTCCCCAGTGGTGTCACCAGAGAAGAGAGATAAATGGTGAAAGGAAAACAAGCGAGGGGAAGCGGACTGTTTTTCCAAAAGCAGCACGGAAGTTTCTAATTATATCCTCTCTGAGACCTGTAGCCTCTGCTGAGACACACTGACATACATTCACCGACGTGGACACACAGACCTAACCTTTGCTGGGAAGCAAATTAGATGGTGCGAGGAAAAATAGTCCCTTGTCTTTTCTGTCATTAAAGGCCAGTATTAAGAAGAGCACACTCCTGTCATTAAGAATAAAGCTGAGATAAGGAGGTGTATGTGTGTATAAAAGAGGTTGATTGAGGGCAGATATTAAGGCTATGTCGCAGAACACCCCCTCCTTCTCGACAGCCCCATGCGGGCAGATGGTAGGGTGGGCAGTAAAGGGGCGAGGGTCCCCTGTCTCTAATTCTCAGCTGCACTTGTAAGATATGCGCTATGTATGAAATGTGTTGGCAACGATCCACGTCCTTCAGCTCCCCGTGTACCCCTGGCGGCTCCACCCAAGCCAGCTGTGACTGTATATGTGTGCGGCCTCACCGGGGCTCTGACAGCAGGGATCAAAACAACATGTGAACCAGCCGTGACACTGACCACCATCAAAACAAGAGAGCAGCCGCGTCACGGCTCTCCTAGGTGAGCAGGGTGTTAGCGTGTGCATGTTGGCGTCTCTATCAAACACGACGATGGCTAATGCATTAGTCAGTCGTGGTGTCACACTGTGATGTTGCTGAACACAATTAGCTCTTTGAGAGAACCAAACATGAACCAACATGAACCTTACAGCTTTGTGTTTAGATAAAGGGAAGGCTCAAAGCTCTAGAAAACTTTGTAACCTTTTTTTTTGCCTTTATTAAAGTGAGCATACACTTACTGAAGCATGCCTCACAGAGACAATGAGGGAAAGAGCAAGTGAGCGAGAGGAAGATTAAAAGAAGAAGTTTCATCAGTGAGCGTGGATATTGATGGTTACCTTCCACTCCATATGGCCCAAAGACAGGAAACGTGTGCCTTCCTGTTTGATTACATTTGAACAGAAGAAGCTCATAGATAGACACGCGATGTTGGAAGCATTAGATGTGTCTGCTTATTTTAACTACTGTTGCACAGGTGTTCTCAATGAAGAAGCACATTTAACGCTAGGGGTATTAAAAAAGACACAGAAGCAGGATGAAAGAATAATAGGGAGAGTAAAGAATGAGGGAAAACATCAAAGCCCCCACAGATGAAGTCTCAATCGAGTGATAAATGCCTCTGGATTCAAACAAGAGGCGCTCCATGCTTTGAAATTACAAATCACTTTAATGGAAATGCTAAAGGGGGTTAAGTTTACAAGGCTTTAATATATTTACCAAAAGAAATTGTTAACAAACCTCAGCCTTTTCAAAAAAAGTGAGACAGTTAACAGAACAAGATGTTTAGTAATTCAACCCCCTTTCTGTCAAAGTGAAGTAGACTAAAAGATCTCAAAAATCAACACATACTGCCATCTAAAGAATTTATAGGACAAATGAGAAACAAAGTCATTGATGTCTATCAGTCTGGAAAGGGTTACAAAGCCATTTCTAAGGTTATGGGACTCCAAGGAATCTTGCTGAGAGCCATCATCCACAAATGGAGAAAACTTGAAACAGTGGAAGGGTGGCCGACCGACCAAAATTACTCAAGGAACAAATCGACAACTCATCCAGAAGGTCACAAAAAAAACCCAGAACAACATCTAATGACCTGTAGGCCTCACTTGACTCAGTTAAGGTCAGTGTTCATGACACGACAATGAGAAAGAGAGTGGGCAACAATGGCATCCATGGGAGAAAACCGCTGCTTACAAAAACCCCCACAAAGGCTCGTTTCACAAGAGCCAAAAACAACCATCCCGATGATCCCCAAGAACAGTGAACCATGGTGAGATCCATTATCCACAAATAGAGAAAACTTGGAATTGTGGTGAACAGTTACAGGAGTGACCTGCTCACCAAAATTACTCAAAAAGCACACTGATTACTCATCTAGAAGGTCACAGAAAAACCCAGAACAACATATAAAGACCTACAGGCCTCACTTGACTCAGGTAAGGTCAGTGAGAGCCATTAGCCAAAAGTGGAGAAAATTTGAAACAGTGGTGAATCTTACAAGGAGGTCAACCTACCAAAATTGCTCAGAGAGTGCATCAGCAACTCATCCAGGATGTCACAAAAAGCCCAGAACAACATCTAATGACCTGTAGGCCTCACTTGACTCAGTTAAGGTCAGTGTTCCTGATTCAACAATATGAAAGAGAGTGGGCAAAAATGGCATCCATGGGAAAGTTCCAAGTCCAAAACCACTGCTGACTTAATTAAACACAAAGGCTCATCTCATATTTGTCAAAAAACATCTTGATGATCCCATGACTTTTGGGAAAATATTCTGTGAACTGAAAAGACAAAAGTTGGGTTATCCTTGTCTAAGATTACAATTTGTTTGACAATCTGAAACATTTAAGTGCAAATACTTTTTCACAGCACTCTAAATGTGTTATTTTTTTCTTTTTATACTACTGATATTACTATTGCCATAAAGGGCAAATAGAAAATATCTTGATATCAATTAAAGATCATATTGCCCACCCCTAGAATACACACACTACCTTTGTCAAACTTGAAACAATTTCTCTTGGCAGGGAGGTATTGTCAGTTGAATTTGTGGGTGACTGGAACAGATAATCAGTTGTTTAGCTGTCCTTTTCTTCCCACAGGAAGGAGCTGACAGCTTTAGGCCATCACTTAGGTCACGTATTAGAGGCCTGCTGCACTTCCTTGGTGTCCACACACACGTAAACACACACACAGGAATCACTGCTCTGCAGCAAACTCACAGCAGATGGAGTCCTGAGTGACACGTCCTGGCAGAGGAAGGTTACATCATGTAAATAATGTGATACTCTGCCAGACTTTAATGACATCAGATTTTTAATTCCACCTCTGTGTTTTATGCCACACACACTCACACACACGTCTCATCCAACTATTTATTATGCTGGTTTGCATCTGTAAGCCCCAGCTGGCTCTGAAATTATATTTATGGTAATTACAAACTTGATTATGACATTTCAACGTAATGTATTTTTAAGTTCAGAATACTTAGGCGGTTTTTGCAGATTTTCTCCACTTGACAGCCCCTGCTAACCATATGCCGCTGAAAACTGATTATTAAATTTGATTAATGCTTATCATACACAATTACCGAAATATAATTGAACACAGTGGCCGATTTTGGCCGTGCTCCCTGACAGCGGACATGTGCCGACATGTCTTGGGGAGTTAAAAAGGCCAAGCAGCTGCAGAGACAGACGCGCCTTCTGCTCAAGCCAAAAAAAGGTTATACATTGAAAGTATATTTCACTGCTTTGTTTACTTAGAAGCCCCCAGATGTTGCGAACATGTGGATATTTTATATGGTAGTTAACAGCAGGTCACGCTTGGACTGCCACTCCCACAGAAACAATTAATAAACCATAAACAGCCTAATGTCCTCTCGGCTGAGCATTAAGTTCATACTGAGAAGAAAGGCAGTGAAAATCGGCTTTTGCTGCTGCAGTGGTGGTGGTGGGGGGTTCTTTTAACTTTTACAACTCCTCCGCTGCTGAGCTGTAGCTGTATAAATATGGTGGTTCATGTGGAGACACTGCTGTCACGGTAAACTGATCATGTCACTGAACTGCCTGACCCGGGCTGTTGTTTGCTGCCGCAGACGCCTCATCCAAAATGTAAGAGAATAGTCTGTTTGGAGTGGGGCTTGTTCTAACATGATACAAGTAAATATAGCTGTTGTCTCGTGGCGTCTGCTCTGATTAGTGTGGCATGAAAGGCTCCATTGAGCACAGGAATCTGCTTTATGCAACATGTCCAATTATAAATATATAAATTGATGGCTACTGGATCCTGGATTTGGAGGCAGATTGAGGATTTGTAACAAACCTAAGAAGGAAACGCAAAACGGCTTGCTGCTGTTTATCCCTTTTCTCCCTGCTAAATCCAATAGCTTCAGCTCAATCTGTGCTAAAAGGTTAAATGTGTCAAACGTAATTGCTTGTAACGGCAAAAAGCAACAACCTATAGTAATTTCTGATGCAAACAAAACCAATGTACTACAGTGCCTAGTATTCACCCCTTTTTATTGACTTTATAATTCAGTCATGTCAATATAATTTGGCTTTTCTTAAACCAATAAATTGCAAAGAAACTCTTTAATTGTCAATTTGTGCTAGTAGTCTCACAATTATTGAAAAGGGGATCACCTGAATGCAGTGAATGTGTCTCAAGTGATTGTAGTATAAAGACACCTGTGTCTGGAAAGTCCAGTCACTGGTACATCAGTATTACTTGCTACCATTACACCATGAAGACAAAAGAACACATCAAGCAACTCAGAGAAAGGTTATTGAAAATTAAAGGTCAGGAGATGGAACATCACATTTTTCCAAGGCACTGAACATCTCCCAGAGTTCAGTTAAATCCATCATCAAGAAATGGAAGGAATATGGCAGTTGTGTAAATCTGCCTAGATCAAGCTGTCCTCACAGTGAGTGACCGTGCGAGAACGAGACTGGTGAGAGAGGCCACCAAGACACGTTACAAGCCTCAGCAGCTGAGATGGAACAGAAGCTGCGCCAAGACTGCCCATAAGGGGGGTAAATTAAACTAAACTAGTTGCAAAGTAATTTCAGACTTCAAAGCTAAGCCATGATGTGCAAAAACATCAGAATGCCAGAAAATAAAAATAGAAGAATAGAAGAGACAAAATAAATTGGCAAAAAAGAGGCAAAAATTGCCAAGAGGTGGCAAAATGGCTTTAAACTTGCAAAAAGAATGGGCAAACCTGGGCCAAAAGTGGCAAGAGTTGGTTTAAAGAGGCAAAAAAGTAGTCAAATAGGCAGAAAAAGGTTAAAAGTGGCCAACACTGTGACAAAAATTGGTGAACAGTGGCAAAAAATTGGATAGAAGTATGAAAGGAATTGGCAAAAATGGGCATACAATGGCATAAATAGACAAAAAGTGGCATTAATGGTCAAAATGTGATAAAAATCCCAAAAGAAGTTTTAAAATTTGGCTGAAGTGGCAAAAATTAGTCAAATAGGCAGATAGTGGTAAAAAAAAAAAAAAAAAGCTTAAAAGTGGCAGAAACAATGGCAAAAATTGTTATTATGTGACAAAACGATGGCACACTGACAAAAATTGGCAATAATGGTCAAAATGTGGCAAAAATGGGATGAAAGAGACAAAAAAGAGCAACAAAGTGATGGCATAAGTAGGTAGATGAATGGGTGGAAAATGTTTTGAAAGTGTTTTTAAAGTAGCATGAATAAATAATTTTAACATCAGAACCCAGCTAAAGCTTGACACACTTTTAAGCCCAAAATGAGGTAATGGTTAGCCAGGACGCTAGCACCAATGCTACTGACCCAACACAAATGCATCAATATCATCAATAAATCATAACTGAGGAGGGCCCATTCTCTGGGTTTTTCAGGGGCCCAGCCTATTCTGTGGGCAGCCCTGCTCTATACGTAACTGTTGCCCGGGTTTTTCACCAGTCAAAGCTTTATGGGAGAGTGGCAAAGAGAAAGCCACTATTGAGGAAAACTCAGATTAAATCTCGACTAGAGTTTGCTAAAAGGCACGTGAGACTCCATGGTCAACAATGTTGAGTATTTATTCAGTCACTTATTTTACCTTACATGTTTTATTAAGTTTACATTACTTTGTGGAAATCTGTTTTCACTTTGACACTAAAGAGTTTTTTTTTGTTGTTGTTGTTGTTTTTTGTCTAAGTCGAGTTCTATTGACTGTGATTGATTTATGAAACCAATAAAAGGGTAAAACATTAAAGGGGTCAATACATTTTAAAGGCACTGTATATGAATGCTGTTTATGCAGACCCATTGTGCATGTTGGGTTAAGTCATCACAGCCCCAGGAGCTAGCTTTCTGAGCTCCATCATCACACATGGCTTATCCCTTATACCCACGATCCTCTAGCAGAGGTGAAGGGTCACCTAGCCATCAGAGGAAGCCATCACTGAGTAGCTGACCCCTCCTCTGCCCCCCACCTTTCATCTGTCTCTCTGATTAGTTTGCCCATGTGACAGATAGCAACTTAAAATGAAACGCCCCGTAGACACTCTCCCGAGAGAATCTCTCAAGCAAGATATATACACACATTCTCGCTGCTGTGCTAGAGAGTGCACTTTCAATTACAAGAGGAGAGGTGGGCCTTTAGATGTTCACTACTCATGGCTCAGAGATCTGCGAGGTCTGTCGGCTCGGGAGAGTAAATCCATCCACTCGGCTTCTGCGGCATATCAGGTGTCCTCTGGCGTGTCTCTCATGTGTGATTGGTGTGTACCTACCCTGCAGCTGCACATGAGACTCTGCTTGATGTGGTGGCATCCAATATCCATTCAATCTAGACATTATGTAATGGACAGCAAACAGAGGCTCAAACTAAACCTCACAGCTCCTACGTCTTAGCAGCTGGTGAGAGCTGTGCTTAAAGGGGAGGAAGTAATTCTTACCAGTACAAAGGTTGAGGTTCTTTTAACATGTGCTGCACACTTGGAGGCAGAGGGGTGTCCAGGTGTTGGTTTCTAGAGGAACATACAAAAGTCCTAAAAGAACATGAATTTATTGATTTTATTTTATCCCATTTTCCTCTAACAAACAGTTGTTTTCTTGAGATTTGACAAAGTTTTTTGTCATTATCTCCAATTAGCAACGCTTGATTTTCTATGACAAGGAATAGCAACATTTAAAGTCATTGTGCTCCATTTACATGGGCTTATTCCTTCTTTCTGAGTTAAAAAAATCTTTGAATCCTATAAGCAAACCATATTTTTTTTTAATGGCAGCTTCCTTATAGTATAACACAAGACTGACTAAGAGTACAGTACTGTGCAGAACTTCTAGGCATGTTTGGGCCAAAAACTGAGGCTAAAGTAAGGCGTAGATGTGGCACCATTGGGCAGGAAGGACTGACACAACCCCAGTTGTGCTATGGATGTCCTTACATATTACCACGGGTATGGGAAATTAACATATTAAAAAAATATTAGAGTCCGCACCTTTACAGTCGAGTTAGGGGGAGATAGGGCGAGTCAGTATTGATGTGGTTAAAGATTATGAAGTTGCACAAAGCATCATATAAATATTAACATTTGAAGAGGTTTTTGTACACATTCATTACATTTAAGCAAAAAAAATCTTACACAAATTCTATAGTTTTATTTTGAATTACACTCATTTTAAGATTTCTTTCACAAAAATGGCTAAAACTATAAATCCTTTTAAAGTTTTGGAAACACTTTATTTTGAAAGGTTATAATTACCTATTAATTACAGAGTAATTGCATAGTAATGTTAAAGTAAAAAGTATAATTATAGTAATTTATTAAGAATACAGTTGTAATTACCTGGTAATAACTTGGCATTTTACCAAGTCAACTCTTAAATATAACATTTTAAGGAAGTATTTACCTACTGGGAATGTATTAATGATCAAATTTATCCTTCTAAATTGCAATAATTCTTTCGTATTTTGGTGGTATTTTATAAAGGATGTTTTTAAGATATTATGACTGAAGGTATTCAGTTATCACCTTAAATTTACTTGAAATTCATTCAGGAAGGACTCAATTTAATTAAGCTGAGGAAAATGGAGAAACTACCTGGGAATTATCCATTATCTTGCATAAAAAAAGAAATTACATGATAAAATGCCACCTAATTTTTTTAACCTTTATTTTACCAGATACCCAGAACCCATTGAGATTGAGATCTCTTTTACAGGGGCAACCAAAGATTTGCCACAGATTGCCAAAACAGTATGAGGAATAACTTGATAATTATGACATTTTTACTGGGTAAATACTTCCTCAATATACTATATTTCTGAGTTACTGTTTGGTTATAAGAAATTACCTAATAATTCTACTTATTACTATATAATTACTATATAATAACAATGTAATTACTCTAAATTTACTTGGTGAAAACTAAGTAATGAGTTCCCACTAAAATTAAGTGTTACCAAATCTTTCTGCCTACAAGACTCCCATATAATTTGCATGTCAGCATTACTAGGGACCCACTGGCCACAAGCACCATCCTGGCTGGTATTAGGCTTGCCACAAGCCCCTGGTTGTGTCGTGGCTGTCCCAAGGGCTTGAAAACTGCCAGCAGTCTCCAGGTGTATTACCAGGAGAGAAATACCCTGGATAAAAGCAATGCAGTCAAGCTTGACCTCGGCTGCCAAATGGCACATTGAACCAGCCAGAGAAGCACTGGCCTAGGGTACCGTCTAGGTGGGTTGTATGGTTACCAGGAGCACCTGGTTGTGTTGTGAATGTTCCAAGGGCTCAAAAATCGCCAGCAATCTTGAGGCGTATCACCAATTGGGTGAAAAGGCCTGGACTAAAGAGATGCCATTGAGCTTGACCTTGGCTGCTGAGAGGCACACTTACATGCCTAAAACAAATGCACATGACTGTACCTTACAAAACTCCAGAATAAGACATGTTAGCATTACTGCTTTACAATTTCCCACACATATAAATCATACATCCCTTCTGCAAGGTTTTGAACGTTGTTACCTCACTTTTTCCAGACTTAAAACTTAGAAACACAACGAATGAGGCTTAGCTTGGCAACATATTACTGAACACTTTAACACCTCTGCTAAATGATCTGTGCATTGCTGCATCCTGAAGATCCCTTAGCTGCTCATATTGCCTGTGTGAGCCTTACTCATTTTAACCACACATTACCTGACTAAAAAATACAAAATTACCCAGAAAGTTCTTGGCTTTAGCACCAAGTCCTATAAATGATGGAAGGACAAGTGCATCATGGGGCTAACTGTGCTCTTGAGACAACAACCTTTGTAAGAGTTGATTTCAAGAACTCCCCTTCACCTTCCTCTTAGGAAAGTGTAGGCTGTGTGTTGATGAAGTCATCAGGGGATGATTTAGCTGATATACGAGGGGACCTATTGCTCATCAGAAAGCTAACCACCATGCTGATTGAGTCATATGTAGAGCTGCTGGGATAATTTGTCACAGGCCTGCCAGGTCAATGGACTTTGATTGAAACACGGTATGAACTCGAGGATTTCCACTGAGTCGAGTACCCTTACAACCTCTCTACGTCTCAAGATCTTTCCTCTCGCCCTGCCACATTCTGATTCTCTCTGAGGTTTCACTCCCACTTTGTTTCTTTTCTTTACTTCCATCTTTTTTTCAAACTTGATCACAAACTATCCATCTCTTCCTCGGTCTTTGTGCTCCTTCCTGTCCTCCTTTCTTTACTGTCTCCCTATATTTCCCTGGCCTCTCCCTGGCCTCAGCCTGGGGGCCCGCTCTGCTTGTTGAAAGGTAACAGAATCTTCCGGAATGACCCACTGAAATCGCTGGGTTGATTCACTGATGTTTCTGTCAAGGGGAAGCACAGAGTATAGGACTGTATATCCCCCCTCCTACCAAACTGGAGGTGTCCATTACAGCAAAGATCTGTGCAAAAAAGGGGGAAGAAAAATGGGGGCCCTGAGCTAGAACGACCTGTTTTAATGTGACGGAGATCAGTGCAGAGCCATGCACAAACACATATTTCCAAGAAGAACAGAAACCTTGTCTGAGACACCTGTTCATTTTGCTGTTAAGTTTGAAACTTTGAAACATGTGGCTTAGCTGGGGAGCTGTAACTCTGCCAAACGCTTGAGTATACAAGTTCAGCTATGCACTGTAACTTTTAACACTTCACGGTGAAAATCACAGCCTTGGCACTCCTAAGCTGAACAACTCAGTTCCCCTTCATTACCTTTCTTGGAAAAAAACAGGGGGGGACAGCAAGGTTTGAGAAGAAAAGGAGGAAGAAAAGGGATGTGAACTTGAATAACTTCCAGGAGAAGTGAGGCAAAATACCTGCAGAGAGTTTCAAAAACCACGAAATCTTTCATGTGAGTGTTTTGGCATCGCCGGGTGGGAAGCCTCGGCACTGACCATAACATAGGTATGCCTAATCCTCTTTTATCTACAAAATCGCACAAAAGGGAGTATCTGTCCAAGTGAGGAGGGAGATTCTGCAGACATAAAAGGCTGACCGGGGGAGTGTTGCATGTCTGTACCAACATTGTCCTGCTCCTTATTATTCTTTGCACATAGCTGTAAGTCTAAACAAGACCCGCTTCCTGAGAAGGACTGCTGTGCACTCATGCTGGCCCTGGTGTTGTTCTGCTCCTGCATGTGGAAGTGTGAGTGTGTGGTTTGTGTGTGCGCGAGGCCACTGCGCTGTTGAGATGACCCTGCTTTCTTTCTATAGGGGCTTTCACTCTGCAAGAGCTCAGGCCCTGTACAGAGGGAGCCTGTGCTGGTACCTCTCTTAGCCTCTCTTTCTTGTGCAGACGTCTCTTCTCTTTCATTCTCTCTCTCTCTCCTGCTCTCTCTGTAGCAGCAGCAGCTTGAGTACTTCCAGCTGCCGACATTGAATACCGCCTCCCACACAAGCACACACTCACAGGTACAAGCTGATCCAGTATAGAACACATGTACGAGCTCACACATGTGCATATACACATACCTCCCTCATTACTCGAAAGCCCGCAGTAGGCTCTCTGCATTTGTTCCTCTACTGGATTCATATGTGGTGCATGTTTCTGTGCGGTTCTGCATGTCTTCACCCTCATCTACCCTGCAATGTCTTTGCCCCGAGACGGGGTGGATATGGGTGATGATTTATTGTCCATGTATCCATAAGAGACCCTCCAGTGTCTTTGCAGAGGCTGTGTCACATGAAGCTAACCGGCCAAGAAACACACCTCGCAGCGAGCTGCCCGCCCTAACACCGAAGAAAACTCCAAAACAAACGGAAAAAAAGGAAGGTTCAACTCAATGTCAGAGAACATGGCTGCGCCATTCCCTGGAACAAATGCACATCTGCATCCCTACGGGAGAAACACTACAGTCCCTCAGAAGCAGCTCTACATCTGTCAGCTCTTTCATCATGTTCTGAAAATAAGACGAGCACAGCAGAGGAACCTGTTGCCGGGCTATAAGACTGAAGCAGTCCAAGGAAAAAATGGTAATGCAAGAGAGAGCGGCGGCAGGGGTCTGCCGGGGTGTAACCATAGCTGCTAAACTTGCATTCAGGCCTTTTCCAGGGCCGGGCTCGGAGTATGCAGACGACCTAGGGGCTGGAGACTTAGGGAGGACTTTAAGCCTCTTTGTCAAGCTCCTCGGAGCTCAGTCGACCGCTGTGAAGAGGCCAAGGCATGCAGCTGTCTAGCAACAAGAACCCCTCATACCGCAGATACTGGCCTATGGTTAAGGAGTGTGTACGTGCTGCTCACATTGTGTGCCTGAACATGTGGGTTTGAGTTTGTGAAAGTGGGCCGTTGATGAATATCTCACCAGGTGAAAACTAGGTATGTGGAAGTCTGAAGAGCTGTCTAATATGCTCTTGCACCATTTCTTATTTAATGAATCATAACACGTGGATGTATCTTAGACCTACAAATATAAAGGTTGTCTTTAAAGCCCATATAATGAGTTTTTCACTGGTTAAAACACACACTAAAATCAACACTGTTTCCTCATTTTAAATTAAAAAAAAACTTAAAACAAGACAAAAACAAGAAATGTCTACCTATATACAGTATTTCTTTATTTCTGAAACCCTGCAGGGGGGGTAGGTGTCAAAATTGATAAATGACACAATGTTGAAACAGCCTTCTTTTGACATTTTTCATAGCAAACACTCCTGAGAAGAAGTGCAGTAGACTCTATGTAATAAGGGATCAAATCATGTATAGACCCTTTTTAGAAGGAGTTACGTGAACAGTGGCTCGCTTTAGCTACATTAGCTTTAGCTAAAACTAACATAGCTACTTTGTTGAACCATTGTAGCTGCTTTAGCTGTAGTAGTATCACCATACATAGCAACAAAGCTATGTAGGCTACATTGAATGTGTAGATTAAGTAGCTAATGTAGCTTTGTTAGCCTTAGCCTCAGCTACATTAGAGTGTTTACATAGAGGACAAGCTTTTTCAGCTTTATTAAATGTTTTATAATTAGGTTTTGCAGGTCAGGTTTTTTACTTTTAACTTCTGGTAACCCAACCTCTAGATTTATTATTCATGGAGATAGTGACAGGAAAAGTGAAAAGTTATTGCTATTTGCTGTGATAATCCATCAGGACATTATTAATCAATATCAATATCTTCTTGTCAGAATGTTTGTTTACAGATTTTACATGGTAGCACTGCCTTGTGCTGACAAAAAAAAGTGTAATACAGTTGAGCACAAGCTTTATGTTTTAATGTGGGCCATATTTCATTTTATCTCTAGAATTTGCTGCAGGCCAATCAAAAATGGGCCGCGGGCCGCATAGTTTGCCATAGTTTGGACACCCCTGACATACGGTGATTTTAAAAAATGCTGGGTGAAACATGAAGACAGTTAACCTTTCAGAACAGCTTCTTCATTTATTTGACACATACCGCACTCTATTTAGGCTGATCTTGAGAATGCACTCTGATGAAGAGTGGAGCTTGTCCCCATTTGCCTACAATGACAGCTTTAGGAGATGAAATAAGAACACATTTTGTTGCATTTTTATAATTTCAGCGCTTTCATGTATTAATAAACTGAGAGCCCAGTGTTGTGAAAGGAATACAGCGGTGACAGTGATTCATCATGGTTTGAGCTCTCCAGCACTTCTGGTCGACACCTTATTTACATGAAATGCACTCTTTGAAACAGCACCTACATCGACACGCCACTGTCTAATTCCTGCGCCCCGTGACGTGCGGCGCAGACGGAGCCGAGACATCGGACAACACGGCGAACCCAAGTGCTGTCTCTCCATGAAAGTATTATCAGTGAAACTAACACCTTCTTTGGAATGCCACAGCACTGCCTGGAGACATGGAGGAGCTGGTTTATGAAGCCCGGTCCCTGCACTGCTCCAAATGAGCCATGGTGAATTCTTCACCGCCAGTCAATCCCTGGGGAGGCAGTCAAGAAAACCCTATTATATTTGGGGGCAGGCAACGCTCAAACTGACAGCAACTGCTGCGACAGCAAAGCTCAGAGAAAGAGAGAGGGAGAGGTATGCTCACCATTTCTACATGACAACACTAAATTGCACGCAAGTTGGTCTCATTTTGGATTGTAAAGCAGCAAAGAACAATGGACCTTGCAGTTCAAATTGAGTGCATTGTCTGGATTATGCTAACAGCTAAAAGAGCTACCAAGCTTTGTAGGCCATGCTTTAATTAATGGTTTCGCAAAAGACTAAATTTAATGTAGAAACTGGCACCCTTTTCTTAAAGAAAACTTACTAGAATAAGGTTCCTGCATAAAGCTAACCTCTTATCCTTATGCCGGTTACGTAAGTCTACAATTTAAGATTATTTATTCATTTTATAGTCTGCTCAAATGGCCACACCTGTAATTATAACCCTGAGTTGCTAAAACTGTTCAGACACAGAGGAAAAACCACAAACCTGCCAAGGAATGCTACTAAAACAGAGCAATTACACCAGGCATGTGGTCAGAAGTCCCCCCTTTCTAGGAAATATGTATGAAACATTAAAGCAACAGTAGCACGAACACAGCAGAGGCACGGGGAGGAGGCGAGTCCACGAGTGTTGGTTTCAATCTGAAGGATAACACAGAAAAGGTCAAGTCTGAGTCGGCAGATCACACATAATCACCTCCCACACAATGCTGCTGCCCTATTCCATACTAGCCTCCTGATGAGAGGAGAAGATAGATAGATGGAGAGAAGGCAGAGACGGACAGATAGAAAAGCAGGGGAGGGAGAGAGGGAAGGAAGGAAAGAAATAAGAAGAGGAGGCATTATCATTCCAAGCATCAGCCCCACAGCAGATGTGCTGCTTGTCTTTAGCTGTGAAGGAGTGTCGTGTGACCCTGCTCACCTCAGGCCTAATGAAAGATTGACTGACTCACTCACCTCACTAAGCCAGCGTCATACGTATGCCCGACCAAATATTATTGGATGCAGGGCCTGGAAATGATCTGCGAGTTTACAGATGAAGGAAGGAAAAGGACATCCCAGAACACGGTCTGACTGCAGGGCCATGAAGGGAACTCATCAGAGAGTGAACTGCAGGTTCGTGCTAGAGGCGGATCAGGGCAGCAGAATGAGAAGAGATTTGTTTGTGTCTAGTTATGCCAATGCTTTGACTTGGAAGTGGACAGAAGGTTTCAGGGTAGACTCGGAACTCACTTTAGATAATCGTCTGAGTCTGAGGAAGTGCAGGAGGGAGTAGAATTTGCGTAACACACTGGCAAGAGGAAAAAATGTGCAAGAACTGACATGTTAGTTAAAGAAAATCTGAAATCTGTTTACTTAGTCTGATTTATATTGTTTCCTATCCTGTTTCTATGATTCATGAAGGGGGCTGTATGTGGTGCAGTCACTGTTCTCGGTCAGCATGGCCCCCTCATTAAGAAACCAGGCGAGGTTTTAATCATTTGGAGGCCCGAGGCAAAGATCAATATGTGGCCCCTCTCTGTTTAGCTTAAAGCCATTATAGTGAGTGAACAACATATCTTTAACTCTTTTTCTGGTAAAGCCACACAACAGACATACCTACATATGACAGCCTCCTGCCTCTAGGGCCTGCTGTTGTGACTGTGCTGGTGTCTTGTCTTGTCTGCCCCTGCAGGTTGGTGGGTGCTGCCTGCCACACCTGGGCGTAGCCCTCAGGTGTAAAGACCTGGCAGTTAATCGTCAGGCTCTCTTCTCTGATCCCCAGAGTCAGCAATTCCTCGTCACACCATGCTTTTGTTTAGTTATTTCCTGTTAGCTTAGTTCTATTTCCTCCACTAGTTAAACTTTTAAATCATATTCTGTAATAAAACTTTTTCATATTTTAGTTAAAACTATACGCCCCCCATCTTTGAGCCAGGTCATGACCAAATGGGGTCTCGTCTGGGACCTGAAATATAAATATCCAAATACCCAGCAGTATTTGCCCATTAACTCTTAAAAGAGCATCATTAACTCAAACTTACTACATCTAAATATGTCTTCAAGGATCTAACCAACTATAATTTTCTTGATATGAAAACATTTTGGGGGCTTTTTGAGAGGCTTGGACACTATTGTTCCAGCCAGGGTCATCCCAGTGGACACTTTTACATAATCAAATCCAACTTTGATGATATTCTATTCACTTTTTTTTGGCTTTATTTACATTCAAATGAATGTCTTTATCATTGAAAATAGATTTAGATGCACCTTATATTCAGGCCCTTGATGCACACATGTATCAAATTTATCTTGAGGCTCCTTGGAGGATGAGGAACCCGGCAGTTTCCAACCTTAGCCGAATGGCAAATCCAACCTGAAGGCAGGCTCAGACTACACTTTTTTTTTTTTTTGGTCTTTCATGCCTGCACCATGTCAGACTATGCAACAAGAATCTTGTCCTGTCTTGGCCAATGGCCAGGCCACACTATAAGTGTGATCCTGACAGCTCATCCCATGGCGACGTCACTACTGTCCCAGCGATTGTGTGCGAGTTCATAGGTCATTGGGAAGGCCAGTCAGAGACTGAAAATCATAGCTACAACAGAAGTGCTCTATGTGATTCTTGGGAGTTTTTTGCCCAGAAAAGAATAAACAATACAAAAGAACAGTAATGGATTGGATTATGCATTATGTATGACAATTACAGAGGAGGACAATATGGACCAGACATCTTTCAGATAAAACTTCAGGTATGAATGTGATAACGTAAAGAACATAAATCCAAGTGCCCTATCTAATTGATACAGTTTCACTGTATGTACTTATAAGTTTCCTTATAATTTTTTCACATTCATTTTACCCTCTACCTTTACAAGCTTCCAGGGCTGGCTGCCAAGAAGCATCCCCACAGCATAATGCTGCCACCACACAGTGGGGATGGTGCATTTGTGGTGATGTTTCTGTTGACCAAAATGCCCCTTTTTGGTCTCATCAGCCCATAGAACTTTTGTCCATTTGGCTTTGGAGTCTCCCACATGCCTTTTGACAAACTCTAGTTGAGATTTAATGAGTTTTCTTCAACAGTGGTTTTCTCTTTGCCTCTCTTCCATAAGGCTTTGACTGGTGAACAACTCGAGCAACAATTGTCATTGGCAGAGTCTCTCCCATCTCAGCTGCTGAAGCTTGTAAATCCTTCAGATTAGTCATAGGTGTCTTGGTGGCCACTCTCACTAGTCTCCTTCTTGAACGGTCACTCAGTTTGTGAGGACAGCCTGATCTAGGCAGAATTACACATGTGCCTTATTCCTTCCTCTTGATGATCAATTTACTGAGCTCTGGGCGATGTTGGGTGCCTTGGAAATGTATTGGTATCTGACTAATACTTTTCAATAACCTTTTGTCTGAGTCTTGCTTAGAGTTTTCTTTTGTCTTCATGGTGTAATGGTTGCCAGGAATACTGATTAAGCAGCGCTTGGACCTTCCAGACACAGGGGTATACTATAATCACTGCACTCAGGTGATCCCTATTTACTATTTGTGAGACTACTAGCACCAATTGGCTTGAGCTCTATTGAATGAGGTCAGTCTCTTTACAGGGGGTGAATATTTAAGCAGTCACTTATTTTACATTCAATATTTTTATTTATTTGACATAACTTTTTAGAAACTTTGTATGTTGTCACTTTGACATTAAAGAGTTAGTTTTTTTTTATCTTTGTTGGTCAGAAAAGCCTATTATATTGATGATGACTGATTTATAAAACCAATTATAGGGTAAAGAAAGGGGTAAATAATTTTTATAGGCACTGTAGATTGAAAAAAAAAAATTCTGTAGCTATGTGAAATGGTGCAGAAGCGGATGTTGACAGTAGATGAATCTGGAAAAAAACTTAAATGCTTAAAATAAATTTAAGGGGAGTGTAGCACTACAGCCTCTGTGGTCATGATGAGAAGAACAAAATGAAACAATTACAGCTTGGAAAGATAATACTGGCATTTTTTTTCATCATTTTACCTTTCATTCACTCGCAGGCACAGGAGAGAAATAAGTATGAAAGAGACTTTGAAAATAGATTCCCAGATTTTTTGTTGCTGTTGTTCCCTCATTGGGCTTCCACTGAGAATTGCAACCAAAGGCACTACATTTTCTTTTGAATGACACACACAGAAATGTTAGAATAGGTGTTTTCTGAATGTAAGTAGAACCACCGAATGCTCGATCAAAATGCTTTTCTCTTTCTTTAAAATTCATAACACAGATGTTTAGACAGCTTCAATTGATGACCTTTTAAGCTTCTGCACAACATGCATATAAATCTACACTCACACATACTCACTCACATACCAAACAGCACTCAGTATTCAAAGTTCTAGGTCAGTCTTTCTTATTGTGGCGGCACAGCATCACTTCAAAACCTCACACAGTAAATCAGCCTTTATCCTGCGCCTTCAAAGTGCACCATTTGTATATGTACAGAGGAAGATTACATACAGAAGACACGCAGCAACCTTGGTTTGAGTGTATAAATCATTTGTACGTGCTGAACCATGTTCTGAAGAGCTCACACTTGATGGGTACTCCTAAAAGTATCACACAATTAATGTTTACATTGGAGGTCACAAAGCAAGGATAAGCAACTTATCTTCAGCGAATGCAAATAGGCTACGTGTAGAAGCAGCAGGACAAATATAAAAGCATCTATTCAGAGGCATGTGAAAAGAAAACTATGGGGAGAATGATACAAAAACATTATTATATTGTGTAACAATTAAGAGAAGGAGCAATTATGCTGTATTATTACTCAAACACTTGGCAGATAAACATCAGCAACATGCATTTTGAGATTTTCACTCCTGTCATATTGTACCCTGTGGCTTTTGAACCATATATGCTATAAAACTGAATGTACAGGAGAATGAATGGATTCCTGATATCTATTAATTCAGACCTGGCTACAAATTTGAGTGAAAAAAATTATCTTGGCCGAAATGATTCAAAATTTGACCAATAAAGTCATATCTGCAAATCTGTCATAAAATTGGAGCAAACAAACAAACAAACAAACAAACAAAAAAAACAAACAAACAAACAAACAACAACAACAACAAAAATGACAACATTGCCAGAAAAAAACTCAAAATTTGACCAAAAAATTACCTGTCGCCAAATTTGAGGAAAAAAAAGAAAAGAAAAGAAAAGAAAAGAAAAGAAATAACAACCTTGTGTGAATGAGTCAAAATTTTACCAAAAAGTCACAACCATGGACCTATCGCCAAATTTTAGGGAAAAATTCTTATTCTTAATAAACTAAACTAAACTAAACCGTGGACCTGTTGCCAACTTTGTGCAAAAAACTGAACATTTTTGAAAAGACACAAAATTGGACAAAAAATCATGAACGTGACCCTTTCACCAAATTTAAGGGAGAAGAAACAACCTCAGTTGAAACTATTTAAAATTTGACCAAGAAGTGCCAACCAAGACATGTTGCCAAATTTGAGGAAAAAAAAAAGACCTTGTGGAATCACTCAAAATTCAACAAAAGTCATGACAGCGGACCTGTCGCCAAATTCAAGTGAAAATTCAAACTCAGCAGAAACAACTCAAAATTTGACCAAAAACTCACCGTGGACCTGTCCCCAAATTTTAGCAAAAAAAATCTACCATTTTTGAAACAACTCATTTTTGATCAAAACATCATGACCTGTACATAAAGGCACAATTCCATATGTGGGCTCACCCCTCTAACACTATAATACACTATTTATATACAGTGCTTAACAAATTTATTAGACCACCACCCAAAGTAAGGTTTATGCCACAGCTGCCCTAAATTAACAGCATTGGTAATTACCAAAATCATTTTTTATGTTTCTGCAATTGTTAATACACCAATATGTAGAAGCTCTTTAACCAAAATGATATTTTTAATGCTAAAGTATAATTATTATTGTTATCCATGAATTTTCAAATTTACTGATGAAAACCTGAAAAAATAGGAAAGCACATCATTATTTCTTGATTAATATGTCAAATTATAGTTTATATTTACTTGCATTCTTGAACAGAAAAATGAGTTTTAGTGGTTAAATGTTATACTTGATTCATTTCTGACTTCTCAGAGAAGCCCAGTGAGCTGGCTCAAATTTGGGTATAAAAAGGGGAATTTAGTTTGAAATTCCTCATTCCTGTTCAAAATGGTAAAACGTGGAGAGCTCACTGAAAATGAAAGAGTCCGCATTAAAGCACTTCATGATGCTGGATGGTCTCTGAGACAAATAGAGAAAGACATAAAGTGTTCTCACAGTGTGGTCAAGTATGCTTCGGAGTCAATTGCAGAGACTGGTACTTACAAAATGCGCCAAGGAAAAGACAGGAAACCAAAGTTAACTGAAGCAGATGTCAGACTCCTCAAGATTTGAAGTACTAGGGACAGAAGGAAGACCACTGCTGAGCTTCAGGCAGAGATGAATGCTTATAGATCAGAGTCTGAGAAAGTCTCCAGAATGACCATAAGTAGACTACTGACGGAACAAGGCTTAAAGGGAAGAATAGCTGCTGAGAAGCCATTATTGAGGCCTGCAAACATCCAGAAATGCCTCAAATTTGCCAGGGAGTAAAAACACTGGACTGTTGATGACTGGAAGAAGGTACTCTGGATGGACGAGTCCAAGTTTGAACTCTTGGGTCAGCATCATGGTGATTATGTCTGCAGAAAAGCTGGAGAATGTTTGATGCCAGATGCGTTGCAACCACAGTGAAACACGGTGGAGATTCCATTATGGTATGGGGTTTCATTTGTGGATACGCCGTGGGCAAATGAGTGAAAATCGATGGTATCATGAACAAGAACGTCTACCACAACATCTTAGTGCATCATGGAATCCCTTCTGGACTGAATCTGATTGGTCGTGGGTTCATATACCAACAAGACAATGACCCCAAGCATACTTCAAAGCTGTGCAGAGACTATTTGACCAAGAAAAAGGAATCTGGAGTACTGAGTCACTTCTGTCCTGACAGAGGTGGCGTCTCATAGTCGTGGTCTGCAAAAGAGGGCATCTTAGAGCTGCAGTCTGCAGCCAGACACCTCTCAACATTTTTTGGGAGTACAGTGCACATGTGCACAGGGCTGTAAAAATTCAGGCTTTTAGAGGAGTCAGTCAGCTGAGTTTTGCAGTAAACCAGGTTTGAAAAAACGTTTGCTGAATGAATTAAGTTCTCCAAATCACACGTGTGAGCCTTAAATCATCTCTTGTCAAAATTAATAATGAAGTCCTACAGACATCAAGACGTGTGACTCTTTCTGCCACATCCAATTAGTTCCTCAGTGCCGTCTGAGTGCCTTTACAGTGTCAATCAGCAGGCAGTAAACATTGTCTTTCAGCAGCAGTCTACCTTAGGGGGGACTGCCTTTAAACAACAAAGTCAGCGCTTTGATACCTCCCCTTCTCACCTTTCAGCACAGCCATCCCCAGACGTAAAAGTGCACCTTCCCATAAAACACCGCCACAAAACACTAATACACCCTCTTTTTTTGACTTTATGGCCTCTCCTCACACAATTACCCATGATCACACAATCAGCATTTGATTTTACGACACAGACCTGAGCTGTGGGTTATGTATATGTGAGTGTGTGTGTGTCGAGAGAAGGTGAGAGGAAGGGGAGGAGAAAGGTCTGGACATGGGGGAAGGAGGGGGGTCATGCCACGGACTTGTGCGAGCAAAAACAGCACATTTATACACAGGGCTAACGTAGACACAAACAAGAGTGTGCGCGTGCAGACAGAAAGCTAAGGAAACACACAAACACATAACCCCCCCCACCACCCCCCGCCCCGCTGTCTCTCTCCGGCATCTCTCTCCTTGCCCTTAGCTGTTTCCCAGATTCCAGATGACGTCCTGACAGGAGGGCTGAGTGACTGGAGGTGAGGCTGTGTGATGACAGACCAGGGCCTTTATCAGTGACCAGCACACAGCCAGCTTGCTGTTTGAAGATTAACCGGCAGATTGAAACCCAAAACTGCTGCCGTTCCTGCTTGACTCCCTGCCTCTTTACATATTTTTTTCTTTTTTTTTTTCCCTCCTTTTAACCCCTAGCTGGCTGGCTGCAAGAGCTCTGCAGGTTTAATGTAATTGGCCTATTTCCTGCATATGAAGTTCCCGGTTTGTTGTAATTGACTAGGTCTTTTATTGGCTGTGAGACAGGTTAAATGGGAACCAAATGGGAAGGCAACACAGGAAGCTTAAGTCGGGGCTATCTGATACTCATCAAATCAGCCAACCTGGACGCAGAACATGCAGAGTGCTGAGAATGTGGCGGCAGTGATTAGCAGCGGCATGAGGATTAGTGTGTCAGTAAGGTATTGGCTCCTGCTAGTAAATGTGGCGCTGCATGATGTTCTTTAGATGTACTTAGTAAAAGAAAATTGCATCAGCTACGTGTGCAGAAAGAGATATAATAAATGTCCCTTCAGGATTTCAAAAGGATAAATTTGCTTAAGCTTTCCAAAAATTGCAATATTTCAAGGCCTTTTTTTCTTTTCAATTTTACAGTGTAGAAATGGTAAGGTAAGGTAGCAGCAATTGTCCCATCCCCATCCAAGGAAGACTCTGGATTACCATGCAAACATGTTTTGTTTGCAGAAAAAACTGCAGACCAGGGAGAAATCCCTGGAAGCAAAACCTCCTGTGCAGACACAATGATGAACATGATTTCAAATGAGAGACTGTAATTTTAAAAACATATCTAATATCATTGTTAGATATAAGGCTCATGTGTGTATGAGCCAATTGAGAGGCAGATTTCAGTTGTAACTGATGGCTTGTGAGGATTTTGACAACTTGAAGCAAAAAAGACTGAGTTTTCTGAACCAAAATGAACTAAGTCCACAATTACAAATTGGTCTACATATTTGCAAATACGTACACGCATTTGTGGATCTTCATACGAATTTGCGAATCTTTGCACGCATTTACAGATCTGAGCACATATAGGTACATCTCAAAAAAAAGAATATCATGAAAAAGTTCAATATTTTTGTCACTCATTTCAGAAAGTGAAACCCATATATAACATAGACTCGTTACACATAGAGGGATATATTTCAAGCCTTTATTTCTTGAAATGTTGATGATTATGGCTTACAGATAATAAAAACCCAAAATTCAGTGTCTCAGAAAATTAGAATATTAGACAAGATCAATTTAAAAAAAGGATATTTTAAACAGAAATGTCAGGCTTCTGAAAAGTATGTTCATATGCACTCAGTACTTGGTTGAGCCTCCTTTTGCACAAATTACTGCATCAATGTGGCATAGCATAGAGGCAATCAGCCTGTGGCACTGCTCAGGTATAATGGAAGCCCATGTTGCTTTGATAGCGGCCTTCAGGTCATCTGCATTGTCGGGTCTGGTGTCTCTCATCTTCCTCTTAACAATACCCCATAGATTCTCTATGGGGTTCAGGTCAGACCAGTTTGCTGGCCAGTCAAGCACAGTAACACCATGGTCATTGAATCAGCTTTTGGTACCTTTGGCAGTGTGGGCAGGTGCCAAGTCCTGCTGGAAAATGAAATCAGCATCTCCATAAAGCTTGTCAGCAGAAGGAAGCATGAAGTGCTCTAAAATGTCCCGGTAGATGGCTGCGTTGACTGTGGACTTCAGAAAACACAGTGGACCAACACCAGCAGTTGCCATGGCAGCCCAAATCATCACTGACTGTGGAAACTTCAGTCTGGACTTCAAGCAACGTGGATTCTGTACCTATCCACTCTTCCTCCAGACTCTGGGACCTTGATTTCCAAATGACATGCAAAATTTATTTTCATCTAAAAAGAGGACTTTGGACCACTGAGCAACAGTCCAGTTCTTTTTCTCCACAGCCCAGGTAAGACGCTTCTGACGTTGTCTCTGGTTCAGGAGAGGCTTGACACGAGGAATGCGACATTTGTAGTCCATGTTTAGGATTTGTTGGTGCGTAGTGGCTCTTGATGCGCTGACTCCAGCCTCAGTCCACTCCTTGTGAAGCTCCCCCAAATTCTTGAATGGATTTTGCTTTACAATCCTCTCAAGACTGCGGTTCTCCCTTATGCTGGTGCACCTTTTCCTATCACACTTTTCCTTCTACTCAGCTTCTATGAATATGCTTGGATACAGCACTCTGTGAACAACCAGCTTCTTTAGCAATGACCTTCTGTGGCTTACCCTCCTTGTGGAGAGTGTCAGTGACTGTCTTCTGGACATCTGTCAAGTCTGCAGTCTTCCCCATGATTGTGTAGCCTACTGACCCAGACTGAGAGACCATTTAGAGGCTCAGGAAACCTTTGCAGGTGTTTGTAGTTAATTAACTGATTAGGGTGTGACACCATGACTTTCCAATATTGAACTTTTTCACAATATTCTAATTTTCTGAGACACTGAATTTTGGGTTTTTATTATCTGTAAGCCATGATCATCAACATTTCAATAAATAAAGGCTTGAAATATTTCCCTCTATGTGTAATGAGTCTATATAATATATGGGTTTCACTTTCTGAAATGAGTGACAAAAATATTGAACTTTTTCACGATATTCTAATTGTTTGAGATGTACCTGTATTTGCAGATATGTGCACACATTTGCAGATTTGTGCAGCGATCGTTGTACGTACTTGCAAATACTTTTGCAACAATAATAGCACCATATATAAACAATAGATAACAGAGTCGGGAGAAATACTGTCTTGCTGCATTATCCCTCTGTAAAATGAGTGCCAACACACATCACAGACAGAGCCTCTCATTTTGTTGGTGGAAAGTTGGAAACACAAGGCCTCATGGGCTGCCTGGTTACATAGTTAATAGATTTCAGCACGATAAATGGATATATATTTACTAAAACACATCAAGTATTGGATTCATTTCAAGGATTTACTGTGCCGAGTCTCTGAAAACACCATGCAGTTCTAGGTAACAATGTTTCCTGACGCTCACAAACCAAAGACCGGTTTATAGTTTAAAAAAATAAGCAAGTCAGTCCAATGATGTACAAGATGATTTCCACTGGGATTTAAGGTGATTGGTCAATTTTACAGAAAAGGTGCAGTTACCGGGCAAAATTGCAAGGACTTGTTTTGAGTTAAATGATGTAAGCGTAACACCAGGACATCCAGGAAGGACTTTTTAAAGCTTTTTCTCCCTCGTGGAGTTTTTTTCTTTCCTTGGGCAATGTAAAACCTTATCCACCAAAAAGATCAACTTCCTTTTTATTTACTTGATTATGCTGTTTTGTAGCTCCAGCCTGTATCATTTTTCTCCAGTTTTCTCCCAGTGGAGAAGAGCCATGGAGATTGAGTGTGCTTCATCAAAACATCTCCTGCCACAGTAAATGGCATTCGACAAAGCTGATATTCTGCTCTTTGATGTTTGCCAGAGTAAATGGACTATCAATGCAAAGTATAAACACTCCTCTATGCTAATGTTCCTCTGGGGGTCTTTGATGGCACAGTAGTATCTGTGAAGTGTGTTTTGAAAAATTGCATCGGTAAGCCATCCAAACAGCAAGAATTAAAGCCTATTCACTCACTGTGCCTTTTCAGCTGAGGGGAGGAAAAAAAAATCTAGATTTGGAAAATGGTGTGCTGTAGAAGGGGGTGGGGGGAGTGGGGGGGCCTGGAGCATAAACAAGGAGCAGAGTAAGTGACTTGTAACAGACAGCGCAGGCCAACCCAAGCAACAGTGTGGCAGGGGTCCAGTTGACTGCCAGGTGACATCATTTGGCATTGTTTCACCACTCCATTTATTTTATTGTGTTCATTGTCCTCCCACATTCACTCCATCAAGTGGGTCTTTTTGTGCTGGTTGTTTAGGTAGTCCAGGTGCACCATGCTAGTGGAGGCTTCCTGTCTCCCCAGAAGTCTTTTGAATGCCTCTCCTGCAGCGGGTATTGTCATATCCCACAGTGCATCTGAAAAGAAGCTGCAGCCCTGCGTAAATGTCAGAGAGGTGACTTGTTTTTAACTCTTCTCAGGCTCTGAAAGCCTTGTCTAAATGTGTGTGTCTGTGTGTGTGTGTGCTTGTGTTTGAAGAAACCAGCTGCCCCCCCCGTGAGCATTTCCTCATTTTACTGTGCTGTACAGTCTGGATTTACAGTGTGGCGCCCCCTGTTGAAAAGCTGCTTCCTTTCAGCCACTGTGCAGACATGATGATTTACTGTTAGCCATTTTTTGACCTTAAATCATGACAAAACTTTACAGCTCTTTTAGTGTTTCAAGCATTTTGAGCAGGGGTGTGCAGAGGAATCTTGAACTGAGGTGGCTTTGGCATTGACTCTAGGGGGGTTTAATTATATGGGTAAAACAAAAATGTGAGAATAGTATGTACTCACAGTTTCTGTTCAACTTAGCACACATTTTTGAACAGGAAATAATGAGAATAGAGTTTTATTATCATTGATAAATTGTGAGTAATTTTTTTGTGCAATTTTAATAATTTGCAATAGGGGTGTATCAAATATCAATACTCTAAAATATTGCAGTATTCACTGTAAAGTGCTGTACTGGTATTTTATTAATTAATAATTTACTTTGCTTGTGCTTTAGTTTGTATTGTAATTCAACATCTGACCTCTTGTAGACATACAGTAATTTGACTCTTCCTCCATCCATGCCTCTCACAAGCATACAGGACGTACCATTTTAAAGGGATATATGCATATTTATCACACTTAAATGTTTCAGATCATCAAACCAATTTTAATATCTCACAAAGACAACCCAAGAAAATACAAATGCAGTTTCTAAATTTATTTATTGAGGGAAAAAATCCAAACCTTTCTGGGCCTATGTGAAAATGTAAGTGCCCCCCCTCCCCCCCTTGTTAAATCATGAGTGAACTGTGGTTTACTACAGTTCTTGGAAAGCTGAGTTCAAATTCACTTGCCACACCCAGGTATGTTTACAGCCAGATTTGTTGAATCAAGAAATCATTTAAATAGAACCTGTCAGACAAAGTGAAGTAGACTACAAGATCTCAGAAAGAAACACATCATGCCATGATCCAAAGAAATTCAAAAACAAATGAGAAACAAAGTGATTGAAATCTATCAGCCTGGAAAAGGATAAAGAGCTATTTCCAAGGCTTTGGGAGAGAGCCATTACCCACAAATGGAGAAAACTGGGGGAACAGTGGTGAACCTTCCTAAGAGTGGTCGGCCAACCAAAATTACTCCAAGAGTGCAACAACGACTCATCCAGGAGGCCACAAAAGAACCCAGAAAGATTGATAGAGGGATATGTAGATAAAGGGAGGAGAGAGAGAGAGAGAGAGAGAGAATCAAATCAAAACAGCACGTCATGGAACGGGGTGCTTGATTTGATCTAATATGTGCTCCTGTTTTACAGGTAGTTGGGGTGTTTATACTAACACCAGTAATGTGACTATTATTTTAAAGACCCTGTGAAATGAAATCCAAAGTTTTTGTCTTAACACAGTAGATATGTTTGAATATGGTTGATGTAAACATGTGAAAACACTGAGATCTACATGTGACTGAATTTTGGATTGAGACTGTTTTTCAAAGTTTTTCACCTCTTTCCTGGCTTGGTTTCATGTGGGCGGGGCCAATATTTGGTGTCATGATGTCATGAGCCCACAGTGGGGAATACCCCGCCCCTCTAAGAGCACAATGCAAAATCACAGAGCAGTTCATCTCAGTACAGTCTGTCATTAGCTGATGTCACTGCCTTTATTCAAAGTTAACAGTCAGTTAAATGCTGTTTTTCCTGTTTATTGTGAGGTAAATTTGCCAAATCTATCAGCCATTGTGGTCTATGGATCATTTAAAGCATCATAAGCGAGACTTGTGCCAGAAAACGGATTTTGTCTCTTCTTCTGAGGTCAACAAAAGGTCAAGAGGCAGGATTATGGTGTGAGTGCGGTCCTCCATTCTGACTGTAACGTTTTTGAAACCTGAGAGGATCTTATTTCTCCTGAGTGGGCGTGGCTTCATCTCATTCAACAGACACGCCCACACATCCTGGAGCAGATTTTACTGCCAAATTTTTCGTGATTTTGAAGCTTAATTTTTATAAACTTGGAGATGTTTTATTTGACTGAAATTTGACCTGGGGGTTTTTAACACAGTGACCTGTCATACAACAAACCTAAATACAGATTCATTTTCACTTTACAGGGTCTTTAAAGGAAGGGAATGTGATTACTAAGTTAAATGTGGATCCACATTACACTACTGCAATACAGACAAATGTAAAGTGATTATAGTAGCACATTTCTTTGTACACCCAGCACTGAACAACTGTAAATCAAAGTTTTGGTTTCACTGATGAGGAAACTATTATCAGAAAGCTGATAATAGTGACCCTTCTGGTTAAGCCTGCAAGATATTTGCCAAGCATTGTGGGATTACTCCCTTCCAGAACCAGGAAGAGCACTTTTAACAGTTTTTCCCTGCATTTTGTAAAATTCATCGGTGGAAACAAACATCAGTTTACTGTTAAGTAAATGCATGTTATGGAGTGAATTTTTTACTTAACAGAATCCTTAAATCATAAATAGAACTAAGCAGCAGAGGCGGACAAGCTGAGTGGCATGGCTGGCATCTACTCAACCTGAAAATGCCTTGTGTAGCCATATTGTGACAGAGATGGGGCACTTGAACTCACAGCTGATCTCAGAAAATAAATATTCATCATAAGTTAAGAGTACAAAATATGAATGAGATCTAGCAACACAAAGGCAGCTCCCAGGAGCAGTTCCAAATTCAGGATGTAACATGTCACATTTCCACTGCAATGATAAAAAAGTTGTGCCAGTTAAGTCAAATATAATCTCTCCCTTGAATCAGGCAGATAGCCACCAATAGATAGGTATTTTTGGGGGGCTGGTGGAGTGGGGGGGGGGTCTGATCTGATCTGGGGCCCATGCCACCAAGCCACAGCTTGGATTTGCCCCTGCTTCGAAGACTACAAAATGTTTTTTTTTTTTTTTTTTTTTTTTTAATATACTTCATAAAATAACAGCTTTTTAAAATTTAGTTAATTAAGCAGATCTAGAAAAAAAAAACCTTCCTCAATAGTTACATCTCACTTAAAATATGATGACAGCCGCATGAATTCTTCATTGTGGCATTCAGTTGTCTTGGCTAATTCCACCAGTATTCTCACACTTTCCAGCAGAGCTTCACACTTTCCAGTAAAAGAGACAGAATTTTTCTTCGATCATAGAGGTGCTACTGTATCGCTCACAATGAAGGCTTTATTAAGTGGCTGCGCGTTTTAGCAGCACAGCAGGACAATGAGACGAACCCCACTAATGGTTATACCATGAGTGAGAAGACAAATAGAGGCCTGAGCCAGAGAGGAAGCCACAGACGTACAGCCATGTCAGCTTCAATTAGAGCATCTGAGGAGCCAAGCGGGGCCAAAATGACAAAGTCCAATTTGTCCGACATATTTCAGCCCACCTTTCCCACATGTGCGCTCTGCTCACAGCTTTCAGCACCGCGTTTGGACAAACATTCACAGTTTCCCACGTAACCCTCTGAGGGAAAAGATGTTCTGGACTTTCACTTGGGGGTTGAGTTTATCTAAGAAAGGCATCGGCCAAGTTTCCTCCGCATGTAAGTTAATTCTCTCTCTCCCCCACGCCCCAGCTGACAGGGATTTTCTATACCTAACAGGGAAGAAAGACACTCTTCTGTCTGTATCCCTGCTGTCTCTCTTTTTCATTCACCCACGGTCTGTCTTTCTGTTGTACACACACAGAGCTCTACCCCTGTGGTGAATGTCTCACATATGCCATCCAGTTAGCTGGGTATTTTTGTCTGTGTGAGTGGGCAGCGGTGTCACTCAGCAAGCTTTGAGCTCAGCGGAGGGAGAGATGTGAAAGCCAGTCGCTAACAAGCAAGAGAGAGAGATTCCCTCCCTGCATCCCACAGCCAGATGGCTAATCTCGGCAGAATAAGAAACATACTTTATAATCAGATTTAGAAAAGTGGAGGAAAAAAACATAACACCAGAACAATTCAAATGCCTCGTGGTCACGAGTTGCCTTGGAATGAGGTGACAACAACATAAAACAAAGTCTCTTCTTGTTGAAGCCCAATCGATAATTAGACACACTGGAATGGCGCCGGTTAGCTTGCAAAACAGACACCAGTGCTCGAGGCTGCCCCTGCAAATTGGAATAATTTGTGTTTTCAGGGCTGGTGTAGCGTCTGCCTGAAGTAAGCGGCTGAAAAAAAATTTATTTATTCATTATTTTACTCCGTCTCATAATGGGACAGAATCCATGGCCTTCCTCGTCCTCCAAAATCCGAACAAATTATTAAGAAAAAAATAACACAAAAACTAAACACCCTCCTTATGCCTACCTCCGCCTGTGGCCTGAATGATGACAGGCCTGATTCCTGCTGGCGCCGTGCCAGTGCATCGCCCGAGGGTGCCCTCAGGTGTCTGAGGCAGCATATCCATTAGCTACCTGTGTAGACTGCTCCTCTGAGATACACACAAACACTGACGTCTGCTCCCGCTTCCTTTTTCCAGAGATCCCCAAGCCACACACACATTAACACACCCCTACACACGCGCAGACACCTGAAGCCTACCATCTGGCCGAGGCTCGAGGACCATGCTGCCACAGCCTCTGATGGTCTGACCACTTAGCCCTCTCCCTGTCAGTCAGCCTTGTCAGAGGATGCTGTCAGCACAGGTGGCATTCCCTTATTTCTTCTCCGTGGGGGGAAGAAGAACCCGGAACAAGCTCTGGGCAAGTTATAAACATCACGGCCACAAAAAACATAAAACCCTGTAAAATGTAATGCAATGTAACAGATTACAATACGACTGCAAGACATAGCCTGCAGACAGTGCTGACTCGACATAACAGGCATTTTGAGTAGCACTGGGCATTCTGAAATTGGAATAAATTATAGATATGTGAACAGATCATTGGAAATTTGAGACCCTATTTTTACTGTTCCATGAATTTATTGAATCTTGTCAATCAGCAGGCCCACTTATCAGTGCATCAACCTCTGCAGCTTAAGGCCTTTGCACACTGAGTCTATTTAATTTTTCCAAAAATGGCCACAGATTAAAACAGAAACATAATATTGTGTTGAGCTAATCATGTTTGCACACAGATGTCAAAAAACTTTTAACATTTTTTAATATCTGTCCAAATCATTTAAACGGCTGACCGAGGCTTGGAAAACACTGGCCAGACATTTATGAAAATATTTAATGGGGCTAAAAATTCTGTGTGATCACTGTTCTCTGATAGAATATTTAGTGTGTCTAGAGTTCATTTGGCTTGCACTGCAGCCATGTTGGACATGGTTGCCATTTTGTTACTCCTAGGTAGAGGGATACTCTTATCCTGGAAATCTCTAACCCCTTGTTTCCACGTATGGTTATGGAGGTAAGTCAACAGGAAGTCCATTCATTCCTATGGGTATCTCCGTGTTATCCAACCTGAAAAAACTGAACTTTAGTGGTAAATTTTGGCAAGACCGTATGGTAGTGTGCTAGCTGACCAAGCTGCTAACTAGCTAACAGGCTACAACAAGGCATATTTATCAGCCTGATATGAAATGCAGTCATTAAACCACTTTGATTGGAAATATTTCAAGATTTTTTAGTTGATATGAAGTGGCAGATACATTTAAACATTTAAGTGAACAGTTCTCAGGTTATCTAATCCCTCAAATTTTAGTCTCAACTTTTGGTGCAGACCTTAATCCTTTTGCCTAAATTTGGTACCAAACCATGGTAGTGAGTTCTATGCACTCTTCAAACCTGGGATCCCTGCTTCCTACAGCTGAGACGCAGAATAACTACAGATGCCAAGTAGTTTGATAGATGTATCCTTAGTGGAGAAATATCATGGATTTTGAATGTCGGACAAAAACTAAATTACATTTTAGTCTAGTTTTAGTCAGCTTGATGAAAAATAAACTTACTTTTAGTCAGTTTTAGTCATCAAAGATCTTTTTTTTTGTCTAGTTTAGTCTAGTCTTTCTGATGGAAAAGGCTGTTGATGAACATTTTTAGTCATATTCTTAGTCGACAAAATTAGCACTGTGTTTGTAAAGCTCAGTTTTATTTTCAGTTCGCCGAATTGATTTTTACATTTTAGTTTTACTTATTTAGTTAGTTTTTGTATATAAAACCTAGTGCTGTCAAGATTAATCACATTAATCCTGATTAACTACGATCTGCAATTAGCGCACTAATTGTTTTCAATCGTGATTAATCTCATGCTTTATTGTCCCTTTCAACACATTTTGATTAAGCTACATCACAACTCCCTGCTCCTGTACCGCTCCTTAAAATCTCTTTTCACTTTAAAAACCTGTCAGACTGCTCAGTGGACAGGTCAGAAGTCGTCTGCACCTTGTGTTCTCAAATATTGATCTTTTTACTGTTCACTTATTTCCTTTCATTCCATAACAAGTTCCTTTTCCAGTGTTAAAGAGCATGTTAAAGTCTTCTATCTACCTTTTTTTTTTTATTAATGTAGGGTCCTGAACCCCAGAGGTTATTCTTTTTTAAAGCCTTCAACTATACACATGTCTATTTTTGGGGCCTTCATGTACATTGTTGCATTCACCCAATTCTTAATTGTCTACCACCTTCAAATTGTTCAAAGATAAAAAGCCTAAGCTGTCTCACTAGTTCAGTTTCTAATAAACAAAATACTAGAAACACCTTGTGTTTGTTTTTGTTGGGCCTCAAACACAGTGAAAACAATCCGATTGCCATGTCACTGTAGTAATATGTTAGAAATAAATGAGGTTGTATATTTATTTCCAGCCGTGATTTACCACTTCAACAGACGTGCACCACACTCAGCCTGCTTTGATTTGTGCGACTTGTGCAAAGCCTAATTAATGTTATTTACACCCTGTAGAATCAAGTGCCCGGTTTTATGAACACCAGGAATCAGGAACAGCTGTTTGATAGAGAGAAAACTAATGATGTCATGCCCAGAATCACCAGCGGGGAGCCTGACACTATGGGGGCTGTCATTCATTGACAGAATGTCAGCAGCAGCAGGGCCTCTGTTTGGGGAAGGCACTTGTCAATCACGTCTCAGGCGGTGGGGGAGCAGGTGCACCGGCCAATCAGAGAAGGTCCCAGCACAGCAGGCTCGGGGACCAGGAAGTGAAGCGCCATCTGGAGTGAAGACGAGCTGCGAGTGGGCAAGTGAAACAAAGTGTGGACATGCTGCAGGAAAGCTGGTGGAGGGTGTTTCTGGATATAACAAGGGCATTTGGATTCATGCTGCCTATCACACTATTATTGCTGTTGCGTCTCATATCAGATGGCGCTTATTAGAGATGTGCACAGGCTATACTACTCATATAGGGGTATGACAAATGTGTGTGATAGCAACTAGAATGATGGGAAGAATGCTGCTTTAGTGGTATTAACAAGCTGCACAAAACTCTCTGTTTATTTCTGACTGCGAGTGTCACCAGGCCCTGGGCCCTGAAAACCCAGAGATTAGGCCCTCCTCAGTCGGGATTTATTGATAATTTCAATACATGGGTATTGGATCAGCGGCATTGGTGCTAGCATCCTGGCTTACCTCATTTTGGAGCTGAAAAGTGTGTTCTAATGTTGGTATAAGTTATTTGTGCTACTTTTTTAAGCTGAGTCATCATTTTTTTCACTCATTATTGCTGCTTCTTTTAGCCACTTAACATATTTGAACTTTTTATTTTCATTTTTATTTATTTATTTATTTATTTACTTTTTTGACTGCCTTTTGCCATTTTTTTTCACTTTTCTTCTATTTTTACCATTTCTTGCCCAGATGTGCCCAATTTTGCCACAGTTTGATGATTTATTTCAATTTGTGCTTTTTTTGCCACCTTTTCCCAATTGTTTCAACTTTTACCCTTGGTTTTTTTTTTTTTTTTTTTTTTTTTTACCAATTTCAACCCATTCCCAACATACTTTTAGCCTCCTGATCTAATTTTTGCCACTTTTTCCAATTATTGCCACTTCTAGAAAATTTTGCATTGGTTTTTGCCACTATTTTCCCATTTTCATAACTTCTTTTGCCAGCTTATCTCATTATTGACACTTTTTTCATCCTATTTTGACCACATTTTGCCCTTTTTAGCCCATTTATTCCCCTTTTTTCATTATTGGCACTTTTTGCATATTTTTTCAAATTTATGCCACTTTCTTCCTGTGTTTGCCCATTTTTGCACTGTTTTTTAACACTTCTTTTTGCCACCCTACCACATCTTTGGCAGTCTTTTCTATTACTGCTACTTAAAGCAAATTTTGCAGTGGTTTTGGCCAAATTGTTTTTGCCACCTTACCCCACTTTTATCATTTTTTTTGCAGATGGCTACTTCTTTTTACTACTTTTCACCCAATTTTTGCTCCATATTTTTAATTTTTTTGATATTTGTATCCCATTTTTGTACCTTTTCACCCATTTTGCAAGTTTTTTCAACTTCTTTGCCATATTTTCACTAATTTTTCCCCCTTTTTGCCACTTTTGGCAATTTCTTTTGCTTATTTTTGCCTGTTTTTCTGGTTTCCTCTCATTTTTGCCTGTGTTTTGCCTCTCTTTTGCCCAGTAATGCCATTTTTCCTGCTTTTTGTCACTTTTAACCTATTATTGCCTTTTTGCCAAATGTTTAATTGATTTGCACATTTTCACCACTTCTTTTTGCCACCTACCCCATTCTTACCACTTTTCACCCATTGTGTCTCTTTTCACAATTATTTCATTATTTTTCCAAAACGATTGTTTTAGTATCTTCTACTTTATTTCCTGGCATCCTGACATTTGTGTACATTGCCAGGCTATGAAGTCTGACATCACTTTCCTAATCATTTAGCTCAATATGTCTATCCACATTGTTAACATCAATAATAAAAAGGCCATTCTGTTTTAAGAAAAGGGGTTTGCATTTTGAAAATAGCTTTATTGTAATACAGCATGATTAAATAAAATTCACTGTTTGTTGCTTTGATAAGAATGATTATGTTGCAGCTATTACAGCTAAACTTTACAATGGACCTTGATTTGCTGGCCTCCATGGGCCCCCAGTTTGACTGGGCCCAAGAAAGCTCTCCCCTTTATCCCCCCTTATGGTCAGCCTTGGATGTCACTTTTACTTTGACGGTTGACAATTTCCTAGTTCATGAAATAAAAAAAGACAAAGCGACGGAAGTGAAAATTGCAAATTGAAAATGATGACATCCAGTTTGATTTGTGCAAAAAAGGATGAAAAAATCCATTAAAACAGGTTCTGCATGAAAAGTGAGCTCCTTTTTTGCTCTCCTCTCTTTTATGTAACAATGATCTTTTATTCCTTTGATAAGAGACAGATCTGCTGAGAGATAGGTCAGAGGAAATGGAATTGAATGGAAATCTTTGCGCTACATTTACTGAATCATCAATGTGATTAATAGCAGTTAACACCTCGTAAAAATAGAGCCGCAATTACAGCGGAAAATTAGGGGGCCAGCATTACCATCATGCTAATAAGTACCGAATATAATTACATTTATCGCAGTATTGTCACAGAGATTGATAAATTCATGCTCAATCTCGTTAATCTCTCAATAACATCCAGCACAGAATTTAACAATTAACTTTTTTGTCATACTGAATGGAAAAGGGACGAAAAGGAGGAGAAAGAGGTGAGAGATTGCAGGAATAGATGGAGGTGGGAGGAGATGGAGAGAGGCAGTGTGAGAGAACGAGAGAGCAGATATGCTTCTGTCCATCTCGAGTATTTTTCATCCTATTCCCAGCCGAGGGGATAAAACAGATAATTACCAACTCTAAAAACTGTGTCTTTGTGTGCTGCTCTGAAAGGAGAAACTCTCCAGCACTGAAGAGATAAAGCTCAAAACAAAAGCAGCCTGAATTGGACCAGGATTAGCTTTAATGGTGGTAATTACCAGAGGGGATAACAGCCTGGTCCTCTCTGCCCATCACTGAGGCCCAGAGCAGAGGACAGCAGGAGGGAGGGGGGGGGGGCTGAATCAGGGCCCATCCTTGGCTGCCTGTGTGGCTGCATGGTGGCAGCGGTTTAGCACATTCAATTGTAAAACACTTGGACAACCCATCTCTGTCTGGCCTCTCCTGTGCTAAAAGCCACTACTGTATCTCATCGGCCTCAATAATGGCTGTGCATAAAAAAGGACCGGGCCCTCCACACTGTTGCTTCTTGAATTACAATCCAAGCTGATGGCATGGATAAGAGTGCCCTAAATTATAGCAGCGGGGGCACTGAGGCCTTTTCTTTCTTTCTGCCTCTTTCTGTACCTCATCTTAATGGCTGAGTAGCATCAGCAAGCTAAACAATGTGCACTAATAAAGCATTATTATTCCAGACATGGACAGTGATGGGGTCTGATGCCTTAAATCAAGAGAAATTAAAATGCAACATGGTGCAACCTTGGAGTCTTAGAGGGACAGGGGGCCCAGACATCATGAAAACAAAGAAGCAAAACAAAAAGAGCCATGTGCCGGACATTCAGCTGCTATGAAGACTACAATTTATCTGGTTTAAATCTTTTCAAGTAGAAGCTTAATGTCTTTAGCTTCAACGTTTCTATACATCTATACTTCCCTTAGTTTATAGTGGAGTCCCTCAGGGGTCAATACTAGGCCCAGTCTTATTCTCCCTAGCCACAAAGTATTTGTTATGTCTCCTGCTTGTAGGGTGCATGACTAGTCTCTTACGTTGGTTTTGAAAAGCTAACACAAGCTAACGTTATCGATATATATAGACATATGAATACATAAAGTGTTAATTTATTGGACATGCAATGAGTGGCTGCTGCCTTGAAACAAGGGAAATTAAAATGCAACATGGTTACCACTGTGAACTCAAGAACGCTGGGGCCCCCTGACATCACAGAAACAAAAGAGCTAAAAGAAGAGCCATGTGCAGGACATTCAGATGCTAAGAAAGCTTTTGTTTATCAGGTTTTAAATCTCTCCTTCTAGACCTGTACCACTCTATCCCTAATGCTTCTGTTGCCTTCCCCTTACACCAGCAGTAAATTGTGGTCAATACTGGAACCAATTTTATCCTCTCTATATACGTTTACACTTGCCTACAAAGAAGATATTTTTCTTCTATGCTGATGATACGCCGTTTTATCTCCCAGCTAGTACCACTCCAGTCAAGAGGTAAATAATTCCCACAGTGTCATTATACAATATGTGACAATACACAGGGCATGATGTGATATCTATCTCCATTCACATTGACTTGTATAATAAACATATCATAAGCAGAGTTATAAACATGTTATAAACAGAATTCACTGCATCAGCTCTTTATCATTGTTGAGGATATCAATGAGATATCGGTTCTGAGTCATACCCCGGTTTTATCACATTCAGGATTCTGTGTTTACATGAGCACAGAGAAAACTTTTTTTTTTTACATCCCTGTATACACAAGAAAAACTAGTATCCTGATTTTTACTGTAATTACAAATCATACATGCGCAGGCATCTGTGATGTTATTTTTGCAACACAAAACAAGTTAAGTTTGAAATTTCAGAATAAAATGTGACAACTGTCAGTTATTTTGGGCTTACCACTGTTAAATTCCTACATCACGTTGCTGAAATGGTATTCTTGTTCCAACAATGTGAGAAAATTAAACTAATCTAATTTATATATTAACTATGTAGGCTTACTGATAACAAAACAACTGCAGAGTAGCGACTGAGAGGATGGGGCGATTATAATTATTATTACTGATTACTAAAAAAGTTTGGCAGAGGTGCAAAGAAAAAGCAAAGCAGTCCTGCAGTTTGCTTAATAACTGTCCTGTAAACAACTTCACAATAAAAGCATGTGAAAACGCAGGTACCTCAAAGTGGGCCTTGAAAAAAATAAGGCTTTTATTTTGAAAAGTATGCCACAAGAGTCATCATTTCTAAATTTCACAACTGATAGGAGTTGACAGATGTGAAGAATGCTTACAGAGTGCCATCTTTCTGTCTTCAGTTCACAGAGCTCTAACTCCCAGTAGCGGTCATTCTCTGTCTCCACAATAAACTATGGCCATGTTTCATTCACGGCAGAAATATAAACTGTTCAGTTCACCATTTAATCTAAATATGAGCACGTTTTGACTTAAAACAGCCGTCAGTTCCCAGACTGATCTGCTGCAGACACCGCCACCAAATTGTCACTCTATCTGGGCAGAGCGGACCAGCTGTTCCTCCACCACACAGACACAGGATTTACGAGTATCTGAAGTTAAATTAAGTCAAATCAAAGTCACGCCTGTGCAGGTAGTTTACAGCTGTCAGAAAACGGGATACAGTGTATATGTGGCACGGTATCCCGTTTTCTCCTGGAGTTCTCCAGGAAGCAAAACTGGATTTCTCAAAACAGGGGTACTGGAATATCCCAGTCACGAAAGAGGTATACTGTACATGCACAAACAGAAACCAGGATACTCAGGTCCATGCAAACACAGTCAATGTTCAATCTTCAGATATATGAGAAGTTAATTCAAATTTTCTATTCATAACCAAACTCTTGATGTCTCCTTTGTTGTTTTTCATACATTTTGGTTTCACGTCACTCTAAGTCCACTTGTATTTGCAAGAATGTCTTTTTGCCAAACATCTGTGTAAAATATGAAGTTTCTTTAATGTACTAGAAGTGGGGATTAAACGGCACACTCACACTCTCTAAAAAGCTGTCTGAGACCTCCGTATGTCAGCTGTGCTGCAGTCTTTAAAAAAATCAGCATAAAAGTGTGACTTGTGTTTTTCTGATCCCATTTAAAAGTTGAGGAAAATTTTGATTTACAGTGTCATTCTGTCCTTTTCTACAGTTGATAAATTGACTAATCCCACCCAGGCCCGTCCACAGAATTGGCTGGGCCCCTGAAACACCTGGTGGATGGGCCATTCATTACAGGGTTCTAATATTCTAATTACTTATCCATTCTACTTTGTAGCCCCTTTAGTTTTAAATGTCTTTTCACTACTTTAGCAACCCATTTTTGGATGTTTTTCTTTCCCCATTTTTGACACATTTATCCAGTTTTTGCCTTTTAACCACCTTTCATCATTTTTTAAATATTTCTCAAACCATCTGCCATTTTTTGCCACAGATTAACCACATTTCATCACATTTTTTTCTGCCGCTTTTTGCCTCTTTTAACCCATTTTTACCAATTTTCACTGCAATTATTTAATACATTTTCTCTTAAAGTTATTTAAGTTCCTTCTAGTGTATTTTCTAGCACAATGGGTAACACTTTCTATGCCCACCACTCTCTATAATGCATTAGAACATATTTTAAGTATACTTATAATGTGTTATAATGCACCTATAATGCTTATAAGCACTTGTGAATATTTTAAATGCCTTATAACAGTAATGATGATGATGATTTGTATTAAATGTGCTATGCAAATAAAATTGAATTGAATTGGATGCAACCACACAAACCAGCTTGCAGCAGCGAGTCTAGCTGTTGTTCATAACTCCTCATTCGCCTGGTGCCATGTCATAAGTGGATGAAGACTGGCTGTGTTGCTGCAGTATTTTACCTTGTTTTCTATAGCTTGCATATTGACTCTTGTCCAACTCCTGATATGCTAGTGTTCAAGGACACACAAAATAATCCAGTGTCTTTGCTGTCAGTCTTCCCGGCAGTGGACAAACTTTCTCAGTCACATTATCATTAGTTTGTTTTGATCGGAGGCATGTGTTGCCAGTTTTACTTTTTCTAAAATTTTAAGCCCTTTTCAGGCTGGCCAGTCACTTATTGTTGGTTTTGATTAGTAAATACAATCAAACTGATTACTATAATCTATATCAAGAACATAATTTTAAATTGATTCCAATAAATACCACACCCATGTAAGTCCAACTTTCCCCACATGTGTGCAATATTTCCAGGTTCCACATTCCCAAGGTGTTTGTGTATGTCTGACCTGTGGTGTGTTTGTTTCCTGAAACTTGGATCAATAAAGGACAACCCACCAGACGACCAATCCACAGGGACGCACAATCTATAAATATCTCATATGTCCAGCTGAGCCAGACTGTCCACACCATGGACAGCAGTAACTGATCTCACCGATTCAGGATGCAGAGAAGAAAATGCCTCTGTTACTTATTCTCCCATTGATCATAAAAATGTGTGAATTGTTTCTGCAGCCATATTGAATGGTTGTGTCTATTGTTTCTTTATCAGTGTCAGACAGATGAGTAAGATGAGCTATGAGACCCCAAGGTTGTGCTGGTGATCTGTTACTAGGATATAACCTGTAGAAACTCAGGTTGGAGCCTATACTGTAGTATGTGACTGTAATGAGAAACAGCCGGGTCCATAGTCTCTTTTAATTACCTCTTTTGAGCTCTGGCAGGGAGCATTCACACTTGAGAATGGACCTGCCATTCAAAACCCCACCTGTGACAAGTGAGCTTGGTCGAAGTCGTGTCTGTCAGCTTTAAACCTCTTATCTAAGGGATGAATCAAGAGGCATCATCACATTTCTCGGTGTGTTAAAGCTCCTGGATGACCCCCCTCTGCCTGCTCTCTGTTGGATTTATCCTTTTGATCTAACCACAATGAAGCAAGAACAGTGTCTCCATGTTCACCTCAAATGTAATGTGAATTATTTGCAGGCGTATCCCGGGATGCTTATGTAAATGCATGTGGAAAACACAGTCATAACTAGATTAAGTGTTTTTCTTTCCAAATTTCAATGATTTTTTCCAAGTGAGTCAGTGGCTTGTAATTTTACTGAGCCTCAGTATTTAAAAAATGTTCTGCAAATGGGATTAGTGTTTAGTAACTCATACAAATAAGATATTTTAGGGGGAAAACAATTGAATGTTAAAGAGTCATAAATGCTACAGATCAGTAGAAACAGCTTGCCTAAAATAAATCAAATTTAATTAATAAATGCTTGCTATACTGATAAACCTCTGTGGATCCTTATGTTATTTGGTTTCTGTGCAAGTTAAAGACTTGACTGACTCAGTTATTCTGGATTTACCAAACAGAGCATTCTAAAAACAACCAATTTGAAGGCAGGATAGAAAGCTGCTGAAAGTGATATTATGACGGTAGAGTTGTACAAGAATGATGCAAATATCTGCTTCATACAAAAATTAAGACTATGCAGTGTTCTAAAGATACCAACAAATCAATTTTTGGTTGTGTCCAAAATTACTCACTCGTTCCCTACTCCTTATTCCCCATCAGGCCTGTGCTCCAAAGATCGATAGGGCAATGGGAACCTTGCAGATATGTGTTTTGATACAGGTGATACAGATATGTTATGGCTGTAAATTCTGCAATGACAGTTTTAGCATATACATCTCTCATGGTGCAGTTAACATAAAGGCCAACAGGTGGCAGCAGTCGTTAAACTGCATGATGTAGCGCATGTCTAACTACTCACATCAAAACAAGATGGTGCACCGGTGACATGGATGATGGATCATAGTATCTACATCCAGCAAGCTAGAAGCAAAGAAACTGAATTAGTTCAAGTTTCTTCAAACACCAGAAAGGTGGATATTAGTTGTGCAAGCTGTAAGAAGGTAAAACACTGCAGCAACACCAATCTTCATCACCACATGACACCAGGCAAATAAGCAGTTAGCAACAACAGCTATAAGATACAGCTATAAGATACATACATATATACATCCCTGTGCTAGTCTGTGTCCTCCTGACCAGCATTAAACACTGATTTTAAGTCAAAATTAACAACAACTTCTAAACGGGAGCAGGAGATCATCAGCAGCACTTTATGAAAAGTGACCCTTCTTATGCTGACGCCATGATGACATCACTGTAGAAGCTGGAGGCAGAAACAAAGCAAGTGTTCACCATGTAGGAGCCTTGAAATGTCATGCTGTTGTTAATTTTACGTCAAAGTGTTCCTGATTTTTTAACTGTTAAATGTACAACATTTTCATCAAATAATAAATTTTATTGCTATATTATGTCAACGTGAATGTATGTCATATCATGCATCTATGGCACAGCACAAATCAGCACTTTTCTGTCCTGGAGCAACAGGTTGAGGGAGCTTCATTGGACAGGCTTCATAGGACATTGTTAACACAGTTTGTAGACTATTTATAGTGCTTTTTCTCAAGCTTGTGTTGACTAATAATCCCCAAATAACTCTAATTTGTGTAATTTACTTTGTTTTAACTCTACTCTCTACATGCTGTCCAGGACTCAGACTCGAGTCCTGATTTGGAGGACAGGTGACTTGACTTGGACTTGAGCGCCTGTGCACATTTGCTGTAAAAAGCTCCTCTAATCCTTTAAAACTAAAAGTTGAAGAAATTCATACATTAATAAAACACATCAAAGTAGACCACCTGGAAAACTGGAATGGCTTACAAATGATTAGTTTCTGAATTTAATTTGGCTCTGGGTTTTAGGTACTAGGGACTTGTCTAGGACTGGACCATGGGCAGTGCGGACTTGACTTGGACTCTGGTAAAGGGTACTTAACTGGTACTCAAATCTGCTTTTTCTGATGTGACTCGGGCTCAACTTGGAGCTGAACACAAGGGACCCGGGATTCGACTCTAACTCAAGGTTTGGTGACTCGACTACAACACTACATCCCATGATAATAATACATTCATCTTTGCCATATCCTCTTGTTTATTTTTCTTTTAGATAGGTGTAAATGTGCATCCATTCCACTTTAACCAGTCCTTCCAGTCCTCCATCCAATGAGTGAGAGTATACAGGTTTTCCAGTCTGCTCCCGTTTGTTCCCTTTTAACGTTTTAAAGTAACATTCTCAGTCCTGAAGTGATTCTGACCTCACATATTCAGATCTCACTGTTCTTCCTCCAATATCAAAAACAAGCCTTGGACAACTTGCTAGCTAGCACTGGCTAATGAGTGGGAAGGTATGTTTTTCCTCCAGCTAAGCCCTGCCCACCAAAATATCTCATACTGTTCACTAACACTAAGGGATCTACGGAACAACAATTTTCTTGATATGAAGACATTTTGAATCTTGGTCCCTTATTGACATCCAAATTACAGGGCTTAATCACTGAGAGTAGTTTAATGCTGTATAGCTCATATTTGATCCATACCTATAATGACTATATTGAGGCTGCTTGGAGCACAAGGCCCCAGGCAACTGGCTACCTTGCCTAATAGCAGGAATGCCTGGAAATACCCTCTAAAACTAATTTTCAGTCAGCCACGAAAGTACAATGTCCTCCAAAAGAGACATAGGGTATTACTACTCTGAATCAGCATTATATTTCAACATAAGCAGTTGCAAATTTATTTTAAAAAGAAATGCCAATACTGGGGGAGTAGGACTTGTACTCTTGTTGAGGTTGTGTCAAAATATGGACTGATAAAGTCTGATTTCTGCTAGAGTCTTATTAATGTTTAAATATCTGGTGTTTTGACAACCCTTTGTGAGACACTAAGATTTAAAACAACATTGGCAGCATAAGAAGATTAATCACTGAATAATGGAAGAAAGTGATGTTGTCCATAACAATGCATCTTGGGAAAAGGGTGATGACATTTGTGGAAAAAGTCTGGGTGATGAAAAAATTGCATGCTTGTGCAGAATGCTCAAGGATTGGTTCAGTTGGAGTTACTTGAGGCTATCTCATATTCCTGAGAGGACTGTATGGATGATACCAAGACGGTTATACAAGATAACTAAGCAAAGCTGAGTAACATCAATAAAGTCAGCACATGAGCCGTTTCTGCTGAAAGATTCCTTGAGGCTGACATCAAACATCCAACCACATGTCTGCTTGCCCTTGCAAGGAAGTCAGAATGGAAATCCCCCTCCTCCTCCTTCCATCCCCTCTAAATAAGTTTGTGGTTAGCATCTTTTTTTCCCTTCCTCATTCTAATCCAAGAGGAACTCAGCAGATGAAAGCTCAGTAATGTTGCTAATGTGTGCGATAGTCACGGCCACATAAACCCACCACAATAAATTAAAGACCACAGGCGTTCATATTGGCCTCATGTGACCAAACCCCCCAGATACAAACAGACACACGGTCGCACAGTCACACTTTGTCCTCTGACGCCCTCCAAACCCAGAAGCAGCCAGCAGGCAGGCGCCCACATTCCCCACTCCAGACCTATCTGGCTGTGGAGATAAAACCATACAGTAAACACAACATTTGACTCGTCTCAGAAACATGACCAGAGAGCTAAATGATGGGGGGGAACCTGGAGGATAATCTCTCTGTGACCTGATGCTATAAGTTTAAACTTGTTTAGAATGTGAGTGAGGTTCAGCTGAATCTCTCTAAAGCTGTACAACAATATATTGGTCTGCTTCCAACAAGCAGTCCGGTTTCATTTAATACTGTTTTTAACACAATTTTGTACACAGCCAATGCATGTCCAGCCTCGCTCCTAGTGATGAGAATCCTGGTGTAGGTATTAGATGTGCTAGAGGGAAAGATCTTCTCTGGGTCATGCAGCTGCCCGTGACATAACACAATATGATTGGATTTGCATCAGTATGATTATATGGAACACTGTGATTGTGTCTGGATCATTTGACTCAGCTCACAGAGTGAGAACTGGTCCTTTGGCTCATAAATGGCTTTTTATTTGGTTCCATTTTGGCTTTTTTATGTTTACTAAACCAAAACTAAAAAGAAAAAAGAAAGGAAACTGGCTCTCATGTGGGAGCAGCCTTCTATCATTCACATTAAGAGTCAGCTCTCGGCACCAACTTGAATCAATGACTTCACAACAGTTCAAAATGGTTAAAACTTGTTCGATTTTGGCTTTTTTTTTTGTTGTCTATTAAACAACTAAAGAGGAAAAGCAATGAAGCTAGCTCTTATATGGGGCCAGCTTCTGTCATTCAAATTAAGAGCCAGCTCTTAAATTAAGAGCCAGCTCTTAATTTGAATCAGCTTGACTAGGAATGACATCACAACTTGTATCATATTGACTTTCTAATGTCTATTACACAACTATAGAGGAAAAAGCAGTGGAACTGGCTCTCATGTGGGAGCAGGCGCCTGTCATTCACATCAAGAGATGGCTCTTAGAACTAGCTTTTTTGGTAATGACATCAGAATGGTTAAAAACTTGTCCTACCATTTTGGCTTTTTTTAATGTCTATCAAAGAGCAACAAAAAAGGAAAAAGCAAGGAAACTGGCTCTCATGTGGGAGCAGGCGCCTGTCATTCACATTAAGAATCGGCTCTTAGACCAGCTTGTCTGTGTATGACATCACAACAGTTCAAAATGATTCAAAAGTTGTTTTTACCATTTTGGCTTTTTTATGTCTATTAAGGAGTAACTAAAAAAGAAAAAGCCAGGAAACTGTTTCTCATGTGGAAGCAGGCACCTGTCATTCACATTAAGAATCGGCTCTCAGAACCGGCTTTTTTGGGAATGACATTACAACAGTTCAAAATGGTTCAATAGTTGTACCATTTTGGCTTCTTGATGTCTATTAAAGAGCAACTGAAAATGAAAAAGAAAGGAAACTGGCTCTCATGTGGGAGCAGGCACCTGTCATTCACATTAACAGCCGGTTGTTTGAACCAGCTTGTTTGGGAATAACATCACAACAGTTCAAAATGTTCAAAAGTTGTTGTACCATTTTGGCTTTTTTCATGTCTGTTACAGGAAAAAGCAAGGAAACTGGCTCTCATGTGGGAGCAAGCTCCATTCATTCACATTAAGAGACAGCTCTCAGAACCAGCTGGATTGCAAATGACATCACAATGGTTCTGAAACTTGTCATACTGTTTTGATTTTGTATGTCTATTAAACAACAACTAAAAAGGAAAAAGAAAGGAAACTGGCTCTCATGTGGGAGCAGGCTTCTGCCATTCAAATTAAGAGCTGTCTCTTAGAACCAGTGTGCTTGCGAACGACACATCACAGCAACTCAAAACTTGTTGTCTGAGTTGAGCTTTCATTTCCATCCAAATTGTGCCCCTGAAGGTGTAGTAGCTTATCAGTTTACTATAACAAAATGAGGGTGAGAAGCTCTTCAGCTTAGCACAAAACATGGCTCCTGAGTGCAGTGAGTCTAATGCCGCCCCTTTAGGGTTGGGTAGATAAGCTTGCTACCCCAACAGAAGAGGTCCAAAAAAGAAGGATGGCATATAACCGGTATTTTGGTACATTTTCCAACTTTTGGCAGTGACAGCACAATTGCATATCGTACTGAACCAAACTGCATCAGCCCACTGGGTGGAAACGCAGCTTTATGACTCTGCTCTTCATATGTGGTCTTACTTCATGGAAGACATATGATTTGAATAAGTGGAACTCTTCACTCTTTATATCATGCACATGCACCATGTACATGTACATGTTCACTTTAAACACATGCTCTTCCTGCACGCACTCAGACACTGACAGACAATTTATGTGCTCTCTATCTCCCCCTCATTCACACACACGGCACCTATAAAATTCAGATGTCTCCACACTCCATCCTTTGTGAGACCTTATTGTCCTGGTTATTACCCTGGGTATTGTTACAGAGAATTGGTATGCTTATCAAGGCCTGTAGTCTAAAGTTGATACGACACTGGCCTGGCAGCTTCATTAAGATTGATATCCTGCCGCAGCACACCCAGATGAGCCGATCGAGGACATGGGAGAGAGCAGCCGAGTGGAGTTAGACAGAGAGTTAGAGAAAAAGACAGAAAGAATGAGAGAGTGGGAAAGAGAAAGAGACTTCAGGTCCACCTCCCAAGTCGCTCAATTGCTCTATTGAGCCACTTGAGCTCAGGAGAGGGACCAAGCATGCATGCCTCTCTTTTAAGGGGACGCTCCCCCCTGTAACCTCACCCTGCCAGTCATAAATTACCTTCCCTGGCTTAGTCCTTTCACAGTGGATGCACAGAAGGCCCCTATAGCCTCTCTATGAGCAATTAAGGCCTCAATAGGATGGTATCAAACCACCCTGACCCCATCACACCTCTCCTGTCATTGTCACCTCCTAAAAGGTCTCCTCCACTTCGTCCCTAGAGTGCAAATGTGCGGAGTACATTTTACCCATCACTGGTCATCCCTTTTTTACTTTTATCATGGACAACATAAACAAGGTCAAAGGTGAACTGGACTCAAGGTTTTTCTTTTCTAGCAATGTTTACAGCTGGTTAAATAGAGGCTGGTTCACTTGAAAGGCCCAGAGCTCGAACACAGTTACGAGTGACAACACTGCTGTCTCGCTGAACAGATTATTTTCATTCCAGCTGATGTCCTTCGGAGCCATCCTATCATCTGGGCCATATTCAGCCTGTGTAGCCAAGTGGAATGAAACTTCTGCTTTATGAGAAATCCCAAGTGCTAAATCCAGCCTGTGTAGGTCAAGGAAGATTGCAGTGTGTGTACATTAAGCGGGTACGGTGGCGTGTCTAATTTGCTGCGGTGGACAAAACAAAGGCTTTCATTGATATCTCCATATCGAGTCAACCTGGATTCAGTGGATAGCCTGGGTTTCCACTGGCCAGACCTAATGATTTATTGCCCCACTGACTAGCCGGCACACTATCTGATTGGCAAGGCTGAGGCCCATTAAAAGGCATATATTTTTAATCACTGTTTACCATGTCAATAGCAATGCTAATCACTGCTTAGGTGTGTTAATATTGGAGTGCTGAGTGAGGAGGCCTGATAAACAAAAGTCCTTCTGCTGCATTAATAAAAAATGTGTTGCTTTTCTTTCACCTTTAAGGACCTTCATTAAAGAGAGGAGCCACTGAGTAAACATCACTTATTGGGAGACATAATGTCAAACCAAATGTGAACCGTCGCCCTTGTCATGACTCTCTACATAGGCGATGATAAGAACAGGGTTGAAATGAAATTCTTTTCATTAAGATAATCTTCCATGGACACTCATTTGAGTTGTAATGGCGCTATCCTTTACTGTCAGCTGCAGCATTATGACCAAAACACTAATTTATGTTTTCGTCACAGTGCTCCTGTTATGTGCTGCAGATGCTCGCCTTTTTACGACGGTACATTTCTCCCTGCATCTTGAGGAGAATGGCTTTGACGTGACAGCAAGTTTAAACGTGCGTGTGGTGAAATGTCAAGCTCTATCAAGCCCACTGGCCGGCACGGTGCACACAGAGTAGTATTATAGAAGTGGGGCAGTTGCAGCAGGCCCCTCTGATGGCCTATAGAGTGCTCCCTATATGCACACAGAGTCATTGGGCAGATGTGACCTCGCCGGCACACAGAGGCTCTTTGTGTCCGAGGGATTTAGAGTCCCCTGGGCCTCCTGACTCTAAACATTAACAGACCCACTGCAGAAGGAGAGAGAGAGAGACCCTTACTCTGCTGACACGCAACATTAACCGGGGCCAACTCTCTCCACATACTTACGATATCAGGAAGAGGGCCCTATATGTACGGATGCATGCAAAGGTGCATGTGGTGGATTGATGCAGGGGCAAGGTTGAAGCTCAGTCTCACACTAATGAGGTGAAGCAGTGTACTTAGTGAAAATACATCAGTTATTTATGGAAGCCCATTTCTGCCTCTACAAAAAGGAAAAATGAGAAAGTAAGGCAATTCTACCAAAAGAAAAATATTGGAAAAAAGTCATCGACTTGTCATCTCTTCATTTCAATTTATTCTTGTAATTATAACTTTTCATCACACGATTTGACCTTTTAATCCCATACTTTGTACTTTAACCTCATAATTTCTCATTTTTATCCATCAATATTTCTTTTTATCTCATAATTTTGGCTATTATCTTACAATTATGACTTTTTATGTCAAAATTTTGACTTTTTATCTTGTGGTTTTAACTTTTTATCTCATAATTTTGACCTTTTATCTCATAATTATGACTTTTTGAATTATAAATATGACTTCTAATAAAATAATTTCAACTTTTTCTCATAATGTTGACTATTATCTCACAACAGGGAATTTTTATGTCAACATTTTGACTTTTTATCTCATGGTTTCAACTTTTTAATCTTATAATTTGAATATAACCTTTTATCTCTAATGACTTTATCATATTTTTTGACCTTTTATGCCAAAATATGACTTTTTAACTGTAAATCTCACATTTTTTACTTTTAAGTCAACATTTTGAATTTACATCTTGTAATTTTGACTTTTTATGTCATAATATCAACTTTTATCTCATGATTTTCACTTTGTAACTCCTAATCTCTTATCTTTATCTTTTGAATAAAGATAAATTGGATGTTTTCATCTCATAATGTCAACTTTTTATCAAATATTTTGAAATTTTATCTCATAATCATGACTTTTTATTTTATAATTTGACTTTTTATCTCTCAATTATGACTTTTTACACTTATGTTTACTTTTTATTCAATAATTTTCATTTTCAACTTGTAATTTTGACATTTTAATTTCATAACTTTGACAATTATCTCACAGTTATGACTTTTCATGTCATAACAGCTTGACTTTTTATTATTAGTTTAGAATTTTTATCTCAGAATTCAGACTTTTTATCTCATAATTTTGACTCTTTATCACATAATCAGGACTTTTTATTTCAAAATTATGTCTTTTTGTCTCACACTTATGACATTAACACCTAATTTTTCCTGTTTATATCACACTTTCCAATTTTCAACCCAGAACTTTGACTTTTTGGCTCATAAATTCTACTCATTATCTCATTATTCTGGCATTTCATCACTTACACTTTTTATCTCATAATTTTGATCCTTTTATCTCATGAATTTGATTTTTTTTTAATCCCATGTTTTTGACTTTTTATGTCATAATTTTATCCTTGTACTTATAATGAATACTTTTAATCTCATAATTTCATATTAGGATTCTTTTAGTCAGAATTGCCTAACTTTCATATCTTGTCCTTTTTTCAGTGGCAGAAATGGGCTTCCATCACTATTAGTCTGAGGACCTCTAGTATTTATATGGCTCTTCTCAGTTGTTTACATGCAATAAAAGCAAGGTCTCGAAGCACTTCTGAAGAGGAATCCCATACAGGCTGTGTCCATTTCACTCATTTTTATGCTTCCACATGAGCAGAGGTCAACATCCTCAACACAATTTCAACTCATCTCCAATGATGGGCCTTGTCTTGTTACTGGAATCTGTTGGCAGGATATGTCCCTTGCTGCCGCTGCTGTGTCTTACAAAGAATGGCTTTAAATAAAGGAGCTAATTATCTGTCAGGGATTGATGTTATGAGCCTGACGTACATGAACTTATCTGGATTCTTGGTGCCTTCTTTCCTCTCTGTAATAGTATGATTATTCACAGCTGTACTTAGAGCTGCCACGCGATTCACTGATATTCTCGTCATTTTTGCTAATAATAATGATACAACATTTGCATAAAGGAAATGAAACAGGTTGCATTTGCATATATTAAACATTTATATGTATGCATATAATATGTTTGCTCATTTCAGGAAACTAGGGAAGATAATAGTAAGACTAAGACAGGAAATAGAAGGAGCACAAATCCATGGTAAATATTGGCCTTCGTTATCTGCCACCTCCTCAGACAGGAGGCTGTATCATTTTTCAGCAAAGAGCCCCCTGTTCTTGAGGACTAGGCCTGGCCTTGCTTTATTAAATTATCTCCCTTGCTTCGCAAATACAATTTCCTGCATAAATCACTCAAATGATCCTTCAGACTGTCAGGTCCAAGAGAGTGTTTTCTCTCCTATCTGCCTCCGACCAGGTTATGCAAATCCCCACCACTGTGTTCGATATCTGTTGAGACGCTCCAATTGTCTGCATTTGGCCCTAAATCCTTAGCTTGTCCCCATATTATTCTCCTGCCCCTGATAAAAGTGACACTAAGCATCAAGCCATCACCAAGACGGTAATCCATCACCAAAAAAAAAAAAAGAAGAGCATGCCAATTTAACTAAGCCAGAAACAGTGACCCTGCAACCTTGACCTTGTAAACATCACAATAGGGAGAGGCCATGGTTTGTGCATTGGAGATCTGCTCGCTGGAGCATTGGGAAGGGCTTATTATGGCCCCTAAGCTGGGACTGAATTCAATCACATTGGAAAAGAGGCTGAACAGAGAAATCTTTACCAGGGGTCAGCCTGGTTTAAGACCCCAATACGGAAATACATAACTGCGCCAAGTCGCCCAAATGGAAGTCTGCATTATCATCCACCCTGCAGCTAGCCAGCCAGCAGTCTAATTCTGAAGGATAAACATCTGTAATGCATTGGCTCAAATGGGAGCCAGCTTAGAGTGACTTCAGCTTGATCCCAGACAGCTGTTCCGGGAGCAGCTTCGGCCTGACTGCACAGGGGGTCTTGGTGCACGGCCTGAAAAGGGACCTCCAAAAATCTAAAGGGACAAAGGAATCTCCTGAACAATGTTCTTGCTGATACAATAGTGAAGCACAGGGTGGAAGGGCCAAAGGAGCACTTGCCTATTCTGGGGGCTTGAATGACCAGCGCATTCCTCCCCAGTCGCCGAGCAGTGAGCGCAGTGACCAAGAGTGACAAGTCTTTACACCGCTTTGTTGACACTCTGTGTGCTTGACCAATACATTCCCCTCTGTTCTCCCCCTCTTTCCTTCCTTCTCTGCTTCTAATTCTGCCCTCCTTCTTCTTCTGGTGTATTTTGTTTCTGCGTGGGCAGCCTTGAGCCCTCTAAGCTGTGTCAGTCCTGTTACATATTGCTCATATTCAGAATCAAACACACCACGGCGCATGCACATAAATAGACGCCGGGGTCAGGTCACTTCGTAGCATTACTGACACACATTTGGAACACATGTTTGTTCTCCATACAAGCCACACATCAGCCCTTTGACAAGTGAAATGGGGGAATATAACATATGGGACAGTATCAAGGGTTCATGCGGAGGACAGGGAATTACAGGCAGCTTCCTTCCTCTCTCACACACACCCTCTCTCTCTCTCTCTCTCTCTCTCTTTCAGACTGCAAAGGAAGGATCCCTAGACTGCAAAAAAATCCCCAAATCCCACACTTAAATAAGTCCATGCAAAAAATAAGCCAATCCTTGATTAAATTTAAACTAATGAAAAAGTTTTGGAGTTGGACTTCTAAGGCATTTGAAAGCAGTAGGGACATGTGAAGGAAGGGCCACAGATCAGCTGGAAACCAAGTGAATTGTGGGTTCAGATCAAAATAATGAACGTTTTAATCATATTGAATGTAGAGTGTTTTTCCTTGGGTGATCGGCGTTCATGTTGTCATGACGTTGACTGATCTGGAGAAAGATGAGACTGACAGAGGGAAAGCAACACAAGGCATTTAATGATTTTATAAACCAATCATGCTCAATATAATGCCTTTATGCCTGTGTGGATAGGTTTCAATCAGGACTGCACATCTGGACACAGCAGTTTCACTCCATTCTTCTTTGCAAAGCTGCTCAAGCTCTGCCAGGTTGCGTAATGATCTCTCCTTTGAACAGCCCTTTTCAAGACCAGCGGCAAATTCTCTTCTGGATTGAGATCTGAGCTTTGACTCAGCTGCTCCAGATCATTCACCCTGTTGTCTTGAAACAATTTCTGTGTAGCTTTAGCTGTTAGCTTGGGTCACTGTCTTTAAGGAAAAGAAGTCTCCACCCAAGACGGACTGAATAAGATCGTCCTCCCAGATTTTTGTATACTTTGCCGCATTCATTTTACCCTCTACCCTTACAAGCCTTCCAGGGCCAACTGTCAAGAAGCACCCCTACAGCATGATGCTGCCATCACCTTTGGTCACTGTGGGGATGGTGTGTTTATGGGGATATGCAGTGATTGGTGTCCATCAAACACAGCATCTTTTCTGAAGTCTCCCACATGCCTTTTGATAAAAATCAATAAAACATATATTTCTGTGCTTACAAAACTAACTAAAATGAAATAAAATGAGGGACAAAATCTCCTTAGGTTTAATCTTTGACAGCAGCAGACTGACTGACAGGTACATACAAGCCTGGAGAATGTAAAATCACCTGATTTGATTGAGGAAGACTACACAGAATGGCAATTTTAGGTCTTGAATTGTATACAAACATCAAAATTGAATCAGTGAAATGACACATATCACAAATGACAAAAGTAGAGCAAAAAAGTAATGAAAAGGGGTTAAACTGTGGCAAAAATAGAAGAAAAGGGGCAAAAATGGATAAAAGAGTTGCACAAAGGTGATAAAACATGCAGGAAAAGTGGTTCAAAAGGGGTTAAAAAATTGGGTTAAAGAGGCAAAAAGGGGTTAAAAGTGTCAAAAATGAGTTAATACTGGTGCTAAATCACAAGTGGAGAGGGGCAATTCTCTTGGTTATTCAGGAGCCCAGCCAAATTTGTTGTCAGACCTGTCTCCTTGTGGCCTGCTGCATAGATCCCACTGGTAATGTCTGAAAATGTCCTGTGTTTTGAAAGAAAATACAAATACTACATTAATATTTCAATCAGACCAAAATATTAGTTTATTTTTTGTTCGTGTGAAAGTCCGGCCCCCAGAGTTTCTGTCAAGACTAAATCTGGTCCTTGTGCAAATGTACTTGATGACCCCTGGTCTACAGGAACCTTTTTATACTAAAATTACTTGATCACTGCACTCAGATGGTCTCCTACTTCCACCAATTAACTGGAGGTCTGTTGAATCAGGTCAAGGGGGTGAATCACTGCAATCACTTATTTTACATTCCCTGTTTTATTTGATTGACATAACTTTGTAAAAATCTGTTTTCATTTTTACATTAAAGAGGGTTTTTATTTTTGTCAAAAAAGCCAAATTATATTGGCCATGATTGATTTATAAAATAAAAAAAAAGGGTAAAACATCCAAGAGGGTGAATATTGTTCATGTGTACTGTACTTAAGGTGCTTGCTCCTGTGTGAATAGCCTAGACTCCTTAATTGACTGGGTAAAGCCTGTGTTTAGTCCCAAAGAGATCCAGCATCAGCAGATCCACACCTGTGACAGGCTCATTAAAAACTTGATTCAGATCTTCGGCAGGAACCCTGTTGAGTCGCTTTAAAGTGCGCTCATCGGAATGATAGGTGGCAAATACAGTAGCAGGGGAAAAATTGGACTTGAAAAAGAATGTCTGTCTCTCCATTTTTAAAGCCTTCCTCTTAATAACCTGTTTTCCCTTTGTACTTTCAAACAAAATGGCTTCTATAGTCGTACACGAGGGCCTTTGATGGTAAGCCGTGACTGGCATACATGGATGTCTTCCTGTTGGGCCTTAATTTGATGCTCGAGCGCGGCGGGAAACTCCCTCATGTGTTTGTTGTCTCCTTTTGAAAAGAGTACACTTTCACTCGAGTTAAAGTAAGCGCCATCAATTTTTCATGTACCTGTCCTTAAGATCGGCGCTGTACTTTAAACTCAAAAAAAAGATGGCACGTGCCGGATCTTGTGAACCTGATTCTGCAGCTGATGTGTGACCTTGTAACTCTGCTGGAAAAAAATAATAAGGCAGAGTGTGGTTGTGTGATGTACAAGCAGTGCAAAAAAATGAATTCAGTAAAGCGTATTACTCCAGTGATGAGAAATGTTCTGGCAAATTATGACACAAAGCATAATTCATGTGATAAAAAGAGGGAAATATTGCATAGATGGAGCAGATTATTGGTTTGAAGGCTCGTACCTTCAGGCTATGAATATCTGAACTACCTAGTGTAAGAGATAATAAGCACCATCTTAATGGTTTATGAATCTCATTTGATTTATGGTTATTAACCATAGGAGAATTATAGAGGTGCTGCATTGATGGACGGGGGGTATTTCAGGATACAGCTCATGTGATTGAAATGGCCCAACCTGCCAGCTTATAGACAGACAGTCATGGTAAGTACGCTGTAAATTGCACCATAACCTGACCTACAAAACTTCACGCTTCCTGACAATCTTTCGCCTGGTTTATAAGAGAAACTTTTCCAGACTAACAAGTAGCTTCAAGCCACTCATCACTTCTTTGATTTTTATTGTTAGTTCCAGAAGTAGAAGTAAAAAAGGGAAGGAGGGGGCTGGTTTTATCCAGGGGACCCTCACATTCCCCATCCTGCACACGCCTCCAAGCGAGCACATCCCCTCGTCGATCCGCCTCCCAAAAAAAAAAAAAAAATGAACAAGCATCAATAAAAGAACCGTGGCGCAGATTGGAGAAGGCATGAGCGGATTTTCAATGGGATTTCAGGAGAAGGCACAAGGGGCAGAAATCTTTTGCTTTTGTCTGCCGTTCAAATGGGTCTGATGAGCCTGGAGCTGCAGGCTCTGCTTGTCATAGAGGTCCTGATCTCTTGTGAGAATTGATTTCCATCATTTGGGGGGAGCTGTACAGACTGAGGGGATATTCCTGCCTGGGAGAGCAAGATAAGGGCCAAATGAACTGAGACGGACTTACTGTACAAAAAAGAAAAGCCTGGAAATGAAAAAGGGGAAGAAAAAAATGGAAGAAAACAAAAGTGCGTTAAGCTGTTGCACAGTCCGGTTTTAAATATTTTTCAAAGCGGAGGAAGCCCTGTCCTGTTGTGACGTTTTCTCTCCGCCAAGCATTTCATCTGATTATGAGTACTTTGCAATCTGCGACAGCATGATTGATGCTCCACTTTCATGAGGGGAATTTTAACAGCACCTCTTCAGCGCTCAATGCGCACCCAATTATGCGTCTGAGCTGGTAACCTTGAATTTATGTCACCATGGCAACAAAACCCCCGGTCATGCATTATGGATTATCATTGAAATTCTACACCCCTACCTAACATAATGAGAGCCCAGGACTTAATCAAATCAGCCCATTCTGTGTGACACAAAGTGAAGAAGGAGCTCTCATTGTGTTGGGGTTGAGGCTGGGAGAAGCCAGCCAAGCAAGCAGGCAGGCAGGCAGGCAGGCAGGCAGGCAGGCAGGCGGGCGGGCGGGCGGGTGGGTGGCAGACTGGGCTGTGACGGCCCCAGCAGCTGCAGGGCTAGCAGCCTGATAGATGGCTCCCATATACATCAGTGAACATATAGACAGATGGCCCTCAATGCCTGGAATTTCCAACCCAGGAAGCAGCTGTTCAGCCTAACCTCTGCTGTCCGTCTCACCTTGTTGTCATGGAACATTGAGCAGAGAAGGAGAATGTGGATGGTGACATGGTGTAGAGGGCGGCGGAGCACCGCCGAGCTCCGGGGCTGGGACGGAGGAAAGAGCAGGGGTAGCTGGGTTTGCTGAATTTACATTAGATTGCACTTTCTCATTCTGTCTCCTCAGTCTTAAACCCCTCCTCCTCATTTTTCCAAGCATTTTTTTTCTTGAGCTTTCTTGCTCATGACCACATAAACAGCAGTGGGAACCCAAATTTATTCAAACCTCCTCTCTCTCTGTCTATCCCATGGATGACATAATTGCTGTAAATCACAGCGCTGGATTAATGCAATCTATTTTTCATCTCCTCCCTACCCCCCCCCCCCCCCCCCCTTGCAACTGCAGGCCCAGTCTGAGCTGTTACATAAAATATTGATTGCTCTTGTATATTTCTCTCATTGTATGTAAGCATTTTTACTAGCTAACAGGCGAGCAGAGGAAACCAGAAATTCCCCCCTCCTCTCTTTGACTCTTTGTAAAAACTTTAAGTAGCTCAGCAGATTTCTGTTCCTCTCTCTTCTGCTTCCCTGCATCATCCCTGAACTCCGCTGTGAGATTTCAGCTGGGGAATACTAGAGCTGGAATACAGGAAGTATAAAAATAGGATCTTCTCCAGTTATGCTAGAGAAATTGTGGATGCACAGGTCAATGGGTTTTTAAAATAGTAACTTATTTTGTGGGAAGTAGGGCTTTTTAAAACTCTCATATAACAGTTACGTGGGCAAGAAAGATGTTTTAAACACTGTATAGATACATAAATGTACAGTGCCTATAAAATGTTTTCCCCTAGTTGGATGTTTTACCCTTTTATTAATTGTACAAAACAATCATGGTCAGTATAATTTGGTTTTTTGGAAAAAGAAGCAGAAAAAGACTTTTAAATGTCAAACTGAAAACAGATTATAAAAAGCAGGTTTCAGCAACTGGTGCTTAAAGTCTCACAATAAGTGAAATGGGGATCACCTGAGTGCAGTGAACATGAAAACACCTTTGTCTGGAAGGTCCACTCACTGGTTAATCAGTGTTACTGGCTACTACTACACCATGAAGACAAAAGAACACCCCAAGCAACTCAGAGTAGGTTCTTTATAAGTATAGGGGCTGGTGCAGGCACTGAACATCTCCCAGAGTTCTGCTAAATCCATCATCATGAAATGGAAGGAATACAGTGCATGTGCAAATCCTTACAAACTAAGTTACCGTGCAAGAAGAAGACCAGTGAGAGAGTGCACCAAGACATCTGTGACTACTCTGAAGGAGTTACAAGCTTCATCAGCTGAGATGGGTGAGACTCTGCATAACTGTTGCCTGGGATCTGGGAGCTTTATGTGACCTGTTTAAGAAAACTCAAATTAAATCTAGACTAAAGTTGACCAAAAGGGATGTGGGAGACTCTGTGGTCAAGTGGAAGAAGTTTTTTGTCTGATGAGACCAAAATGATAGCATATATCCCAACTGTGAAGCATGGTGGTGGCAACAGCATGCTGTGGGGATGTTTCTCGGCAGCCTGCCCTGGAAGGCTTGTAAAGGTGGAGCGTTAAATTAATACGGCCAAATATAAGGAAATCCTGGGGCGTAATCTTATTCATGGACTCTGCATACAACTGTTGTTTGGGTTCCGCACAAGTCAAAGCTTTATGGGAGAGTGGCAAAGATAAAGCAACTGTTGAAGAAAACTCACATTAAATCTCAATTAGAGTTCCCCAAAAGGCTTATAAGCGACTCCATGGTCAGGTGGAAGAAAGTTCTTTGATCTGATGAGACCCAAATGGTGCTTTTTGGCCATTAGAGAAGACCCTATCCCCTCTGTGAAGCAAGGTGGTAGCAGAATCATGCTGTGGGGATGCTTCTTAGTAGCCTGGGTTAAGAGCTATTTTCCAGCAAGACGATGACCTGGAGCATACATGCGAAAGCTACACAGAAATAGTTTAAAGACAACAAGAATGTTCTGGAGTGGCAGAGACAAAGCCCAGACCTCAATCCAATAGAGGATATGTGGCTAGATTTGAAAAGGGCTTTTCACGCCATGCAACCTGACTGAGCTTGAGCATTTTGGCAAGAAGTATGGTGTAAAATTGCAGTGTCCAGATGTGCAAGCCTGAATGAGACCTGTCCACACAGACTCAGTGCTGTGATTGCAGCCAAAGGTGCATCTATTAAATACAGACCTGACGGGGTGAACATTTATGTAATCACTTATTTAACTGACATTACTCTGTAGAAATTGGTTTTCACTTTGACATTAAAGAGGTCACAAAGCCAAATTATATTGACCCTAATTGATTTATAAAATTAACAAAAGGGTAAAACATCCAAGGAGGTGCATACTTTTTACAGGCACTGTGCTTTGACCACACATCTGATAAATTCAGTCTAAACCTGCCTTGAAATGCCTTGAAGTCTGCTTTGCATTAAAACGAAAGCAAACACATGTTTTTGATAGACTTTGCATGGATTTAATGGTTTGGCCACGACTATTTATCGCAAGGAGGAGCATCCCACTAAATGGTTAATTTGCACAACTTTTCATAGGCTCTTTTCCAAAGCAATCATGACATTTTTTGGGATGCTCTCACAGTGGAAAAAAAGCAGAAGGGATGTTTATTGAGTCTATAACAAGCGCTTTTTTGGAAGGAAAACAAAGTCTACTGCGAGCACTCAGGCATATCAAATTTATTCTGAGCACAGCAGTGAAAAAGGGACAGCCTATCAGGATCAGAATACTAATATGAAATATTACGGGGTAAAGGGAACAAAGGGAAAGTATTTTAAAGTAATACAAAAGTTTATGTAAAACAAATGGGAATAGAGTAAATCATCTACACCCCAGGTCCTCTGCAGCTGTCTCATACATCTGCATATTTGCAATAAACATAACAGGGTAATAAATGTTATTTTCTCTGAAGTAAGCGCATCACAAGTGGAGGTGTCATCTAAAATGTATTTGTGATGTGCTTGATGAAGCCTGCTCATCCCTCTGTAATGACACCCCAGCCTCTCTCATGTGTTATGCATCACATCTTGTTACCATCTTCCTCTGAGCATGGCTGTCATCGTGTGTCTTCTTAGGCCCCTGCGGAAGCATCGCATCAGCTAAGGGGATACATGGCGAAGGAAGAGAAGGGGAAGGGGAAGGGGGGGAGAGTGTTATTAGATGCCTCTTCAACTTCTCAAAATCCAGAAGGTGTCATTCTCATCTATATTTGCTGAGACCATCTTTTTTCCCCCTTCCACATCGTGCCAGACTGATTCATTACAGAGCAGAAAGTAGACAGTGGAATCAGTGAGGGAGTAGGTGTGAGAGCCGTTTGTGTGAGTCCATTCTCACATAAATGCATTATTGATGCTGTATTTTTTTTTGTTATTAGAACATCTCTCCTGCATTATGCATATCAAGTTCATGGAGAGTATCATCGTTTACCAACTCTGATGAGTATGAGAACATTTTGGCCTCGACTTGAACCTTCTGCCTGTATATTGTATAGGAAGTTTTATAAAGTTTTCCTTCTGTGAAAACAAAGGTTTCTCAAGGTGTTATTTCAGTGTCAGTGATAATTCAGTCCATTGTGAACAGACATATGACCCCCTCCAGATTCCAAAAGCAGGATTTTAGTAAGGATACAAACACTAATGCGAGTTTTACAATACTTTTTAATACAAATATCAATTGTTTTTTACGACATACTGTCATTCATACTGACACCAATACTAGTATCCAAACTGACATCGACACTGGCATCTATTCTGGCACTGACACCTTAACTGATACCAACAGTTCAGTTAAGTACAATAGCTTCATTACTGATATCTATACTAACACTTGAGGTTAAATATCCTCTCAAACCTGAGCTGCCTGACGTGATCCAAGGCCCAGAACCAGGTCAAACCAGGTGGCTTAGGGAACCTGAGCCTCATTACTCAGCCCCATTTCTACAAATAATGGGACAGGAAGGTCCAAACTCCAATTTTTAGAGTCCAATTTTTATGCTCCCCAGCAAACTGAAGCCTTTTTTTAAGATTAGCGCAGAGTTATATTGCTGTTTTTTCATGATTTGATTTTACCAAACGTTTAAGTCATTGCTGATCACGATCATTCAAAAAATTTTTCCAAATACATTTCTCATTTTTCAACGATGATGGTTCCCCACTCTCCTTCCTGTTTTTAATGTTTTGGACTGTTCTTAACCCACTTTTAGTAGTTTCAGCAATCTCCTTATATGCTTTATTTCCTTGAAGCATGACAACAATTTGACCCTTTGAAACAGATGAACATCTTTTTCATGACCGCAGGATGTGTCTCTGACATGGTTCTTTAAAAAATGAGAAGCTACTCACTGCATCCGTTAGAGTTAAATAACTTGGTTAAATTCAGGTGGTGACTTTTTTTTCTGGATGGGCAGTGTATTAATGTTAATACTGATATTTTAACTGATACTAATACCAACATTATCCTGAATACCTCTCAGATGACTTCTTGGGTATATCGGTTCAAAAAATGGTGCCATAAAAAAATATAAATATGTACAGATTTTCAAAAAAAATCCTAAAATGTCATCATTCTGCAACTTCTCCTGTGGATTGAAGCGACTCTGGAATTGTATTGCATCTCAGTGCCAACAGGGGGCACCATAATAATATGCACAGTGTTCGTGATTATGTGGCAGAACTGAGAAAGCTGGCGCAGGACTGTAACTTTGGTGATTCATTGACAATGATGAGAGATGTGGAATAAATGAAGACGGGATACAGTGGAGGCTGCTGTCGGAGGACAGACTGACTTTTCAAAAAGGCACTCAAGTTTGCATAATCAATGTAGATGGTGGATACATTGTTGATTTACATTGCATAAAAAACACCTGATAAGCGGACCAGAGCAGCGAACAAGGTCAGCGACACACGACCGAAGCTCCGGCTGGACATGAGAAAATGCTACAGATGCGGTGGAGAAAACCGGCTGGCCAAAGACTGGAGGTTTACCAATAAAAGAATGTCACAACTTTGGAAATGTGGACAGCTGAAGTTACAGTGGAGTATGAAGGCGCCACCAAGATTCAAGTTGTAGGCCCGGGAACCAGTCTAATTTGTATTTATTCTGATACTAATACTTGTAGCTAAACTGATACTAGCCTAGAGACAGTACTGGTTTCTGTACTGGCACAGATACCAATAACGACATGTATACAGATCCTGATTACTACCACTCTTATACTTGTTTCTGTGGATGCTTGTATGGGTTATTTTTATGACCCTTGCCCGACTGTAAAAGGCAATATCTTGTGAGAAGCTTTGTCCACTATATGTGTTGCATTTAAATCATAACCTACAGCAAATCAGGTCAAGCCAAGATGTTCACTCAGGATCACGCAAGGAAAATAAATAATGTCTTACAAATGATGCCTCTTAAGTGAGGCATGCATAATTGAAAAGAAAAAAGAAACATTAACATGGATTGAGGGATAAACTCAAGTCTTTCATAACAGAGGAATGCATTTATGGCTGAAATGCTCACAGACAACCTCTTATTGTTGATTCTCCAGTGGCTCTTTGTTGTGTATATCAATGCACATACACTATAATGACATGGAAAGCATACAAAAGAGCATACATCAGTGAAAAGTTACTTTGGTGCATCTTCTCCATTAATCATCAAGAGAAGGACTGGATCTATATGGAAGGACTGTTGCAAACTAATGACTTTGCCTCTCTTGGTAACCTTCCTCTGACAGCTATACTATTGGGTTACAAGGAGAGTCACACCAGTGCAGTCCCGACTGCCTCATTTGCATAGAATTAATGATGCATGCATATGCAAATGAGCATTTTAAACAATGTTGATTACTGCCTATGTATTCATAGGCCAACAGTCACACATGTCTGACATGCCACTTCTGCATGTAATTTGCACCACGGTAAAGGGCAACTGCTACTGTCTCTCACGTAGGCTCATCATGGCTGCAGGCACAGTGATAAACGCTTATCTTTGTCCTCACTGATGTTTATTTATTGGTCTGAATTTTCCCTCCTGAGAAGCCACCACATTAATGATCATGTAAACAGAATACACTGAGATTTGTTGAGCAGGAACATACATGTTATTTAAGGCTACATGAAGATCAGCAGTGTTCAAATACGTGCCATATCCTTCCAAGAATAAAATTAATCCTTTCCTGGTTCTTTCTGTTTGAGTCCACTGTAAAAATACACTCGAATTGCTCTGACACACACCCACTCACTCCTTTAAATCTCCAGCAGCATTTTCTTCTTTAAGACAACATGAGTCAGGATGGGATCATGTTTTAGACCACAGATGTTCACAACCGTCTGAGCCTGTGGATACATCATAGCATGCTTTCATCCCGCTCCTGGCCTGCTGAGGCCCACAGAGGCCTGTGGAAGCCATCCAGACCAGCCCTCTCATTTGGTTAAGGGCTCTTCAGTGGTAGGCCAACAGCACTGAGAGCCTCTGCATGTCAATTCCTCCCCCTTGTCTTCCTCTCACCCCCCCAGGTCCGCCTTGTGCTTTGGCTGATGCATTTCTAATATCTGCATGTCGTGCTATGACTTACCACCACCCTGCAGCAACAGTCACGTGTGGAGGATATCTTCAAAAGAGATGAGAGATAGAAGGAAATTCCTCTTTGTTAATATGGTTTTAACAGTAAGAAAGTGGGCAGTATTTCTAGATATGTAAGACAGTAAAACCAAGTAAGAAAATGGCTCATTATTTTAAAATATAAAAGACATTGGTTGTAATGTTTATTATATAAACTGCTTTGCTTTGTTCTCATCTTATTTCCTCTTTACAGTCGGGGTCACAACCCTAGCTTTTACAAGGTTCCGTTTCAACACGTATTACTGTGTCAATATTTATGATCTGGTTGTAACCTGCATGCACATTATATCAGGGCTTTTCACAATTTGCATTTATGGACTAAAACTAAATGGCCTATATGCTCTTTTAAGGGCGACTTTAAAGTTGTATGACTATGTTTATAATGCAGGAGATCACAATGGGCTGACACCTATAAAAAGCAGCATTAGAATCAATATTCTGATGTATTTTTTTCTTCATTTTTTATTTCATTTCTTCAACCTGACACAAAGTGGTAATGAATGCTCAGGGGATGTTTACCCCATTTAGATTTGATAGAACTTTGTGTCTGCATTGATTAATGTGTGCCTAACCTATGTTTTCATTATAAGAGGAGGTGTGTGTGGGGGTCTATTTGGTTGCTGGATGGGGGTTATATTTTGGGGTGGTATGATTGAAACCCCCATGCCTCCATGTGGAGGTAATGAACCTGAAGACAAGCAGCAGCTAGCCTGAAATTTCATGCATTGAGAGAGCGTCAGGGCATACATAAGGCCGGCTTGGTCATTTGTTATCGTTAATCTTTACATTTATGGCTGCAAATTTGTTATTAGGAGGCGTGTCCTGAGTATTTCACTTTGATTGGGCTCTGCTCTATGACATATTGATCAGGTGAGTTGGGGTAGGAGCGGGCAGAAGGCCAAAGTGACCGAGACCTTGACTTTGGACATCTACAAAAGGCATGACCGTGAATGTCTGGCTCATATTCGGCTATCCCCGGTAATTTCCCTTTGTAGGGGAATCAAGGGCGTGTAAAGCCCATCACATTTAGACCCTCCACTAGCTGGCTGGGTGAGTAAGTGACAGCATGCATGGAAACCGAGATAGGGTCCGGCAATGACCAGCAGCCTCCGCTGGATTACATTCCAGGAAATCCTATCCATCTTCATTCAAGCATTTCAGTGCTCAGTGAAATGGTATGGTGGGGTGAACTGGATTCAGATTGGTTCTGTGTTTGTGTGTATCTGTGTGGGTACGCATAAGTCATATTCAAGTTATTCGACTTCACTTTCTATTCCAGACTGTTTTGGATGGCTCCGCACCCCTCCACTGGCTGCAGAATTGAGTCCTAATAAGCTGACATGATTCCTTTATTAATCATCCATGGAAATTTTTATAGGTGAGTCGAGACTCGCCAGGAGCTTAGGGTCAGAGCGTGCAGCCCTTGCATATCCCGCATACACCTCATGCCTACTGCCATCTAGAAACGACAGGACTCGGATCTCAATCAATTATATAGCGGTCTGAGGCTATAACGGTGCTCGCTATTTGCCAGTTCAAGCAGCAAATCCCCTGATAAAACCAACAGCAACCTATCAAAGGCAACAAAAGAAAAATGTGAGAGTTAGTTTATTAATGAACCACGTCTAGCACCCCTACTTTATGCAGTAGCATTGCTCACACCATATCTGTCTCTGTAAGTCAGAAAACAATATGCCATTAGTCATATGAAAATTCAGTGATGGAAAATTTCCAATTCATGAAAAAAGGTGCACATAAACATGCAGAGGTACATTTAGGGGCGATGTTGTGGAACTCACTGATCAGTGTCTGATGAAGGTAACATTTCTCTCTGTCGCCGCTCAGACTAATGTGAAGGGGGAGGCCATTTGGCACGGTGCACCGTGTGACATTTGTGTAGATTTAGTGATTTGTGGAGAAAGACAATTGCAATAGAAAACATGTGAATCAGCAATACTCTATGCAGTGATGTCATGGTTGCAGTCACTAAGCAGCTTGTAAGCTTCTATGCAGAGTCTGCTTTGTAATTGAGGAATGTGTTTAATCAAAGTCCTGAAATGCTTTGTAGTGCAGATAAGGAGTCAGCATGTGTTGTTTCCTGCTTTGAGACAGTGCTTTCTCTGAATTTTGAGCTGTTTCCCTGCAGTTATCATGGTGATTCATGATTACTCACTTTTCTTGAGTTATTTATACCCACTCGGAAGCACTGAGATGTTTTAAGATAAGTTGAGAAAGAAGATGAATAAGCAAAAAATAGACCACAAAAAGTTTAATACAACAACACTGCTTCAAGCAAGGCAAAAAAAAAAAAAACTACTTAAAAAATCATGGTCAAACTAATTTGGCTATTCTGTCAAAAAACAAATAAACAAACAAACAAACAAAATGTTTTAATGTCAGGGAGAAAACAGATTTCAACAAAGTGATGTCCATTAAAGAAAATATGTAATGTACAGTAAGTGACTGCAAAAATATTCACCCCCTTAAAAGTGACTGACCTAATTCCCTGAGTGCAGTGAATGTGTCTTACGTGATGTTAGTATAAGACTCCTGTGTCTGGAAGGTCCAGTCATTGGTTCATCAGTATTCCTGGCAAGCATTACACCATGAAGACAAAAGAACACTGCAAGCAACTCAGAGTAAAGGTGATTAAAAGCGTAAGTAAAGAATAGATAACAAAAAAAATTCCAAGGCACAGAACATCTCTGGAGTTCAGTTAAATCAAGTTAATCAAGAAATGGAAGGGATATGGCACATGTGTAAATTTGCCTAGATCAGAGAGGCCACCAAGACAGCTAAGACTACTCTGAAGGAGTTCCAAGCTTCAGCAGCTGAGATGGGAGAGACTCTACATACAACTGTTGCCCAGGTTCTTCACTAGTCAAAGCTTTATGGGAAAGTGGCAAAAAGAAAGCCACTGTTGAAGAAAACTCAAAAATTTCGTCAAAAGGCATGTGGGAGACTCCATGGTCTCCATGGTCAAGTGGAAGAAAGTTCTTTGGTTCTGATGAGACCAAAATGGTGCTTTTTTGGCCATCAGACAAGATGCTATGTTTGGTGGACACCAAACACTGCACATCCTTGAGTGTTGGTGGCAGCATCATGCTGTGGGGATGCTTCTCAGCAGCCGACCCTGGAAGGCTTCTAAAGGGTAGATGGTGAGATAAATGTGGAAAAATACAATCTTATTCAGTCTGCAAGCAAACTACAGCTTGGGAGAAGATTCTTTTCCAGCAAGACAATGACCTGAGGCATTCAGAGAAAGCTACACAGAGATGGTTTAAAGACAACAAGGTGAATGTTCTGGAGTGGCAGAGTAAATGCTCAGATCTCAATACAATGGAGAATCTGTGGCTGGACTTAAAAGGGACTGTTCATACCCAAACCCTGTACAACCTGACTGAGCTTGAGCAGTTTTGCAAAGAAGAGTGGAGTAAAATTGCAGTGTCCAGATGTGCAAGCCTGAGTGAGACCTATCCACACAGACTCAGTGCTGTGATTACTTGATTACTTTTTTTGTATTTTTTTTTTTTTTTTATCAAAAAGCCAGATTATATTGACAATGATGGACTTATAAAATCAATAAAAGGGTAAAACATCCAAGGTGAGTGAATATTTTTTATCGGGACTGCATTTAGTTTTACATGTGATGTACATACCAGCCACAGCATTTGCAAGTCGACAGCATACTTTGCCAATTTAAAATGAGGATTAAGCTTGGGGTTGACCCTGCAACCAGGGGACTGTAATCCCAACCACAACCACGGGCCATATTTCATGCTAATAACTGCTCGATTTATTAATTTGCTATTAAAAGTGGTGATGTGTATACATATATATAAATAAATTATCATGCTAAAATGTCATCAAGATTAATGGAAAGACCAACAGACATTGCATTTATGGAAATTACAGTATTACTCTTTGTAAACCATCGTCCCCTGCTAATGGATTTTATACACCTTTATGGCAGAAAGCCACAGCAGCCAGAGAATAGAGATCAGGTGGGAAATGTGTAGGTCATTATGCATCTGGACTCCCAACCTTCCTCTCTCCTTAGCCTGGTGCCCAGCTCCAGGCTGTAAATTAGAAGGACAAGTTGTGTGCAGCGATCACTGTTTATTGCTGTGTTTAAATTCAGTCTGCATTCAGAACGGTATATTACAGGGTGCAGCTTTAAAAAAAAAAAAAAAAAAAGAAGAAGACGAAGGCATTTAATATAAATGATCTGGTGTTGATTGTGATGGATATACTATGCAGAGACACCTTGCCTTCAAGGGCATCGAGGGATAAGCTATCATTTTCTTCCTCTTACGCGTGAAGGGAAGAATGACAGAGGGTCCAATGTCATCACAGTGTCTACAACAATAACACACTGCAACTCACAGAGCTGCACACAAGCTGATATGCAACAACAAACTGTTTTCCAGGATAAATCCATTCTATTGGATAGTGTGTATGGATGCAGGTGTTTTCAAGGCAGACAGTAAGAATCAAACTTTACTCTGAATTCTCTCTAGGTGTTTCTCTCTGATAGGAGCAGCATGTTTGACGGTGTTTAATTCAGTATTTTATGTGGAATGAAAGCGCTGGTATTCAGTGAGATATTTTAAAAATGACACTGATCAGAATTAGAAAACACTTTCAGATGATTCCCGTTGGTGTTAGTCTGGCACCTAGTGCTAATTTCCTTAACTATCTGACCAGCACTATTCAACTGGCAGCCTAACTTCCAGTTTTCACTGACTTCACAAGATGACTTTCCAAAGTGTGTAAAGAAGTCAGTGAAAGATGGAGGAGGAAGTGTCATGGTTTGGGGAATGTTTCCTGCAGCAGGAGTGGGGCTTCTTATACAGCTACTTGGCTGAGTGACTGCAATTGTTTATCAGAACCTTCTTCAACATCATATGATTCCTTCCCTGTGTTCATCACCTAATCAGCCAGCACTTTTCATGAAGGACAAAACACAGCAAAACAAGTAAAGCAATTCCTTGAAACTGCGAAAAAAAACATCGAAAAAATGAAATGGCCAGCCCAGAGTCCTGATCTAAACCCAATGCAAAATCTCTGGAAAATCCTTGGCAACAAAGTTATGACCAAGAAACCCACTACAGTCACCGAACTGTTGAAGAGACTAGAATAGGAGTGGGCCAAAATCACACCAAAGCAGTGTGAGAGACTGGTGATGTCCTGTGGCTGTAGATGTGCTCAAGTCATTAAAAGCAAAGGCCTGTATACTTCTTCCTAATTTTTGTCAGTTTAACCTGTAGAAAATTTTGTTGTAATCTTTCTTTGTTCTACAGGCATCGCTGCTCTTTATTTTGGATAATTGTGTTTCCACAAAATAAAGGGGTTTTTTTTTGTTTTTTTTTTTTTGTTTTTTGTTTTTGTTTTTTTTTGCCGAAGTGAGGCCTTAATAAAAATTACTGCTATACTATAGCTACACCGGAGCTAATTGCTATAGCAATGGCAGCCATTGTTGCATTGTTGCTACATTGCAGCTAATTGCTACACCAATGGCAGCCATTGTTGCAGCTATACTACAGCTACATTGGAGCTATTTGCTACAGTTATGGCAGCAATTGCTATTGGTACAACATAACCCTGCCCGTAGCTACCGCCTCATTCTCCTTAAATGGCGTTGATTGGTCAGAAACATCTTTAGGTCTGACATAAACATTGTACAGTAGAGCTCTGCAAGATGGATTTGCCTGATTACAGACATGGAGTCTGGCCAATCCATTTGCTTTGCAAGGCTAATAAACTATGTAAACACTGAAATTTTGAAAAGCAAAATTTCCAATGAGTTATGGAAGCCCAGTGGATTGTAGGATGTGTAGTTCCTTTGTCTACTGAAAAAATGTGTACACAGTCTTGTACCTTTGCCTTTTTCTCTGTTTTCAAGTGCTGATGTTGTGTCTAACTAAATGTTTTAAAGTAATCAGTATTCAGGTAGCTAGCTGGCTTGGTTCTGTGGTTAGAAGTATTTATATGAAGATTTTATGCAATATCACTGTAGGTTTAGAACGAGAAAATTTCCTTTTGGAACAAGTGTTGAGTCAAGTGTCACTGTTGAGCTCAGCCCCACTAGCCCATTTAAACCACCTGTCCCTGAATATCAGCCTTATATTCTTCATTGTGCAACAGCAAGAAACACTGTCCTCACTCTTTCTATGAGTGTGTGACCTTCTGTCACATATTTTGCTGAAGCTACAGTAAGTTTTAGTCTCTGTAGTGTTTTACCTCCTCTTACCTTTGCTGATATTTCAATAAAAGCAGCCAAAGTGACCCAGCTTTATAAACCTGTGCTCAGCATAATAAGCCTGTGTTACGATTAATGAGATACCCAGGGCATTATTTGTTATCTTATATATCTTATTGATTGCATTGTCTTTCATCTGTGCAGGCTGGCTCTCTCTCTGTCTCTCTGCCTCTCTCCACCGACTCTCCTTCCCCCCTCTGGCTGTCTGTTTTGCTCTCTCTCTGTCTCGCTCACTCGCTCTCTCCCCTGAGCCCACTGTTCTTGGTTATATAGGAGCTGTTGAAGGTTGAATAGTCGTGGCATGCAAAGTGCAAGCTTGTATAACTACGCTTCCATTACCTGCAGCGTGTGTGTGCTAATAAGTCATCTTAAGTCAATGACCCGTATATATCAAGCTTCTTAAGAGTAGCGATCCAGGATCACTGCCCATGCAGGTCCCCTTAACCATCTTATTTATAACAGACTTCAAAGGCTCAACTGATCCTCCATCAGGCCTCCTACTTTGAGATGTCAGGCAAAAAAGCCAACTGGCTGCAGGGGAATTGACAGTCACACACAAACATGAAAATACATGCACATACACACAAGTGTTGATTGACCTGGTCTCAGTTTCGGGATATAAGAGTGATGCCTGCAGGAGGCTGGCCCGCTACAACTCTGTTTGATCCCATCCAGCAGCGCGGCTACTGGCAAATTTCAAATGCCGCTCGTTTACTGAAAGAAAGCTCGGCTGTTTAATGGAAGCAGAGGGGATTGGAAGTGACACAGCATAAACAGGAACTGTCAAACAATTAAACAGTGTAAACAGCACAGATGAGCCACTGATGAATCTGGCTGTCGGAAGCCATTTAGCGAGGCTAAGCCAAGTCGCCTGAACGGTGGTTTTATCTATCTGTCCTTCCATCTGTGACTGTCCCTCACTCAGGCTTCTTGTAAGAGCTTGCATCAAAGCCTCAAATGTCAAACGCTGTCTTTTTACTTTCTTAAAAGTGTGCAATTGATTGAATTATTTGCTCAAATGCTGCCTTTTGAAGAAGAAGTGATCCTCTTGGCTGGTGGAGCCTGGGAATTTGGGAATATGCAGTGTAAGCACTATTACTATAAGGCTATTAACCTTGACACCATTATGCAAAGTGGAGAAGAAAGGCACTAAATAGAAAGAAAAAGACTTCTAATAGAAAAATTATAGGGGAAGCTGGGAGCAGAAAGAGAAAAAAAGTATTGTTGATAGCAGAACAATCCCATTGAGCTGTGGATATTAATGCAGAGATGCAATGCTTCTTTGTGAGTGCCTGAATCACTGTCGTGTGTTTATGATGAATGAGCGCTCCCTCTCTATCGTGTCGGGGTCTCTTGACCGACAAATAGCAGGCTAATGACAATGGCCAAAACATATGGTAATAGCTCTTCACAGTGCTCCACTATCAGTGACACCTAAAACCTGCAGGGCAGCTATTCATATGAACTATGCAGCCATCTTCATATTTAGTGTCTATTGTGCATTGTTAAGGATGATTGAGTATCTGATTAGCATTATGTTTGCTGCTGGTTTATTCACTCCGCTCTTTGTGTCTCATTGAATAAGATGCTTGAAATGATTTCAAAACACAATAACAAGTGTGAGGCAGTTTCAAAAAGGACATTATTTATTACTTTTGGATCCTCATACAGTCAAAGCTATGGGGGATAGCTTCTCGGGAACTTCTGGTGATTCATGATGAGTGTTTTCTTTTAACCCATACCGACAACCAACCCTGAGAGCTATCTGGGCTCACATAGATTAAGTAAACTTCACTTGATAATTAAGTAAATTTTCTTATTACTAGGTTTTATCAAGTAATGTTTAATTTCAGGGTGAAAGAAACCATTTTACTGCTGTTTCAAGTAAAGTCAACTTACAGTAAATATTAACATCTAAGGGCTGAGCTGTCAAATTGAGTATTCAAACCATTCACCAGTAGGTGGCAGTAACCAGGTTAAAGAAACAAACAAACTGAAAAATAAGAAGACATCTAATAGTCTGAGCCAGGGTTTCCAGGTCTGTGGTTTCCTGCTGAATTGGACTTCCTTTTACATAGATTTGTTTTGGCAGCAGGCTGAGTGGATCCATTTTTTATGTCTTGTGTCTGAGTATTTAATATCCGTAGCAGAACAAGCTTCTCTATTTACACTCAAATACAACTATAACAACCAGCAGAGAAGCAGGAAAACATGGAACAGCATTGGGCTTTGTTTTATGATAGTTTGTATTGGGCAATGGGCTGTTTTTTCACACTGACCTGTCAACCTTGGTCTGAGCTGTCTGAACATGTTATCGGGCAAAGTTTCACTGTAAACAGAAGTGAGGACAACACAAAATTTCTCTCTCAATTGATAGGCATCTGTGTTAAAAGGCCTCAAATTGCATATTTGCTCTGAAGTCTGCAGCTTTGTAATATTGTGCAAATCCTGAAAATTGTATTTGTTGTTGCACACATGTGGGCAGAGCATGACGAGCTTCTGTTTTCCTGTTCCTTATAAAGCAGAGCTTGTTCAAGCACAACTGCCTTGCACTGTAAGCCCAAACAGTTGAAGGTTGTTCAAAAACACAAGTTGCATTAAGTTAAAAATTCCAGTGCTCAGTCATTCTAAGTATTATTTGTCATTGTACTCAAATTATTAAGTGCACCATGAGTGAAGTTACTGACTCAGCGAGAGATTTCTTGCCTGATGGACCCAACTTAAACATTAAAAAGAAGTTGAACTCTGAGGACGTGCACTTTCTCAGTTGGATTTAAACAGAATTTTTAAGTGTAGGAAAGTTTCCACAGTGTAGTTTAACTTAAAAAGAGTAAATTAACCCAGCATAAATTTACATGTAAAACTGAGTTCATATATTTCCTACAAGTCTAACAATAAAAGATGAAAACTTAATTTCATCATCCATCTTAGCTGTTTTAGTGAATCATTTAACCAGAAAATAGCGCAACCAACTGTCTTTTGTGATATTTACATACTTTATTTTGAAAATCCTGTTGTTCCTTATGTCAATAGGCATGCCAAAAGTTGATTCTGAACTGTCTGCAGTGTAGCGCCTTTTCCTCACATTGTGCTCGGTGTGCAAAGGTTTTAAGAGGTAGTTTTGTGAGATAAGGAACATGGCTGATTCCCCAGACAGGTGGATGTGCTGATTTTTTGTTTTTTTCACTTAGGTAAATCACACTTAATGGGGTAATTGCTATCACTTGGCTTCTTAACACTCTTCAGGAGCCAAAAGGTGATGTCACTGAGACTATGTCCATGTTTTGTACAGTCTATCTGAATAACGGTGACTAGAACTGTGTTTGAAAGCACATACTAATTTATATACTACATACTCAAACAATTCAAACTGTATTATGCCTACTAAACTGACAGTTTGCATGCTGTCAGCAACATAATGCATGTCCTCTCTGTGCCACTAATCACGTACGTTCACTGCATCAGTGCATCGTTGTACTTTGCGTAATATCCTTATTACCACTTTTATTGTATTTCTTGTCATATTGTATTAAAAACTGACAAAGACTTATGTGAAACCACAAAAAAGTCACATCTCTACTGTCACAGTATGGTGGGCACCTGGATTTCAGATTCAGATCTCCCCTAGTGAATTAGGATCATGTTGCCCATACAGTATATCTCTCAAACCTTGGGATTAACTTTCTAATCTTTATTTAATTCCACTTCAAACATCCTAAATCAGACCTACACATGTACACATGCACGCACCACCTCTCCAAACTCTCATCTACACCCCATGTCCCAGTTGGCAGTGACCAGAATCCTGAATCCCCTCTTAGCTGTGTGTGAAATGTAGAGTAGCTCTCCTCTCCCCTGTGCTAATCCAGGCCCGTCCTTCCCCACAGCACTGGCCTGTGACAGATACAAAGTTACAAAGCTGCTAATCTCAGCGCCCCCGTAGCCCGCAGGTCAGTGGGGAGCTCCTCTGCCTAAGCAGGACCATCCTGGGAGGCCGAGGCGGGAGATAGCTAGGCCTCAGCCCTCAGCGCCAAGCCCCGCCTGTTGGATTAACGCACCTAGAGGGACATGGTGTTTCTGATGGGCCGCGGGCTCGCAGGATCACAGGCTCACAACACGCGGGACTCTTTACTTATTACAAGAGAGAGCTGGAGATGTGTGCTATCACACTGCTCGCGTCCAATCCACTTTCACGTTTCGCACAGAGAGATTAAGACCAATGGGAAGGGAGAAAACAACACAGCGAGACAGCCCGTCTGAGGCAGAGAGATAAAATGAGAATGTTATGTTTACATGTTTAACGTATAAGTGTGAATTTAGCTTTAGGGTAACATGTAGCACACTGGAGAAGAACTCAAATTGTACATTAGCAGAGAGAAACAAGCTCCCTCCCCTGCCCCGAAGGATGCAGCAGTGCACTTACATGATGATGGAGAACTAATTCAATAATTAATGGTGATAACCATCATCAGCAGCCCAAATCGATTCTTATCTTTGCCTGTGTTGAGCAATGCTACATTTTTAATGTTCTTGTCATTTTGATTAAGATCATGTCATTGCCTTTGTCCCCACTTAGAATGTGAGCGAGCAGACTCTGAGAGTAGTTTTTGTGTTTAATTAGCCCTATCTAGCTCATAGCATCCTCAGAGCCATACACATGCTTGCTTTACAACATATGTGCTTTAAAATTTAAAAATGGAGTATACACATATACATTAAATATGGCTTTGTGGATATGTGTTTATGTTATTGTCAGGGCTGGGATGGTAAAATAAAAGCAGTGCTTACATTTTCATGGTTTATATTACAGCTATAGTGGATTAACAACTAAGGCCTTAGCCTTTTAGAGCAGTAATAAATATTGATTTTTCAGGAAAATTCACCACTTACAGAAAAGAATGAAAAAAATGTTTATTGTTTTAACACCTTGTACAAAAATTGCTCTGCAAAGCCAAAATTACTCCCACTAAATGCCCATGTGAATTCAAGCTCACACATATACGCTAATGTTATTGTAGCAGAAGTGATATAAAAACATAGAAACATGGTGTTTTGAAGCTCAAATGAAAACCTGGAGGTGGGCTGTGCACACTTTGCCCTGATATGTTGATGCAGAGGTGTTCAGAAAAGGCCGCTTTCCTTAATAAATAGCTTCATCAAAGAATAGTGAAATTATTTGACAGTGTCAAGCAGCTCTATTATGAGCCAACATGGACTCCCACGTGTGCTCATCCAGCTGATGTCAGCCTTATATTCTGGTACAGAGGGGTTCCAAATATATCAATATCTTCTGATTTTTAAAAGTGTTATATATGCGCTTTACAAAAATGCTTTAACATGTTGTAATAAGGTGGATTTAAACAGAATTTCTAAATGTAGGAAAGTTTTCACTGTGTAGTTTCACTTTAAAAAAAAGTTAAGTTAGCCTAACATGAATGTATGAGTAAAGTTGAGTAAATATAACTTTAAATGGATAAGTACCTACCACTTAAAAAACACAGTTTTTTTCCCCCCATTGAGTTTAGGTTGTCTATAATCACATGATCCAGAATGACCTTTAGGGGTCAGGAAGAAAGGGACACCCAATAGGAATGAATGGGAACAGAGGACAGTTAGTATTTTACAACTCTAACTGGACGTCTACACTGCACTTATCATCAGAAAATTTCTACATAAAATACAATCCCTACACTGTACAAAACAGTTATTTTATCCCCAGTTTAAGAGATTTACCTGGCATGAAGGTGATAAATATCACAATTTACTAAGTCCTGCAGGCCTCCTAGCATGGTTGAGCATGATAAACAGAGACAAAAGACTAGAGGAGTCAAGTACTGAGCTAAGAGGGTAGCTGAGCCTCTTTAACATGTAAAACAATTCTCATAGATGCTTTTAATTGAAATGGTGATATCCTATTAAACAAATTAATGTCATGAGGTAAATGGTTGATTAGCGATGCACCGTTCACGGATAAGCCTGTGCTACAAAATGGTTCTTTTATGTGAGCCACTATAGCTCGCTTTTGAGTGCCAGTTTCCTTTCCTCCACCCTTAGCCGTTAATTAATCCACTTTCAAAAAGCCAAACTGGTACCAAATAAAGAACCATTTGGAAGGCAAAGAACCAGCTGTACTAAGATAAGCCATCTTTTCTTAAAAGTGATACATTTCCTGTCGCAATGACTGAGGCTGGAGGTTGGTGAGGTGGGCACAAGCTGAGGAAACACAGGTAAGATGAGAGTTTACTGAGTTAAACCATGGCAAAACTGTACTGAACCAAACTGGATCATACTGTGAAAAATGACTGCTTGTCCAGACTTTAGATGGGGGATTTTAAAATTCCTGCCTACCTTAATTTGTTTTTTAGTTTTTTAGAAACAATTTTTTTCATTGTTTGCCTGGATATTTAGCTACTTTCAGGGCACAAAATTAATTCAAGAAAAAAGAATGTTTACATTTTTGCAATTTGAATGCTTGGCATAGTCATAAAAAGCTCCAAACATGACCTTTTTGGTTGCGTTTCTCTATGCAGAAATTACTACTTGGTGTTCTCTGCTGCTGAGTGATGTCACCTGCAAAGAACCTATTACTTAGACATTTTCATTGCCAGTTGCCTCTAATATTTTGAGTTCTATTAACACACCAAAGATTTACAGTGTAAATTATATACACTCACCAGCCACTTCATTAGGTACACCTTGCTAGTACCAGGCTGGATCCCCTTTTGATGTCAGAACTGCCTTAATTTGTCATGGCATAGTTTCGACAGGGCGTTGGAAACATTCCTCAAAAATTTTGGTCCAAATTGCAGTTGCACATCTATATTGTGAATATCTGTTCCACCTCATCCAAAAGGTGCTCCACTGGATTGAGATTTGGTGACTGTGGAGGCCACAGTGAACTTACTGTCATGTTCAAGAAACCAGTTTGAGATTATTTGAGCTCTGACATGGTGCATTATCCTGCTGGAAGTAGCCATCAGATGATGGGTACACTGAGATCATAAAGGGTTTGACATGGTCAGCAACAATACTCAGGTATTGATTGTTCAGGTGTGGTGTTTAAACAGCACTCAGTTGGTACTTAGGAGCCCAGAGTGTGGCAAGAAAATATCCCCCACCACCATCAACCACCGTTGACAAAAGGCAGGATGGATCCATGCTTTCATGTTGTTTATGCCAAATTCTGACCCTACCATCTGAATGTTACAGCTGAAATCAAGACTCATCAAACCAGGTAACGTTTTTCAATCTTCTATTGTCCAGTTTTTGTGAGCCTATGTGAATTGTGGCCTCAGCTTCTGGTTCTTAGCTGACAGGTGTGGTCTTCTGCTGCTGTAGCACATGTGCTCCAAGGTTCGACATGTTGTGCGTTCAGAGATGACATTCTGTATACCTTGGTTGTACTGAGTGGTTATTTGAGTTACTGTTGCCTTTCTATCATCTCCAGCCAGTCTGCCCATTCTCCTCTGACCTCTAACATCAACAAGGCATTTTTGTCCACACTACTGCCACTCACCATTCACTTCCAACTTCAGCATGTCCTCTTGACCACATCTACATACATGAGTCGCTGCCATGTGATTAGCTAATCAATTGTTTGTGTTAACAAGCAATTGAACAGGTGAATGGGTGCATTTTAACTTGAGTCATACTCAAAAAAATATTGGCCACTACTCTGTCCACTTTTGGTTGAACAGTGCAGATAATAATGTCTTATTTCTCTAAATTACTGCTTTGTTTGCAGCTTTACAGCACTTTATATTGCCCACTACTGCATGCCATCTCTGTTCACGGCAGCTTTGGGTTGAAATATGACTGTCTATCTGTTTTTCTTACATTACTTTGGTACTTTTGGTTGGTTGGAATGCAAAAAACACAGATCATCATTTGGCACAATGATTTTAAAAATGTCTTGTCCTTTTGAACTCTTATGCATCTGTTTGTGCCATGAAAATGGCTTTAGATAGCATTTCTGCCTGCTAGCTTCAGCATGGAGGCTTTTTAATCCCATAAAGCATGAATGGGCAGTGGCTCAGTTGTTGCTCAGTGTAAATATATTTTTCTGAGGACATGACATATAATTACCCAGTGGAGATCAAAAAAGGGGAACTGTGAGAGACAGCCAAATGGACTGTGCAGTAAAGTTTATGTTACCAGTTTGCTGGTGTTTCCTGCATGCTGTTTGAGAATTTACATGTGTTTGCTTAAATTATAGCCCACAAACCAGTCAATCTTCAATGAATTAAAAATTCCAATAACCTTCAAGGGCATTAATTCCATTTGTTGACCATTAAGATTAGCCTGCAGGTGAGCACATTGCAGATAAATACGGTATTTAGCCAGCTAATTCCTGTTTCAAATCATGCAACCATATTTTAAACCTGCACACACACTAGCAAATGAACACACCTGCACCTGCACAGGCAAACACACAGCATCAGTATCCCGCGGTAGCTACACCGCAAATGACTGGAACCCTGAGGGCTCAGGCAGCCATGATGAGCAGGGATTAGGAGTGGTGGGTTGTCAGCAGGATGCATTTGTGAGCGAGCGTGTGTGTACGTCTGTGAGTGTGTACGAGACAGAAATCTTGCTGTTTCGGTATCACATGCCTGCTGAATGTGTTTGGGGGGAGGCTTTTAGGGCCTAAGGATGTCCTTGCACATGAAATCCTAAAATCTTCCCTGGAATGGATGAGGTATTAGGAAGGGATGCACTGGAAAATCAGGTGTGGGACTCATTTTTTTGTTAAATGTCAAAATCTTGGCAAAAAGCAGAAACGATTATTTCATTGCTTATGCAGCTTTGAGTATACTCACAATATTCCAGGATGGCTATTATATCACATCCATATTCAGATTTCAGTTCCACTACAGCCAACAAGATAAATGATAGAACGCCAGCTCCACCGAATGCTTTCCTGTGTCTCAATTGTAACCCTGTTTCATATTCATAAACTCTCCACATGACATTTTCCCACTCTGGTGTGATATCCTGTGTCCACACGGCACTCTGTTTAGAGTGCCTTCTCATCCAAGCTCTAATTCAAAGCCTAAAATTATGGCTGAGTTAAATGTTCTGTTCCTAATGCGCTGAAATAATGCTAAATTACAGATGGCTGGTTTTATTTGTGTGAATAAATTTGTGAGCTTAATGGTTTGTAAAACATGTTTTCTGCACGTAGTTTACAAACAGGGAAGGGTGCTAGAATCTGTGTTATCCCATGAAATACAATTACAGTTAATTTAAGCAACGTACAATAATTAAGGGAAGACAGAAAAAAATCTAGTTTCCCGCTGTGAGTTGTGAAAATTATTCCATAAACGGTTATGACTTCATTTTTTTATGGTGATCAAAAACCAGTGAAGCATTTTTGTGTCTTTTTTCGGTGCTGTGGCTCACACCCAAGCGTGCTGTTGTACATATTGCACCTAAACTCTGAACATGGAGTTCGCTCCAAATTGGGCTATAAATAAATACAAATTCTCCATTTAACATGATGGTAGTAAATTTGAAGCATATCTGATCACTCTGTCTGAAAATGATATCTGCTACTAACAGATGGGAAAACACTGCCCACAATTAGGCAGCACATGGCCAAGATCTGCCCATATCTGGAAAGTAAAGCTGACATATTTTCCAGTTATCTGCCAGTATCTGACATTAATCTGGCAATAGAGAAAAGCATTTGGCTCGGCCTCCACACAAGTAGCGGTGTGTTTCCTGTCTACATCATCTAACAGTACTCTATTTAGTGGTTCCCAACCTGGGGTCCGAGCACCCCCCAAAGATCTAAGGGGGGCACAGGGCCCTGTCTGCTCTGAGGTTGTCAAAATTAGATTTACATTTATCTTTTATTTTTGAATCATGATTAGAAACACGAAAAGCTATTAGTAGGATCTGATGTTGAAATAATTTATTCGTGCTACTTTTTGGACTTTTTAACACTTTTCCCCACCATGTTTGCAATTCTTTTTGCAACATGAAACCTATTTTTGCAGCTTTATACCCCAGTTTACTGCTTTTTTGCCACTTTTAAACAATGTTTGCTGCTTTTTTGCCACTTTTAAACAATGTTTGCTGCTTTTCACTGACTTTTTGTCACTTCGTCTTGCCACTGTTGACCAATCATTTCAGATTTTTGAAGAACTTTTTTTTCCACATTTAAGCAAGTTTTTTTTTTTTTTTTTTTTGCCCTTTTTGCCATTTGACTACCACATTTAACCAATTTTTTTCCACTTTCTGACATTTTTTTCTGTTTTTTTTTCTGCCCTTTTTTATTGCCAATTCAATCCAATTTTGCTGCTTTTCACCACTTCTTTATGCAATTTTTGTCTATTTTTATTTATTTTAATTTTTGCATTTCTAAAGACTTTCTCTTCTCTTTAACCCATTTTTTGGCCTTTCTCTCCAAATTTTTGCAGATTTTTTCATAGTCCATTTTTGCCTCTTTTGGCCCATTTTTGTGGCTCTTTGCCACTTTTCTGCCACATTTAAACCATTTTCTACTTTTTTCTCTTTTTTTCCCCATTGCTTATTTTGCCACTCTTTTTTGCCAGATTATTATTCATGTCACTTTAAAACCCCTTTTTATTTTTGTTTCTGCTCATTTTAAACCACATTTTCTTACTTCTAACTTGTCTTATCCTCTTTTAACTAAAATTTGCTACTTTTGACCTTGCTTTCTACTTTATGACCCCTCTTCACTACTAAAGATGCCTAATTTTGTGACTTTTTTGTCTCTTATAACCAATTTTTGCCACTTTTTGTGGATTTTTTGCTTGTGAAACCCATTGCTGCCACTTTAAATAGTGTTTCACTGTTTTTTCCACCGCTTTTTGCCTTTGTTAGCTCATTATGCCACTACAATCCCATTTTGCAACTTTTAACCTATTTTGCTACTTTGTAACCCCTTTAAACTACTGTAGATGCCTTTTTTTTTGCCAGTTTTTACATTTCTTGCCTCTGTAACCCATTGTTGCCACTTTTGACCACTTCATGCCATTTTTTCTGCCCCATTTCCCTTTCTTATTCCATTTTTGCCACTATTTTCGCCTTTTTGCCACTATTTTCCCTTTTTAGCCACTCTGACTACTTTTCTCTTATATTATATCAGTTTCCCCTTAAAGTTATTTCACTTCCTTCTACTTTATTCTACAGCCCCCTGACATTTGTTCACATCGAGTTAGCTACGAGGTCTGGCATAACTTCCCATCCACATTGTTAATATTACCAAAAAATACAATTCAGTTTTAAGAAAGGATCTTCTTTCTGACTGTTGTTGCCTTTGTGAACCCATTTCACCATTTCTAACCCCATTTAACCACTTTATGTCTGCCTGTTTGTACAATTTTCAAGACATTTTTGTGAATTCATGCCTGTATTTTGCCTCTCTTAGCCCATTCTTTCCAGTTTTAAACCATTTGTGCCACTTTAAACCCATTTTTATTCTATATATTTTGAAAAGGGGGTTGCATTTTGGAGAAGGCTGTCTAGTACGACATAAATAAATTAATACATTATTTGTTGCTTTGATTGGCGTGGTTTTTATTCAGGGAAAAAAATTAAAATATGGTCATCACAGCTTAATTTTAAAATGGGCCATAATTTGCTGACGTCCATGGCCCCAGGGCTCTGGAAACCTCTCCCCTAAAACGTGCAAAATTCTCCCCCCTCATGGGCGGCCTTGGTCCCTATAGAAAAAAGGTTGGGAACCACTGTTCTATTTGGTAACACATCTTGCATTTGTCTGATTCAGACATTGACAGCTGATTTTGATGCTAATATAAAGAAAACCTGCAGCCATGATTATTTTCAAAGCATCTAAGCTGCACACATAGTTCAAAAACCTGCAACTTACAAGTACTGTGCCCTTCTGTTTGCACTGAGCACGCTCATAAACCCCATATTGGGATTGTCAATTATTTACATAAAGAATGATACAAGAATTATCCATCAATTTATCAGCATTACAATGTGTGACATGCTAAATGTGCAGCGTTGTTGACAGTGACAGTCTAGAACATGGGGGACGGCTGGTAAGCAGACTTGATCAAGATTGAGCGCAGCAATAATCAAACACCATCGGACACAACACCTGCTAACGCTGCAGAGGTCTCAATTGTTCCCTCAGTGTGGATAAAAAGGATGGGTACTATCTAATCAACAGAGCAGGGGTGTTGTAGTGTTGGCAAAGGGTGGGAGGTTATGCCCCCATCTCCCTGCCCCCCCTCCAGTTGTTTTCCACTCACAGTGCGCAACACAGGAAAAAGGGGGAGTTTCGAGCAACTGCAAGGAGTCTTTTATTTTTAGTTAATGACTGAACAAACAATCCTCGCCTCGGAGCCGTGCCCTGTAGTGGGTGTGGCTGCAGCCCCCCAGGCTTGGGGAGCTGCTCTCTAATAAGCATCCTTTCACAAAAAAAACTCAATATTTGCTCAGCAACTGGAGGAGGAGACAGAGGAGCCGTTAGGGAGCAGGATATTGGTTGGCTATGACAATGCACATGAAGAAGAAGAGAAAGGGGGGGTGCAGATCGAGGCATGGACGGAGTGACAGAAAGAGGGGGTAAGGGGAGGAGGAAGGGGATGAAGTAGTGGTGAGTGGTGATGGTTGGGTAGGGGGCCTTTTCTGCCACATATAGCACTATGAGGAACAGATGGGGCCTGATAAATCCTGAAAGGGAGGCATTACCTGCCCAAGTCACCAAGCAGCCACAATTATCACAGGGCTCTGGGTTCATTGTCAATTAGAGTGGCAGTTAAAGCCAGGCAGCAGCTGTGGCAGATGGCTGCGATCCAGAGAGGCTGGGGGAGCCGGGACAGAGGCCAGCCCCCAGGCTCTCTCGCTCTCTCTCCTCCTACTTTCCTCTCTGAAAGAGAGGGGTCTACTTTCTTATTTAGTGTGTAGCTGCAAGAGAAGGAAATGTGTTGTGAGAGCTAGAGACACCACTCATTAGAGAGATTGCAAGAAAACAGTGTTGTTGACATGGATTTTTTTATGTGCAACGGCTGAAATAAATCTTATATCAACTGTGCAGCATATTTTGTGATGTAGTCAGCAAATAGCGCATAAATTCTTTGAGTGAGCAATTAGTATTTCCCAGTTTTGCGGTTATAGCAAATGTCTTGGCTGACACCGGTGACCACAATCAGTAATTTATAGAGGTGAGATCATGATCAATAAAAAAAGGTTGTCCCACTAGATAGAAAAATATACAGGCTTTGTCAGCTGGAGGACTAAATTACACACAATCATATGGTAACTGTTTATTGCAAGTTTTCTCCTTTTCACTGCCAGGATCCCCAAGAAACCAAATGTGCCTCAGTGGAGCCGATCAGAATCCTGTCCTGATGGAGAAAGCAACAAACGCTTTGGTGCAGGCTTCACCCATTTCTGTGCCAACACTAGTCCTGCCATCTTTGGGGGACTCTATGGGCGACTGAAGGGCAGCCTTTTGCTGAGTTTGTCCTCGTGATCTTCCAAGCAGTCTCCCCCTGCCTCCCAGCCTGAGCCAAGGCTCACCAGCAGGCTTCACTTTCAGCAAGTACCACCATTCATCACCAGGCAGGGGTGCTGGAGGAGGTGAGGGGGAGTGTGGGGAGGGTACGGCAGGGGGCCAGCAAGGGGGCAGTGTGTGCCCCTCACCCCTCCTCTTTTCTTCTCCACAGGCTGCTGAGAATATAGGCCTCTGCCACAGACAGCAGCCACACTCCTCTCTTACATCCTTACAATGGAGCTCCAAATTTATTCAGGGGAGGAGAGACCTGCTCCCTTCTATTGCACCCCTGCTCCTTCACCCTTGTCTCTTGCCCCCTCCTTTTCTGCTTTTTCTCTCGCTGTCGCCCTCTTCCCTTGACTCTCCTCCCTCATCCCCTTTACCCCCTCTCTCCCCTCCTCTTTTGCCATGGTCCCTTTTGCCCTTTTCTCCCCGATGGGGCATCATTCCTCCTACTTTGTTCCGCCAGTCCCGGGCCTGGCGTCTGGGCCGTCCTGATAGCAGAGAAGAAGTAGCAGCCTATCCATCTGCCTGCCCGGGGCCTGCCAATGAAGAAAGAGGAGCAGAGGTCCTCATTCATAACAATAGCCATTAACAATGCTAACAGCACTGCTGTTGCTGCTGGGGAGCGAGAGGTTGCAGGGACTGGGACAGGGGGCTGCACGGGCTGGGACTACGGGGGCCAGATAGTAAAGTACGAGCAGGGGGCCTGGGAGGGCCTGTCGCCGGGCAGAGTTGGAGATCGCAGAGATCCGATAGGTTTACAGGACAGGGAGTGCTCTGAAGCATGTTGTTAGGGCGTTAAGCAAGCCCTGAGAGTCTCACAGGCCTGTAAAGAAATATTGATTTTCTTTTTTTTTGCCTGTGGTCAGACAGCATGTGAAGTCCTGTCCATGTAAAGCTAACGGCTCTTAGATTGCCTTGTGGCTTCATGCACAGTTATTTAGGAGTCTGCAGGTCAGCAGTGTTTGTTTTAGATTCTTGGAAGGGTTTTTATTTTTTAAAAAAGACTCTTAAAAATAAAAGAACTTGAAACTTCAACCCTTAGGGCCCCCTTTAAAAAAAAAATCACACATGTCCCCATAAGGCCCCATTAGGTCACTCGATAAATTTTAAAAAAATATTAAACATAAAAAAACATTTTTTTATTAATTAACTCCAGTCCTTATCATAGCAAGTGTGAAATCATCCGTCTTGCATATGTCAATGATAAGCATCAACAATGATTTTGAAAGATTTTTACTTTTTGTGTGCAATTACAGAAAAAAAAAAAAAATCCCACTTTCCCCCCTTTCCCCCTTGCAGCCCTAAAAGAAATACCATAAATAAATAGCCTTCATAGATAATAAGAACACGAACATGAGTATCTTTCCAATTATTTTAACTTTTTGAAATCTGAAATGACTTCCATTTCATTTAGCAGGTGCACCTGCATAGACAAATTGAGGCATCTGGCCACATTGTATAGATT